>NC_090928.1:655432301-656057301 GCF_040938575.1 Ambystoma mexicanum | reverse complement strand
GGCCAGAGATTTTCAGCGGGAATTGCCCGATGATTTATGGTTCACTATGTCCAAATGAGTCGCACACTGCACATCCTCCCTCCTTTATAGAATGCAGGCGATGAAGGATTTTAATCGGTGGCACCACTCGCCCGCCCTCTTGGCTAAAATGTACCCAGATGTAGACTCACGGTGCTGGAGATGCCGGGAACCCCGGCGCAGACTACTACCACATGTGGTGGGGATGTCCCCAAATATAGTTTTATTGGGGGGGGTCCTCTCATGGATTAAGGAGATTGATGGATTTCATGACAGCTGACCCCATGGGGGCTCTTATTTGGGGTATGGGATGAAAATGAAGGGGATGACCAGGGAAATCACATGACCCGCACCATGATGGTGGCAGCTAGGTGTTGTGTGGCAATATTTTGGAAACAGAACAGACCCCCCACGGAAAAGGAATGGTTGCAGATGGTAAGGGGGATTTATGAAATGGAATATTTGACACACATTCTCAATGAGTCCAGGGTAAAGATTGGATATATGTTTTTTTCCCTTTTTTGCTAAATATGGCAGTTAACTGGATTGACAGCCAAAACAGGGAGGGAACGCAAGGGAAACAAACCTGCCTCTAACCGCTGATAGTTTCATGTTGGTTTATTTGTTGGGGTCTGGTGAGGGGGAGATTGGGGGAGGGAGGCATATTGAGGGTGGCTAGTAGCGTTCGGTTGTTAATGTTGTAAATGTTGGCATTGTCCTTTTCCATGTTATAAAATTCTAATAGAACTTGATTTTCAAAAAAATAAAACGTACCTTTGCATCGCCCACCCACCCTTGCATGCATGCCTTTCATAAAGTTATGCCACATGACATTCAAAGTGCTCTCATGTAACTTCCCGCTCTCCCTGACGGACACAGTCACCTTCCATCTCATCTACAGACTACCCAAACCCAACCCTGCCTTCATCGACTTGGTCACCATCATGTCCCTCCCTCACGCACACCAGCATCTTCCTAGGTGACTTCAACCTCTCAGGCAACAAGGCCACCATACCAATAAAGGAAGTTCTCGTCAGCGTTCCCGACACCCTCAGTGTCACACAGCACACAAAAGACCCAGCACACGAGAAGGGTAACTTCCCTCAACTACAGCTCTCCTCTCGACTGGTCTGACCACCTAGCCGTGCTTTTCAACATCCTGCACACCACTCCAGTCAAGCTCTCCCAGCAGAAACCTGTTAGACAAACCTTCAGGACCTTCAAGAACTTCCCGGTGGAAGACCTCACGGATGAGCTTGCCAAACTCTACCTTACATGGACCAAACACCCACAACCTAACTGCTGCTCTCTACTGAATGCACTCCATTACACCTTCTCAGCCTCCATCGACCGACACAAGCCTCTGAAACAACGCACCTGCAAACCGAAACCGTCTGCGCCCTGGTACAGGAAACAAGAGAAACCCTGGTGCCGCTCCCGGACCACATCTGATCTGGCGCTCAAGGAACTCTGATCAACCTGCTGACAAATAACACAGCCCAGGCTTCCTACAATCAGAACACCATAGCAGAAGCCGACAAAAAAAGCTACCGGACCCTGCCATACGACACATCAATAAATCCACCGCCATCAACACCTTCTTCATCGACAAAATCAATAAGATTCGCCAGCACATAGACACAAGCTCTGCATCCACAGGAGCCACTTCTGATCCCTCCTTGCGAAATCTCCACACCCTGGACAACATTCAAGACACTCTCGGCAGAGTACCTACTAGAAACCGTGGCCACCCTCAAAGCCACATCGTATACGGAAGACATCCTCCCAGCATCCATCCTCCAGACCCTCCCTGCAGAAGCTCTACTTCCCTACCTGGAGATCATCAAAAGCTCCATAACTCAAAGCCCCTTCCCATTGACCCTAAAAACAGGACAAATCCTCCCTTTACTAAAGAAACCCAATCTGGTTCCTGAAAACCTAGGTAACTATCGCCCCATCAGCCATCTCCTCTTCCTAGGTAAGAACATCGAGAAAGCGCTAGCCGCACAACTGCAGCAACACATCGACGCCACCAATCTCCTTTAAACCTACCAATCTAGGTTCAGACCCAAATGCAGCATGGAGACGTCAACCATGTGGTCCTTGATTGCCACACCTGCCTCCTGCTTCTACTTGACCTCTCGGCTGCTTTCGACACAGACCTCCTGGCGCTTACAGACACCCTACATCGGCGCATGGGGATCAACACCCTTGTCCTGCACTGGTTCAAGTGCTACCTCGCCAAACGCCAGCAGTTTGTTCATATGGACTCCTTTAGATCGCCAACCCTACTTATCACCTGTAGAGACCTGCAGGGTTTCATCCTCCCCAGTGATCTTCAATCTATACATGGAGCCTCTATGAGCCCTCCTAGCGACACACAACATCCACATCCACCAATACGCTGATGGCACACATCTATACCTCAAGATCGACTCCATTAAAGACATTCGTAGGCTCAAAACCTGCCTCTTGCAGATCCAGTCTTGGATGTTCATTGCCTACTTGAAGCTCAACACCTCCAAGACCAAATTCCTACTCCTCACCAACAACACCGAACACCCAGATATACAGACCTGGCTATCAACCATGAACTTGAGGGCTTCACACTCGAGCTCACCTCCTGCGCTAAGTCCCTCGGGTTCCACATCGACAAACACCTCACCTTTGAGACACACATAAGTAAGAAAGCTTATAGAGCTTGATATCAGCGCTCCCTCCTGCAGAAAATCAAGCCCTTCCTCCCTCCGGACAGCTTTAGATCCACCGTTCAAACACTGGTCCTATCCCACCTGGATGGGGACAATGCATTCCTCAAAGGCCTCCCGCCGTCCTCCCTTTTGCCCCTGAGAAGTGTCCTACATGCAGCTGCACGCCTCATCAAGGGTCTATGCAGTTACGACCACATCACCTTGGCCCTCATCGACCTTCACTAGATCCCACTACACGTACAAATCACTTTCAAGTTTTGCTGCTTCATCTATAAGGTAGTCACCCTCAAGTCACGCAGCTGCCTCGTGGAGAAACTCGACATCTCTGGCGGACAGCGCACCACCAGAAGCCAGGATATATGCAGACTTGAGATCTGCCGCTGCAAAAAGGAAAGGACCAGAAAACATGCCTTCTCTGCCCACGTCTCAAGACTATGGAACCTCCTCCCAGTCCGCATCGGACTGGCCCCCACGCTCCTACAATTCAGAAAAGAACTCAAGACCCACCTCTTCAAGGAGTCCCTCCTCAACACCTTGGACATCGCATCACCCCTCATGCCGCCACCTGATTCACTAGATGCCGCCTGCCCCTCTTCTCCCTGCCACCTGGTACAGCTGTACCTCTCATCTGTGCCCCTCTCTATCATACCCCCACTTTATATATGTTCTGTTGTTACCTCTGAAAAGTGCTCTTTTATGTAACTGTATTGTTGTATACCTCTGTAAAGCCCTCTGTTGCTTCTCCAAGCTAGGTCAGTGCTCTATAAATAACATATAATAATATGGCATGGCCTTCTGCTTCTTATTGCTTTACATGCAGAATATCTCTCTTTGGACATAACTCTTTAAATTGCTTTTGTGATAGATTTGTTGGGAAAGATTGGCTTGCAAGTTGCTGGGGTCACTGGCTTCCATTCTCATCAGGGGATTTATTATATATACACACCCCTTTTCCCGTCTCCTTTCCTCCATACTTATGGGAGTTCTTGCAGAGCAGGCACGAGACTGGAGTCATAGCAAGTCCATGCCTTGAACCCCCCCTCCTCCCCTCCACAGCGATCCTTCCCCTCCATGCTGTTCTGTACGCCGGAGGAAGCCCCCTGTTTTTTTTTTTTCACTTCTTCCCCGTGGTAACTTACATTTTTTGTATTGCTTCTCCTTTAACTTCCTCCAGTTTTATGCTGGGTATATCAGGGCTTTGCACAGGTCGTTCTCTGTTTGGAGTGTTTGGGCCCACTTCATTGCTGGGACACATGTGCGCTCCATGACGTACTTTATTTCAAACCCCTCAGAAGTCGACTGATTCAGTGGTGGACATCTTTCAGACGACTGCTCCGGGTCACCTCCAGAACTAGATCAAATCCAAGATTGTGAACTCGGCTGTTTTTACTTGGGCACCCTGCCCAGCTGATGCTCTTGCAGTAGTTAGCTGAAGCAGAAAGGCTCCTTCGGGGCATGTTGCGTTTAGCTGTTGCATTACCCGGATGTGCCCCAAGGTCTCTGAGGAGATGTTACTGGCTCCAATGTAGAAGACTCACAAGGTCTGGTACCAGGCTTCAGCACAAGAGGACCTTGGTTCCTGATCAGGCTTGTATGTTACGTTAAAAGCATTTATAAAGCGCACATCGACCCAAGGGCATCTTGGCAATAGAAGCGCAACAGATGCCACTAATGGACTAACACCCTGAAGCCTAGAATAACAGGGTTTTCATTTAACGCCTACACTGATGATTCACCTTAGTGGCCCTAAGAGAAAGTGGCAGAACCTTCTGCAATTTAGCAGCAGCAACAGAAAAAGCCTGTCCTCTGGTTCTAGAAAACCAAAACTGAGGAGCAGAGATAAAACGAGCGTCCTGAAAATGAAGAGAGCACCCAGGAATATAGGGAACACACTTGTCCCGCAGGTATTCAGCCCCATGGCCACAAAATGCACAATGAACTATGTATAGGGACTTGAATTCGACCCTTTTTGCGACGGGAAGTCTGTGAAGAGAGTAAAGCACCAGGGACATGAGAGCCATGGAGTGCCAGTTGCAACCCGAGCTGCCAGCTTTTGGAGAAGCTGCAACCAGCACATGAGATAAAGGGGTTGAGCCAGGGTGAGGGAATTACAATAATTGATATGTCTTAAGATAAGAGAATGTGCCGGAAGATTGGGTAACACTTTGCAGAGAACTTTCAGATGGAAGTGGCCAGCGTGACATATGGTGCTGACCTGGGCCTCTGTAGAGAGCAAGGCAGAAATCTTGAAGCCCAGGTCTTTAACAACCTTCTCCAGTGTAGGAAAGGAACCCAAAGCAGATGGCCAGAAAGAAAGTGTCCACAGCGAAGGGGCAGAAGGGGGACCCACCACCAGTACCTCTGTCTCGTCTCCATTAAGTATAAGCCAATTGTTGCTCATCCAACAACCCACAGCTGCCAAACACTCTCCACAGCGTGACAACACATCAGGTTGGATAAGATTAAGACATACAATGATCTGAGTATTGTCGGCATAGGAGTAACAGCGTGGGAGTGGATGAGATGAACAAGAGGCTGCATATAGATAGTAAATAACATGGGAGAGAAGGCGGAGCCCTGGGTGAACCCCGCCCAAAGAAAAGGAAGCAAGAATGAGAATGAAAAGGAGGAAGAGAAAGAGATTGGCCCCTATCGGACAGGATGGAGGCAACCCAGGATAATACAGGACCAGAGTCCCGCCGAAGCCAGGCAGTTGAGCAGGGGGGAGTGGTCAGCGTGTCAAAGGCAGCAGACAGATCTAATAAATCAGTGGTCCCACTCCCCCCTGGTCAGCCAGCCGGGTCAGGTCATCCACCACCGAGACCAGGACTCTTTCCGTGCCCCGATCCAAGGTGAAAACCTGACTGAAGGGGGTCTGTAAAATTAGAAGATTCCAGAAAATAACTGAGGTGAGATCAAGACTCTATAAGCTTCATACGAAAGGGGAGAGGTGAAATTGGACGAAAGTTAGCCGAAACAATGGGGTCAAGTGCAGTTTTTTTTTAATTCTTTTTTATTAGTATTTCTTTAAACGTCAACATCGGGACTCAACATTGTCCCAAACCCCCCTTTCCCGCCCCCCTATGCAGTCCTTAGAGTCCCATGCTTGCTTCGGTCTTAACTTGTGAACAAATCCAGGATATGAATGTTATGTGGGCACCATTGCAGCATGTAGTCACTTTGAAGGAATTATATGGCGTCTCCCCAGTCTGTAGCGAGCCCTTGTCTGTCCCCTTGGAGGTTATATGTGATTCTTTCCATCGCTAGATATGTCCAAATCCTGTGGAGCCATTCTAGTGTGGTTGGGGGAGACTTTTGTTTCCATTTTTGTGCTATTGCTAGCCAGGCTGCAATGAGGAACCCCATAAAGTTTCGCTTTTGTGTCTTAAGTGTTGTATCTCTAGGGGCCCACATACCGCACATCCAAATTTGTTCTTCTAGGTTGGCGGTCCCCTTAAACATTACTTGCATCTGAGATTTCACTTCCGTCCAGAATTTTTGTAGTTCCCCACAGTCCCACCAGATGTGTCTCCATGTGCCCACTGTGTCACACCCCCTCCAGCAGTTACCTTGAGTAGTCGGGAACATTTTGTGAAGCCTCTCCGGGGTATAGTGCCATTGGACCATCACTTTGGTCCAGGCTTCCCTTGTTTGTATTGCTCGTGTCCACTTGGGGATTATTTGCCATAGATGTGTCCATTGTTTCCTCAAGATGTGTTTTCCTAGCGTGATGTCCCATTTGTTCATGTAGTACCATGTGATGCTTTCTTCTTGGACATTGAGGAATTTGTAGTGTGTGGAGACAAATTTCTTTTCTCCCGTTTGGGTCAGCATGTATGTCTCGAAAGGGGTGGGATCCCTTGTCAGAGCCTTTGTTATTCTTGGCGTCGTGAGCCAGTGGTGGATCTGTTCATACTGAAACCTGTTATTCTCTGTGAGATCTAGTAGTTCCTGGCATTCTGTGAATGATCTGATCTGCCTTCCCTCGAACAGGTCTCCCACTTTTGTGCAATCGGCATCCCTCCATTTCTGGAATGACCCTTTTTCTACCTCTGGGGGGAAGTCTGGGTTGTCAAACATTGGAATGAATGGGGCGGGGTCTATCGTGAGGGATTTTCTCTTGGTAGCTCTGTCCCAGATTTCCATAGTGGTGCTCATGACTTCACTTAACTTAATGTTTTGGTGTCTATGTTCGGGTCTCTTCCACAAAAGGTGGCGCAGGTTTGATCTTGCGACAGCTCGATCCTGTGCCAGCCACCATTTATCTGATGTGTCCGTGATCCATTTGTTTAGTACCCACAGTTGAGCCGCCTCGTAGTATTTCCTGAAGTGGGGGAGTGCCATTCCTCCTTCTGATTTTAGTGCTGTAAGCCCCTGTTGTGAAAGTCTAGGTGTTTTGTTTTGCCATACATATTTGGAGATGGTTTTTGTGAGTGACTTGAAGAAAGATGTTGGAATCCTTATGGGGAGTGCTTGGAAATAATAGAGTAATCTGGGTAAGATAGTCATCTTAATGACGGTTATTCTGCCCCACCAGGAAATTGTCAGGGGGTTCCATCTGTTCAGATCTTTCTTGACGTTTTCCATGAGCTTTGTGTAGTTTCCCATGTATAGGTTTTGTATCATAGGCGTTAAGATCACTCCAAGATATCTTACTCCTTCTGCCGTTTGTAATTGGAGATCTTTCGTTAACTTGTGGATCTCGCCCTTGTTTCCTCCCAATGCCATTACAGACGATTTCTGCTTGTTTATTTTCAGCCCCGATATTTCCCCATAATCGTCTATCAGCTGGATAAGAAGCGGGAGCGACCTGCTCGGTTTGGTGATAGTCATCATATCGTCGGCATATGCTGCTGTCTTACGTGCGTGATCCCCCATTTCTATTCCTTTTATGTCTGGGGTCGCTCTGATTTTTGCCAATAGGGGTTCCAGAAAGATTGTGTACAGCAGGGGCGATAAGGGGCATCCCTGCTTTGTGCCCCTTTCTATTCTGATGGGATTCAAGAGCTCCTGATTGACTGCTATCCTGGCAGACGGTGCATTATAGTTGGCGTGGATCATGTTTATGAAATCGTTTCCCATACCCAATTTCTTTAAAGTAGCAAATAGCATTGACCACTCGACCCGATCAAATGCTTTTTTGGCATCTAACAAGATAATTGCTGCTGGGAGTTTCTTGATGCCGGCCTTCTCTATGAGGTGTATTATTCGTCTTATATTGTCGTGGGTTTTCCTGTTGGGGATGAATTCCGCTTATTCTTGATGAATCAGGTTAGGGAGTAGTGGCGCCAGTCGGTTCGCTAGTACTTTAGTATAGAGTTTCGCATATACATTAATCAGGGCTATTGGGCGATAAGAGCTTGGGTTTTCTGGATCCTTCCCCTTTTTATGGAAGACGAGTATCTTTGCCTCGTTCATAGATGGTGTGATGTTGTTCGAGGTCTTGAAGGTATTGAATAAGGTGGTCAGATGGGGGAATCAAACTTTCTGCGAATATTTTGTAAAATGCCGCCGTGAAACCATCCGGTCCTGGGGCTTTGTTCTTGGGAAGATCTTTAATTGCTTTCTCAACCTCCTCTGGCTTTATTGGCGCATCTAAGGCCTCTTTCTCGGAAGGGGTTACTGTCGGTAGCGTGATTCCTTTTAGGAAGGCCGCTTGTTCCTTATCGTTCAGGTGTTGAGGAGTAGAGGTTTTGGTAGAAATTTCAGAATATGTCTTTGATATCTTTCGTTTGTGTTTTCCTTGCTCCATGTTAGTCTTTCAGGGTTTGCACCATTTGCTCCTGCCGTCTGCCTTTTAGTTGTCTTGCTAATAATTTGTCTGCTTTATTTGATTTCATCGCATACCAATAGTATTTGTGTTTCTGCCCTTTTAGTTCTAATCAAATCTATCTGGCTCTGGATGTCTGTATGATCTTGTGATTTTCCTGGATGAGTTCTTGGTCATTTCTTCTCTTATTTCTTCCAGTTTTATCCCCAATTCTTCCTCCCATTTGTATGAGAGCTTATCTGTTTGTGCTTTTAAGGCTATTAGTTGGCCCGTCATAACCGCTTTGAAGGCTTCCCATGTTGTGCTTGGGGAGACTTCCGGAGTGTCGTTGTCCTCGTAATACTCCGCTATCTTTTCTCTGATGGTTTCTCTTGCCACGGGATCCTGTATGATGTCTCTAGGAAGTGTCCATCGCCATAGGTTCGATCTTTTCGTGAATTTGGGGAGCGTGATCCACACCGAAGCGTGGTCTGATTGTAAGATTTGGCCTTTTTCGATGTCCTGTATTTCCCCAACTAGGGTCCCGTTTGTCCAAATATAATCTATCCTGGAACTGGTATTGTGTACCTGCGAGTGGTATGTGTATCCCTCCGTTGTTCCTTTGAGTCTTCGCCAAACGTCCTCTAGGGCCAGATTTTGCATTGCCTGTTTTAGCGCCGGAGAGGGAGAGCCCAGTTGGTTGCTTTTGGGGTTCGAACGGTCTTCTGTGCGATTCCATGCTAGGTTGAAGTCTCCGGTCAGGCTCAGCTCCCCTTCCACGAAGGATTCTAATTTGTTGATCGTGTCCTTGATAAATCCCTCCTGTCCAGTGTTTGGAGCGTATAGGGTGGCTAGGGTCAGTTGGCGGTTATCTATCAGGACCTTCGCGAATACATAGCAACCGTTCTTATCTGCTTTTGTCTCTTTGATTTGGACTTGTATATGGTTTGCAAAGGCTATGAGCACTCCTTTCTTTTTCCCTTCATCGTTTGACTGGAGAATGAGTTTATATCCTCTTATCCTGAGCTGGCCTCTTTTTTTGTTTGAATATGCGTTTCTTGGAGCGAAATTATATCATACTTTTCTCTGTGCAGGAAGTGTTCAATTTTTTTTGTTCAATTTTTTTCTGTTTCACCAGCGTGTTCAGACCTCTGATATTGTATGTTAAGATTTTCAGCCCCATCCTTTTAGGTTGGATTGTATTTCCGTATTGGTTCTTACTTGTGGGTCGCTGTGGATTGTATTAATACCGGTAAGGGAGACTCTTCCCCATTAGAACTTCCCCCTCAACTTCACCCCCCTCCCCCTCACTCCTTTCCCCCCCCAACTTTGCCCCTGAGGAGGGCACTGGGCCCTATGGTTGCTCCGGCGTCATGCCATCGCTCCATGCCCTCTAACATCTCAGGAATAACGGTGCGCAGGGATTCCTAAACCCTGCTTGTAGTGCTCTAATTACGGCGAGGTCCCGTGGCTCGGCCGCCAGCGATTGCTCACCTGATCTTCTACAGTTTCTTGTCTCTATTATTGTCTCTCCCTCCTGTATCGGTTGTTTCCAATCTATATTTCTAGTTGGTTTCCCCAGTGCGGGATTGGAGCCTCGTCCTTCGTTTAGTCGTTTGCCATCCCCCCTGGACTCTTCTTCGTCTCTGCGGGTCTTTATCGAGTAGGGGTTCCGTCTCCTGATCTGGGTGTCCTAGAATCCGCAGCCCTTCCTCACATGTTGTGATACGAACTTGCCTCTCCTCCCAAGTGAACAGGAGACCGGAAGGGAAATGTCCACTTATAGCGTATCTGTTTCTCTGTGAGGAATTTAGTGACTTGGTGCATCTCTCTTCTTTTTCTGAGCGTGGATTGGGTTAGATCTTGGAAGAGTTGAATTTCTTTGCCGTTCATTCTAATCTGATCCATTGTCCTGGCTCTCCTGAGGATCTGTTCTTTTTGTGTGAATCGTGTTGGGGCCACTAGCACGTCTCTTGGACGGGTTCTCCAGTTCTCTGTGGACCTACTCTGTGAATTCTGTCTATTTGGATCTCTTCTCCAGAGCCATCTGAGATTGTCTTGGAACACCTGTTGTACTGCGGAGCGAAGGTCCTTATCCTCTACTGTTTCCACCATGTTCTTAATCCTTATATTTGATCTTCGGGATCTATTTTCTAGATCCTCACATTGTGATTCTAATTCAAGTGCCAGTCGTGCTAGGCGGTCTTGCGCTTCCACTTGCTGGAGTGTTTCCTCGTCTAAGTTTTGTACCATCCTTTCAAGCTTGTCCGTTCTTTCTTCTAAATTCCCAATGTCCTTTTTCAGTTCCTGATTTGCCTGTCTCATTTCCCCCCTTCATGTTTTCAAACTGGACTTGTGTGGAGGATATGAATTGGTCTTGAAATTCCTTGAACCAAGTTTTCATATCGTCTTTTGTTGCCATTTCTGCCTCTCCTTCCTGGTCTGATGCATTCCCTTCCTTTCTTTTCTGCTTGTTAGTCTGCTTTGCCGTTATTTTGTCTATTCCCTAGATTCTTGTCAGGTCCTGATCCTGTCCGTGCTTATTGTTGTGCTCTGATGAGGGCTGTGTCCCATGCCGGGATCTGGGTTTTGGCATGTGTGTGTCCTTATGGGGGGGGTTCTCTTTCCCAACTCCTGGTGCTCTCCTGGTAAATTTGTGTGGGTGTGCTTCCTTTTACGTATTCCTCTGGCGTTTTTCTGGGTGTTGCCGCTTTTGGGTCGTTGGCTTAAGGTTCTGCGTGTCTGATCCCCTCCGGCGCCGAGTCTGGTGGGCCGCCGTGTCCTTATGGAGGAACCGAGATGGCTCTTGTGGTGTTCCAGTGGGGGAGTCGCCCCCACCGTACCTGGAGGGGTTGTGCGCTGTTCTGTGTGCCCTGGTATCTTCTGGTGGCCCCTGGGTTGGATAAAAGTCCCTCATGCTTGGGAGTGCCCCTCTGCGGCTTTGTGAGTTGTGGGGCGCTCGATATCGCGGCCCCGCCGATGCAGTTCTTTTTTCCGCCCCCTCTGTGTTTCGGGCTTGCCCTCTAGTTATGGTCGGCAGGGGCTGGGGAAGGCCTGCCTCCTCAAGCGTGGGGCCTTCGTTCGGTCCGGGTGTGTATACTAAATGTTGTGACCTCTTTCGGGATATGCTCACATTGTTGGGGGTCCCGTGTCTGTCCCCCCAGATGTGTTCGGGGGGAGGTTCTGAGATCAACCAGGCCGTAGAGAGCCTGCTATGTCCTCCACGCCCCCACCCCCCCCGTACCTGCGTGTCTCTTGTCCGCCGTCTCTGGTGGAAGTCGCCGTCTTCCCGCTTCCCTCCGATCGGGGGCCGGCCTCCGTCGGACTCGTCCTCTCCTGCTTGGACGGCGCCTTCTCCCCTCTGGGCCGCTCCTGCTCAGGATCTTCTCCACGGGTGTCGCCTGTCCACGAGCCCCGGACTGGGCTCCTCTGCCGCTGGGTTCCCTCCGCTGCATGAGCGCTTCTTCCCTGCCTCCGCTCGTCTCAGTCAGGAACGTTGTGTCTATGCGGCCCGTAGACTTCTCCTTGTGTGGGTCGGTACTCCGATTGCGACCGCACAAGGGGGCGGGGGCGTCCTGGACGCTTTCCCCGCGACTCGGGCCACTCCTGACGCCCACTCTGCTGGGTCTATACGGAGGCGGGCCTTCCGATCCGAAGGGATCTTCACGGCGGTATCTCACTGCGGATTTAGGTTTCTCGGGCCGTGGCTTCCGCCGAGTGTCTGAGGGAGGCTGTACTTCGAAGATCGGTGTCAGCTTAATTGTATTTGTTCTTTGTTTTGGTGCCCGAGCTGGGGGACGGAGCTCTGCTCACACACGTCTACCCGGCTCGGCCGCCATCTTGAACCCTTCCAAGTGCAGGTTTTTTAAGGAGTGAAATAATGAGAGCCTGCTTCAATTCCGCTGGAATAGAGCCAGACGAACAAGAGGGTTCCCTGCCTGAGTCACCCAAGTGGCCAGATCTGCCATAAGAAACCATGAGCACACCCAAGGGAATGGGCTTAAAGGGAGATACAGATTTAAGACCCCTGATAGCGGTTAATATTACCTCAGGAGTGAACATAGGAAAAGAGGACCAGGAGTGGGCAGAAACAGCCTGCTGTATAGCCGGAGCCAGGTTGCTCCCATTCAAGCTAGATGATCGAATGTTATTACGAATATCCTCGATCAAAGAAGTCAGACAGGGGGTTGCAGAGCATTTGGGAAGGAACCACACCTGCCGAGGAGTAGTGTTAGATGAGTGACCGAACCAATGAGAATAACTCTTTTGGTTGATTCAAAGCGGTGTCATTTTTCTTGGTGTAAAAGACATATTTGTCTTCACGAATGGCTTGATGGTATTGCATAGTGATTAATCCTAGCAGCAGCTTGTTATTTTGCCCATAGGAGGAACGCCACTTACGTTCCGCTTCTACTTGGGACTTAGTTCCTGGGTTCCATGTGTTAATATCCCCGCAAAAATATTGCCATACAAAAATATTGCCCTATTTTTGCAGCAATATTAAGGCAAGGAACCTGCGGGGGACCGCCCGCAACCCCTGCATTCTTTTTAAAGGAGTGCGGGGGGTCAGCCCCGCATCCCCCGCTCCCAAAAACCACAAAAATGACCCCCCCACCCCAAAATATTGCCTATGGCCATTCCAGACGACCATATATACAGCGATGTTTTTGGTGTGGTTAATATATAGTGATGCCATTCCCTGAGGGTTTTTTGCCTCATAGCGGAGAACAGCGCCTGAGGTGTCCCCTGCTCCTCTCACCCAGCCAACACATTGAAGTCCCATTAAGGCCTGCAGCAGCAGTAATCCCTGCTCCTCAGATTACCTCAGTGGGCACTATGGCCTGTACCCTGTCAAGACCATATCCCACCCATGGCATGGCAGGGCATGGCTCACCATACCACAGCTATCAATGTCTGAGTTAGATTCTGGCCATTCCCCCATTGAAGCATCTCTTGTTACATCAGAGCATATGCTGAGTGTCACAGACAGATTTCTTCCACCACTGCTCTCCATTGCTTCTGTGTTCCTGCCCCTTTCAACCCGGGTAGAATGGTCACACAGTGTGAGGGGATATTCTTTTCCTCCTTCCTCTGTGCCCACCAGCAATTGGGCCTGAGAACCTCACCAGGGACTTCCACTCAAAGAACGTCAAGGAATGACCGGTTCTTCAACAGGTTCCAAGAGTTAATGCAATCAGGACCCGTGAAGCAATATTTTAAGTGACTCATGAAGGAAGTTCTGGTTCCCACGCCACAGCCAATGGATCCTCAAAGCAAACCCCCACCGTTCCACATATAGTGACCGCAGAGGCACTGCCTTCTCCAGCGGTGGGCAAAGACGTACACCCCATGGTGCCCGTTCCACCTCTGCTTCCAAAAGATCCTTCTCTACGTCCTCATCCTCCTCCACCTCCTCTTCCTTCTGGACCCCAGATAATGACACAGCTGGCCGGTATCCAGTGATTTTATTGAAAAATGTTTCAGTGAAGCATTATTTACCGAAACACAAACAATGAAAAAACATTGAATTATTTTAAAAATTATGTGTGGGGGGTGGGTTGCAGTGGGCTTAACATATGGAAACGGGTAGCTGGGTCACCCCCAAATATATTTATTTTTTTAAATCAGTGAATTTTTCAATTATTTATTTTGGTTAAAAAATGCTTCGGTAAAATATTTTGGGTAAAATTACATAGAACCCCAGTAGACGACCATGATGGCATGTCAGAAGCCATGGAGGACAGTATTATGTCAGTAAAAGCATTCTACGGAACGGTACAAGGGCTTAGGTAATACCTGGGAATTAGAGTTCGAGAAAGTCCACAGATTGACTGAGTCGTCCCAGCAGTCCTCTCCCAGAAAGCTATGGTGAGGTTGGGCATACACCTTCATATTGACTTGTCAAAAACCATCCTTGGTTCCGTCAGTCGCAAAATGGGTTGACATGAGGTACAGATCCCTCCCAGCAGGAAAACTGCATCAGGAGCCACCCCCCCCGCACACTTCATTATAGTGTCAGATACTCTTTTGAAAGTGTCTGACATTGACGTTGTCTTCCCCTTTGCAGAATCTTCTGGAGCGGGGGATGGCTTTGCAGTTAATGCAGAGGAATAAAGTGTACAAAAACTCCACCCTGAGCTTCAGGCAGGCCAATGCAGAAGCAGTCATGGCAGCAGCCAGCCTGAAGTTTTGGAAAGAGCTGGGTGACGACTATCTCCTACCACCTGAATTTCAAGCGGTGTTCTGCTCAGACTTGGCAGAATTTTGCCAAGTAGTGCAGGACCGTATGGAGGCCTCCTACCACCACCTGGACACAGCTTCTAGGGTATGGCTGTAGGTGCAGCTCTTAGGTGGCACACATTACTCAAAGTCACAGTTTCAATCAGTAAATTATGGATGTAGTGTTCGATGGGGTGTAACCTTTCACCCCAGATACAGATGAAGAGCTGAATACAAAAAAAATGCACATATGCTGAACACTTTGGCAGCCATAATAGAGTCCCCTATAAAACTAGGGTCTTCGGGCCTCCAAAGACAGTCACCCACTGCCAAAAGTTTGAGGTTTCAAGGGCTTCCATGACCACCTGAATAGACAATTCACAGCTCAACAGTCGGAAGACAAGTGCACCCTCACCTTGCTCATTGGAGGACCAAAACCTGTTAACTGGTTCTTGTAACTGGTCCACAGGGGCTAGTGCTTTCTTCCCCCTACTCCCCTGCAATCTCCATCTCCACCCCCCACCCCAACCCCCTTACTTCAAAGAGGCTCAAACTAACTGTCACAGGACATTTCCAAGCTCTTGCTCATAGAGCCAATAGAAAAGGTTCCTCCTTTGGAGGAAGAGCAGGTTTTTTTATTCAAGGTTCATCACTGTTCCAAAAAAACAAGACCTGCAGATGGTACTAGGCCTTTCCCCCCTTCAATCTTTTCTTACCCTAAGAAAAGTTCAAGATTAATACTCCTGCTCTCATCCAATCATCCCTACAGCCAGTCGACTGGCTGGTAGCTGTGGACGTACAAGACTCATATTTACACATCCCCATTTGGCCTCCTCAGCGCTTTTACCTACAGTTCTCCATAGCCATGAACATTATCGGTACAAGGGCTTAACTTTCAGCCTCAGTTCGGCGCCACAAAGGTGTTCAACAATCTGATGGCACTGGTGGCTGCATTACTATGCCTAATGTGCATTCCCCTGCAGCCTTACTTAGATGGCTGGTTGATCAGAGCTCAGTCCCAAGTCCAAGCTTCTGCCCACCTGGAGTACCTTCTAGACCTGATGTATGCACTGGGTTCATCAGTCAACATAAATAAATCCACACTCATCTTGACAGAGGCTAGAACTCAGACTTCCTCTGGGATTCATGTATAGGTGAAGTCTTTCCTACAGAAACGAGGATAATCGCCTTGCTGTAGGCAGTCACATTGTTTCAGTGCCACTCCATAACAACCTCATGGTGGTTCTCGTATGTCTTTTGGGACTGATGGCGGCCTGTGTTCTGCCAGTATCCATGGCCCGATTGTGGAGGCGTCACACTCCTCTACACCTGACAGTGAGTTGTACTGAGATTTCATACTGCCTAATCAAGACAGTCCCTGTCCCATCATGGCTACTTCAAGATCTTCTGTGGTGGGCAAACCACAGGAAACTCTGGATGAGCACCACTTTCTAGGGCCCTCTGCATCAGCTTATCATGATAGACTCTTCTCTTTCAGGGTGGGAAGTAGCACTGGGAGATCTCAGAGTTCACGACATGTGGAACAAGGAAGATTCTCTGGAGCACAAGTATTTCTTGGTGTTGAAAGGGGCCTATCTAGACTTGCAAGCTTTTTTGGCAGTTAACTTGGTTTCCCGATTCTGACATCCAACACAGTAAGAATGTTTTACATCACCAAACAGGGAGGCACCAGATCAGTGAAACTTTGTGCAATAGCAGTGCGTTTATGGGAATGGGCACTAATCCACAACATAGTCATATGGATGAGCCGAGCAGGAAATCCTTTGCCAACCACAAATGGGAGTTGAGCGAGCAGGTCCTCATGGAGAACTTTACCTCCAAGTGTTGTTTCCTAGTGGATCTATTCGCGAAGGAGCTGAACAGAAAGTGTCGCCTTTAAGCCCCATGGAAGTTAGAGTCCCTAGGTGGCATATTATCTATCTCGTGGAACACCATGTTCACATATGCATTCCCTCCTCTTCCTCTGATTCAGAAGGTCTTGCAGAAGTTCTGAGCCTCCAATCAGAACAAGCTCTTCTAATGTCACCCTTTGGATGCAAGAAGCATTGGTTCTCAGACATACTGCTTATGGAAGGAGGACCACCTCTCCTTCTCCCCCTCCTTCTGAACCCACTTCATCAGCAGGGGGAGAAGGTGCTACATCACTACATCACTTTCTCCTATCCTCCCACCTCACCCTCCCTACCCCACAGGCAAAGCCACCCTCATCACTGCCACCCACCTTCTCGGTCATCCGACCCATGAAGCGCGTGTCAGTTGAGGCTTTCGCTGCCAACTTCTCGCACCCCCTCCCCCTTCGGCTGACTCCCACCCTGACACAGCCCTCTCCATGCTCCACTCTGCTATATCTGACACTCTTGATGTCCTTGCCCCCGTCATGATAATCCGCCTGAAGCCCAAAGCCAAATGTAACTCCTGGTATGACTCGGATCTCATCACCCTAAAACGCAAGTGCAGGGTGGCTGAGAGGAAATGGCGTGCTTCGTGTTCATCCTCTGACAAACTGGCCTGCCGCCTGCTCCTAAGGCAATACCTTCTCTCCGTTCTCACCAAGAAGAGAGCCCTTATCCAAGCCCGCATCTCTGCGGCATCTAACAACTCGGCCGAACACTTTAAAATCTGCAAGGAGCTTGCCAACCCTGCTGCAGTCTCTACCTCTCCTTTCCCCTCCCAGGCCCTCTGCACTGTACTGGCCTCTCACTTCATCTCTACAACTCAGGACATCCTGTCCTCACTCTCCTCCTATCACCTCCCTCCCTCTCTTCCCAGCTCTTCCTCTGGCCCTTCTGCAGCCACTCCTTCTATGCCTTTCCTCTTTTTTCTGCTGACGAGGTTTCCAGACAAGTCTGATCTATGAAAGTCTCGTCTAAACAGGTTCACCCCTATTCCTCCAAAACTATCAAGGACCACATCGACTCCCTGGCACCTGCCCTGGCTGACTTTTGCAACCACTCCTTCACCTCTGGAGTCTTCCCTTCCCCCCTCAAGCACTCCCTTGTGCACCCTCTTCTTAAGAAACCCTCTTCCGACCCCTCCTGCCCGGCTAACTATCGCCCAATCTCCATCACTCCCTTCCTGGTCAAGCTCCTGGAGAAACTGGCTATCTCCCAGTTTAACCTCTATGCTGAATCTGTTGGTAGTCTTCATGACCGTCAATCTGGCTTCTGAGCTGCCAGAAGCACAGAAACTGCTCTCGTAAACATCCGTGAGGACCTGCTCTTGAACCTCGACTCCAACACTCCGTGTGTTCTCATTCTGCTCGATCTCTCTTCTGCCTTTGGCCCTGTCAACCATGCCATCATGCTCAACCGTCTCCGTGATAACCTCGGTATCAATGGACAGGCTCTGGCGTGGCCGACCGCTTTCCTTTCCAATCGACCCTCCCAGGTCCAACTGGGGTCCTTCCTCTCTGTCATCTTTTTCTCCACCTGTGATGTCCCCCAGGGATCTAATCTCTCACTGGCTGTTCAACCAGTATCTGGCACTCCTTGCCCACCGCATCGCCGCTCTCTGCCCCAACTTTCAGTGCTATGCGGACGATACCCAGCTCATTTTCAGGCTACCATCGTCGTCGTCCTCTCCTTCCCTCATCTGACTGTCTGTCTGCTATCCAGGAATGGTGTGCCGCCAGTGACCTCTGCCTTAATGCCAGTAAGACTGAGATTCTACTCATCGGCACACCCACTCCCTCCTTCCCTGCAGCCCTCTGGCCAGCCTCTCTTGGCCCTCTTCCTGCTCCTACCTGCAAGGCAAAAAACCTCGGGGTCATCTTTGACTCCACACTCTCCTTCTCTCCTCATATATCTGACATCTCTAAGAAGTCACACTACCAGCTGCACCTCCTCAGAGGTATTCTTCCCTTCCTCTCCTTCCCCCAGAAGCTCACTGTCTCCCGAGCCCTGGTTCTCTCGAAGCTGGACTACTGTAACAACCTCTATCTAAATCTGCCTGCTTCCACTCTCCGCCCTCTGCAACTCATCCAGAACAGAACTGCGGGACTTGTCCTTGGCCTCAAGCCCAGGGACCGTATCTCTCAAGGACTGAAATCTCTACACTGGCTCCCAGTGGCTGCGAGGATTAAGTTCAAAACCCTCTGCATTGTCCACAAGGCCTTCTGTGGCCTGGGGCCTAAATACCTTCAGCTCTCTCTTCCTAAATATCTTCCTTCCCGAGCCCTTCGCTCATCCATCTCCAACTCCCTCAGGGTTAGCCGCTTCTCGAAGCAACAAGCTGGGGGTAGATCTCTCTCCGCGGCAGGGGCCTCCCTCTGGAACAGCCTTCCTGCCTCCCTGAAACTTGAGGAGAACCATCTCCGGTTCCGGAACCACTTCAAAACCTTCCTCTTTGCCTCTGCTTTCTCTCTCCCCTGCTAAATCCTTCACTGAAACTGCACTGAATCTGCAACTGGGCCACTCTGACCGACCTCGGTCCTGGGCCCAGCCACTCTCCACTGGCACTGCCTCCCTGGCAACCTCTGCACTGCGGGACTGTCTCTGTATCCCTACAGCCCCCCCTTCCCAGCACTTGTCTGCACTTACTTTGCACTTGCCACCAGCTGGCCCCATTTTATTTATTTTATTCTACTTACTTGTACTGCACTTCCCCTCCCCATCCCCTTGCACTTTTCCCTTCCCCCTACCCCTGCACTTGCGTGATCTGAATGACACCTGGCCTAGTAGGATCGTTGTCTTCCCCTTGTTTCCCCCCCCTCCCTGCCTCGTCGCGCCTTGAAACACTTGTGTATAGGCGCGTTACAAATGCCATATCATATAACATCCCTGCCCACAATCCTTGGAGCTCTGGCACCTGAGATATTGACCTAGGCCCACTTGCATTTATCAGACAATATCCTCAGGGTGATGTGGTGCTTCCCGGAAACATTCCACTTGTTCACGATATAGAGGAAAAGGGCTTCATTTTGGCCATCAGGTGCTGGGGAAGTAGAAATAGCCCATTGAGGCATCCACAAACTCCATCATCTCCTTCTGGACAAGCATTGTTCAGACAGGGACTCATCTCTTCTTACAGAACATGAGGCAGCTAAAGGGGTAAGCCGCTCAACCAACAGGCTTTTGCTAACCCAGTAATCAATGTTCCAAGGGACTTGCCCACCAGTTCCCTCTGACACAACGCCATAGCCAGTTGGGATCTGAACATAGTCCTTACTGCCCTGGAGCATAAACCTGTCAAGGCGATGTCATCAATTAATTTACATCTGGCCACTTGGAAGACTACCTTTCTATTGGCAATTACTTCAGCTCACCCTATCGGTAAACTCCAAACCTTGGCAATTGAGGAACCTTATTTTCAGTTTCACAGAGAGAAGGTAGTATTATGGGCACATCTTTTACCATGGCGGTCTTGGATTTTCAGACAAATCGATTTACGTAATTTCCCCAGATGAACAATCCAAATAAGATTTACATTTTGCATGGCTTAAATGTTCGTAGGGCCTTGAGGTTCTCGAGAGGACTAGGGCTCACAGGTCCTTATGGAAGATGTTTTGTCACCTTAGGTGGGGTACATCCTAGCAAACGGGTGACTAAAGCTATAATTGCGAGATGGATAGTTTTTTGCATCCCCCATGCATACAAAGTGCAGGGCAAGACACGCCCTCAAGGCCGGCATGCCAGTTTGACTATAGCAAAGAGTACAGTACTAGCTTTACAAGGACATGCACCTTATGAGGCCATATGCAAAGCAGCAACATGGGCTTTCTAACGTGGAGAAAGGTACTGAAGCGAAGGAGAGCGAGAGGCAGAGTTCAGGGCATGGTTGCGCTTATGCGCACATTGCCTGCTACCGCACTCTCTATTCTTAAAGGGGAGCACGCTTGGGCTTGCTATGGCTCAAGTCCTGTCACCCCTCCGCTGGAACTCCCATAAGTATGGAAGAAAGAGGACATAGGACTAGGAGTATAGTAGTCACTACGATGGGTAACTTATCTTTTCTTTTACACAAGAAGTAATACATGCCTTAAAAGGGTCTCTATGCCATAAACAACCTAGTGGGCAGTAATGTGCTGCATTCCTGCCTTTTAACTTATGTTGTCCTTTGATTGGCTGTTTAAGGATTCCGAGCTTTGGTTAAAGCATAAACCAGCAAAGTACTATTTTCTTGCAAATGTTTGTATTTATTGTAAAGAAAAGCCACTGTTGTCATTTCAAATAATGTTAATGTTTGTTTTGATTATAGTCCAAACTGATGAAACTGCTGCAGAGATTGCCTTGTAGTGTGGTCAGACGATTACATCGTGAACGTTACAAGAAGTTAACATGGCTGACACCAATACCAGACAGTCATAAACTCACTGATCAAGACGTGACCGACTTTGTGCAGAGCATTATTCAGCCAGTTCTTTTGGCTATGTTCAGCAAAATTGGAAGCCTGGAGGCAGCCCAGGCCTTGCAGAATCTTGCACTGATCCGTCCTGAATTGGTAATCCCACCAGTACTTGAAAGGTAAGTTCTAATGTAATGTTAAAGTAGCTGTTGTACGTTTCATTTTTTATTTCTTGAAAGATACTTTTTGTGATGTTTCAGGGATCAGAATAGATGATTCTCTTGTGTGCTTCCCTTTGCACACCTTTGACAATCTTTCAGAAATCATGCTAAGTATGCAGCATCAGAAGAGACCAGCTTTAAATGTGTAGCCTTCGAATGGATTGTGTCCTCCCACGTATTCCTCATCTTAGAAATTTTTCACCAGAGGGCGCTGTGTTCGATGCCGTGTACTTTGGTCCCTCGAAGGCCGCCGTCGAGCGTCGACCTCATCGGTCATTTAAAGAGCTTGCGCTGCGCCCGTTGGTTCAGTTCAGTTTTTCCAAGCTTCTGCTTCGTGTACCGAAACTGCGCATCAGTTTTTCTCATCGAGAAATGTCTTATTCCTCAACCCTGACAACATCCAAGACGGGTTTTAAAAAGTGTCTCAAATGCAGAAGAAAGATGTCCATTACGGATCCTCACCGCAGCTGTCATTGGTGCCTTAGTCCTGATCACTGAGTCGACGAGTGCGGGTCGTGTCAGGCGATGTCGAACAAGGCTCTTAAGGAACGCCAAGGTAAGCTAGCGTTAGGGGAAGTGTCTTTCATGTCTGCAAAAAGGCTAAAAGACTTGAGAGAATCGAGAACTAAATCTCGTCATGAGTCGAGGCGATCGAGGTCGAAAAGTCGCTTGTGGAAGTCCTCTTCTCTTCGTTGAAAAAATCAAAAAAGCGACGTCATAGATCTTCGACCTCTTCTTTCTCGACCGAAGGTTATTCTCTTTTCCTTTGAAACATGATTCCCCAAAGAAATGGGAGGCCTTTTGGGCTTCAATGCTAAACATTTTTGAGTAGGCAGCCCCGACCCCCTCAAAGTTGCGTGAAGAGCATACCCCTGTCCACTCTAAAGGTGACAGAGGGAAATCCAAAACGTCTCACGCTAAATCTGACAAAGTCGAGGGCGTCCTCGGACAATGATTCTCCAGCGCTTCATGAGACTATACAGAAACCTTCGGTGCATAAATCGAGGTTGCCTGAGGACAAAAAGGCGTCCTCATTGTCGAAGACAGCTATCGTCTCGACGTGTCCGACGACGCCATGGAAACCAAAAATGGTGCTGATGCCTTCGGCCTCGGCATCGAAGCCTTGCTCGACATCGAAGCCCTCCTCGATAACTTCAGGGATTCCTCCGAGTGTGTCGAAGCCGGTGTCTATTCCGTCGACGCCTTTGTCTGGGAAATCTTTCATACCGGTTCCCAAGACACCTATGGCTAAGGCTAGGTCTGTTCCACCTTAATCAGAAAAAAATGTCCACCCTCAGCCCAGGCAAGAATATTTTTAATCTGTCAGCTATTTTTGAGGAACCAACCTTTGATGAGGAAATTACATCAGCTGGTGTTCGATTTGGGATGAGAGAAGTCCCGGAGGAACTGATAGATACTAATTCAAAAATGTCAGACCTTTATGACTGCCTACAATCGGTCAGTGGCCTAGTTACCTCACCTGTGGTAGATTGTGAAAGGCCTGACCCCACAGACCATGCTGAACTGGGGTATAGGAACCTCATGGGAAGAGTGATAGATTTTATGGGGTGGAAGTCGGTGTCCCCAAGATATGACCAGGACGACTTAACAGATATTATTGATGAAGGACCTCAGAAAGACCCAGTCCTTCCCTTCCATAAAGCTCTTAAAAAGAGTTATGACAAATTGGGAGACACCTGAATCTCTACAAGCTGTAAATCAGAAATTTGTAGGAAAGTATAGACCTGCTCCCTCGGATCCAGAATATTTATCTAAGCACTCTTCGCCTGAAAGCTTGTTGATTCAAGCTGCGACTGCGAACAGTCAGTCAGTTTATCTCTCTATGCCCCCTGACAGGGATGACAAAAAGATTGATGCCTGGGCAAGGAAGGCTTTTACTGCTGGTAGTATGGCCCTTAAATCTACTAATGTGATTTGTACATTAGTTAGGTTCACTTACACCCTGTGGAACTGTTTAGATGCAGGGGCTGATCACATCCTGGAGGGTGAGGAGCGGGATGGTTTTCTGGTGATAATAAAGGATGGGAAGGAAGCTATGGAGGAGTGCCTCCAGTCCGGACTGCATACTGCAGAGTATAAGCAGATCCATGGCATCTAGCGCAGTCTTGCGTAGATTCGCATAGCTAAGAAAAGCTGGTTTTGCATCTGATGTACAATCCAGATTACTTAATATGCCCTTTGACGGCTTGAGGTTGTTTGGCAGCAAGGTGGACGAGAGCTTGGAGAAGCTGCAGACCTCGAAAGCGGCAGCAAAATCACTCCGGGCCGCTGTAAGGCAACCTCAGCAGCACTCTTACGCAGCGTCATCTTCCTGGAAGAGTCACCCTTTTCGCTTCGATTCCTCTTTTGGAAAAGGGAGAGGGCAGGCCAATCAGAGGGGACAACAAAGAAAACCCTTTCGTGGTGGAAAATGGAGAGGTACTAAATCAGCCACAGCAGTGGCTACTACCTCCTCAGCCACTGCTGCAGCCGCTGCAAAGCCACTTTGAGGCCTTAATCCACAAGACCCCGGTGGGAGGCAGAATCATTGAGTATCTGGACGAATGGCGGGGCATTACGTCGGATGCCTGGGCACTAGAGATAGTGACCCATGGTTACTGTCTTCGTTTTCATCAAAGGCCTAAAGATCATCCACCGGGAGCCATCTATGTAAACATTCCAGACCTGCTCCTTGTGCAGGAGATTTTAACCCTGCTAGAGAAAGGTGCTATAGAACATGTACCTGTAGCGGAGAGGAACAAGGGTTGGCACTCCTCGTATTTTCTCATTCCCAAAAAGGAGGGAGGATTGAGACCCATCTTGGACTTGAGAAATTTGAACAAATTCCTCAGGAAGGACAAGTTCAAGATGGTGACCCTTTCTCAGATCCTTCAGGCTCTTCAGCTTCAGGACTGGCTGGTTTCATTGGACCTTCACGATGCTTACTTTCATGGGCCAATCCATCTCAAACACACAAAGTACCCGAGGTTCTCAATTGGCGGATCCCACTATCCGTTTCGAGTTCTGCCATTTGGGCTGACATCTGCCCCGAGGGTCTTCACCAAACTAATGGCGGTAGTGGCAGCGAGTCTCAGGAGGGAGGGGATTCACATCTACCCTTACCTGGAGGATTGGCTAATCAGGGCAAGTTCACTCGAACTGACCCAGGGACATCTGGCCATGACCTGTCACTTCCTTCATAAATTGGGCTTCTCCCTCAATTACAAGAAGTTGCAAATGATTCCGAGCCAAAGACTCCAATTCATCGGAGCGGTCCTGGACACCACCTTGGGGAAAGCCTCGCCTCCCGAGGAAAGAGCTCACCACATTCTGCAGATGGTAACAAAATGTCAGAATGCCCAACATCTACCGGCGTTCGACTATCTAAGGTTGCTAGGCCTCATGGCATCCTGCATTTTTCTGGTGCCAGAGCTCGACTGAGGATGAGATCCCTTCAATGGGCCCTCAGGATTCAATGGTCCCAGTTTTCAGGGGAGATGTCAGATCTTCTACAAGTCCCGTCAAATGTGGCTCAAGATCTCCGATGGGCTCACAAGGAAAATATCCTCAGAGGGGAACCTTTTTGGCAACCATGGCTGGAGATCACAGTAGTGACGGACGCCTCACTCACAGGGTGGGGAGCCCTCACCAACAATCTGATAATCAGCGGTCGTTGGTCTCCATCGGAGTCCAAACTACACATCAACCATTTGGAGCTTACGGCAATCAGACTAGCGCTGAAGGCCTTTCTGCCCTCTGTACAGGGAAAGAATGTCCTGATAATGACGGACAACACAGTGGCCAAGTGGACAAACGAGGAGGCGTAGGATCACTCCCCCTTTGCAGAGAGGAATTGCAGCTCTGGTTCTGGGCAATGCAAGAAGGGATCTCTGTCGGCAGTTCACCTAGCTGGAGAGCTGAACACGGCGGTGGACGCTCTGAGCAGACAGAACAGTCTCCCACGAGTGGGAGCTAGCTCAGGAAGTCCTTCAAGAGATCTTCGCCCTTTGGGGAACCCCTCAAGTGGATCTGTTCGTGACCGGGGCCAACCGGAAATGCGATCTGTATTGCTCAAGGGAATTTCCCCTCAGAGGAGCTCTAGGAGACGCGTTCGTAGTGGACTGGGTATATATACTCCTTTATGCGTTTCCTCCAGTCCCCGTGATTCCTCATGTAATCAGGAGGTTGAGAAAGTTCAGGCGAACCATGATCCTAATTGCCCCGGACTGGGCCAGGAGGACGTGGTACCCAGACCTTCTGGACATGTCCATCTGCCCTCCAATACGTCTTCCACAAAGAGAGGATCTTCTCTCGCAAGAGGAAGGTCGGGTTCTCCATCTACAGGTCAAGACACTCAACCTTCACGTCTGGCTTCTGAGGGGTTGAGATATAAGGATTGGCACCTCCCGGATGACGTTATGGAGATTTTGCTTTTGGCCAGAAGGCCAGCAACAAAATCCATATACCGGTGTCATTGGAAGAAATTCAGTAACTGGTGCAGGTGTGCCCCTTTTGAGCCTTTACATTCTTGTCCTTTAAGGCTCTTAACTTTAAAAACGGTTCTACTAGTGGCTCTAACTTCAGCCCGCAGGGTGAGTGAGTTGCAGGCGCTCTCTTGCAAGCCTCCTCGCATGGTTTTCCACAAGGATAAAGTTGTTTTAAAGGTCAAGCCTTTTTTCCTACCTATAATAGTTTGATTTCCATCTGTCAGAGAAAATCACTTTACCATCCTTTTATCCTCCTCCGCACGCTAGTAAAGCGGAGGAAAGATCCCACAGACTAGACCCTAAAAGGGCTCTCAGTTTCTACATATCTAGACTGGAAAGATTTAGACAAACAGGCCAGTTGTTTGTCGGTTATACTGGACACAAATTGGGCCTTGGTATGTCCAAGCAAACTATATCCAGATGGATTATCCTAGCAATATCGGAATGTTACAAATTGGCTGGGAAGGAGTTTCCAGATGGTTTAAGGGCTCATTCAACCAGGGGCATAGCAACTTCCACTGCTCTTCAGAGGGGTGTCCCGGTGCAAGACATTTGTTCTGCGGCCACTTGGTCATCAATGCACACTTTTACAAAACATTGTTTAGACACCACTTCTTACCAAGGAGGCCTTTTTGCAAAAGCCGTCCATCATTCTGTGCATAATTGAAGAAAAATGGCACTCCCTCCTCCTCTAAATTACAACTGCTATGGGAGTCTATCTAAGATGTGGAATACGTGGGAGGACACAAAACATTAGAAGAACAAGATACTTACCAACTGTAACGTTCTCTCGACTGGATGTTCCTCTCACGTATTCCTCATCGACCCTCCCAACCTACCCCTCCGTACAGTTCTTACGCTTGTTGCACTTGTACTTCCTTAAGAGCTTGACATCTTCCGACACAAAATACAACTGATGCGACCATTAACATCGAAAAAACAGAACTGAACGAATGGGCGCGGCTCGAGCCCTTTATACAACGGATGACGTTGATTCTCGACGGCGGCCTTCGAGGGACCAAGCTACGCGGCCTCGAACACAGCGCCCTCTGGCAAAAAAAATCCCAAAAGAAGCAGCAAGCTTGCGAATATATTTAAGATGAGGAATACGTGGGAGGAACATCCAGTCGAAAGAACGTTACAGTAACTTGTTCTTCTAACAATGTGAGTTTATTTTATGTGTGAGACTGGTCTGACGTCACACTTCAGTCTGCCTCTGCTTCCTACTCAATTGTTTTGGAAGTGAAGTACCTAAAATGGTAGTATTACTGGCACTGGTGAACTCTGCTCTGGGTTCAGCAATCCCTTTTATAACTAAGTGCTGCGTCAACGATACTTGGTCCACCGTAAGCGAATGCTTGCACTATGAAACAACTTACACCTCTGATTCTTTTGTCTAGAGTCGGATAGCCGCATATGTGTAAAATGTTGTAATGTTTAGTGCAATGGTACACATTCCTGTTCTTGCTGCTCATGGCCCACCTCCTTATCTAATGTCATTCTGAAAGGAATTTTTTGGTCACGTGCAGCATGGGCTCCAACAAAGGAGAGTGGACTGTAGAAACTGCACACAAGTCTCATAGAGAGGCGCATGCCATTAGATCACAGGATTTACATTTTTGCAAAATGTTAATGAAAATGCAATTTGTGAACATTAATAAAAGTGCCCACCACCCAAATAAAGTGGTGAGGAACGGTCAATGTGTAGGGTAGTGTAGGTTGTAGGGGCCAGTGTGAAATAATGTGGGGTGTATGTTGGCATTGCAGAGACCCATAGTTTGATTCTGGACATGCATTGGAGGGACAGGGCCTCCATGTCCTTGTCCTGTATCCCCTTATGTGTGTTGTTTTCTGTACAGGAGTCCAGTTGGGACTCCTGGCAGTACAGCTCTTCCTCTTACTTTTGGTCATGGTGAACAGAGACTCTCGGTATACCCTTATGGCACCCATGGCTGGGGGTACAACCTTGTACCCCTAGTGTATATTTTTGGGCACCTGTGTGTTGCCCACAGAGCAGGGTATGGGCTGGTGGCAGCTCCATGCTGAATTTGACAGGTGCTCTGAGTATCCTCCATTTTTGGATATCCAGGCCGTGCCATAGGAACCAGTGGATTTCTGATAGAAGGCAATATAGCCCCTGTGGCCTCTTGGTTTCTATTGCCTGTTACCTTATTTTCCCAATGTCCTGGGAAGCCCTGACTCTGTCCCATCCCCTGACTGGCTGTTGGGTGGAAGAACCATATATTGTATTGTGGGGGGGAAGTCTAAGCCAGACTGGCTGTCGCCTTCCCAGTGACTGTATGTTGTGCTTACACTCTTGGGGTGGGACCTGTGTGAATAGAGTCAGCGACCAACATGGATTCTATGTTAAGGGTGTCTGGTTTCTGCGTGTGTGACACAATGAATGAGACAGCCCTGCCTGAAACTGACATGGATGCAGTGTTGTATGCTGAAAGGCTGGGTGCTTGCCCCAATCGGAATTTCTTATGGTCGTCTGGGTGGAAGTGAATATCCTGAATGCCTGTGAGTCTGATTGGCTGCGTGCCTGCATCAATGACCTTGTATGTGATTGGCTGAATGAGCCTGGCTCAGCCAGAGTGAATGAGGGACAGATGTGTATATCTGGGGGAACTCTCACTTTCCAATTTGTTCAGAAGTTGAAGTTGAAACTTGTAGCTGCTTATCCTTGAAGCCCAGCTGGAAGAATTGCTCCTGCTTTCCTTCGACAAAATCTAAAAGCTGTCGAGCCTGTCAAGGATTTATCCGAGAGATGACCTGGCTAGGAGACCTCTCCCCGAGCTACGAGGGAATATCGTGCAAAAGCTGATCTTCATCGAGATAGAGTGGAAGCCAGTTCCTAATCGCTGTCGACCGGAGAAGGGGTCCACTGAGAATCTTGAAGTAAAGCACCAGGACCTCGAGGCCATCGAAGTCCATTGCTGTCGACCAGGGTTCGGAGGATTTCCGTAACAGTTGCAAGCTAGTTGTGTTGCCCAGAAGCGGGGACAGCTTGACGCTGTGCTGCTAGACGACCAGAGCCGCAACGCTCCATCTTTGTCTGAGAACATTTGAACAAAGTGCTCCCTTGCCATCATTGTTGACCGCTTTGTCCTGCCGGAGAAAATGGAGGTCGTCGGCTACCGAGGAAAGTCCGCCGGTGGGTTTCCCGCCACCAGAAACCAACAAAGACGCTGACAAATTGAAGATCCAAAGTCCAGCCTGTGGTAGGGTCCCGATTGCCGAAGCTATCCCGGGGTGCGTGCTGCAGTACAGACAGGCCAGAGGACTGCCGAAGCATCTCCCGACGCCCGCTGCTGGCGCTATATCCATCAACGAGTCATCTTTGCGGCACTGACCTCTGCAACGATGCGGACAGCACACCTCATCTTCACATGACTTCCATGATCGATTGTCGAAGAGCACTGCGAAGGTCAAAGCTGCAACTGTTAGGCAGAAACCTGTGCAGTTCCCTCTGGGACCACTGCAAAAGATTTAAGGTTACAGGTGTTTGGCAGTAAACCCACTTAGTAGCACACAGATTCACGTGGTAGCTGTGGCTGAGCAGTCAGACTTCCCTCAAGAAGAGTTAGGCAGTATACACAATAGGTCAAAAGAACACAGTAGAACAAGTAAACGCGGACCAGGGCTTGGTGTAAAAGAGATATACTTATTTATTTAAAACCACATCTAGAAAAACACACAGGCACTAATAGTAAGCAATTCAAAAACATGGTCACTAAAAGATATACACTCCCTTAGAAGAATATTAGACAAGTCTTAAGTAAAGCCCCACTTATTTCCAAACAGCAGTGAGCGCTTAACGTAGATGGCACTCTAATAATTCGTTTTAAAAGGGAGAGAAAAGCATAGAATAAATTGACAGATCCCAACACTTTCACGAACAAAACAAGAGAGGAAGGCAAAGTAAAACCGTGAAGTTAGAGTTCAGTAGGCTGAATCCACTTTAAGAGGATCAAACGAAATGTGTCCAAGGTCACACGATTGCAGTGCACAAAAGTCTTGAAAAGGTTCAAAAAGAGTTGGACCAAAGAAAGGGACCAGTTAGGAGGTCAAGGCGGCCAGCCCAGTCCAGAAGGTTAAGGGGTTATTATTACCTTGTAGCAATCTTTAGAAAGGGAAGCCTGGCGGACACGGTACCTTAAAGTGGTGAGAATACTCCAGCGAGGGCAGTTGTTCCTGGCAGCGGATGCAAGTCGGTGCTTCGTCCGGGGGAAGAGAGGATCTCGTTGGGGAGGAAGACTGGAGTCCGTTGTACTGCCAGGGAATAAACCAGCCGCAGAGTTTCTCAGGTAAAAGGAGCGGTCCTTTGATTTGCGGTCCAGTGGTAAGTGGCTATCCGGTTGCCGGGGTGCTTGGCACGGGCAGTTCGACCACAAGCCGGTCTGGGGTGCGAAGAGAAGAAGGTAAAATGGTTGTGCCCACCAGTCAGGGGAAGAAGCCTCTCCAGCCGGGAGATCTTCTCTGTCGTCAGGAAGTGGTGAGTCTGTTCCGCAGGGCTCCACCGGTGGTGTCGTCGTGGTAGGTCGGCTCAGCATCTCCCTTGTCGGATTCTCAGATCCTGTGGCGACTTCTGAAGTTCCAGTCCCCAAAGCCCTGCTTTTATGCAGCACACCCCCATTCACTCAGCCTAGCTGTCAATCAAACATGCTAAGTGGTGAGCCGGCCGGCTCACCACTTCGGCCAATCACACAAGAGTGCGACTTGAGTTACCAAGGTAACTCAGTCCAGGGTGCCTTAACCCCCTCCCACACATCCTGTGGTACCCAGACAGAGTGGCACCACTTTTGGAGGCTTCTGTGGAGAAGCCTGCCAAAAAGTGGAACAAAGGGCTCGACTTGGGTTGGAGTCACAGAAGAGAACACAAACACCATTTTAGAATCGAGTCCTGGCAAAAAATACCAACGGGCGAATTAATATTAAATAAATAAACCGGCGGTATGTTCGAGGCTGTGAGAATTAAATCATTAAAGTTGGTAGCCTCGGACAATGGGAAAATCCCATAGGGATATATTCGCGGTCGAATATAAAAAGTAGTATCCACTGCCACCAGCCAAAACTCGATCAGGGGGGACGGAGACGTGCCCCCTCGACTAACAGACCCCAGGGCAATCGAATTGCCCCGACCAGTACGTCCACAATATGATGGTTTGTACTGGTTTCTGTTAATAATTTGGGACTAGTAAAGCCAATGGTGACTTTACATGCCATGGGAGACAGTAGTCAGTCCCAGGGTATGGAGTCTATGGTGGGGTGTCACTATGACACCCCTGTGTCACTGCACGGAGGGTGCTTTGTAACACACATAGTAAAAACACATGAGACCCTATGGAGTAAAGGACCCCAGAGCCCATAAACACATTAACAGTCTAAGGAACACCATACATCATGTCCAAGAGTGGGAGAAAGAGTCTCACTCTTGGCAGGAGAAAAAACAAACTCCAGAAATCCAGCAAAGCTGCTGGGGGACTCACTAGGTTAGGAAATTCAGCCTAAAGAGAGAATTCTCCCTAACAGCAACCTCGACGCAAGTGATCACTGTTCTTCGAGGATCTCGATGCCCTGTGGCTCCTGCTTTAAAGGGAGTCTTATCTCGAGGATCCATCAATGAGCCATCTAAGAAGCTCATCTATCTCGGGTACATTGGGGTGGTTGAACGTTTTGACCAGGAAACAAGACTATTTAAATGTTAATGGACTGGGCTTGTTTATACTCTTTATTACAGGTTGCCCATGTGGGGGGGGGGTCCTCACTCAGAACCGCATCTAGTTAGGTGAAGAAAGCATTCTTCCATTGTTTAACCTAACTTGCCTTCCTTCCTATTATCTATGCTGTTACACATTGCTGCATGTTTATATGCCATTATAACTGTCAGCAGTTGATGCACTTTAAAGGAATCAATAGCTAAGAATGGTACCACATAGACATTGTATATATTTGCAATATTAGAATTGCCAGAGTACAAAGTGTTATGAATTGATGTATATATCTTGAACCTTATTTTTATATAAAGAACTGTGTTGGCACATAACATAGTGTGTGGACATGCCTTGGTGGGGGCTTGGGGACTACAATGTACTTAAGAACCAGCTCGCATCACCTCCAGAAAGCATAAACCTTGGTTGCTCGTCCACGTCTACCATATAGAGAACCTTGGCTGGGGTGCTCTGCTGCAGGAGTACATATACCTCCCCCCAGTCTTTACACCAGGCTTAAAGAAAAAAGGTGAATTTGGGAATGTGCAACTTGGAGAACTGTCATTCACATATTAAGCATTGATCTCTCTCACAGTTCGCCAAAGTTAGGGTAGATCCATTCAAAGCGAGAGAGATCTGTTTCTCCTAATAGAGCTTTGCAAATTCTAATTTTGAGGTGGGACATCCAGTCATTAGACAAGCTGGAACAGCCAAACTTTCTGTTCAGGCTTTTAGTGAAGCAAACACAATATTTGGTATCATTGTATTATGCATTAGCCACCACGCTTTAATCAGCTTTTTCTAGTTTATAAAATACCATCGAAACCAGCATAAAATAGCATATTGGGCAAATGAAAAGGAAAAGCAGACAAAGAGGTACAACCCAAATGAAAACATTTTAATTTACGAGGTTAGAGAAATAAGGAGTGACTTTTAAGGTGGCCTTTTAACACAACTGTTAATCCTACTGCGGCCCATTGGCGGGAATTCGTGAATCTGCATTATCAGATCTGAGGTTATAAAAGGGAAACATATCGTAGGGCTTGTGGAACTCATGATCTTGTTCTCCGACATAGGCTATGAAAGGGTACCAATTGTAAAGTATTTAGGGTAGCTGTTAGACAGGGTCGCTGTGATCTTTTACGTTGATTATCTCACAAATTTGTATACACCAACAGGCTATAGGAGGCCCTTTTGGGGTTTTCCAGAATTGTGCTACGGCCAGTTGTGCAGCATTCAATAGTTGAGTAAGCAGGTCTGCTCTCTTCCCTGTTCCTCGGTTATGGCCCACCTTATCATTGCCCCCCAAGCATACAGCAAGGGGAAGCTCCATTCCAGTGGGTTCTCTCATTTTAGCCTAGATTTCTTTCCAGTACAGCTGGCTAGTCGGCAGAGGCACCATGTATGACCCATGTCTCCCACCCCACCTCAACCTCTCTGGCACAAATCTCTGAACATTTGTGTTGGCATAGTCATTTGGGCTGCTTGCCCATCTCAAACTACTCGTGGTCATCCCACCGATTGGTTTCATGTTCTCAGACCTTAGTTTATCTCCACTTTGGTACGCTGTTTCCCCAGCGTCTGATACTCTAGCTCAGAGTCAATCTGAATTCAGTGGCTCTCGCTCCACCTTCTACTTGCGTTACGCTACCAGGGGGCCTCCACTGCTGTTGTATGATTCTCTCTCTAATTCCAGTATGTTCTCCTCCTTTAAATGTCCCCGTCACACTGAAGTCGGGGTTTGTCCTTAAAGAAACAACTTTTGTCCGATACTCATGATGCGTGTTAACGTCGTCTTCAGCCCAGTCTTGGTTTGTATGGCTATTAAGCATCTCAAACATTCCCATGTAGGCCATAATGGGGAATGGGTTAGGGTGTTCCTTAGAGGGAAATGAGTCCTTGTCCCTTAAGGGGAGTGTCACCCAGTGAGGTCCTACTTGCCCAGACCCCTAGGGAGGGTCTTGCGGAGTGGGCCCACCTCCCTAGCCTCAAAGGGGGAGAAGGGCCAAATTCATTTGAATAGGCACACCCAGGGCCCCTTGTCGTAGCTCTTGCAAGAATCTTTTGTTGCATATAAACTGGAAAATCAAACTTTTTGGAACATGGTCATCTTGACCGCTGCAATGCGACCTAGCCATGATATCCCCTGTATCTCTCACCTACTTTAGTTTTCCTTGCTCCTGGCCCTTAACAGTAGGAGGTTTTCCTGAAGCCGATCATCACTTTTGCCCATGATTTTTACCCCCAGACAGTCGAGGGAAATGTCTGACCTCTTAAAAGGGAATTCATCCTGCAACAAGTTTATCTTCCCAGGGTCCAGCGTAATATTCAGAGCCATGGATTTGGACATGTTAATTCTAAATGCAGAGATTTTTTCAAAATCTTTCAGCGTGACATCCAATGCAGGTAGAGAAGAGCCCGGATGTTCGAAGAAGAGGAGTAAATCATTTGCATGGAGTGCGATTTTATGTTCCTCACCTGAGGAAGGGATGCCCTTAATTCAGCCATTATTTAGTATGTGCTGGGTTGAAGGCTCAATCGCTAGAGCAAATATCAGTGTGGATAAGGGTTTAAGACGTTTTTCACGCATTTAAAGGTTTGCATGAACCAAAAGATCTAAAAATGCTACCACCAAAGGTTCGAACACCAAAAGTTCGAACCTTTGATGGCAGCATTGAAAAAAAACCAGGGGCTGCGGGCGTGTCCCTCGCATCGAACCACTCACTATACTTTATGGTATAGTGAGCGGGGGCTGCAGGGGGACCCCCCGCAGCCTTCTGTTACCAAAAAAAAGAAAAGAAAAGGACCCTGCAGCTCCAGTTCCCGATCACAGAAGTGAAAGGGAACTGGCGCTGCAGGACCCAGCGTGAAGATGAAGGTAAGTGGGGTTTGTTCATGTTGGGGGTCTTGGTGCAGGTGTGCTGGGGGTATGGGTGGGGGGGGGGGGCTATGGGTGTGTTGTGGGTGTGTTGTGTGAGAATGTATGTGTGTTCGCATGAGAAAGGTGCAAACTTTTGGTAGTTCACACCTTTCTCATGCGAACGCTTTTCCCGCAGTACTTTCAGCCAGGGGCAAATCGCTCTGTTTCGTATTTGACATGTCCCAACCTCAGTGTCTGGCAGTTAACCGGAATCACACACACCCGATGGCCCTTTCTTTTCCCCACAGTGATGGTGTTGTAAGAGTACAGTACGAGCAAGGCGAGCGCGGTAGACAGCATGACGAGACGGCTAATCAGGCGCAGCAATTCAAGAGGAGGAGAAAGGCGGAAGGAAACGAGAGGGTGGCGAGTAGAGAAGTGACCTTGCCCTTTTCGTCCCAGACCCACAGAACCTTCAAGGAAGAAAGCTCAAGACTGCAAACCATAGCATAAGTGTCTTACAGCAGATGTCAGCGGTACATGCATGGGTGTAATTTTAGGGAGGGGGGGCAGGGGTGTTTGTCCCCCCCCCCAACTTTCATGGCACTCCATTTTGTCCCCATTCATTTGGCTGGGGCACCTTTTCTTCAGTTGTCATGTCCACCCCAACATTTTCAGCAAAGTTACTCCACTGGGTACATGGGGCGAGCCTATCCCGATAAGCAGGAGAGAGGGAAGCTCCCACGACCGTGGTACCGGCCTTGACTTCAATGAAGAGGGATAGCCAAGTGGTTCCTCACAGCCGGTGAGTTGAGGGGAGAGCCGATAAGAACCGGGCTGTGTTAATTGATCGAAAAGTGGCACCTTTTGAACCAAGTTCAAGGAACTATGAAAACTGTAACAAGTGTTGAAGGGGAGAACAGCTGCAGAGGGAAACTAGCACCACATGGGTGCTATCTCGAGAGACTCTGGTCGAGCCCCATATGAGAGAAACTACAGATACCAGAAGGCAACACGAGAGCCAGCGGAATAAGTCAAAATGGTCATACTGAGGGTCAAGCAAAATCCCTGTACAATTGAAAGACTTTGATCTATACACTGTGTGAAAGCAAGGGAAGTGAATCCCACATTGAGAGAAAGCAAGGGAAGTGAATCCTGCATTGAGAGAAAGCAAGAGAAGTGAATCACGCATATCCAAGCAAATGTGAAGTTGGCAAAAGTGAGCCCGACCGAGGGATGCTGAGAGGGGCAATGTCTAAAGTCCCGAGAAACAGTGTGTTGACAGCTGTGAACCGGCAGAGGGATGTCCACTAAGAACTGTTTGAAAAGACATTGGGAAACAAAGGGAAAAGCAATCCTGCTAAAGAGACTTGAGGGGTCAAAGCCCGGCAGAGGGAGATCCTGTCATGATGCCTACCCCCGGGGAACCAGACCAGGTCCAACAACCCCAGAAGCAGGCATCACGTTATTTTGAGCAAGCCCAAAAAACCCTGCTAGGGGCTGTTTGGGTGCGGTCCTGGCGCCTATGGCGCTAGGCTCATATGGAGTCAGTCCTAGGCTCATAGAGTAGAACTTACCTGATGCAGACCATGCTGCAAGCTTACCAGATGCAGACCATGCTGCAGACCTCCTAGCCAAATGAGGCTTGGAAGGGACTATTTTACCTAGGGACTATTTTGGGGCTGGGGAGGATTACTTACCTGGGACTACTTTGAAGGCCATTTAAACCACGCCCGAAGAGCAGCACACGCTTCGCGTTATTCTGCATCCAGCAGCGTAACGCTCACTGTGTCTGCAAGCCTGCATCCAGTCTTCTGCCACGCCCGCCTTGAGTCTGCAGCTCCTAGAAAAAGGGAGGAACAGAAGGAGAAGAGGTTAGAATAAGCAAAACCTTCAATCCATACCTGAATTCCGGATCCACCGCGCCTTCGAGCTGGAAGAAAGAAGCATTTTACGCGTGCCGCCTCGCCTGCTGCAGCGCTGCGCTGAACTCACCGGCCTTCGCAGCATCCTCACGATCCACTGCATCCTTCTGCATGTTCCCGCCGCACTCTGGCACCTAAGGGGAACACAAGAACAGCAAAGGTGAGCCAAGGGAATAAACAGAGGCAATAGTAACTGCCCCCATAGACTTACCTGATTACCGCTGGGGGTACTATTCCTCTTCACGGGTCGGCGCAGTCTCCATTGCATCCTCGCCGTACCCCGGCCCCTAAGGGGGACAAAAGGACAACAAGGTGAGACAAAGGGACAAACAAGGGGAACCCTTCTCACCACAATAGACTTACCTAATTTTACCGCCGAAGGCATTATTCCCCAAACTTCATATTTTCTCTCCACACTTGAATAAGGGAGCAAGCAACAGGTTACATTCTGGGCTTTATTTTATTGAACTGTGTAGGATAAGCCAAATCCTTACCTGAACTTCGTCAGCTACCACGAGGAACTCTTTGCTGGGGTCAAGCTGCAACCTGCAAGGAATCGGACAAGAGTGAAAGTTAGACATGTGAACTCTTATGAACTACATACTTTTCAGAGTCAATATTGTTCTGGAACTCACCAATTCCTTCGAGCCAGTGAAGCAACTGGTTATCAACGTGCCCCTGCGCTCAATGCAGGATGGAGAGCTCATCTTTTCAATCCATCAGGTGAGACTATAAGAGGGGACATCCAAGGTGATGTGTGGGGGGAACAGCGGGGGTGGGGGGATTTACGCGCAACTCCACGGGTGGTTAATCTCCTTTCTCCATTTGCAGAAGAATGTTCCTACGGGCCAAGCAAACAAAGCTAGGTGGGCCAGTCCAGTCCGTCATCTCGGCCCTACGCGTCACATTGGTGGAGACCGCAGCTGTCAGTTCAGATCGACGCCTCTGTGGGAGCCAGGTGAGCGTAACAGATCCATGGGTGAAGCTTTCACCCAGTGTTCATTGAGAAAAGAACTGATAGTGAAACTGTGGTAAACAATAAAGACGGGTCAGCGCCCAGAGGAGGGGCCTCCAGGGTGAGCCCATCACCTAGCGAACATTGGAAACAAACTTTCATTTGTTAAGGGATCTTTTTGTTTTTGTTAGCTGAACACTCCAGGCCCTCGAAAGCAATAGACTTTCAAGTGAATCGAGACTTGGCCAACGACGGTCCTGAAAGCTCCCATTAGAACGATTGTCTCGTGCTGGAGAAGCCTGAGACTGTACTGTGCTCCTAGCTCCCATTGTACCCTGTGTTGAAATTGTGGGGAAGGGAGACCCAGGCTACCACACCTTGACAAATAATGTGTGAACACTTCGTTCTTTTCTTGAGAACTATCGCATGTCAGTTTTTGTATTAGTTGTAAGGTTTGGAAATATTATAGGCCCTATTTTCATTTTGATGGTTGAAGCTTGCTCCCATCCTAGATTTAGGTTTAGATTAGGCGTTTTTCCAGCCTGCATAGAGAATTCATTGTTCAATAAACACCCTTGAACTGTGATCACTGGTCTCTTACTTGTTGCCACTAGGTGTTCCTCACAGTCCTAACTGTCCTGACGCCAACATTTGTATTAATCAGCCCGTCATTTCAGAAGGACAAGCGCATCGGGCACCATCATGTTGGTGTTTTTCCTCTCTATGCTCATCAGGTCGTTTTGGGATCCCTCTGGTTGTGAGCGTTTCCATGGGTGTTGGCTCTCCTCTTTCAATCCTGTCCCATTCGCGGTGAGGCTCCCGATAACTGGCGGGCACCTGTCGTTTGCATGGCTTCTGCATTCCAGGAGATCGAATATTGCCTGTTCTTATGGCTATCCGGAAGTCTTCAGGATAACCCCATTTGACATTGTTCAACCTTCTCCTCTTAGCTATTGTCTGCTGGGCCAGATCTTTAAACAGTTCAATCCGTGGGTCTTGGAACTGTATAGCCTCAAAGGTTCTTGCCACTTCCCAAGACGTCCACCTTTGTCATGAAGAAGTGGACCCTCGTCAGGACGACCGGTGTAAGCCCTTTTCTCTGCTGAAATGAGTTGTAAACCCAATGGGTCCAATCCAGGACCACCTCCCATCTTCGTGGAGGGACAGGATTTGGTGGAACAGTTTCTTGACATTTGCCTCCAGGATTTGGTCTTGTACATGCATAGGAAATTCCTCTCAGCCGAATGTTATTTCTATGTGAACTATTTTCAGCATCATCCGGTTTCGTAATGAGAAGCTTCAACTGTTTTTCGATGTCTCAAGAGTACACTGCATACAAACAACTGAGAAGGGGGAACCCTTAATATTATTTACACAGATATCAAACAAATAAAAAAGAAAATCAAGTGCTCCCTTTTCGAAGGAGACGGAGAAAGCTAACTGGCACTTAAGGCAACGTCCCCTTTCCTTATGGTGATTGGCCACCCATCTATGATGGTGGCTAGAAAAAGAAAGCGAGAACAGACGGACAGCCATCATACAATTTCACAAATCGGACAACCACATAACAGCAACCACTCGACGCAAAATCCTATTTGCATGCTAAAAGTGGGTGACTCACTTAGGGGCACTACATGTTTATTTTCCCTCATTTGTGGTTCCTGTAGGGGTATCTCCAGCCGCATGTTAAAAACATCAACGATTGTTCAAAAACTAAGAATGACCTATTAAGCAAGGGTATCTTTTTAATGTATCCCTTACTACTGGTTTCAGCAACATTGATCTCATAATAGTCACCTTCATCAGGACCGAAAACTTCACATGTGAAATGCGAGCCTTACTAATAGGAAGTCTACACTGAGCCGTGACTTAAGCATTCAGCTAACACGGCAGCTTCTAATGTCCTGTTGAAAGAAAGTAGGACACGCTACACTAAGTGAAGTTCTTTTTGGTCCGAAGAAGGCGACTATTACCCGATTGACTTGGCTACAAGGTCGGGTGGAAGCTCCTCTCACCGTCATTCACTCTGTCCTGGAAGAGGCTCTTCGGATCTTGTGAATGGCGCCATTTTGCATGTCGTTCATGCTGAAGCTCGCTCTGTTGTTGGACTGCTGGCAGCATTGCATTTATCAGGGTCACCTCTCCCCCCTCCCCCCGCACCCCCATTCTCCTCTCCTAGGGTTTCAACTATTATGTGGAAGGAATTTGAATCACTGCTATCAAATTTACAGGGGGGACTTTAGGGTTAGGGCTTTGGTCAGCCCAGAGCTCACGGAGAGTCTGCATGCTGCACCGGCTGGCCACCCGCCCCCTTGGCATTGTACATTTACTGTAGTCTTGTCTTCTGCCAAATCCCCAGATTAATCCAACGTTTCATTAAACACAGCTGCTATGAAATGAGAAGTGGTCACATTTCAGCATCTGGGGATGACCAGTTTTGATAATGGAAACACAAGCTGTTTGGGAAGCTAGGAAAAAGTCATTAACAGGCAGTTTAGAGGCACTGTTTTGATGGATGGCAATTGAAAATCTATACTTCATGCACTCCCTGGTAGTGTATATTGCTGTTTTCTTTCTTGAGGTCATTATTAAGGTAATGAGGGAAATATAAAGCCTCTACAAATACTTACTTATGGTAGCCATTGAAAAATAATTCTCCCTGATTGGAAGCTCTGATGCGGTATAGCGAAACAGTTTCCCCAGGCCTACCACATGCTTCCAACCTAATCACCAGGTTCGCGCACATCCCCACAGATGCTGAAAATCACAAAATGCAATTGTGATCTGTGAGTCCAGTCAGTCCGCGTAATACAGAACACGAGGAAAAGCAAGTGCAGTCTGCAGGTTGAACCTTAGACAAGGTTGCTATCTTGCCAAGTATTTTCTGTCCCCGAGACACATGGTATGCCATGGACTAATACAGGCAGCAGTTTGGGAGCTCATACAACCCACTGACAGCCATGAAGAAACAATTGCCGGATCAGATAGCTGTAATGATAAGGCCACATGATTTCAAGGTGGTAGGTGTCCAGTGTAAATATTTAGCTCATGGACTTGCAACAAGCAATACGAACACCATTAAGCACACTCAATCTGAAGGAGGGATCATTGACTAATGTCCAATTCCTGGTTGACTTCGACATCCGGGCCCAGTTATGCAGGATAAGACCCTCATTGTCCCAGTAGCATTTAAGTCCTGGATATAAAAGGGGGCAGGGGCAAGCACACGGGGAGCGAGTTTAGAAAAAATGTTTGACAGCAAGGAGTTGTATGAAGTGAGGATGACGTTTCTGGAAGAGGAAAGAGTTTGAGAGGGCTCGATCAGAGAAGAGGAAGAAGGCAGCAGTACCATGGAGAGGACAGTAGGAGGACAGGCATATGAGTTGAAACAGGAGGTGGTTGGATTAGAGCAGAGGAGAGAGGATGGAGATTGTCATCTGAGGCAGGGAGAGATTGGGTTCTTCTAGGGAACAAGGGCAAGTGAAGTGGAAAGACTTATTAACTTCGGCACACCCACAGGTAGGCGTGACACATTTGCTAGCAACTTCTATGTAATGGTCCTACACCCTGGGAATGTTATGCTTGAGCTAAAACATGGCGCTGGTGCGCAGTGTATTCTGGGAGCACTCAGAGCCATGATGGATATTTACTTCATGCCGCAGTGAAAAGCTGTACTCATTTTGCTGAGAGCTAGATTCACGATGCTGAAGAAAACATGCTTTCCAAACCTGGTATGCAGTCAAGTACATTTCTGCTGGGAAATCTAGCTTTGTTATTTCTTGTTATGAGTTACGGGACTGTTTTCCATGGTGCTTGTTTTTAGAGGAGGGAAGCACTTTGCTCCTTGAGGTTACTGTCGGTTGACCCAGCTGGCAACCAACGGCTGCTCATCAGTGCGCAAGTGCGTTGCCAGAAGGTTCGAGAAATTGCCACCCCTTTTTGAGGAGTGCATATATGCGGAACCCCTTAGCGGTCAGGTGAGACCTCAGCCGGAGGGAGGATGCTTTCGTTCGGCATACCTGTGGGCTGTTGTGCTCTCGGCCTGGCTGTCATTGGGGTCTTCCAGCCGCTTCTGGCGAGATGAGGGATCCAGTTACGCCCACGGTGATGTATTTTCTTTTGAACTCTGTTTCTTCTGTGATTTATTTCTCAAGGTGGTTGACTACTAACTGTATACTGTTCTCTTCCAAGAATAACACATTTTGAACAAAACAAAAATGATTGAGTCAGTCCATGGAAGGATAAATTATGCTGTTGTTGGTGGATGTTCAAGTATGTGAACCATTTTAATACATAACATTTAAAATGTCACACCTGAAAACAATTCTTTACAACATTTTCTCTGAACTTCTCGGTTCTGTAAGATTAGGTGTTATTACTTTAATGGTACCCGGATCCAAACCTTTGACTGCAGTTCCGAGGCAGATATCTTTAGCAAGAATCAAATTGCTTTTTCAGAGTATACATTTTTAGAAAGAGCTTTCATTATAACGTTTTCTTATGGCTACTTATGACCAAGGCCATGGGAATAGTTGGAGAAATCATAATGCACTTTAAGGGCTGAGTATAGTAGGATGTTCTCTGCCTCATTACTGAGTTTTAGCTGTTGTCACATAGGTCAATGCAACTGTGCAAGTTGGGTGCATGGTCGAATTCCTAAGAGGAAAGTTAATGCTGAGTTTGGGAGTGTAGAGTAAAAAATGTGTTTGTGAAGTTCATAAGATTCAATAGCATAGGAAGTAAAAACGCAGTTCCCGGAGTTTCACTTTGCGTTTTAAAGCATCACAAACCACATCTTCCTAGCTAACAGAAAGTGGCAGGTAAACTAAATGTGTAAACCACAGTTCTAAAATAAACACTTTGTACACTGTTGGCGCATAGGGAACACAGGGAACATAGTTGCTTTTGAAGTAGCTTGTTTGGAATGTATTAATTCAATTTGTAAAGATTTAAAACCTGGTAATGCTGGTGCACCAATTGAATGCTGAAATGCTGTTACCAGTTGAAAGGGAGAATGTTCACAACATTGTTTAAAGAACAAAGCTTCCATATCTTTTTTGCAGTCATAGAAATGTGAACAATGGGATAAAACTGAGGAGGGTAAGTTGGGTGCTGGAAGGACATCTTCCAATTTCAGGCAGGGAACAGAAGTAATGAAAACAATCAAAGCGAAGAGATAGCAGGCACTTTGCAGGCAGCGTAAACGTCAGTACTGTGAAACTTAAATGTTAATTCTTCCATTGGCGCGCACCTAGCAAGAGTACCAGCTGAGTACTGACTGCTTCCCTGATCCGAACACTGCTGCAGCGCGCTTCGGTTTCATTCAATCAAGTTTCCTTCAACTTCCAACTCCTGAACCATCTGGCCACGCCTCCTATGACTACATATTGAGCCACCGCATGCGCGCACCTAGCGAGAGTACCAGCTGAGTACTGACTGCTGACCACTGCGCCGCGGTGCAGCAGTGCGGCACTCAGCTGTACTCCTCGCCGATTTCAAGCCATCCTGCTTTCACCTTGCTCGTTGAGGCTCTGTTTGTCTATCCCGCTCTTGATCTCAGTGTCTGAGGCCCTGTGTGTTAACCTCGATTTTGATTTCCAGCAAAGCTCCCTTGTCTCGAAAGAGTTTTTCAGTTCACTTACCCACTTTGCCCATGATTTACCTTACTTCTGGTATTCCACGCCCCCCCCCATATTACCCAACTCTTACCTTCATTGAAATCCCCTGGCTTTCAACTTTCTCCTCGGACTGACATGCCTCAAACTTCCAACTTGAATGACGATTCTACCCAAACAAAAATCATCGGATCGTCCATCCAGTCCGATCAACTAGTCAGGGAGTCAATTCCAGTGCTTTCAGATGTAACCATGAAAGGATGCATATCATTGATCACATTCCCCCTAGAATCTGACTCCTTCCATACCCCAAGTTACCTACCCGAACATTCTCACAAAATCCAAGTCTAAATGCATAGTAAACTGCTGGACCCCCTGCTGACGCCTATGCTATACTCCCAAGTTGAAAGGCCCCCGTTAAACCCTGACAAAGTGGAACTTTTTGCATTCACGCTAAACACCAGGATGCTTAACCTGACTGCGTCCCTCATCCTGCCCTCCTCCCACTCCAAGCAAATCCCCATTCTCTCTCAAGAGGACTGTCCACCCATTAGCATTCCACCATGCCCTTCCAGTGTTAATCGTTCTAGACTCTCAAATTCTCCTGAGCTGTACCCTACAGACGTCTCAAATGACATTATTTCTCCCGGCGACTGAGTCTTCATTGGTCGCCTCATTTACCAAACCCGTCCCGCGCCCTTCGTTTGGGTTTCGCGCCATTGCGAATCCAGCGCTTGATGGCCTTACGGCCATAAATATGAGTATATACACCCTGACCAAGCTATTCGAAGTACTTGAACTCGGGTCATCCATCCAAACTACTTCCCTAAACACGATGCATAAAAAACTCGACTGGCTTGCCTGGAATTTACCAAGCCCACGAATGATCATCCTTGCAAAGTTACCCTAATTGTGCCCGCTAATGAAACTTTTGTGGAATTACCTTTGGAGAGACCATCGACCGACGGTAGGCAGTCCCGCTACAGTACCAAACTCCTCCGTGCATATTCACTCTGACCTCCTTGATGAGGCCTCTAAATCGGATGATGCTCCCGACCCTTCAATCCTAGAAAAACCTTGGTCTTTTTCTGTGTTCCCCAAAATAAACGAAGGAAAAGAAATAGAAACAGGAAACATACTTCCCAAATTTGGTCTGAACCCAATTCCAATCACAAAATTGAACAAAGAAAAACTAACAAAAAACTAAAAATGTGCCTCTCCCACCAAAGAACAAGAACTCCAAATCAAAGACCAGAATGTTCGTAGCCAACGTTCCCCGATCTCCCCTCCCCCCACCCCTCACCTTTGAATCCCACGTAGATTCTTGTGGACCACTTGGATAATTGCCATTCTTCCAGTCGGCCTACTGATATCCATGAGAATGCTAACCCTCTCGGTCCTTGTATGGCAATCTCCAAAGGTAAGAAGCTCATAACAATGTATCACACTTTGACGCAGCTATGAATGTTGTTTCTGATGTAAATTGTGCCTGCCAAAATACTACCCATGACAAGCTTATGAACATGTTGGTGTACTCCCATAGCAACTACTCAATTTTAGAAGATGTCCATCACAGCTTGCATGATGCTCATCAAGATCGCTGCGTCGTGCTGCCGACCTTATGCGTTAACCTAGACATTGATCCCACTATGTTCAAAACATTAGACCAAAAACGCAGTGAGCTACTCAATAGAGCCTCTATACCAAAGGAAAGCCTTCCTTTGAAAACTGCACCACCCTCTGTTACTCTCAATGCCCCACTGAACACAGCACCCATTCCACTAGACTCCCCATCGGGCCTTCACTTCCCCATGACTACTAATAATTGTCTGCCAAATGCTCCATCTTCTCTCTCAACATCTCAAATGTCGCTGGGCATAAAAAAAGGATGACAACCATCAGAATACTTAAAACCCAGACCCAACTACTCTCAAAGAGGAGACAATCCGTATCACAATGCATGACGGATTACATTCTGATCCATACCCTAACCGCCCCACACTGCTAGCAGTTTTCAATTCAATCTGACCACTGAAACATATTAATTCTTCTGACATCCAGTCTGTGAGATATCCCATCCTAGCTCAACAAGACATCAAGGAAATTACAATATATTCGCAAATAGTGAAACATCTAGTTAGGAAAGAAAGACATCTACTGTTGCAACTTGAAGCAATAACTCCCCCTCCACTGATCAAACTGAACCCTCATCAAGCTGGGCAACCTCAATGGCCTCTTGGTCCCAACTCTGGCTTCAATTCAACCAATCATGAGATAACCTGCTGCAAGTGTAAACATGATTTACACCAACCACCCCAGCAACCTGAATCCAAAAGGTCTTGGGTTGCAGCAGCAAGAGACAAGGAGTTCTCTTAGCACACTAGCCTGATTGTCCTGTCAACATCCATGCTTTCTCATGGCCTGCTGGAATACACACGGTTTCTCTCATCTTCTAACTAAAGAATCCTCAGTTTTAGATGAGTTAGACATAGCCCTGCTTCAAGAAACCTGGATGACGACCACACCGATCTGACCGGACCATCAAATTGAAGCTTTTCCAGCCTCCAAAGCTGCTAGAGGACGGCCGGCTGCTTGCTTACTAGTTGCTATTCACAATGATTCCCACTATCCCTTAAGCCGTGGCGATCCCCTGACCCAGGAATCCAAGTAGTAAATGTCTTAACATCTAACAAAAATCACCCCCTCTATCCTACCTCTGTAATAATAAATATTTATTGGAACCGCTCTCCCCTTCTGACCCACAGTTTATAGATAAAATAGAAACAACATTCAACAAGATACTATTGGAGCCTGATGTTACAACTCCAATAATTGCAGGGGACTTCAATTTCAACTGCCTTTCTTCCCTCAACGTTTGTTCCAACTCACGAGCGGCTAAATGGCTCAATTGAATGGAATTAAGACAGTTCACCATGCTAAACGGCTCTACTGCTGATGACTTCCCAGCAAACCCTACTTTGTCCAGGAGTAAGAGCACTTTGGTCCTTGACTATATGTTTATATCTTCTAACTCAAATAAACACATAGCTTCTTACCAGGTTATTTCTTCTGCTGCTAGCGACCATAACATTCTCAAAACTTGCTGGTCCCCTCACACCCGATTAAACTTGAATTACTATTAACAGCAAATTGCGTTAAATAATACCAGAAATCGTCTCAAATAGAACCCTCATCTGATCACAATCCTGCATCAAAGGTTTCTGCAAATTGACTCTACTAATGAAACATCTCAGATCTTTTACAGTGACTGTATTCAGATAATTAAACAAACCTTAGCAGCTGTCGCCCCTCATTTCCATACAAGCATGTTCTCATCCCGGCTATTTGCAATCTTAAATCAGAACTACGTTGAGCATTGCGAGCACACCCAATTAAGTCATATACCTCTGAAAGAACATCACTAAAAACTAGATATAGGAACAGAATCAAACCAATTCTAATTTTGTACAAGCAAGAGAAAGCAGAACTAATGCTGAAAGCTCTTCTATCCAGGCCTGCATGTGAAATATGGCGCATTATCAACAATATGCCCTCCAATGCTCATAGATCTGTACAGATAAACAGAATCTCAGAAATATGAACAATCCACTTCCAAAATCATCTTATGATTCCTAACCTTCAACCAAATGCCCAATTCCCATTCAATCCAGACCTCACTGAACTAAAGTTTGATACATTAGACATTATTATTATTATGATAAAATAATGAAGCTCCTGGACCGGACAATCTAACGCATGCAATCCTCAAAGCCAATCCAGAGACCTGGGCACCTTTTCTAGAAACTTTTCAGAAGAGTGGTAAAGACGTACAAAATTCCTCCATCGTGTTAAGAAGCCATTCTCATCCCGATTTTTAAAAAAGACCAGTCTAAACCAGACAACTATTTCCCTGTCGCACCTCTAGAGGCGCCTGGCAAACCTTTTGCTAGACTAGTTCTTTGTGATATCACAAAATGGCTTACTGAGAATAAACTCTTGGATATTCACCAATCAGGCTTCGTAACTGGCATAGGCACAGCACTAAATCTTTTAATACTCTCGACCATTAAACACCAAGCCATACGATCTAAACCTGTCTTCCTTGCCCTAATTGAATTTAAACAAGCTTTTGACTCTGTTGCGCACCAGTATGGACAAAGCTTCTTAACTCTAATTGCCCCTTGTATATTAGGTTTTTAAATCTAACAATTTTACTCTGACACTTCTGTCAAAGTTAAACTTACATCAGACGGCCTTCTATCAAATTCAATTTAAACCAATTATGGCCTAAAACAAGGCTGTCCTTTTGCGTCCATTCTTTTTAACTTCTTAATTAATGATATTTATCCCAATTTTAACTCTGTTGGTTCATTTCCACCGAAGCTAGGTTCCTGTGAAATACCATATTTGCTATACGCCAACGACTTGGTGTTGATTGATAGGACTCCCATCGGCCTACAAACAAAACTTTCAACTCTATCGGCCTATGCTCAAGACAACAATCTGGTGATCAACATAACTAAATTCAATCTTCTTATATTCCATCACCACCCCCTAAAGTCAACTTACAAGTTCAACTGGCGGCTATCTAAAAACTCTCTTCTTCAAATAGATCAATATAAATAACTTGGGGTTAACCCAAACTCACATCCCTCTGATCAGCCCCATAAAGGCGACCTCGCAGCTAGAATGAGACTGTTAGCGGTTCAAGGCAAAGAACTTCAAATGAAATACAGGAAATTCTCCCTTCTACCTGCAAGAATATTTTATATTCAAAAAGTCATCCCAATAATCACTTACGGTAGCCAAACTAAAATATCTCCCAAAGCAGTGAGTTTACCAGTTTCTTAAAGCACTCTGATTTCTTTAATTAGATATGAGCCTGGACTAACTTCCCTTAATGCAATAGTATATTGGCTAATGCTTTCTAAACACATGAAATGTCTGCTTTCCACCACTGCCTCATACAATCTGTTTCCTGCTCTCAAAAACCTGCTAGAAGCTTCTAATTCTGGCCCTTTACAAGAGTGGAAGCAGTCTTGCTCTGAAAATCTCCTAAATGCAGACATCTCTTTATCCATGCTCCTTGAGGCGCCTGATAAAGCAAACATTTAATTGTGGAGATACAACTGGATCATTACAATTGGGAACAAAAACAATACCTATGCAACTTTTAAAGATGGTGCCTTTATAACTAAAGCTCTAGATGATCTGCCACAGTATCTGACAAAATTCCCTGACCGAAGATACGCTGATTTCTTTTTGCGCCTCTGGTTTCATTTGCTTACCACAAATACAAAAAATTGCAATTTACAATAAAGACGCCAATCTAAGCAAAACTTGTAGATTCTGCAAACTTGATGATAGCATTGAGACCACTAACCACCTCGTTACAGAATGCCCTTCCCTATCTGAACTTTGAAAACAATATCTCTAAAAACATTTTCAATATTTATCTATAATAACCAAAGAGCAACTTTGCACAGCTGTGTTTAATGCAACTAACACTTCTCTCATTATCGACACAGTTCAATTCCTAACAGAGCTAAACATTTTCTCCTTACGTAATCCGAAAAACCGCTCCTAATTCTAATGAACCAATACAAGTTTAATTCATTCATGTAACCTTTTTCAAATGCATTAGCTAAACCACCCTCCAATTAACTATACCAAACTTCCTAAACCTACAGCTCTTATAATGCTTCTTCACTACTGAGTCCAAATGTGCTGATATCAATCTTTCTAGGACGTACATAGGAACACCAATACTCAGTGGCAATATAATGGTTTGCTAGTCTGTGATCTGCCCATGTAACTCGATTGATCATTCTATAATCATTGTGTAGATCCAGCTAAGTCATCAACTTGGAATCACCACCGGTTAAACCCTGTTCTTAGCATTGGAATCTGTAGATATACATGGTTATAGGAATGGAATGTGATTTTAAATTCTCCAAACTACATACAAGGTGGCTCCTTTCAACCTTCTTTTAATCTAATTTTAGATCTAAAGAGACAATCCTAGAATGCATGCCACTCTATAAACAAGTCACCATACTTAACATAGCAATGTGACAATGTATATGATCAGAAGAACACAATGTGATTTACATTTTTTTCTGAACTGCGTACAAGATGGCTGTTTTTAACCTTCTTTTAATCTAATTTTAGCTCTGTGTTAATTGGAAAGTTATTTTAGAATGTATGTCTAGTTATGAACAATTAATCACACTGCCTGCTCAAGATGTTAGGGAATTTACCACACAACTGCTTCTCGAAGATCTGAAATATAGCTACAATTTGTCTGTTATTCAAGATCATCTATAATTGTTCAAACCGAAAAAGTACCAAACTAGAGTTGTACCACCTGAAAATAACCTGTAAATATTTGACTGTACCATAATTGAAAAAGTTGATAACTCAACTAATCCAACTAAACCAATTTCCAATAAAAAAAAAATCTTCCATCTTTTCATAATTCAATGAGAGTTCACAAGTACATTATTACAACTTGTATTTTGAAGGACAAGGAATGGGGATCCACAGTCACATGAAATTGTTAAAAAATGTGTTGACCATCTATCAGAGCTGATGGTGTTAATATCTCTACAATGAATCAAACCTTTATACATTCAAACTAGTTATCACTGAATCAATAGCATTCCTCCCGATAATAACCCAGGTAAACCATTATACAAGAAACATTTGATTGCTCCTCAGTCTTCAATAGCACACATAAAGAAATGTTAATTTGAAACCTCAACATGTATGTAAGCCTCCAGTTAAAAGAAAATCTGGTTGAATGTAGAGGCAACATATTGAAAGAAGACCTAACAGCCCATCCCCTAAGCTTTACCAAGTGTAAATGTGTAGAAGTAGGAGACTGACACACAGGTGGCATATTTTTGGCTATTGACATTTATTATGTAAAACAAAAGCGAAAACCCTACCTGACCCCATTACTAAAAGGGGTTTCCCTGCCTCAACCAAATACTAAGGATTCCGTCAGGATGTGTGTCCAAAATCAGTTGTCCCTTCCCTTACACTCTAAATCAAACTAAGTAAAGTGAGGATCTTCTTGGTCCAGAGGAATGGCTCCTTACTTCTCGATGATGAACCAAAGTTTACTTTTGGATGATGAAAAAAGTTCAAAACCAAAAGTTCCAAAAGCTTTCTTTGCTTAGCACTCCACCAACGCACATGTAAAAAGAAAGTCTTGTAGTCTTTGCAGTGTTAGGGGGGATGACTCCCTCTACACCTAACCTTCCTCAGGTTTCTGAATACTTTTCGCAGTGCCAGGATGAACAACTTCTTTCTCCTGGCCTTTACTGTGCAGTTCACAATGCAAAGGAAATTACTCCCTTCCCTTGGCTTCTCACACAATATTCACAAACACCAAGATTGGACGAATCTCTTGCCCTGGCCTTTCTCAGACTCTTCACAATGCCAAGAGATTGACTCCCTTCTCCTGGCTTCTTTCACAATGTTCAACACCAATGGGAATGACTCCCTTCCCCTGGCATTCTCAGGCTATATTTGTGTGTCCAGCCGACCCACAGACTTGTGTTGGGTAGGCCTGGTCTATTCCCCTGCCAGGTACTCCCACGAGGAAGTTGCACCTTGGAGGAAGCATCTTTCTCTTTTCCAGGCCTCCCCTATACCTGGTTCACTATCCTGCCAGGAAAAGGATTTTTCCCACTTCTTCCTCTTTCTTTTCTTTGGGTCCCAGACCCTTTTAGTGTCCCAATATTTCTCCACAAACATCCTAAATACTCTCTTATAGGTGCAGGTCCCAGACTCTCCTTTCTTGTTTGGTTTTGCTGATAAACATGGTTCACTCTCATGCCAAGTACTATCATCCTGCTCAAGAGTGTAACAGAGTGCCTTTCCCTCTGTCGGGGTCCCAGACCCTGTATTCTCGGCTGCTTCTCACCTTTTGGCTTTCCAACTCCTCCTTGGGGCTGCAGCACCTTCCTGGCAACCTGCATACCTTTTCTCCTGGTCCGCGACGGTTCCAAGTCTTTCTTGGAGCCTGCGGTCAACTGCTTCACTGCCCCTCTGGTTCCTTGTTTGGTCTACGGCGGCACTGCAGCAATAGTTTGCTGTCAGGTAGTGCAAGTCTTCCTTCCCGCACTTCCCGTTCTCAGGAATGCCCAGAGCTTCCCTATCCTAGCTTGCTGAGTGGTCCCTCTGCTCTGGACCAGCTCCAGACCTTTTTGCTCCCACCTCAGCGTCCCTGGTTGCATGCTGCCTCTTTCCTGAAGTGTGCTGGTTCTCGCGGTTCTTCCAGGGAGGGCTCGACTGTCATGAGCCCCCTCCTCAGTTTTTATGCTTGCACAATTAACTTATAGACTTGGATGCTTACTGTTCTGCGGGGCGATCTTCATGGCTCTGCACATTTTCTTTATCCCAGTACAAGTATGATCACTCATAATTGGGTTTGCTGGACTCTTTCCAATATACTTCAGTCACGTAATCCCTACTCTTCCTGGTCTTCGTTCACACAAGGGCTGGACTATCCACTTTACACAAGTATATGGAAGTGTGGGGGACTATTGTGCTGTGTCCAGGGAATGAGGATGAGGGGAGGATGGGGTGTATTTTGAACATACCGCGTTCTCCCCGAACAGTCTTCCCTAGTTCTATGGGGGGAGATGGGTGCCTCTCCATGAGATCCCACCGCTGAGTACCACACCCTGGGGGACTATCGGGTAGCGGCCTCACCTCCCTGGCCTCATGGGAAAGGGCTCCCACTAGGGGAGAAGGGACAACAGCTGAGGATTTGTCACACAAGACATGTGCCTCCTTTGGAAAACTGTTCTCAATATAATGCCAAAGTAACTAGTGAATGGAAATTTTTTTGCTTCTAATATAGAATTGCCTTTTGTGAACAAGGGGAGCTGACTGAATAGTAATGGCCTTATCCGATTACGTAACTCCATGAACGAACTCCAACCACGGTCATTGTGCATCAGCTCTTAAAGAGCATATTCCATATCCTTGTCTAGTGGGATCAAACCTCCCCTATTTCTCCTAATCCACATACATGAAACTCAAACAGTGTATACTTTTAAAGGCAGCAGTATAAAGTAACTGAGTTCTTATTGCTGGTATTTTCTACCAACATCACCAACTGACCTTTATTTCTCATGCAAAGAGGAAAATGAAACCACAAGTGCCAGTCACTGAATCAGTTGTTTACTGCCACGCCCCTCACTGGTACAGTTCTGAAATGTCCTCCATATGAGCCAGTGATCCCCAAAGTGTAGCATGCAAGCGACATGTTGCTCGCAAAAAAACCTACTATGTTGCTCATCAGTTGCTCTTGGCCATGATGCGTAGGCCAAGAAGGAGGTGATACAGAGATGAGAAAGCAATGGATGTGTATTCTGAGCCAGTACTGTCAGCTAAAGCTAGCCAGTGGTCCTGCTCTGGCAATGTTACTTGTGGAGGCATTAGCAGTTGAGCTAAGTAGTGGAGCGTGGCTGACAGAGGTAGAGCACAATGGATAGTTGGATGGGTTCATATTGTTCAGGGAGCATTGGAGGAGCCTGCTGAGATGAATTATAAGGCTTCTCATTATGTAGGTCCCATGATGCAGACCTACAGCTGTTAAATAATTCAAAAGCAACAACCATCTGCTATTGCCCCCACACTGCTTGGCCTGTATGTGTGTACAATGTGCTTGGATCTATTAAGGCAGCAATTGGGGGAAACCTGAGGCCCAGAAGCTATGCTGACCCTGTAATCCCTGTGTAGACTTTAGTGCTGCTCCTGTAATTGTCAGTAAAAATTACCCATCAGAGAATCTGTACTTCAGTGGATTGCATTGCTGCCTGCTCTAGCGATGAATGACCAGGTGTCCAACAGCTTCAAATAGTGCAGCAATAGTAGAGCGGTGCAGGCCCAATAAGAAGAAATGACATACCAGTAATGTTCTTTCTATGCATTCTTCTCCCGGAGATTCCTTAGCCGATCGATGCCCCTCCAGCATCCGGTGCTCGGAAACTTTTTCGACATGGTGCCTAGTGCGGCTCAGCATCATCCGTCGACTCCATGCCTTGACTGCACTGTTCCGGGACGTCGGTAGTACATATGTCGCATCACTGCGCCACCACACCTCAGTTCCTTTTGTTCTGCTCGCTCTGCAATCTATTCGGAATGCGATTCTTTTCAGTGACTGAAACGTTTGTTCACTTTGATGCTGATATGTTGGGCCCTAAACCCTCCGGTTTTAAAAGCTGTAAGGACTGTTGCTCGAAGATGTCCATCACAGACCTGCATGCTATTTGTGTGTGGTCTCGGGGTGGAGCACGGCGTTGAGCAGTGCGATTCCTGTCAGCACATGAAACCGAAAGCGATCAGCGAACGATCTGCGAAATTTGGCCTCGGTGGCCTCCTTCAAAGTCTCAGACACGGTCGGCCGTCAATTTGTCGGGCCCCGATACCATATGTCCCGTGCCTCAGAAGGAGGAAAGACACAGCAAAAAGATGAAGAAGAGCTCCCAGTTGGGGATTGAGTCGCCACATTCGTCGTTTTCATTTTCCCACTAAAAGAAGAAAAAGCGTGGACTTGTGACATGACTCCAGTTTGTGAGTGGGAGGCATTTAAGACTCTAATGCTCCAGCTATTCAATAAAGCCAGATGGTGTACTCCTCTGGCCTCGTTGCTGCTGGCCATCCAGGCACCAGTAGCACCTTTTAAGTACTATGACCAAGGTAGCCTTGTCAGGTCTCAACCCCTTGGGCTCAATCCCGATGCTTACGAAGCCGACCATGGTGGTGATGGCCCTTGAGGCATCAGCTTCGAGAGACCCCGTAGGGGCAGTCCTGTGGACGTCGACATTGGACAGGTCTTTTGTCCCTGAATAGAGATTTTCTTCCAGTCCAGGAGGTTGATCTTCGACGAGGAGGTTGACCTGGTCCCCTTTGGATCAGCGCTGAGTGGTGACAGGGGGGGGGGGGGTTAGGCGTGCTGACTTCTTCACTTACCAGGGTGACCTGATTGCCTTGACTGTAGGAATGCATGAGGCAAGCAAGCTTGATACCCTACCTGCCTTCGAACTGCAGAAGGCATCCCCTTATGAACACCCCAATGCCCAATACAGGAAGACAGTGGAGAGGGTGGTTTTGGTACTGGGCCTTGGGACGCCAGCCACGCCACTCCTGTTTTACAACTCTCTATATCATGGGCAAGTGGCCCCAGTCGGAAAAGGCACTTCCCTTCAAGGTGGCTGTCTCGGATCCCATTGGAACGCTCTGGCAACGGCCATGTTCCACGCCAGCAGTTGACACTGAGCTGGCCAAGAAATATAAACCATCTAGGGGGCCCTTACCTTCCTGTCTGGTCATTCCACCCCAGAATTTTTGGTGTTTCAAGCCGCCACAGTGTGCTCATGCCCAGCTATGTCCACCTCCAAATTGCCAATGGACAGAGTCCAAAAAGACAGACACTTTGGCCAAGAAAATGTTTGCATCTGGGAGTATGGCACTTCACGCCACATGTGTGTTTGCCAAGTACTCGCACATGCTTTGGCAGATGATGGCTGTGACGGCAGGCCATCTTTAAACAGGAGAGGTGGGAGATGGTTTCTTGGACATGTTAAATGATGGAAAGGAGGTGGATTGCCAGGCCCTTCAGGTGGGTTATAACACCGCTGACTGTGTGGATCATGCAATGGGAACTTAAACAGTGCTTAGGAGGGTGCCATACGTATACAGCTCTGGATTTTCCCCAAATTTACAAGCCAAGCTCTTGGACATGGCTTTCAATGGCGAGAACATTTTTTGGGCAGAATACTGATGAATCTTCAGAGAAATTCAGAGTAAAAACTGGCTATAAAGGCCTTGGGTCTTGCAGTGCAGAAACCCACCAAACGGTCCTTTTGGCTTCTTTTCCAGAGGCATGGGCTATAGGATATATGTTCCTGGGGCGAAAGCACAGCTACCGCAGGCCCAGTTGTGCCAGAGGTGTTTTTCTCGTCCCAGACAGGGCAAGGCGGCCTCTAAGGGCCAATTGACTTCTGCAGTAGCGTCCTGGACTGTGGCGCCCATTGAACCTTTGAGTTCTCCCCATACGCTTCCCTCGTTGGCGGGAGGGTCTTCAATCTCTGGGGCATGTGGAAAAGAGATAACCGCATACTCCTGGGCCTTGCAGCTGCTTAGATGGTGATATTGCTTACCCTTTTTTGAAGAGACGACCAAACAGACCACCCCAGCTCCTCCCTGGCAACCGGAACAAGAGCTCCAGGAAGGGCAGAGAGCTCTGCTTATAAGGGTGCAAAGGGAGAGGTACCACCGAAAGAGTGTTGGGCTGGTATTCTCGTTATTTTCTCATACCCAAGAAAGGGAGAAGGACTCTGTCCCATCCTGGACCCCAGGGACTTTAACAAGTACCTGAGGAAGGACAAGCTCAGGATGGTAACAATGAAAGAAATTATCCAGGCTCTGTAATTTCAGGACTGGTTGGTGTAGCTGGAACCTCAGTATGGCTATTTCTATGTGCCGATTCACCAAAAGCACAGGCGGTTCCTAAGACTATTTGGCCTAACCTCTGTCCCCAGCCTCTTTACTGAGCTTATGGCGGCTCACCTCAAAAGATCCGGCATCCATGTATTCCCTTAACTGGATGACTGGTTATGTTTGTTTGTTTGTTTATTTATTTGGTAATGCGCTCCGAGCCCGTGGGCATCTGGGCGCAGCAGTACAAGAGGGCTCGAAACTTAGTTACAAAGCCTGACACAGGCTGTTACAGAAGAACAGTGGTTGGTTACAGTAGGTGATACAATGCATATAGAATATCAAGTTTAAACGCAAAGAGAGCAGCATTATAACAGGTTGTGCCGTTACCACTAGGGTGAGGGACGTTGCATGTCGTGCAACCATTTGAGAGCGTAGGATCTGAATCTTGTGTAGGGTAAAGGGCATCTAAGGTCGGGTGGGAGTGTGTTCCATGATTGTGCAGCTCTAACTGGGAAACTTGCACCGCCCGCTGTGGTAAGTTTGAATCTGGGGACTTCCAGTAGGAAGGAATTGGCAGATCTCGTCAGTCGGTTAGAGGGTCTCCAGTTGATTCTTTCCGCTAGGTAGGGGGGTGCTTGATTGTTGAGGCATTTAGAGGTGAGGGAGATAGTTTTAAGAAGGATTCTGTCCTTTATCTTTAGCCAATGGGCTTCAATCCGATGTTTGGAGATATGGTCTCTGCGTGGGATGTTCAGAGCTGCTCTAAGAGCGTTATTTTGCAATCTCTGGAGTTTGTCAGTGACCGACTTGTTGGCACCTGAGTATAAGGCGTTGCAATAGTCGAGTCTAGACATGACAAGGGCATTGGCCAAGGTGAGGCAGCTGGCACTGGACAGGAAGGGTCTGGCGGCACGGATGAGTTTACACGTGTAGGTGGTTGAGGAGGCGAGGGAGTTCACTTGCTTTTTGAGGGTGAGGGCTGAGTCAAGGTAAAAACCCAACGTTTTGACCTCGCGCATAACCTTGATAGTATTGTTATCAATGTTAAATGAGGTGTAGTCCGGAGTGAGTTTGGATAGTTTGTGGTCTGAACCGAGGAGCAGGATTTCAGTTTTATCGTCATTCAGGCAGAGGCCATGTGTGGCCATCCATGCTTGAATGAGGATGTAAATTTTGTTCACCAGAGCCAGGTCCACTTCGTAGTTGCCCGAAAGGGGTATGAGGATCTGGGTGTCATCTGCGTAATTAGTGTATGTGACGCCCAGACTGTCCAACTTGTCGAACAATGGCTTGGTGAAGATATTGTACATAGTGGGTGAGACACAGGAACCCTGTGGGACTCCACATGTGATTTGGATGGGGTCAGCACAGGTAGTGGAGGAGAACACTCTCATAGTCCGGTTGGCTAGAAAGGATTGGACCCAAGCTATAGCGTCTCCTGTGAAGTTGGCAGCCAGCTTGAGGTGGTTGCATAAGACTGCATGGTCCACCAAATCAAAAGCTGCTGACAAGTCCAGTAAGAGTAGCAGCGCTGTTTTCCCATTATCCTTAAATTCCTCAATTTTGGTTTTGAGGTCTATCAGGGCAGTTTCCGTGCCATGGAGCGGGCGGAAGCCCGATTGGCGCGTGCCTATTAGTAGATGATAAGCTTCTAGGTACTCTTGAATTTGGAGATAGGCTACTCTGTCGATAATTTTTAGTAGGAAGGGCACTGTGGTAATGGGCCTATAGTTAGTCGGGATAGAAGGATCGAGGGTTTGTTTTTTGAGAAGGGGGAGGACCCAGGATTCTTTTAGGTTGGCTGGCACTGTGTTAGATTTGAAGGATGAGTTAATGAGCTTTGAGATGAAAGGGGCTAAGTCTCTGGCAGCGTCCTTTATTATTTGAGCTGGGCAGCTGTCGCCCTTACAGTTAGAGGGCTTCAGTGAGAGGATGGCCTTTTCAGTGTCGATGATGGAGATCGGTTTAAAGCTAAAAGGGGGGATAGTGGTAGGTTCAGTTACTGGAGGCAGTTGTTGATCAGTGAGAGAGAGGGCGTCTTTTTTGTTCGTTATTTTAAGTTGAAGGGTGGAGATTTTGTTAGATAGGGCATTCTGTATATTAGTGCACCATATCTTGTCCTTTGGGACCGTGTCAGATGGTTGGATAGGGGATTCCATTTCCCGGAGGATGGCAAATAGTTCCTTGGTATTCGATTTGGCATTGGTAATTCTGTCATTGAATACATTTCTTTTGGTGTTGATGATTTCAGACTTGTAGTGTTTTGTAGCTTGGGTTAACTTGGCTTTGTTGTTGTTAGTGGGCGAATTACGCCAGATGGTTTGGAGTTTTCGTTTCTGCTTTCTAAGGTCCTTAAGGTGGGGGGTGAACCAGGCGTTGAGGTGGGCTTCTTGCTTAGCTTTGCGTAATTTTGCAGGTGCAATGGAGACATAGCTTTGTTAAAGGTGTCTACTAGTGTATCTGGGTCAGTGTTGTCCTTCAGACCGTTAATAGTGGGGAGGAGGAGGGGGATAAGTTTTTCTGTAGTAATATCTTTTTTATTTCTGGTGGGGAGTGGTGGTATCATTTTGATAGTCTTGGGACTGGGGAGGTCAAGTGTGGCAGTGAAATTTATTAGAAAGTGGTCGGTCCATAGTTGAGGGGTGATGGAGGTGATGACTATGTTACAGTTGAGTTCTGAGACCCAGTCAAGGGTTCTGCCTTTAGCATGTGTAGGGGAGAGAATTTTTTGGGTAAGGCCTTGGTCGTTTAGGATAGCTGTTATAGAAAGGGCATTTTTATTGCCTGATTCATTGAAGCCGATGTTGAAGTCACCCATCAGCAACATTTGCGAGTGTTTTTGGGTATTGTTCGCTATGAGGGTAGTAAGGTCATCTTCAAAGGTTCCCAGGGGACCTGGGGGCCTGTAGATCAGGTGAATGGCTAGCGTGCGGTTATTGGAGAGTTGCATTTTTGCTGAAAGTACTTCGCAGGAAGCGCAGGGGTGTGAGGTGGTGAGTCGGATAGGCAAGGTGGTTTTTGCGATGATTGCTAGGCCACCGCCTTTAGCATTAGGTCTGTCTACTCTGTGGATCTGGTAGTTGTCAGGTATGGCTAACATCAGTGAGGGTCCTGCTGCCTCATGGAGCCAGGTTTCTGTAATGGCAAGGAAGTCAATGCTACTGTTGTTCAGTATGTCAGCAATTTCAATTGCATGTGCTACCATGGATCTGGCATTGATAAGGGATCCAGTAAGAGTTAGGGTGTTGTTGGGAATGGGATGACTTACGAGTCTTTTTGTGTGCTTCTTTTGACTCTGGCGTATCTTTTGGTAGGGGTGAGTAGGAGTTAGGGTTGGAATTAAAGGTGTCGTAGCTAGAGTTTGCTTATCCATGTGTGTCTGTAAAGATGGAAGTCTAGCAGTATTGTTCGTACTGTTTCTTTTAGGTTCGTAAATGCAAGGTAGCCTTGCCCTGAGTCCCAGGTTTCTATCAATGGGGGGGCGAGAGCTGAGGGTAGCAAAGGTCATGATTGTAGCTAGGAGGGTCGAGGAGGTCAAATTTCTACACATGGTAGTTAGTGTGGTACGCAGATGCACTTTACTTTCCTTGTTTGGTTGAGATGTCTGGCTAGGGTGGCACAAAAAGTATAGTGCAGGTGGCTGGTTGAAGCTGGGGCTGCGCCTAGTGGTAGAGGGCGTGATATTCACGAAGCACAGTGTGGGCTAGAGTGCATGGTCTGTTAATGATGATGGGGCACAACACAATCAAGGTGGTCCGTTAGCGACTATAGGGCACAACACAGTTCAAGTGGTCCGTTGGCGACCATAGGGCACAACACAGTTAAAGTGGTCCGTTAGCGACCATAAGGCACAACACAGTTCAAGTGGTCTGTTGGCGACCATAAGGCACAACACAGTTCAAGTGGTCCGTTGGCGACCATGAGGCACGACACACTAAGAGAGACCATGAACACCTAGGTGTAAGTAGTACCAATAAAACTAGGGTCTAAGTACGAGGACACAGCAATGGTAGTAATGGTGGGTACGGGTGTGGATCAGATTATACAAACATGAGACAATTCATTAGCAGAGCAATGGGGGGCAAATTTAAATGCATAGGTTCATGGGTACCTAGGTCAGGTTTATCAAGAGGGTAGGTGCAGAGCAAGGGCATCTAGATGCGAAAAGGCACAATTAGGTAGCCAACAGCAGTGCAACACAATTTACTGGGCACAGTATAATGTTTTCTAGGTACAAAGTGGCAATTGGGCAGGCATTGCAGTCTGTGACAGGAGATGAGATGGGACGTATCCAGTTATATAGGCAGCAATTAGTTAGACAAGAGCGTAAGTAATGCGTTGTAAATTAGACGCTTCTAGGCAGCAGGTGGCTTACCTGGAGCAGCACGGGCAGAGTTTGTGGCCCCTGGCTCCTGTGGCTCCAAACAGGCACACAACAGGCCTTAGAATGGCCTTTGGATTTCCTTCGAATGAAATCGAGGTTTAGCCTCGATTTCGTGCCGCGATGCGCCCGGCATGGGCGAGTCAGGCACTTGTGGGGACAGGGTCAGGCAGGCCCTGTTCCGATGGCGCGCTCTCTTCCTGGATCCTCTTCCCTCCTCGGATCCTCCTCGGGTCCTCTGCTGGGCTGGGGGGCTGGGAGGGCTCCTGCCCTCACCCCTCTAGGTGGATGTTGGGAGTGGGGGACCTGGGACACACAACAGGCCTTAGAATGGCCTTTGGATTGGCCGGCGATCCGCCTGCCGGCGGTTCCTTCGAATCCGAGGAAGGTCTCCAGAACAGGTATCGAAGCTTCAATGGCTTTTTTGGGATCAATGGTTCCAGTACTCGGACAACATGAAAGACGTTCCCAGTGTGTCGAAGTCGGTGGCCATCCACCTCTCATGGTGGGCCAGCAGAAAGAGCATGACCACGTGCGCAGGTAGTCCCAGATGCGTCCCTGAAGGGCTGGGGTGCTCACTGCAGGGATCTGCATGTGAATGGCCTTTGGTCTCTAATGGAGCGCTGTTTGCACATCTACAGGCTGGAGTTGCAAGCAATCAGGCTAGCCCTGATGGCTTTTGTGCCTTCCATCAGTGGAAAACATGTCCTGATTTTGACAACAACACAGTGGCCATGCATTACCTCAACCAGCAAAGGGATGTGCAGTTTCTGCCTCTATGCAGGGAGATCATGCAACTAAGGTTCTGGAAACTGGAGAACAGGATCTTTACTTCTGCAGCTCATCTGACTGGAGAGGATCATGGCTTTGCCAATGCTCTGAGCATCAAGAGTACGTCTCCCACGGGTGGGAAGTGTGCCTGGAAGTTTCTTCATGAAATCTTAACCCTTTTGGGAAATCCAGCAGTCGATAGGTTTGCCGCAAGGGCCAACACTAAGCAGTTCTGCTCGAGGTAATTCCCTGCGAGCGCGGCACTGGGAAGCTCATTCCTGGTGGAGTGGGTTTTCGACCTTCACTGCGCGTTTATCTCTGGGCTTCTCAGGAGGTTGGGGAGGTTATAAGCCATCATGAAATTGATTGCCCCAGCCTGGGAAAGGAGACCATGGTACTCTGACATTCTGGAAATGGTCATCCCCGGCTTCCTTGGAGGCTGGACCTCCTATCTCAGTCGGAAGGGCATGTGCTCCGAACCCAGAGTGTCTAAATCTGTATTCATTGCTCTTGAGAGGATGAGATATATGATGACTGGGTCTGCTCTGAAGAGGTACTTGAGGTGTTGCTGGCTGCATGCAGGCCTTCCACTAAGTATCTGCACGTGTGCAGGTGGCGAAGATTTACAGAGTGGTGCAGTATCACAAGGGGGACCCCATCTCATGTCCCACGACCACAGTGATGGCATTCCTTTTGTCCTTGGCCTTCAAATAGGCAGTCAAAGGTTACTCAGCGGCTTTGTGTTTTAGAGGTCACCGGATCAAGGCTCTTACTTTACGACACCGGTAATGGTCCATTACTGAAGGGCCTCGTAAATAGTTTTCCACCAACACCGTTTTTGGTTCTGGCTTGGCACCTCAATTTGGTGCTTACCTTTTTAAAGACAGCTCCGTTTCAGCCCATGCATTGTTCTTCGATCAGCTTGCTTACCCTTAAGATGGCTTTCTTTGGGGCCATCACATTGGCAATGAGTGTAAGCGAACTACAAGCTCTCTCCTGCAAACCATCATTTCTGCTTTTCTTTAGAGAAAAAGTCTTGCTTAAAGTCTGGTCAAAATCCCTGCCTATTGTGGTGTCTGAATTTCATATATTGCAGAGCATTGAATTGCCGGTGTTGTATCCACCACCTTTCCCTTGTAAGGAAGAGGAAAGGCTGCACCGGTTCAACCCGAAGAGTGTGCTGAGCTATTACGTGGCCAGGATGGCTGACTGCAAGAAGGCAATGAATAGCTGATAATCACGCCTGAAGTCGAAGGAAAGGTTTGGTGGGTTTCAAATAGACATTTGCTGTTGGATAGTCCTCTGGATTAAGGAATACTACAAGAAAGCAGGCAAGACATTGCGTCAGGCCACATTCGTCTATAGATGTGGTGATCTCTTCTGCGCTGCAAAGGGGTGTGCCAGTGAAAGATCTGCCAGGCAGCAACTTAGTTGTCCCTCCACATGTTCACAAAACACTACAGCCTGGAAGTGACTTGTGTGGCTGATGTGCGATTTGGAAGAGCAGTGTTGTAAAGCTTTCTCATATACACTTTCATCATGCCGCTGTATGCTGTAATGCTTTGGGCCTCTACCAGATGAGGAATCTTCGGGAGAGTGCATTCCATATAAGGATAAATTACTTGCAGGTAATTTCTTTCTATGGATTCTTCCCCCGTAGATTACTTGTCGCCATCCCAGCCTGCCCCTCTATTAAAGTGTTCTGTGCTCTTACTGTAATTTCTTTTGTGGGACGACAACAAAAGGTGGTGACTTATGAGATGAATGCTGTTAAGTTATGAGCACTGTCGTCCGGTGCCTACAGTATTGACCTTCAATTTCATGTCTAACCATGCTTAAAGCAGCATTTCCAACCCATGTATCCAATTCTCGACACATATGCAGATTCCTATTTATTAAACGCTAGAAATGGACATTACATTCAGGCAAGACTAAGCGAAACAGTTCATAATTGTATGTCGAGCAGTAAATAGTGGTTTTATGTGATACCCTGGGACGGGTGCCAAGTGACCTTGGTATTAGAACACTGTGCTGCCTTAGTGTAAATAACCCCTATGACGACTCTTTCAGGCTTTCTGGGATAAGTGCCAAGGGGTCTGATGAATGGTAAGCAAAGACTGTGATCGTAATATGAACACTAAATAATTATGTATAGACTACAGAACTTCTTGTGGATCCTCATTCTGTCGGACAGCTTTGTAAAGGTGGTAAAAGGTGCATTAGCCTTGTTCTTAGCACAAACACTCTGTTAGCATCTCACAAGAAAGATGCTGGGCACTGCTATTGAACTTATTAACCCAACTTGAAGCTGCTGGCCAACTTCGAGCTATAGTAGGCGTTAACAGTGAGAGCCCAGAGAATAAAAAAGGGCTGCATTTGAGTCCCGCAAAGTCAGATTTGCTGTGCGCAGAATGGGAGCTAGCAAGAAGACAAAGTGGCAGACAGAAGGCTGGAGCAGGGGAGTGGTGTCAAGTACCTCTCTTTCCCTGGATAGAATTTAAAGCCACTAAATTTCATTTTTGGCTTTTCTGAGACATTTTGAGTCCCCTGAGGACTCTATCTACTGACATTTGAGCAGAGCTTTTGTTTTTGAATTAGTTGTATGGGGAATATTATTTGCTTACTCTTACGTCCCGTCACCTTTCCTCCATACTGCATGAGCTTCCCTTCCAAGGGACGGTAGACAGAACCTTTTCCCCCAGAAAAAACCTTCCCCTTTAAATTTAGAGGCGTGTGGGGGTGTGGCCCTGGGAGCATAGGCTTCCCTGACTCTGCCCACCTGTGCCACTCCTCAGTCCCCTTTTCTGCGTCGACGGGAGCGGGCCGATTTCACCAGCGCTCCTGGGTTTGGCCCTGCCATGTAATGCCACCCGCTCTTCCCCGTATTGTTCTCCTATCTTTTTGTCTTTGTCATCTAGGTACTTGGTCCTCCGGTGTCACGTTCCTCCCCAGCGCATGTCTGCTGAAGCCGGTGTCCAGCCTGTGAGGGGCTCTTTCCTACGTCTGACCTCCACGCTCTTTGCCTCTGCTGCCTTGGCCCTGACCACGGCTGGGAAGGTTGTACCACGTGCAATGCTCTGACTCCAAGCGCACTGAAGAACAGGCTAGCTAGATGGAGGGAGCTCTTCGAAGGGTCACCACCAGAGGACTTGAGGTTTGTCAAGCAGAGATTGAGGCCCAAGGGAGGGCCGTTGTCTTCCATAGCACCCCGCAAGGGCGACCCCTTCCTGAGGCTAACCCAGCTACCGGCCTTCGGATCCTACCCGTATCCGTGCTGAGGAACCACAAGGTTCTTCTACCGGGTCTACACCCTAGTACCGGCTCAATGTCCGAGGGGGTCTCCTGCATGCAGCACTACCAGCAACAATGCCGAGGGCAAAACTCCTTCCAGGCCCAGACCTGAGGTGCTGGGTAGGCCTCATGCCCCACAGGGAGCCAAGCACCACGACTTTGGCACGTGGCATGCAGCTCGACAAAATGGCTGCCGCGCCAGTAAACTTGGCCGCTCGGCCGATGCCACTCCCAGGAACAGAGCAGGCGGGTGAACGACTTTCAAGGTGGGACTGGTGTCAACCAGGTACGTGGCCTACAGTTTATCCATCAGCAGCGCAGATTTCCCCTGCTACCTAGACAGAGTGTGCACCGGCCCCAACAGCCCCCAGCCACTCCGTCATTATCTCCTGCTTTTGAAGACAGGGTCTTCGAAAGGTTCTTGTCGCTGATGTGAACCCCCCAGATGGGGGCCATCCTACGGGATGCTGTAAGGGACTTTCTCCCTCCGGTCACTCCACCGACACCCATAGTCATTCCTCCTATGGCTCCAGCACCACAGGCCCCAGCTCAGTCCCTGCTGCCCCTGCCGGCTCCTTCGATTCTGGCTTCCCTGCCTCCCACAGTAAAGGCGGTGCCACACCAGCCTCCGCAGCAGCCTCCGGTTCCGGTCTCCACACCGCAGCCCACAACACATAGCACTCCTCCAACCTCTGCGGACCCGACGGACACTCTGGTGGACACAGACGAGGAGGAGCACCCTGACACGCCGTTGTTGGCAAAGGCCTTCCACGACGGGCTTGCAGGTTTGGCAGAATATTTGGGCCTGCCTCAACCTGTTGTAGAGCATCCCGAAGAGGGGGGGGGGGTCTTGGCAGAAGTCCTCACCCTAGGAACCCCTACCAAAACGGGTATCCAGATGCAGAAAGACGTTGTGCCACTGGCCAAGAAGGGGTGGCTCAAGCCGTGCTCGGCCCAACCTGTCAATCGGCGCCTCGATGCCAAGTATAGACAGATAAAGGGGAAATACTCTTGTTATCAACGCACCCCCAGCCGCATTCTTCGGTGATCACTGCAGCGTCACTCTACGTGAAGCCTCAGTCGTCCTCGGCCCTGCTAAGCGTACGGGAGGAAGCTGTACTTGAACTCCTCCCTGCACCTGCATCAGGCCAACACGGGTGCCATGCTGGCAGCAGCTAACAAGAGGTTGTGGCTGGAAATAGCAGACTTCCTTCCAGTGCAGAGCCAGGCACGCTTCAAGGCGGGTCAGGAGAATCCAGGCTGGTAGCGCAGGACATCATAGAGTCCACAGTGGCCCACATCTATACCTCTTGCCGGGCCATCTGTATCGCCACAGACATAAGGACGGCCTGGTTTCGGGCTACTAAGTTTAACCCCGACGTCCATGATCGCATATTGGACCTTCCGTTTGAAGGTAGTGACCTCTTCTACTCTACCACTGACGAGAAATTAGATAAAAAAGAACAGCTTGCAGACTGTGAAATCTTTATCCATCCTGACAAAGGTCACGCCTGAGGTGTACACCCAGTCGCATTAACGCTCCGACAAGGTGTGTGCGTTTGGTGGGTTCCAAGGATTCCAGGAACGGAGATCGAGACAACCTGACCGCTTGCTGAGCAACAAAATGGGGAGGGGGCGGGAGCAAGGGCTTCTTCCAGTCGCCCTCTGCAGCAGCAGCCCCAGATGGTAAAAAGGCGTGACACGTGCCTTTGGGGCCACGTGTCTCCGGTGGGTGGCAGGAGACTGGATGTGCTCCCTGGATCTGAAGGACGCCTACTTACACGTCCCAATTTGGCAACCTCATTGCTCCTTCCTACGCTTCAGGATCATGGGCTGCCATTTCAAGTACAAGGTGCTACCCTCTGGCCTCAACTCGGTCCCCAGGGTATTTACCAGACTCATGAATGCAGTGGCAGCCCTCCTCAGGGCCCAGGGCCACCATGTCTACCTGTACCTGGACGACTGGCTCGGCAGGGTGAGATCCCCGGAGGGGGTTACACACACTTCCTGCGCGCTTCTGAACACTCTCCACAACCTAGGGTTCACTATCAACCTCAAGAAGTCGCTGCTGTAGCCCACGCAGATCCTCACCTTTCTGGGCTTCTAGGATACAAGCTCGTCCAAGGACAAAACACACTTACCAGAGCAGTGACCTTGGCCTGGTGGTACCAACAACTACTAGGCATTGGGTAGAGGTCCTCCAGGCTGTGCCACACATGAGGCTCCGGATGAGGAGACTACAGCTGCACTTGGCAGCCTCATGGCATCAGGAGAGGGGCTCCCAAGTGGAGCTCATCAGAATACCGCCTTCTTTCCACTCGGACCTCACGTGGTGGTCCAGGGACTGCAACCTGCAGATGGGCAGGCCCTTCCGCAGCCTCCCCTGCAGGCCACCATCTCCATAGACTCCTCCCTAGAGGGCTGGGGAGCCACTCTGGATGACCACACCGTCCATGGAGTCTGGACCAGGCAGGAGAAGGAGTTACACATCAACTGGCTGGAGCTGAGGGCCATTTGGCTAGCCCTCAGAGCCTTCTTTCCGCTCATTGGGGGCAAGATGTCCTGATCCAGACTGACAACTACACCAGCATTTACAATGTCAAAAAGCAGGGGGGTACCAGGTCCCCTCCGCTGTGCAGTCTAGCAGTCAGCATGTGGGAATGCACTGTGGAAAACATCTACCTCACCGCCGTCCACCTCCCGGGGGAGGCCAACTTGGAAGCGAACAGGCTCAGCAGGCTGGCCGCGGACAATTATGAATGGCAATTGAACGACCAGGTGCTGCAGGTGGTCTTCAACACATGGGGCCATCCTCAGGTGGATCTATTTGCCTCCTGGAAGAACAGGATGTGCCATCAGTTCGCGTCTTGGCAGGGGCTGGGCCCCGGCTCCCTGGGAGATGCATTGCAGATTCAATGGGAAGGCATGACAGCATATACCTTTCCTCCCACACCCCTGATCCCCAGGGTAATCTGCAAGATGCAGGAAGCTTGTCGCCTCAGCATCATCTTGATAGCTCCTTGGTGGCCAGCGAGACTGTGGTTCTCCAAACTGCTCAGCCTCACGGACAGACCACCCATTCACCCTCCATTGGGTCCGGCACCTCTCCTGTCCCAGCATAGGGGGGCAGGGTCCTTCACCCGAGCATCAGAAGTTAGCCCTTACAGCGTTGTTCCTGAGCAGATCACCCTCAAGCACCTGAGCCTATCACAGGCTAACCTGGAGATCATTCAGGGCGCAAGGAGCAAGGCTACCAGGAGCCAATGTAAAAGCAAATGGAGCAGGTTCTGTCACTGGGTGGACTCTGACATCGACCCCCCCCCCCTTACGTGCACGCTGGACGATGTGCTCTCCTTCTCGGCTCACCTCACGCACTCAGGCGTTCAGGTGGACACATGTCGCACTTACCTGGCAGCCATAGGGGCCTACAGAAATTCAGAGGAGGAGGTCTTCTCCAACCTGATTGTCAAGAAGCATCTGGCAGGATTTTCCGGGCTTTACCTGCCCATTAAGAGGCCACACCCTGTGTGGGACCTCAATGTAGTGTTGGATGCCTTGGCGCACAAACTATTAGAGCCAGTGGCATCCGCGGACATCAGGCTGGTCACCATTAAGAATGCTTTGCTGGTGGGACTTGCCTCCGCTCGCAGAGTCGGCAAGATCCAGGCTCTGGTGGCCTCAGCACCTTACACCACTTTCCACAGGGAGAAGGTGGTCCTCCGGACTCACCCGGCGTTCCTACCTAAGGTACCCTCTGCCTTTCATCTAAACAAGGAAATTGTGTTACCTACGTTCTTCGCTGACCCCAAGGACGAGGCTCACAGAGTCTTGCACTGTCTGGATGTCAGACGCGCTCTGAAATTCTATCTGGACAGGGCCATGGGCTTCGGCAAGTCGGACACACTTATCACCTTTGGGGGCTCCAGACCCAGTTATCAGGCATCCAAGGCTTCTATTGCACGGTGGATAGTTGCGGCCATCAAAGAGGCCTATGAAGGGCAGCGCAAGCCACTGCCAGCCAACATGCATGCTCACGTAGTCAGAGCCAGGCCCACGGCCATCCCCTCCACTGGCCGTCCCAGCAGGAGGGCAGCAGCGAGTGGGGTGCAGTTCGTGATACGCGATCTGTGATTATCCAAACTACATTAATATCGAGCCTCTCCACTTAAGAGTTTGGTTTCCATCCTTGGATATCTAGAATAGGAGGACATTCAAAAACATGCCCATATTTACCATTCAGTGACATTATTGGTTGTGGATCAATATATGAAAGACAGGAGCACTTCACAACATTGCAGTGACAACTCATTTGGGGATTTTTTAGTTACCCCATTTAAGCTCCATCTCCCTTGGGGTCCTGACGAAGGCAGTGTAATTGATGTTCTGCCGAAACATCCCCTGCATAACCCTGTGTTTTCCAGTTATGCTGTACGGTTTAACAACGTTACCAAGGACGTAGACCTGGGATGTGCTTTTGGTCATGAATAATGATTTTTGGAATGTAAAATAGGTGACATTGGCGAACTGAGGATGTGTGTGATTTATTAGACAGACAGGGCCAGCAAGATAGTTTTTCTGCCAGTGTTTTCCTCAAAATTGATTACTATACCGTGTCACCTAAGTTTTAATTGATTAATTCACAAAATGTTGACGTATACATGCATGCATTTTCTATATTGACATATGTATTTATGTTTTGATTTTTCTACATAATTATAAATAGACCCAATTGGTCTTTTTTAAGCTTGTAACCGTGGGACCAATGGCCTACATAATAAATTATGAAACTTTTAGTATAACAAAAATACTACCCACTGTGTGTACTGTTCTTTGAGGTGATTTAATAACCCATGGAATAGGGCCCAGTTGTAGCAAAAACTGGATAATTGAACTATTTGAGAAATGGTTCATCTGGGGGACCCCCCTATGTGTGCTACATCCCCTTCCAGTGGCAGGTTCCGTGGCAAGTCATAAGCAGGGCGGCTACCTGGGCCACCCCTTCGACTTTCTGTAAGCATTACCTTTAAAAAAATATATATTTTTTTGTTTGTTTCCAACAAAATGGAAAACCTTTAGAAAAACAGTGTAAAACATAACTTTAAAACCCTATTTACATAACATTCAATACCCAGCAATAAACATTAAAACAGAAGAAAATAAAGTGCAATTCTAGAAAAAGTAAGACATCTCCAGTCGATTTCGTGTTTCACAGTAATTGAGCAAATATAGCATATGGTTAACAAGTACATTACATTAAATCAATAGTGCAGAAATGATTACCCTGGCGTAGTCATTAGCCCACATGCTTCTGCTAAGAATCTTACAGTTGCCAGGTTTAAGGCTACGGTATTTACACACTCCGTAATAGAAACAAAATTGCTGAAGGCATTCAGGCGTTGGAGTTTGAGGACATCACATTCCAGTAAGAGATGTCTCAACGTTTCAATTTCTGAGGGGCTCCTACAGAACCAGCATGGAATGTGTTTCCCATTCACTCCTTGTCTGATAGCTAGTATTTCCCCTGTCAAGAGGACATTAAAGTGGAATCTCAGGAGATACGCCATTCATGATCAGGAACTTTAATAAGATATGATTCTGGGATACCCATGGTTTTCGCATATGGAGCTAGATGGTGATGAATCCTAGATGCCCGAACACCCTCCATTGTATTCGACCAATCTCTGTATTGTAGAAGTTGCTTTACTCTAACTGGATTGGACATCAACAATTCATGGGATAAGCCGATACTATGCAGTACCTTTTCTCAGTCCAGTTGTAGGGTCAACAACCAGCATGATTCTGAGGAGACATATTTTATTTTATCCCCTATTTCAGCATAGAAACAGTTCGCCTTAGCCATGAACAAATTTCAATATGTCATTCTCTTCCATTGTACCATGCATTCCAGAGATAATGGACATAACTCATAGCGCAAGGCATTTAACGGAACACATTTTGGTAAATAAAATCTAAGCTTCGCCATATTTTTGATTCTAGTTTCTGCAGGGACAGATTGGAGTAAGAGGTTAACATTTCTAGACCATAGATCAGCTTTGGGATAACTGAGTTTGTAACGCCTTAATAATGGTATTAATGAGTATTTACAATATTTATGACACTTTTTTCATTTAAGAAATCAAGCTAACAGTTCTATCTATAATGCAGTTCCAGTATAGGTGATTTTTAGCCGTGTTAAATTCTGGGAAATCAAGATATCCCATAGATTTCATTATTTTTAGAGTGTGATCTTTCAATTTCCACTTAAACGATTCGTTAGGCACATTATAACTGATTTTTACCCACTTATAATTAATCCATTTTGATTAGAATAGAAAGTTGTCCGCATAGGCGCACCAATTAATTTTGATTCCCTCAATCTTGGGGGAAATTAAAGAAGCAACATCCAGAGACCTCCCAGCATCTGACGCATACAAATTAAAAAGTGTTGGTGCAAATAAGCATCCCTGCCTCAGTTTGAAGTTTTTATCGGATGAGATAAGCTACCATCTACATTTAGTCATACCTACATCGGGGATCCCTCGTGCAGATGTATTATAATGGCTAGGATTCCTCAAGGTATTCCAAGGTGGCGGAGCCTTGACTAGAGAAACACTCTATCTACTTTGTCGAAGGCTATAGAGAGCTTGATGGCTGCCATAAAGATCGGGAGGCTTACTTCTTAAAAGCTATTTCTAGAAGTAAAGTAAATATTAGACGACCGATAACCGTCCCCATATTTTTACGGAAGCCAAACTGTCTGTTGGATAGGATGTTATTTGACTCAGCCCATTCCATTATGTGTTTTAGTACTAATCCTGCAAAGATCTTAGATTCGGCATCTGTTATTGCGGTAGGCCGGTAGTTTGAAGGCATCAATCTATCGTCCCTTTTTATATGTTGGAATAATGTATGCTATATTCCAGGATTCAGAGCTTTTGCCCAGACTTCGGGATTAGCTTTAAAGGTAACATTGGCCAGGCTATTCGGTCAGCATGCCCGGGATGAACTTGATAATTTAAACTGATCTTCGATGTCAATGATCGTAAAATCGCATTCCCAAAGTTGGTTTCTTGCATCCTACAGTTCTTCAGTCATTGCAAATTTGCCAGCATATAAAGAGGAGAGATGAGACCCGGGTATCCTCCATAATACAGTTTGATTGTAGTTCTAACTGCGAGGATTCAAGATGAATTATTAGACACCAAAATTGATGTCCTGAGGTCTGACCCAATGCCTTGAGCATGGCTTCATTGTCTGCTTGTAGCATAGATGTCTTGTGATTTTTTTTTTAATCTAATCTAATTTTTCACTCCCTGATTTGCTAATCATACTCTTTTTGATTTCCATCAGTTGGGCTATTTAGGATTGTCCTCATTGTTTTATTTAACCAATTTTCCTTTCTTCTCACAAAGGGAACAAAAACGTGTGCAGGGAGTTTTGGGGACCTTCTGGCAGTATCTGCAGTAGAATGCTTGATTCATGATTTTAGGTGTCCCGGAAGGGAAGCCACAGAAAACGACTGTCGCCTAATGCTTCAAGAGGTTAGTGTCATGCTCCCGAATAAAGATACCATTTTACTTATGTTTCCCTAGTGCCACTTAATATGGTTACCACAGGTATTTACTTCCAACCCAGTAGACATATTACAGCATGCAAGGGATAAGGAACTCCAGGTCAACTCAATCTCTAGAAATTTGTGATCACTAAATTTAGAGTCTACAACTGAAAACTTAGTACAAGTATCAAGCAATCTTTGAGATAAGACATGGTCGATAATGGACCTGTTTGAACCATTTGTCCATGTGAGGGCGTTTATTGGAGTATCAAAGAGGACATTTGCATGAAATAAGCCCCAATTTTCAAATAGACCCGGCTAAATATGACCCTGAATTTCCTTCTGAGTTACTCCACATCGGGCCCCTTCAATAAGTTGATTATTAACTCTATTACAAGTTGTAATTGAGCCCATGTTTTTCCTCATACCAAGACCATATTTTATCTCAGAATTAAGATCACCAGCCACCACTATGTGCAACCCTCTGTACTTCAGCGTCATATTCATGAAACAATCATTTCATTTAGCTAGAGTTTCCGACAACACACCCAACGGATTCCAATAGATGTTGATAACTAAAACATGGGCGGTAAGAGAATCAATGGAAATTTCCAAAACCACAGCCATCACTCCAGTTAAGATGTTAATTGATTATAAAAAAATGTTGCCATCATTATTTTTTACTGCAATAATTAATCCACCAGAGGGTCTTCCTCTGATGCCTTTCCTTGCAAATTGATGTATGCATCCAAAGCCATCCAATTAGAGATCAAGAATCTTGGATGACTTTAGAATACATATAATTTCCAATGGCTTAAAGTTATCACATAATTCTGTAGAAACAAGGACATTCGCATGACCGCTGGAGTTCCAGGAAAGAATATTCATTTGGCGATTTAGGTCAGGGGGGTTAAAGCTTTTGATGTAGAGATTTTATTTGGGATATGGACTCCCTTAATGATAGAGCAAGCCATTGCCATCCTTGCTCATCCTCCTCCTTCTCTTGAAAACGATCAGGGATATGGCCCTTATTTTCTAATTCAGAAGTTTGGACACCATTAATGTTGTCCTAACCCTCCCTTGCCTTCCCTGACACGTTGCTGAAAATCAAAATATTGTATCCCATACGATTAAATAGATCAGATTCCGCAAGAATTAAATCAAATATCCTTTGCGAATCAAGAACTATCCTCACATGATCATATCTGTTGGGATGTATGAAATCTGAGTTTTATTTCAGCTTAGATCTGTCGTAATCCTGAAATTTCATTCAGCAAGGCTAAAACACGGACGATAAGTAGGCCCCCCTCATCTCAAAGATTATAGAGAACAATACTAGGTGACTCGGGGTAAGATATTACGCCATTTAACATTTTTCAGGTCACTGTCCTTTGTGATTTGGAATCTTATTCCTAAATTCCAGCAAAGACGTTTCCCCTCCAGATACTTTATTATGTAGACCCCGAGGAGCTAGAGGTGGTCACAGGCTGGGAAACCCTTCTTCCTTTCCTTCATCTGGTCGAGACTTTCTATCGGTTGTCATTTTATTTTCAATAGGGTTTCTTGGCCTCCCTATTTCTGGTGCCTGGCCTGACATGTTTATACTTGCGTGAGAGGCAACCATTGCCTACATATTAGATAGTGTGGGTATGACTGGATAAAATTAAAGTATAGTTGATTTTCTAAGTGTAACCAAGTCATTCGTCTCTGTACCATTTTCTTTAGAATCAAAACAATCCACAGTCATGTTTGGATTCTGCTTCAAAGAGACGTCTAATTTCTATGTCTGCCTGTGGTGTTTTCGTAGGCAATTATTTCTGAGCTGAGGAATCTCTGCATGATTTTTCGGTCTCAAGTTTGTCGTTTTCCTCATAGCGAGATTTTGTAGTATAAGAATGTGACTCGCTCTCTAATGTGTTTGATTGTGCTGACCTGTTCGAGGAACCGGCTTCTAAACTTTGCATACTTTTCGAGCCCACCATACCTGGTCTTATAGTGGATTTACCAGCCACGCGATAGAATGTCGATAGCTGGAATTGTTTAAGATCTTTAGAATTCTTTACATGTTTATCATCAACTACCTTCAAGGAATTGCTTGCGCCTGAAGGTCCGGTGGAAGAAGTAGTTTATTCATCCTGTGAAGGTTTGTTTATAGCAACTTATTTTTTTTTTTTTGCTTGCCATCTGAATATGCAGGAATGGTATCCAGAAGCTAGAGTGCCATGCGGCTTTCCTCATCTAGCTGTTCAGGATCTAAAATGGCATCTTCAATTGAGGTCACATTATCACTCTTTTTCAAGGAGTTATTTCTTTTTTGGTTTTTGTGAGCCCACCTTCTTTTCTATTTTTTTTTTAATCAAGGCGTTTTTAAAGCTGGTATAAGTAACGTCCCTTAGAATTGATGTTATTTTCGCATGTAAAGTCCTCACAAATTTTTTCAGGTATCTCCACATTTATTGCCTCTTCGTCAATTAGATTTGTAAGAGCCGACGGGCTATTCGGAGATTCATTCGATGAACATTCCTCATTGGAGAGCAGCCCTGGCCCTCTGAACATTCCTCATCGGAGAGCAGCCCTGGCCCTCTGACTCAGAAAGTTGAGTTACAATAGTAACCAGTTTTTGGAACCCATTTCCAGATTAAACATTTTTGTCGACAAACTTGCCACATGCTTCAATATTTTAGCCAGGTCAGCATCTTTAGAAAATTGACCATTTGTTGGAATTGAAGTTAAAGCCTCAGCATAAGAGCGTTTATGTGGTTTTCATTTTTGACCATCAGGGGGGGAACTGTTTAAAGGAGTGGTAGGAGAGGCTTCTTGAAAATGGAAGGGCCGCTGTTCATCCGGTATGGAGACCCCACATACATCTGACAGTTGAACTGAAGAACTTTCTTCACTCAAGATATGCAGGGCTTCCATAGAGGAGCTTTTAAACAAAGGAGCGGAGGACAGTGGAATGTTTCGCCCCAGTCCATGGAGCGTATGAGAAAGATATCGCTGTTCTGCTTGATCAGTGTTGAAAAGATGGACATTATCAAAACCATCTCTAGAGGCATTAAGAGGAGTGTGTGGACCCAAAGAGATTCTTGTGCGTTTACCCAGTTCTAATTTAACAGCTGGGGCCATCATAGAGACGTCTACTACAGGTTTGTTGGCGTTTGCCCGACTAGTACCGGTCATGGAGAGGTGGGGAACTTCCCCATGAACACTAAGAAAGCCACTTTGAATTAAGAAGTCACAATCCTGAGTATCTTTGGAGGGGAAGGAGGAGGGGGGGAGGAGGGGAAAGAATTCTCCATCTCATCACGCTGTGAGTCAAGGTTTTTATAATGCTCTAGGACGTGCATTTGAGCGGGTCTATAGGCAAGCTCAAATTCCTGCATAATCCCTTCTTTCATTTGTTTTTCACTGGTAAGCCTTGATCCTGAGTCTGCCATGGCAGTTGGTTTGGTAAGAATAGTGCCAGCACTCATGTCAATAATTTTCAAGGAGGAAATATTTTCAGGAAAGTTATCGAAGCGTGTGCTGTTTGGTGTGTTCACTGGTAAGCATAATTTCCCACTTCTTAAATAGGTTGCCATTATCTCTTATAACAGGTATACGGTTGGTGGAGTTGGATAGTGCCAAAAAGCTCCAGCGCATATAATGAGATGCGTACAATGTCGACTGCATGTGTGATGAAAAGAAATGGCAGTGCTCACTGTAATGGCAAAGGCACTGCTAATGGCCTTACTTTCCCAGAATTTGTGGTAGACAGAAAGAGCTCCTCTGTGCGCCAAGGCTAATGCCTTAGTTACAATCTGAATGATGTGAGAGCACCCGCTCGTCACCTCAGTTCAGTACAGTAATAGTCCGCACAAAAGAAATCACAGAACAATCACAGCAGATTTGCTGGTAGATGTATATATGGCACAGAAAGAATTGACTATGCGGCAGATCTGATTGCCTCGAAATTTAGTACAGGAAGAGGCCTTTTAACCAACACTGCGATTCAATTTGGTGACAGTATCCAAAGAGAACACATCAATATCTACTGCCTTACTATCACAAGTATTTGTGATACTCAGGGAAGTCCTGTGGACGGCAAGCCTAATTACTATAAACTTAGAGTTGCATAAAGTGGTCACACCCCCACTCACTCCACCAGCCTAACCGCCCAAACGGCACTTTTGGTGCACTTCCAGGTGCGCGCGCGGTTGCACCTGGCACTAAGTAGGCTTGGTGGAGGGCGGGAGGCGGGGTCGGCAATTCCGGCAGAGAATCTGGGAAGCAGAAAAAAACACAATAAGGTGATTGCCATGTCACATAATAAAGCTTGTTACAATCTCGCACAGATGTCCCATAAGAGTCCCAAGGAACTAGAGTTAGATGAAAGATAAGGGCATTTAAAGAGTATTTACTCTGGAAGTTGAAGTCCATAGTTTCGCTGCACTAGGGAATAGTGGTGCTTCCTCTTGTCCATACGTTCCAATTGCAGAGGGAGTAAAGCAAGAATCCAAAACAAGCACAGTGCCAAATGCTGCAGCAGGGGTATGTCCAGCCCAACAGTACTTTTTGTGCACTTCCGAAACAGTACTACTGTTTGGATGCCGGCTCTAAATCAGACGCGGCCTTCGGACAGGCGGTTTTAAGGAACTTATTTGCTTAAGGAGGGTCTCCTCTCCACCTTGGGGCTTCATTCAGTTGTAATCGCCCCTGCAGTATGGAGGAAAGGGGATGGGACGTGTAATTGAGTTACTCACCGTAGTGACTAATGTACTCTTAGTCCTTAGTCCCCTTTCCTCGATACGTCCCACCATCCTACCCCCCCCCCCCCAAATAATACTGGTGTCATTAGGCAATGTTAAATATTGTCGACTCGTCAGTGGGGACTGAGGAGTGGCACCGGTGGGTGGAGTCAGGGTAACGCATGCTCCCTGGGCCGCATCCCTGCGCAACTCTAAATTTAAAGGGGAAGAAGGTTTTTTCTGGTGAAAAAGGTGGTCTCCCATCCCTTTGAAGGGGGACGCCCATGAAGTATGGAGGAAAGCGGACTAAGGACTAAGAGTAAGTTGCTCACTACAGTGAATAACTCTTCATTTTCCACCCAAGGCAAGACCGCTCATAACCTAAATTCATATTGACTGTATTCTGACACCATGGTCAGTCCCATTTGACATTAACTCTTTTTGGAGCATTTCTTGTCCATTTTTATGCATTTTGATAAATAGACCATGGTGTTTTTTTTTTTTTTAACATTTTTTGGGCCATTTTTCTTGGATTGTTTAAACCACTTCAGTCTCCTCCAGCCTCTTACCTGCCTATTACATATAGTCAGTATGCAAGGTTTTTTACCCTTCATTGATATCACTTTGAGAAAGATATTGAGGTATTGAAAGGGGAGGTGCTTTTAGGTGCTTCTATGAAGGTTGCCTTATGAGTCCTGGTGAGGCAGGTTGTCGTTTCTTGAGGTGACTGATGTCTTGGAGAAGGTTGATCAGTATTTTGTCTTGAGTAGATGTAGAGGCAATGAAAATGATTACTGCGTATTCATTAATTACTTTTTGCATTTGAAGTGTGTTGTGCATAGTGACCATTAAGGTAGTGACATTTCTTAATAATTTCTCATTATTAAAAGGTTTACTTTATACATGAGAGCCTAAGAAGCATTTATTTGTATATGCCATTGTTTATACAAGTGAGGTTTGTTTGGTGCCACATGCCCTAATATCTGTAATCAATGTTACCTAGCCAGCACCCATGAGGAACTGGTTCATCATCTGATACTTTGACCATCTATAAAGCAAGTAGTCCAGGAATAAATGCTCTCATAACTTGCAGCTTTCATAAATTTCATAACTTTAATTACTCTTAATTGCTAATTAACGCACCTGTAAATTCCTCCAAATAAGTTAAAACCCTCAAGCCTTTATGTAAAGTGGTCTTCAAATGCTGCTCAGTTACTGGCCTACTCTGCTTAAGAATCCACCATTTGCCACTAATTTTCCCAGAAGATTTTTCTGGTAAAGAGACCCCAAATTCTTCAGTAAAATGTTATTTTTTTATTCATAACTACCACCCCCCCCCAGTAGAACAGGCCCCCCACCAAAGCCCTAGTGAAGCGATCTTTACATTTGACCATGTTTGGACCAGTTTTAGGACGCGTGTGCGCAGTGTGTTCGGAGTGGCGGAACTGGCAGGATTATTTTGCTCGCAATGTCTGTCTACAGCATTCATTCATTGATGGAGGAGCTAGTCATGAAATTCTGCCTTCCAGCGCGGAGCGCACAAATTGTGCGCTGTGTGTTGGGAGTGGAAGGAGACGGTTAATTAACTGCAGCGCCTGTATCTTCAATCTCACGACCACTCTTCAAGCCAGCAGGACTTTTGCAGTGAATGTCGAAGTAACTACTCCTGCTGTGTTATTTGCGTACTTGTGGCACAATATGTATGACCTTCGGAGTGGGGGCTCCGACATCTATGTCCACAGCACCATTGACTGACGCTGAATTGTTGGCTACTGCAAGTCCCTTCCCCACTCCCGACAGAGCAAGCTGCTGCACAGGTTTGGTCTGCTAAACTCCCCTGAAATATAGACCTTAAAAATCACAGCAGCGAAGCCGAAAGCATGCTTGATTAACTCATTCGAGATCTAATTAGCGGCAACAATTGATTCCCTGTCCGGGGGGTGGGAGGGACATGAGAGCGCGAAAAAATTCAAGCAGCCACTCGACCACGGGCTGAAGCATATTGCTCCGAATGTCCCAGGATAATCGTTACACAGACATGCAAATGGACGACACTACCCCCTGACCTGAGCTTATCACCAAAAATCCCACCACAAAGTGAGAACTATTTGTCAGGAACTGACTTCTTTGGTTCATCACCGGCTCCTTCGCCTACCCATCTACCTCCCAGACAGATGTCGGCAGTAATGCGCAAGATAGATGATGCCACAAAATACGACCGAGAGAGCTGCATGATGGAAATAAATCAAGTACTTTGTATAGTCGTCTCCCTGTACGATGGCCTTCAGTGAGAAACCAAGTGCAACACTGCACTTTTGGAATTATTATTCAAATTTGAAAATGTAAAACTGCACATTGCGACGAAAGAATTTTTGTTTGGTCAAAAGCTTGCACATTGCGGAAGATCTAAGGCTGGGGCCATGGATAAAGACAACATAGGGGACTTGTCAGTCACAGCGCAAACCCCAACACCACCAAACTCCCCATGGTAATAGAGGCATTAGGGAGTCAAGTGCCAACATGTCAGATCAACAACTCCTTACCAGCAGAGCAGCTAACTTAAAAAAAACCAGCGTTTCAAAAATTGGCCCCCCTGATAAAAAAGGCAAGAAAAGGGAGTATCGAAACCAGTAAAAAAGTAAACTGTGCACAGATTTATTCAAGCATTGCTCACAATCCACAGTGCAGGCAGTGCTACGACAAAAACAAAGGAAGTTTCAGCATGCTCTAAGAAAACGAATCCTGCTGCGGGTGCCTTAGGAGCTGCGAGTAAGCCTGCACAGAACCCACAGGGCTTAAAGCGGATATTGACTAATGTAATCCCGCAGGACAGGGTAGTAGAGAGCAGACTTCCTCTGGATATCCCAGATGGGGCAACGCAGCTACAAAGGCAGGATCTTGGCCTGCCTACGCGTAGTGGAGAGAGAGCGCTGGCTCCTCCTATATACACCACTCACGCATGCAGTCCAATCGACCTAGCTACCTCGGAGACACCAATATCTTCCGGGCAATTCCTGATGAACTTGCCGTTTTGGAGACCAGTGCCTTAACCTGTGGTAACCCACCAGGGGTCTTCAAACAATGCAGATTAAAAAACAAGATTGCAAGAACAGTATCTTGTGGGGCCAGCTTTAGTGGCCTCGTCAAATTTTTCAAATCAGCAGTACCTCTATAACATCCTTATTGAAGTGTTTTTCCTGAAACTCGCCAGAACTTTGAACAGGGCTAACATTCTGTATCTGTTACAGGAAAGCCCGTCCTTGATCAATATTACTTCTTAGCTAGGGTGCACCTGTTTGATCGTCAACGCTTCAATCGAGCAGTCATATCTGTAATGAGGGCATGGTATCTAAGTCAGTCACAAGTGATCACAGTTCAAGGGTGTTTATTGAGCTTTATCAGGGGTGTGGAAAACGCCTATCTAAATCTAAGATGGGAGCAAACTACAACCATCAAAAAATAGAAAACTCTGTCCTAGTTGTGTCGTAAAAATAAAGGTGACCTATACTAAAAAGAGAACTATTGCCAAACCTTACTCTATATAACAAAAAGTGTGTGGCATAATGTTCACAAAAAGAAAGAAGTTTTAACAAAGTAACTCAGGATGTTTAAGCTGTGGCCTCCCTTCCCCATGTTTTAGCACAGGAAAATGTGGGTCACTCGAGCACAGCACACTCATGGGCTTCTTCGGCACAAGGTCACAGTTCCTTTTACCAACATCAGGGCCTTCTGGGCCCAAGTCTCTTGTACAATGTCTCTTGCTTCAGAGGGCTTGATGCACCAAAACAAAACGTTCCTTTCAAAAAGAACCTTCAAGTCTGGCACTTTACTCGTCGCCCGGGATCCCCCTCAGCCGGGCTCAGATCCTTCTTGCACAATTAGCCTGTCTCGGTCAGGTTCGGACCAACTTTAATTTGCAGGCATCCCTCAGTCGGGTTAACATTTGCCACCACACTTCCTTCATGGATCCCCCTCTTCTGGACTCAGACCAATTTCAGTTTGTAGCAATCAAAGTCTTTCGTATGTGCACAGGATTGAACTTAACCCACTGCAGGACCACTTCGATGTCGCCATTCAGTATTCACAAACAAAGACCTTTTTGTGAACACCCAAGCAGCGCCGGACCACACTTTATCTGGTACTTAACTGGGTTTTCTTAAAGTTCAATCGCAAACAAGTTTTGTTCATACAATGTTGTTGCTTGCAAACTTGAGCATAACACAGTCCGGTCTGCTATCAGTTTCTCCTGATTCACCTGCTGTGCTTAACTCTGCATTGCTTTACTGTCTGCATCAAGGACAGTACCACAGTGACAATTGCTTCTCTCCGCCTTGCTATCAGTGCCGGAGGGCCCTGTGTACCTTTTGACACACGCTACACCGCTCCTCAGTTGGAATGTCTGGTTTTATGTTTCTTTTCCTTGAAAAAGACGAGGGTAACTCCCTCCTTGTCGCCCTCTCTGGTCTCGCCGCCATTCTCCCTGGTTTAAACTGCCATCCCGGAATAGCTGGTTCCTCGTGTGCTTGGCCTTGCTCAGAGTGTGCTTTCGTGCTCCGCCTTTTATCCGTGTGGGGAAGTGTGATGGAAGTCATGTGTGTGTAATTATCAGTAATTGCCTGATGCTTGCGTTGGGACATGTCCGGTATATGGCTCTGGTGTTCGTCCGTTGTCTCTCACGATGAACTGTCCGTGAGCAAAGTGGGGGGAAAAGATGTCATAAGGAAGGGGATACCACATCTCACCCTTTGGTGTCCCACTTCCACTCTCCGAAGACCCCCACCCCTCCATCCAGGTGATCCTCCTGCACTGGTCCACCCCCAGGAACGGAATCCAATAGTGATGGCCGTGTTCTGGCCACCTGGATGACTGATCCCTGGGGACTAGCGGGTGATACACCTTCAGGTTTCTTGCATAACCTTCCTCCATGCGATGTAGCCGCCTCTATTTCACAGGGGAACCGGGAAAGGGAATCTACATTCCCCTGGTCTTTTACCTTTTTGGTGTTCCACAGTGAAACAGTAGGGCTGCAGGTCTAGGACATGACACAAGAGCTGGAGTATTTTCGTTGGCTAATCCAAACTAGTGGAGAATGATCCGTGACAAGCATGACATTTCTTCATTACAGGTAGTATCTAAGGTGGATAGTGACCCACTTGATGGCAAGGGCCTCTAATTCCAGCACAGGTAATTGTCTTCACGTGGGAAAAGTTTGCGACTCTTAAACAAGATGGGATATTCTAATCCATCGCAAACCTGTGACAGGACTGCTCCTAACCATGTAAGGGAGGCATCCATTTGCAATGCAAATTCCTTTGAGAAATCTACTACCTTTTTAAGATGGGGTTCTGGCGCAGGGTTTGTTTTAAGGTGTTATAGCATATCATCCTCGTCAGTCCAATGATTTTTCTTGGGTTCTGTGTTCTTAAGTTTATCTGTCAGCCTAGATGTTTTGCCCAGAAAGTGTGGGATAAACCAACAGTAATACCCTATTAACCCTAGAAAGGCTCTGAGATCTCTTTTAGTTTTAGGTGTAGCGGTATCGAAGACTGCTTTCACTTTTGCATGTTGAGGTTGTACATTACCATTCCCTACAAAGAAGCCAAGGTATTTCACTGCTGACTTTGCCAGTCTGCATTTGAATGGATTAGCAGTTAGACCGACCTCTCTAAGGACTCTCATAATAGTAAAAAGATGGAAAAGTTATTCCTCCCAGGTTTTAATATTGATGACGATATTGTCAATATAAGCTCCACAGAAATCTGAGTAGGACTGCAAGATTTTGTCTGAGATGTTGGAAAGTGGCTTGTGCGCTGTGTAACCCAAAAGGGAGGCCTTTGAATTGAAATAGACCTAGGGGTGTTGAGAAAGCTGTCTCTTCCTTTACAGGCCCATATACTGGGACCTGCCAGTACCCTTTTGTTAAGTCTAGGGTGGACAGAAAAGCGGTGGTTCCCAGTTTATCAATTAGGTCCTCAATGTGTGGCATGGGATAGGCATTGAGCTCGGAAATGGCATTAACTTTACAGAAATCTATGCAAACCCTCCACGACTGGTCAGGTTGGGAGCACCATGGACTCGAAGAACGCTCGATAATATTTGCTCTCAACATCTTATTCACTTTCTCAACCACTATCTGTTTACGGGCTTCCAGGAGTCTATACTGTTTTAGATGAACCAATTTTCCCTTGGGTGTTCTAATATATTGATAGGTGCCTTTTACTCTTCCTGGTTTTTCTGAGAATACATCGGGAAACGATTTGACTACATCTTTTAGATATTGTTGTTGAATAGATAGCCCTGGAGGAATTAATTTAAAGCTATCTATTTCTTTTGGAACCAAACAAGCTAGTATTGTGGCATGGGTGGCTGACGGTTTCTCCTTCCACTCTTCTTTAACAGATTTACATGATATAGATGGACCTTCTGTTTCCTGTCCGGTTGGGCTACCTTATAAGTACAGGTTCCCGTTTGTTCCTATATTTCGTATGGGCCATGCCACTTAGAGACAAACTTGTTTGCAGAGGTGGGCAAGAGGACTAAAACTTTTTGTCCTACGAAAAACTATCTTAAGCGTACCTTCCTGTCGTAAGTGGATTCTTGTTGGATCTGGGCTTTTTCCATATGGGTACAGACTTCATCTCAAACAAGTTCATATGCTCCCGCAATCCAGTAGTGGTTTGCGAGAGGGGAATGGGTGCCTCTTCTTGTTCTTCCCAGGTCTCCTGGAACTTGTCCAAGACATCTCTAGGTTCTCTGCCATAAAGTAAAGTAAAAGGAGAGAATCCGGAGCCACGAGGGGGCACCGAGATGTGTTGACGGGTCTTGGCTGATCTCCTCCCCCGGGTGCTGATTTTGGGAGTCTGGGCCCCCCAGCCCTGCGGGAGTCGAGGTTGGAAACCCCCCCCCCCCGGTGAGTTGAAGATATTGTGCAGCGGCGGAGCGTGTGCCCGGTGCTTGTGGGTGCCGGGAGACCTCACAAGAAGACCCCAGACATCTAGGATTTGCTTAGGAGTTGCATGTTGTGGCGTTCAGAGTCTCCAATAACCACGGGGCGGTAATGTCGGGGACATCGGTCTACCAGCAGTGAGGCTCCAGGGGCCTGCTTGTTGGGCCTGCTGCTTCCCTCTGCGCAGAGTGCATCTTGGTGAAGGCCTGTGACTGTGTGAGAGCCGGATTGGGGAGGGCCGGGCTTGCTGGTTGGTCGTCCCTGGCCTTGGCGGAGTGTGCGGCTTCGCTTGTGCCCCCTGGAGTGTTACATATGTGGGATTTGTTTGGGCTCTAACCGTTGGAATTCGAGGAGTGGGCCCGCAGACGTGACTCTCTCGATATAGAATCAGAGTGTAAAGAACCGGACAGTGGGCGGCCTGCTTTGAGGTGTTCCTCTATGGGGAGGCACAGCGGTGTTTCTGGAGGCAGCTGGCTGGTGTTCTCTTATTGGCTGCATCCGGAACTCCGGGGGTGGTCCGCGCCCTTTAGGTTCTTTGCTGGAGTGGGTCCAGTCTTTACAGAGGTTTTGGCGTACCCCTGAGCCTACGCCAGAGAGGGCCAATATGCAGTCAGTCTACCAGAGGCAGCGGAGGCTCAGTCTATGAGTCGAAATATGGTTGCCCTGCTGGAGGAGATCCGTGGTTTCAGGGCAGATATTGGCAGGCGGCTAGACTCCCTCGATAAGAAGGTGGATGCTGTTGAAGACCAGGTCCAGGCCCTGGAGGCCAATCAGACCTCAGCTGATCTTTTTGAAATGCAGTTTGACATGCGCCTGGCGGAGTTGGAGAGGCGGGAGGAGAAGGTCGCTCTTAAGCTGGATGAACTTGAAAATGGGGAACGTCGCTCCAACCTCAGGTTTCTGGGTATCCCGGAATGGGAAGGGGAGACCCAGGCGGACATCGCGAGAGGAATCAAGACAATCATAAGCAAGCTGTTTGATGGAGAGAACACCAGCGAGCCTACGATTGACAGAGCCCACATAGCGGGAGGTCGCGCAGGAGGGCCGAGATCTGTTCTAGTTAAATTTCATTACTATGCTGAGAAAACAAAGATTCTGAAGCTGGCGCGTAGAAAGGGCCCCATCGACTGGGAGGGTGCTAAAATAACGACCTACCAGGACCTTTCGGCGCTCACCCTTGTGCACCGGAGATTGTGTGGCCCCCTGATGAGGTAGCTTCAGACAAAGGGAGTGTGATATAGGTGGGGCACCCGTTCTCACTCTTGTTTGAGGTGGACGGCTATAAATACTCCTTATTCAAGGAGTCTGAGATTCAGAAAGTAACTAGCGAACTGCTGGGGGCCATGTCCTTGGGTCCCGTTAAGGAAGCTGGGAATGAAGGAGGAGGCGGCCCCCGTGAAGCTCTGGAGTTATTGGGGAGGCGAGGTATTCGGGGCGACAGGAAGTATAGAAAATTGGCCCCACCATCCCCGGTGCAGCCTGCAACCTGACCTCGAAGGGGGGGTGGGTATGGGCTTATTGGCTGGTTGTTATGGGCAATGAGGGGCTGTGGGGCTGTTCTCACAGGGTCGTTGATGGCCTCAAATGTTCGGCCTATATAGAGTTAAGGGGAGTGGGAGTTGGGGGGTTGATAGAGATGTTATTGGGCTTACTTCTGTTGGGGGGGGGCTTCAAATAATTGGAGGGTTTTATGTGGGGCAATTCACCCCGGTGGAGGCGATCCTTGGTGGCCTGGTTTTGCGGCAGTTCCATGTCGCAGCTCTTCCAGGCGCTCAGGGAGCGGGAGGTTGGGGGGGTGCACAGGTGTGGTGCGACTTTGGGGCAGTGGGTTCCTCATGTTGTTGGGGTGGGGTTCTTTGGGCAGTCAAGGTTCTCTGTTTTTAGGGGGGTCTTTAGGCCTCTCTGGGTTGATTTCTGCATGCAGAGGCGGGGTTTGGGCCAGGCACAGTGGCCTCCTGTGGGGCCTCCCGAGGGGGGGTGGTGGATTTGATTTTTTTCTAATGGATGATTCTCCTCAGTTCCTTTCGGTGGGGTCCCTAAATGTGCGGGGATTTTAATTCTCCTACTAAGAGATCGTTGGTGGCGAGGGAATTTTCCAGGCTTTAAGCTTCACTTTCTTTTCCTACAAGAAACCCATTGGGTCAAGGGGAAGGAACCGATCTTAAGGTCTAGGGCCATCCAGCATGTGTTCAAGTTATCTTACACAGCGAAGAAGCGGGGGGTGGCCCTTTTGGTTTCTCCGAATGCTCTTTGTCCCCAGGGCCCACTGGGCTCATCAGGAAGGGCGTTATATTATGGTTAAGGGGGAGGTGAGAGGCAGGGTGCTCATGCTGGTAGGAGTATATGCCCCTAACGAGGCTCAGGATATTTTTTGGGAGGGGATGAGGGAAAGAATCAGAGGTTTTGCAGAAGGCTCCCTAATAGTAGGAGTAGTAGGAGGTGATATGGCCCTTCCCCCAACCCCCCAACCCCCCCTTTGCTTCGACCAGGTCACGGTGGATTTGCAATGATTCCTTGTTGCAAGATAGGGAGCTGAGGCATTCTCTTCTTGTCGCTATCAAGGAATAGTTTGCCCTTAACGATACGGGGGAGGTAAATAATAAAATAATAATAAGGTGGATGCTAGGGGAACATGGGATGCGTTTAAGGCCACGATCAGAAGTTTACTGATGGAAATGGGGCTCGAGAAGGGAGAGAGAGGGGTCGCGAAGAGTCAAAGCTTAGAAAAAAAAATTGCAGCCATCCAGCCGGAGGGGAAGTTGAGATCGCAGATGGGTCCAGGCGGGTGGGAGGAACTCCAGGGGCTCAGGGGGCAAAAATTGTCGGTCCTGATGGTGGGGCAAACGGAGAGAAAGCTAGCCTTCCTAAAACAGCGTTATATGGAGTGGGGGCAGAAGGCAGATAGGATTCTGGCTTGGAGGCTGAGGGAGCTTCGGAATAGTAGAAGAGTGAGCTTTATCTCCGGCCAGGCAGGTGGACAAATTTTGCAGGATGACCTGATGGCAGAGCAGTTTAAGCAAAGTCCTTTACGCGTCAGAGTATTCAGGAGATGGGTCCGATGTGGGTAATTTTTTAGATTCGCTTCCCAGTCCTTGGCTTTCCCCAGAGAACTTGGACTCACTGGAACTCCCTATCTCGCCCCAGGAAGTAATTGACACTATTTCATCATTGAGGAGTGGCACTGCGCCAGGGGATGATGGGTTCTCGGTTACTTTCTATAAAACTTTCCAGTCCACGTTGGCTCCCTTCCTGGCTAAGGTATTTAACTCTGCTCTGGAAACTGGTTCCCTCCCCCCTTCCATGTTGTCTGCACTTATAGTGGTCCTACCGAAGGAAGGGAAAGACCCTTCTCTTTGCCAGTCCTATTGGCCCATTTCCCTCCTTAACATAGATGTAAAAATTTTAGCTAAACCTCAGGCCAATTCCTTCTTTTTTTCTTAATTGCTGGTGGATGGAGATCAGGTCAGTTTCATTTGCGGTCGTCAGGGGTCAGATAATGCGAGGAAAGCACTGGACCTTATGCACAATGTGTCGAGGCATGATATAGAGGCCTATCTCTTGTCTTTGGACTCAGAAAAGGCATTCAACCGTGTCGAATGGCCATATATGGGAAAGGTGCTTAGGAAGATGGGTCTGGGGGACACATTTTGTGGTTGGGTCTCAGCCTTGTACAACGGTCCCTCCGCGAGGGTACTAGTTAACAGTTGTACGTCGGCAGGTTTTTCACTCTCTAGAGGTACCCGGCAAGGGTGCCCTCTTTCCCCCCTCTTGTATGCTTTAGTAATGGAACCCTTTGCCATAGCGGTCTGGACCGACGGTGTGATCTCTGGGGTGCTCTGTGGGGAATGTGAGTTCCAGTTATCCCTGTTCGCGGACGATATCTTGGCGTATATGACCAATCTCCATATTTCCCTCCCCCACTTACTGGATTTTATCTGCTGTTTTGGCTCCTTCTCTGGGCTAAAGGTCAATGTTATCAAATCATGCTTAATGCCCATGGGTAAACTGGACCGCAAAGTTAGAGATAGAGTAGAAGTGTTGGGTATGAGGGTCGAGCGGGAATCCTCCAGGTATCTGGACACCAACATCCCCAGAGATCTGGAGAAGGTGTTTGAGCTTAATTTCCTCCCTCTCCAGGTGAAGATCCAAAGTGAGCTCACAAGATGGGCCTCTCTTACTCTCTCGTGGTTTGGAAGAAAGGTAACGATTACAATTAATGTTCTCCCTCGACTCCTCTATCTATTTCCATCTCTCCCTTGTGTGATTCCCTACTCCTTTTTCGAACGTTTGCAGTCTCGTATTCTTCGCTTCGTTTGGAAGAGCAAAAGGGCTAGAGTGAAATTTTCCACCTTGACGCTCCCTAAATTGCATGGAGGCTTTGGCCTCCCAGACTTTAGGTTGTACTACAAGGCAGCTCAGATGCGTGTGATGTTAGAGCATCTAAGGGACGATCTAAGAATGTATTGGACATATGTGGAAGATGTCCAGGTTCACCCGACAAAAATCAGGTACCTTCTATGGGCTCCTTCGAAGACCCTTCCCCCGTCAGTTTGGGCTCTCCTCCTGGCCTTCGCCCCTCTCTTCCCTATGGGACCCCCCCTTCAACCTCGGCACCAGAGGGTTCCGGGAAATGCAGTCGTGGTCTGATCAGGGGTGGAGAGGGCTGCCAGCTCTTTCGTCAGGGCGACTTTGAGTACGATCAATTGCGGGAGGTGCTGAAGGACAAACCCCTCTCCATATTTGAGTATCTGCGTCTTAGGGGGTTATTACTTGGGCCAATTGGGTGGCAGACCTCACACGGCCTTTGTTTCCCTTCGAGAGGATCATGGTGAAACTAGGAAGGGGATAATTTCCAAGATTTACAGCGTTCTGGTCTCTGCTAATCTCGATGGCAGACAGTCGTTTAAGCGGGTCTGGGAGGAGAGATTGGGCTATGCCTTGATGACCATACATGCGAGTTGGTCTTTAAATAGACCTTTTCGGGTAGGTTGTATACGGCCGCAATAGAACATAATTTCAAGGTCCTTCACTCTTGGCACCGCCCCCCGCCACTCTAGCTAGGATGTTTTCCAAGGTGTCGCTGCTATGCCCTAGGTTGTGTTCACACCGTGGCACTTGGTTTCATATGTGGTTGGAATGTCCGATCATCCGGGTCTTCTGGGCGGAGCTGCTTAGTTGGATTAAGGATATCCTTGGTGCAAGCCCCTCCCTTCGCCCCTAGAAGTCTTATTGGGTACTCATAGGCTGGACTGTGAGTCCTTACCCTTCTCAAAAGTGTTGGGGGCAATGTTGAGGGCGTGGAGACTAGCCCTGGCCCAAAAGTTGAAGGGATCCTCTGCCTCCTTCAAGCCAGAATGGCTTAATAAAGTGCTTGTTATCTTCACTTATGAGAAATTGTCAGACATTGGCAATGATACTATGTCTTCTTTCCTGGAGGAATGGACCCTTGTCCTGCTCAGTACAGACTGTGAAGCCTTGAAGCTGTGACTTTTTTTGTTTTGTTGGGGTTGCTATGTTTTTAGAGGGCTTGTGGATGTGTCCGACAGGCTTCTAAGTGGCTGCATCTCGCTACAGCATTTGGGACTTCTAGGAAGCTGTTGTTTTTCTGAAGAGTCATCATTTGTGTCTTGCTCTAACTTCACGCCTCGTGTATCAAGGGTTTTGGGGAGGGAGGGGTGGTGCGGGGGTGTTTAGGGGGAAAGTGGGTATGGTTTGTCTTTCTGAAGTGTATTACTGTTGGCTAATAGCAGGATTACCTGGTGTATTGTTTGTTACAAAAAAAACCCCTAAAAAATAAAGCGGGCGAAAAAAAAGGAGAGAATCCAGTAGAGGCCCGAGTGGTTTTCCTTACTGCAAATAGTGCCCAGAGGATCTTTCGGTCCCAGTCCTTCCCGTCCTTATTGACAAACTTTCTTAGGATCAATTTAAGTGTTTTATTGAATCCTTCTACCAAAGCATCTGTTTGGAGATGGTACACAGAAGTTCATAGGGTGGTATTATGGAGTAGCTCTTTGACTTCAGCCATGAGCTTGCACATAAAATGTGAACCTTGATCTGTCAGTATTTCCTTAGGAAAGCCAACCTTGGAGAAATACGGTAGGTGGTGTTTGAGAATTCGCTGAGTGGTAGTATTCCACATTGGGGATGCTGGTTGCGCAGTCAACAATCACCAGGACATATTTGTTGCCCAGTCTGGATGTTTCTAGAGGTCCAATGATGTCCATCCCGATTCCTGAAAAAGGGACTTCTTTGAGGATTCAGAGGGGCAGGTAATGGGATATGAGGGCTGGTTTTTTTACATATTTCACACGTCTGGATAAAGGTCTTTATATCAGTGTGCATACCTTTTCATTAAACTTCCTACTGATATGTGCCTGGGTTTTGGATAGTCCTAAGTGACCCCCGGTTAGATGACAATGTGCAATCTCTAGTACAAGCTTTTGGTGGGTTTTGGGGATTACTAATTGTGTCTTTTCTAAGCCTTCTGTAGATGTTTCTTTTCTGTATCAAAACAAGAGGTGATGGCTGGAAGGTTTAGAATGAATCCTAACCTCTGGCATTGCTCTGGGCAACACTCCAGACCATCGTTCTTCGGCTGCCAAGCCATTACAGAAGGGGAAGACCATATCAAATCAGGCTTGGCCCCACCCCCAAAGGGGGAGTCCAGCCCGAACTGCAAGGTCACATCCCTTCTGCACGAGACCACAAGCATCCCCAGACATGTTTCAGCCTTGTTGGGCGTCTTCAGTGAGGAATAGCTTGGGTCTCTAGGCCCAGCAGGGACGGGACCCACGTCTGGGCATACCCCTGCTTCAGGAAGAAAAAAAGGGCTCCCCTTCTCTAAACCTTTTTCTTCTGGAATAGCTTGTAAAAAAGCTTCAGCGATAGCTGGATCGTTTCGCTGGGCGAAGGCTTGGTTTGGATATATGGAAGGATCTTCTCCCTTTCTTTCTACCGATATTTGAAGGTTTATCAGCTTCCCCAAAGCCTAATGTACCTCTGTTTTGTCTGGTTCACTTTCTTTAAAATGAGGAAATGGAGCCTTTTCCAGAATTCCTTAAGCAATTTGGTCCCCATGATGTACTTCAAATGGGCTTTCACCATGATTCTGTAAGAGAACGTTTGTCTCCCCCATGTCGGGATTGATGACGCCCGCTAGAACGTCTATACCAAACTTCCTAGATGGGCCAGATTTTGCGGCCAACCTTATGTAACACCCCGGCGGTGGTATTGAAACCCAATCTGGAGAAATCATTCCTCTTTTCCCGGGGGGGTGGGGGAATAGCCTCTCTACTGCTACAGATATCAAAACCTATCGATTCTTTCGTGGCAACTCAGGGGCTGGAATCCCAGTCACATCCCACTCCTGACCTCCTGACACCACATGTAAGGAAGGCATGGTATCAAAGTAGGACAGACACAAGTGATCACAGTTCAAGGGTGGTTATTGTGGAAAACGCCTATCTAAATCTAAGATCGGCGCAAGCTACACCCATCAAACAAAAGAAAACACTGTCCTGGTCATGTCGTCAAAATAACGATGGCCTATACTAACAAAAACCTATTGCCAAACCTTACTCTATATAACACAAAGTGTGTGGGATAAGGTTCACAAAAAGAAAGAAGTGCTTACAAAGTAAGTCATGATGTTTAGGGCGTTGGCCTCCCTTCCCCACGTTTTTAGCACGGGATAAGGCCGGTCACTCCAGCACAGCACACTCATGGGCTTCTTCGTCAGGAGCTCAGTTTCTTTTACCATCATCCGGGCCGTCTGGGCCTAAGTTTTTCATACAAAGCCTCTTGCTTCACAGGGCCTGATGCACCAAAACAACAAAAATTGCCCTTTAAAATAGAACCTTCATGTCGGGCACTTTACTCGTCGCCTAGGATCTCCCTCAGCTAGGCTCAGATAATTCTTGCACAATTAGCCTCCCTCGGTTGGGTTCAGGCCAACTTTCATTTGCAGGCATCCCTCAGTCGGGTTCACGTTGTGCACAATAATATCTTCGTGGGTGTGCTTTACTGTTCACCCATGAACCCCTGGGCTCGGATCCCTTTTTCAACCAATTAGTCCTCCTCTTCCAGGTTCAGACCAATTTCAGTTCGTAGGCAATCATTCTTTTGAATGTGCACAGAATTGAACTTAACCCGCTGCAGGACCACTTAAATTTCGCCATTCAATATTCACATGCTCTGGGGATGGTGGAGGGGAGTACCAAATGGAGACCTTCGAGTGAGCACCCACGCGGCGGCGGACCACTCTGTATCTGGTACTGGGTTTTCTTAAAGTTCAATCTTGAGCATAACAGTCTGGTCTCAGTTTCTCCCGACTCACCTGCTTTGCTGAACTCGTTGGCGTTGCTTTTACTGTCAGAGTCAAGGACAGTACCACAGTGGTAATCGCTTCTCCCCGCCTTAGCAATCAATGCGGGAGGGCCCTGTGTACCTTTGACACACGCTATACCGCTCATCAGCTGGAATTCCTGGTCTTATGATGTTTTTCCTTGAGGCTCGTTAAAAGTCACAATCCTTTCATGAAAAGTAGAAGGTTAACTCCCTCCTTGTTGTCTTCTCTGGTCTCGCAGCCTTTCTCCTCTGTTTAAACTGCCACCCCCGAATAGCTGGTTCCTCGTGCGTTTAGACTTGCTGTGCTTTCGTGCTCTGCCTTTTATCTCTGGGGAAGTATGATGGAAGGTGGGTGTGTGTAATTATCAGTAATTCCTGACTCTGCCTGACCCTTGTGTTGGGACACGTCAGCTATACAGCTCCGGTGTTAGTCTGTAGTCGCTCACAATGAACTGCCCGTGAGAAAGTGTTTGTGTTGAGAAAGGGGTTTGGGGGTTGAGTGTCTAAGTTTTCTACCTAGTAGGATAGGGAAAAGGTGTCATAAGGAAGGGGATACCCTGTCTCACACTTCGGTGTCCCACTTCCACTCCCCATCCAGTTGATCCTCCCATACTGGTCCACCCCCAGGAACTAGATCCAGTAGCAATGACCTTGTCCTGACCACCTGGATGACAGATCCCCAGGGACTAGTGGGTGAGACACCTTCAGATTTCTCACATATCCCTGAATTCAAAGATAGTGATGGACATTCTGCTACAAGAAAAAGATTCACTTCGCCGAATGGGGTTTGATTTAACCCCCTGCACTGAACAGAACAGCCGTGTCCTGAATAAGAGGTTGACTTCCCAAAGCGATACATTTTTTAGTCGGAATGGGAGCATCAATGGAGGAACAGGTTTCTACACTGAAGAGGAAGATCCTTGCTTCTGAAGAAAGTCAAGACTGCTCGTGGCTTCAGGGTATGGCCCCAAACTAGATTGTTAGAGCGAGACCATTTGTGCTTCCCTCCGAGAACAATTGTCTGTTGCTTATTTCCTTGAACACCAGGGGCAACACCCTTTTGTTTAACAATAATGATTTTGCTCTAATCTTCAGGCAATATACATTTATTATTCTTCAGGAAACCTGGTTAAAGACCTTACCCTCTTTTGATGGCTACTTTATCCTATTCCAGACAGCACGCCAAGACAACAGCGGGTGTCCCCATGGAGGCTGATTGACTGCAATGAAATCTGACCCGAACTTAATGGTGGTCCACAACTCGACCATTCTCTTTGGAACAATGGCCACTCATTTTACAATCGGTCGGAAGGACGAAGTTAACAACATTATTTTGAACATTTACTGGCACCACGGCATGTGTCTGAATGAGGCACTAAAATTTATAACCACCTTTGTATTAGATTGGTATGACCGAGAGCCCAAGGGCTATGTTCTTGTGGGGGTAGGAGGGACTTAAACTCGGATTGTCTGAATGGACAGGGAGGAATCCGCTTGGGGGCTTACGCTACCCCGTCTGAGCCCAAATTAAAACATGGCCAGATGTGGGTTAGAGGTTTCTCAAGCCTGGTGCTGATGGTTTCGAACGGTACAGTCAGGGGGGGATATTCTTCTGCGTCCCACTTGGACCAATGGCGCCACAACCTCTATATTAGATTACGCGTATGCAGACAAGGGGCTGCACAATGTGTGTAGCCAATTTGCGGTGGAAGGAACGAGACTGAGTGAATACGCCCTACTAACAGCACATTTTGATGTATTGCCATGGCTTGTTAACCCTGTAGAATGAGGGACATCCAGGGAGTCATTAGCCCTGAACTCACAGGGTAACCGCATTGTGTGGACCAGAAATCGGACCAAGACTGTGAGCGTGTTCATCGCACATCGTCTGGCAGTTAGATCGACAAAGGGCAGATCAGAGCTTCTTGCTTCCGATAATTGTGAATGTTTCATAAGAGAGGCCATTAGGATTGCCATCCCAAGCATGGCAAAGTCGAGCACAGCCCCTAACATCCACAGACATGCTTATAATACTGAGCTTGTCGCTTGGAGGAAAAAACGTAGAACTCTTGTCCGGGCGATAAAGCGTGTTTCTGAAACTACATACATTGAGAAGATCAGCTTGGGAAAAAGAAAGCCTGACGGGAGTATAGTAATTTGTTGCAAGCATCGAAAGCAGAAACTTTACAACTAGATGCGGGATCCATGCTGACCGGGCTTATTAATAAAAACTCCAAATCATTCTGGGCCTTAATTAATGGGCAGACAGGCATGCAACTGGGGAGACTAACGCAGTGGGAGAAGCGGGCTGAGTCTCCCACTTTGAGGCCCCTTATGCTCTGGTGAAACCCTCCCAGGCAAATATTAGTATGGGTAAACCTCCCTCAATAAAGTCAGGGGAGATGGAAATTAACTCTGAAGTCGTCCAGAAAGTCATACAAGGCCTGAGTTCTTCCCATGCCCCGGGGCCTAATTGGTTGTCTAACTTCCTCCCTAAGTCCAACTCAAGGCTTTGGTCAGAGGTACTCGCAGCACTGATTTTGGATATAATAAAGAGGGAAAGATTCCCTCCGACCTGGAGCCAAGCTCATGTCATCCCAATATACCAAAAGGGCCATCCCCCTGTAACTACCGCCCTATAACATTGATGGATTTTGACTCCAAAGTATTTGCCTCAGTTTTGCTTGGGCACTTGGAGAAGTGGGCCACGAATACAGGGATCCTTCGCAAGTGGCAAACAGGATTCCGCCGGGGGATGGCAACCTCCGTCAACGTTGTAATCCTTAAATGCATTCAACATTCAGCATGGTCAAAAGGCAGCAATCCTGTGTACGTAGACGGCTGCCTTTGATGCAGTGGATCATTCCCTCCTCTGGCATAAATGCAGTTGTGGGGTATTCCCGAGGGTCTGTTGAGATTATTGGTAGGCTTGCATGAAAACTCCACTGTTCAGGTATGCTTAGATCAACAAGGCAAACTGTTGAGGCCAATTAGAACGGCTAGAGAGCAAGGGTGCATTTTAGCCCTGTGTCTTTACAACTTATACATGGCCGACATTACTTCATATTTACAACCTAGGGCAAAGGCCACCCACAAATAACACCATTTACGCCCTTTATGGCTGGCACATGCCGATGGTTTCTTAATATTCGACAATACACCAATTGGCTTGTAACACCTATTGAATGGTTTTCTTGACTTTGTGGAGGCTCATGCAATGACTATCAACCCTTCTAATACCAAAGTGATTCATTTGTCTAACATAAGGGAAAGATCGACCTTTCATTGGCACATTAGAGGGGCGAGGGTGCAGGAGGTGGACGCCCTTCGATATCTGGGCTTCCTGATGAATTCAAACAAATTGGGCTTAACCACTAAGAAATGGCTTCAAACCAACCACAGGACTGTATAGACTTGAATTTTGGGAAGTTTTCAGTCGTAACCTTTCATCTGCTTTTACAAATTAAAAATTGGCCCGATAATCCTGTATGGGATTGAGATTTATGAACAACCTGTTCTTGGTCATCTCGCAGCCCTTGAGGGCTGGATGTGGAGGGGTGTTTTCCGACTACCACCCCCTTTTCCCTCTGTTGTGCCTGGTATGAATTGGGCTTGACCTCATTACTGGCAAGAGCCCAATGGAAGTACCTGATACAGTACAGGAAGATCTATGCCATGGAAGGTGACTCTTTGTATCCTGATCTTAAACTGGTCCTGCAGACGAAGGGGTCAAAGATCCTGACAGATTGGGCAGATTATTGTATTCAGCTCCTATTAGATACTGTTAATGTTAAAGGATATTTGTACAGCGCACTATCACCACCTGAGTGGTCCTCTGGCGGATCTGAAAGGGAATGGGATGTGGGGGTGAGTTAGTGGTAACGAGCGGGATAAGTGCAAGAGAGCAGTGATGTGTTGTTGGCAGCTTCAGTTCGGTTAACACCGTTTGCTGAGCTTGGGGGTGCTTACCGGTTGGTAGCCATCATGTGCTGTTGTGTGAGGCTATGTGTGGTTTGTTTTGTTGTTGCGGTGTAGTGAAGTTTGTGCGGTTTTCTGTGCTTTATGGTTATGGTTTTGTTCGCTTAGTTTGAGAGGTGTATGCACAGGGGTGAAATTGTTAGTGGGTTGGTTATATGCCTCACTATCTATTAGTGATGTATGTTGAATTTCGACGTTCTTTCTGGATGTGGCTCGTGAAGATCTCTGCATTTCAATCTAGATCTGACACTGGCTAATATTCACAATCCTGTCTATATAGAACGCACAGCAATATTCACAATTATATCCAAATGTAGCACTGGGCCACCTTCAACATCCTGTTTCGGTTCAAAGCAAGCTAGCTTTCATATTTCTATCTAAATGTGGCAATGACTAATATTGGCTATTTTATCTAGATGTGGCACTGGCCGACATTTACAGACCTGTCTAGATGCAATGCAGGGTAACGTTCATATATCTATCGGAGTGTGACACTTGCTAACATTTGCAGTTCTATCTGAGTGTGGCACTTGCTAAAATGTGCAGTCCTATCTAGATGCGACGCAGGATAATGTGCACAATTCTAACTGAAGTGGTATTTGCTATCCTTTAACTTCTGTCTGGGTCCGGTCCAGGATAATGTTCACATTTCTATCTAAGTGTGGCATGTGCTAATATTCACAGTTCTAAGTGTGACACTTGCTAGCGCTCACAATCCTATCTAGATGAGACGCAGGCTAATGTTCATAATTCTGTCCAAATGCAGCACTTGGTAACATTTACAGTTCTACGTGTGGCACTTGCTAACATTCACAATTCTATGTGTGGCAATTGCTTAAATTCACAATCCTATCTAGATGCGACGTAGGCCAATATACACAATTCTATCTAAGTGAGCCACTTGCAACATTTGCAATCTTATATAGATGCGACGCAGGCTGATGTACACTCTTCTAACTAAATGTGATACTTGCCATCCTTCACAATTCTGTCTGGCTCCGGCGCAGGCTAAAGTTCACAATTCAATCTAAGTGTGGCATTTGCTTGGTGGTCGCACCATTGTGATAGCGGCAGTGAACTTTGTAAAGTTTTTGAATTCACAAACCCATCTAGATGCAATGCAGGCTAATGTTCACAATTCAAACCAAATGTGGTACTTGCAATCCTTCACAATTCTGTCTCTGTCCGGCGCAGGCTAATGTTCACAATTCTATCTCATTGTAGCACTTGCTAAAGTTTATACTTTTGTTGGGTGCGACGCAGAGAAAGTGGTGTATTAACCATAAATAGAGGCAGAGGTTACGACTAGATTGAGAGTCATGTGTAGTGGGAGGGAAGGGCCAAGTTTCACAATGCAGCAGGTTTCAGGATATGGTATAGTAAGTTTAGTTTATAGCAGACACAGAGGGTTTGATATACCTGTGCTTGAGAGTAGAGTTGTAATGGGCGATTGCCAGTGTTGTGTGTTCCATAAGAGAGTGATGCAGGTGACATTCATCTGACAATCTGTATTGCGAGTGAGGGTACTGTATAGTGGCAGGCTTTCTGGAGTAGTTATTGCTCTACTCCCCACGCAACACTTATTTTTGGTGGTTGCTGCTGGTTGACGGCTGGTCGCTGGCTTCACTGGCTTCCCCTGCTGAAACAGACCTTGGAGCCGCCTCTGTTGGCAGCACCCTTTGCCTTGGGGCCCTTAGCCGCAGGGGCTGCTGGGCAGAGAGCTGCCCTAGGATGGTCAGTAAAGAGCAGTGGGGGGAGGGCCGGGAGGCGGGAAGAGGGAGCGTGGGAAGCGCACGGACGAGGCTGCATGCAGGGTTCTGGGGGGCCCTAAAAACGTGGAAAAGGCCAAAAACGAGGCTCAGGGGGTTGGGGCAAGGGTCAACGCACCTGCAGCACCTGGGAGCTAAGAGGTGCACAGGTGGTGTTGCCTGAGACTACACCGGCAATCTGGATGGATTTGGCCTATCAGGGTTGGGGGAGGGCCGGGAGGCAGGATGAGGGAGCTGGGAAAGCGGGGAATCGGGGGGCCTAAAAACATGTGGAAATGGCCAAAAACGAGGTTCCGGGGGTCGGAGAAAGTTCAACTCACCTGCAGCGCCTGGGACGGATAGTTCCCTTCAAGAGCTGGTTGGAAATCCCTGTAGTTAAGAGAATATTGTTCAATTGGGATTGGAATCTCACAACCAAGGCTTTTCATGGCTACCCCTCGATGGCACATCTACACAGAGATCATAAGCGACAGGGCCACTTTGGCCTAATTTCTGAGGATTTCTCCCAGTAAGGTTGTGCAGAATCCGCTTTTAAGATTCCGATGGAATATCTTGCACACCAACGAAATTCTATTACGCTATGGCCTTGAACACTGAGCCACTTAAACTGTAGATTCTGCAAAGTAAGGACACAGAGGGAAATATTAAAACATCTGCTGACTGGGTGTGTATCGTTGTCAGGAAAACAGACTCAGGCCTTCAAGAACCATGTAGACTGCTTTCAGGGTACAGGTATTGAGAATGTGTGGGAAGTATGCCTTGGTGGTCGCACCATTGTGATAGCGGCAGTGAACTTTGTAAAGTTTTTGAATTTCTGAGATTGTGTGTGCTAATGGAACACTGTTTTAACTGCTTGAGGATATGGGCTGAACAATCTACTTTAGTTGTGTAGTACTTTTTTGAACCTGTCATTATCTTTTCTCGGCTGTTTTCTTCTTACATTGTTCCTTTTCTTTGTCTTTTTTCTTTCTCTTTTGCTAGATTGTTATTAAATTGGTCTTGTGTATTGTTAAAGGTTATTGCCATTTAACCAATAAAATATATAAAAAATAAAATGTAGACTGTGTGCTTAAAGATGCACCATTTGTTATTCAGGGTCCTGAAAACCCCTGGTGTTTTAAATACACATATAAAGTTTGTTTTAAATGGCCCAACTTGTGACCAGAGTAACTGTCGAAACAGCCTTAAATACCATTTGCTGCTAAATGCGCTAACATTTATCTATGGGGAGACCCCAAATCCTGCTGTAATGTTTAGGTCCTGCTACACAATTGAACAATTTGACTTCTTCCATGGGCCTATTTATGACTGGTTTCCTCTTCATTATCTGAATATTCCTTGTAAACATTAACTGTTAAATGAAGTTACAGGCATTTCAGAATCCCTGAACTAAAATTTTTCCTGATCTATCTGATTGTTAATTACTGCATATTTACATTTTTCATTTGTAATAAAGGTATTGCAGTTTTTATTTGTGCTGTAATCATTTTACCACAAACTCAATGCTATGTCAAAGTATGGATTAATTTGTTTGCTATGCCAAAGTTGCCCACAAAAGGTTGGGGACCAGTGCTATTGGCTGTCACATACTAAAGGCCTGTTAGCAGAATATGCTTAAGAGGACTTTTGTATCAATATTGAAGTCCACAATAGAGAATCCATTATTTTCTGAGGTTTTGACCACATATTCTTTGTGGTCCCGCCTCGAGGTTGCTCTTGCTTAGCACAAAAGCAGCAATGTTAGCTTTGCACGTCTCCTCCCTAACCAATTGACACTACGTCAGAGTCTCTACTTCTCCAGGTGAGGATAAACGGTTCTTGATAGGGGTCTCTGGAATGAGATACAATGTTCCATTGACATGTTTTCAGAGTTAAGTTGGAGTCGGCATTAACATTTGACAGAATAAAAGGTTTTACTACTTTGACAACCTCTTGGGCGCCCATGTAGGCAGAGAACACATGATGTTGGGAAAGATCTTAATAAAGTTTGGGAGTCCTTGTCGCCTAAGAGGGGTCACTCCCAACGAGATCCTTGTTAGGCAGAAACCTGTGCAGTTCCCTTAGGGACCACTGCAAAAGATTTAGGACTACAGGTGGTTGGCAGTAAACTTAATTGGTAGCAGTCTGTACCACCCAGATTTACCTGGTAGCTGTGGCTGAGCAGTCAGACTTCTCTCAAGATGAGTTAGGCAGTATATAGAGTATACACAATAGGTACAGGGATAAAGTAGCACAAGCAAACACTGACCAGAGCTTTGGTGTAAAAGTATATAATTATTTATTTAAAGACACACTTGTAAATTACACTAGCACACAGAGGTAAGTAAATTCAACACAGTCACTATTATATGTATATATATATATACAACCCTAATTACTTATTAGACAAGTCTTAGTGAGAAACACCACTTATTTTCAGACAGAGGTGAGCGCTTAACATAAGATGGCACTCTAATAAGTTATTAAAAAGGGAGGGAAAAAGGCAGAGTTATGAAAGCACACAATTTCAATACTTTTCAAAGAACCACAGTGAGGCAGGTTAGGCAAAGTCTACTGGAGAGCAAGGAAGTTCAAATGCCAGGCCCACTCTTAGAGAGAGCAAGCGAAATGTGTCCAGGATCACACAGTGGGGTTATGCCCAAAGAGTCTTTGTAGATAGTTCACAAAAGATTGAGATCAAGTCAGGAAAAGTTAGTTAACAGGCCCCAGGCTAGCCCAGGTTAGAAAGTCGAGGATTTACTGTCACCCCGAACGATCTGTCGCAAGGGAAGCCAGGCGGGACACAGGACCTGAAAATGGGAAGAACGCTCCAGCGGGGGCAGTTGTTCCTGGCAGCGGGTGCCAGTCGGTGTTTTGTCCAGAGGAAGAGGAGGTCTTGACGTGGAGGAAAGCTGAAGGTCGTTGCACTGCCAGGGAAGAAACCAGCCGCAGAGTTTCCTGGTTACAAGGTACCACCCTTTTCTTCGCGGTAGTGGTAAACCGTGGTATTATGGTTGCCAGGGTGCTTGGCACGGGCAAGGCGGCCACGGGATGGTCCAGGAAGGCGAAAAGACGGGCAAACTGGTTATCCCCACCAGTCAAAGGAAGAAGACTCTCCGGGCTGGAGATCTCCTCTGTCGTCGGGAAAAGTGGTGAGACGGCTCAGCAGGGCTCCACCGGTGGTGTCGTCGTTGCAGGTCGGCTCGGCTTCTCCCTCCTCGGATTCTTTAGGTCCTGGGGCGTCTTCTGAAGTCCCAGTCCCCAAAGCCCTGCTTTTATGCAGAAAAACCCCATTCATTCAGCCTAGCTGTCACTCAAACATGCTAAGTGGTGAGCCGGGCAGCTCACCACTTGGGCCAATCACACAAGAGTGCGACTTGAGTTGCCGAGGCAACTCAGTCCAGGGTGCCTAAACCCCCTCCCACACTCTGTGGTACCCAGACAGAGTGGCACCACTTTTGGGAGGCTTCTGTGGAGAAGCCTGCCAAAAAGTGGAACAAAGGGCTCGACTTGGGTTGGAGTCTCAGAAGCGAACACAAACGCCATTTTGGAACCAAGTTTCGGCAAAAAATACCAACCGGTGAATTTATATTAATTTAATAAACCAGCGGTATGTTCGAGGCTATATTAAAAAGTAGTAGCCTCGAACAATGGGAAAATCCCATAGGAATATATTCGCGGTCAAATATAAAAAGTAGTATCCACTGCCACCAGCCAAAACTCCGGTCGGGGGGACTGGACAGTGCCCACTCGAACAACAGACCCCGGGACAATCGAATTGCCCCGACCAGTACGTCCACAATATGATGATTTGTACTGTTTCTGTTCACAATTTAAGACTAGTAAAGCCAATGGTGACTTTACATGCCCTGGGAGACAGTAGTCAGTCCCAAGGTATGGAGTCTATGTCTTGGGGGTCGCTACGACACCCCTGGGTTACTGCACGGAGGGTGCTGTGTAACCCACATATCAAAAACACATGAAAACCTATGGGGCAAAGGACCCCATAGCCCATAGAACACATACAAAGTCAAAGGAACACCTCAAATCATGTCTAAGAGTGGGAGGAAAAAGAGTGTCACTCTTAGCAGGAGAAAAAAATAAACCCCAAAAATCCAGCAAAGCTGCTGGGGGACTCACTAGGTTTGGGAAATTACCCTTTACAGAGAATTCTCCCTAACAATCCTGCTTGCCCAAACCTCTATGGAGGGTCTTGTGTATTGAGATTACCTCCCTACTCTCAGTGGGGGTGGCTCCCCTTTGGGGATAAGGGACAAATTCTCTAGATTCATCAGGCATGTCTAATCTTGATTAGTGCCTATGTACTGGCAAGTAGTACTTATCTCTCTCGTCTTCATAGTAGAATCGCCAAGTCTGTTAGCCCTAGATACCTCAATAACTTGGCTATTGCTTTCCTTAAAATCTGACTGCGAGGGAAGTCTGGTCCACCACACAGTTGAAGTTGCCCCATACAATCAATTCTTCTTTGCCAAACAAGTGTATTATTGGGATTAAGTATAGTAGAAACCTGCCTTCATTATCATTTGGACCATATATTGACATAAGGGTAACCAGAGACCCAGATAACTATCCTTTTATAGCCAGTTATCTACCTTCTTGGTCTGTCTATTTATCTTTTAATTTGAATTGGATATCTTGACATAAGTATTGCTACTCCCTTTGTCTTCTTTTCACAGCAAGCTGAGAAGTCCTGTGGGTAATCTGTATTCCTCAACAGTTACTCATTTTGAGCTAGCAAGTGTGTTTCTTGGAGAAATCTAATTCCCCACTTTAGGTGCCTCAGTCGTCAGATTAGTGGTTTACACTTTACCGGTGAGTTGAGACCCTGGACGTTCCATTACCCTAAGTGTAATTCAGCCATTGGGTCTGCAGAAAACCCTTTCACTAGGGAAGGGGTGTTAATTTTGACAAGGATGATATTTCTGGGTAAAAATGGAAATAGCTGATTGATCAGTGTCATATTAGTGGTGAAGTAAATTGTGCATATAAACCTAAAATATTTAAATGCTAAGACATCTGGGATTTAAAAAAAATATTATGCCTTGAATGCCTACTATATTAAGAATGCTTAACCACAGAACAGATTTTAGAACCCCCCCTCACCCTACTCCAACTGCCCCCCAATTTTTCAGTGAGCCTCTATTGACAAGCGCAATATCCCTACACCGCTGCCCCTTCCCTAGTCACTTGAGATGTTAGCATAGTAAGCCCACCTTGGTTCTCTGTTCCGTTTGTAAAGGTGGTGACATGAGTTCCCGGATAAACTGGTCTACAATCCATCCAAAGACCCACACCAGGCGCTTTTGATTTCCAGTGATTAGGATGCAAGCATGTCCCTAGGACGGCTGCGGTTTCGTGGACGGACATTGTCCATCTGGTCTTTTCCCTTGATCAGAGGACCCTTTGGTTTGCCCTTTTTTCTTGACTTTTCATTCATACCATTCTGTCATTTTTTTCTTGCCTGTCATAGTGCTTTAATCCCCAGTGGCCAGTAGTGCTGTTGTCTCTTCCCCTCAGCGATATTTTATTTATTTCCATTGATTTCAAATATTAGTCTACATAGCAAACCCCATTTATATAAAACTTGCCTTTCCCTCATCCATGATGTGACAAGGTTCAGACATTTTCTTTTTAACAAGGTGATTTGTGATTTTTAAACAAGGCAAGTTAAGTGAACAGCAACAACTCTCTAACTGCAACAAGTATTCTCCTTTCTTTTCTGGTAACTTAGCTTCTTGCACACACAATATCTTCGGCGGTCATGCCCTAAAACCCACCCAGTAGTTATCAACTTTAACTTGGGTGATAGACAGGGCTTGATCGCCCATGCTGTTATTAACTGTTGAGCACAACTCACTGCCACAGAGCACACTGAGATCTTTGTCGCCTTCCCTCAGACCGTGTAGCCGATCCCCAGAACTCAGCTTCATGGAGCAGGCGACAGAGACCACCCCCCGCACCGCTTAATGCAGACACTGCTTATAGCTTGTGTGTCCAGTGGTATTGATCTGCAGCTTCCAGGCCCCAGCTCGCCGTGTGTTTGCTTGGGGTAGATTATCGTGGGAAGCTTGCAGCAGCGATGCTTAGAAGTGTCAGGGACTATGCATTGTTACATTCCATAACAACCTTTCTGGAGTCATTCATCGCTGCTCAATTATCCTTGTGAAGTGTCTCCCCTGAGAAGAGAAGTGTGTTTTCTTGGGGGCCATCTGCTGTGGCTACATTTGAAGCATAGTTACAGTGGCAGCCCCTCAGGCACCCATGAGCTTCATAGCTCTGGGTGTGCAATGTGGGAGGGAGCAGTAGCCTTCTTTAGATGCTTGTGCCTTGCTGGGCCACTTATATCGCTGGGAAATGTTCTCATCTTCACAGCTTTTGACATAACCTGTACTGAGGCATGCTGGATATGATCAAAAATCATTTCCATGGATTTTAATTTAATCAAAACTACTCTTTCACCTTTGCTGCTCCGATTAACATGAATAAGTGATGATGGATGGTCCAAAATACCTGCTGGAAGTGTGGCAAGGAGTAAGGCACATTCTCTTGTCTGGTGATAAGAGGATATAAAGTGATTCACTACTGGTAGGCAATTATGGAACGAATGGAATTATACTGCAATTTGAATCTGCCTCCCACTTCTGAACTGATATTTACCAATTACAACAAATGTTGGATAAAGCAGGCATGGGAGTGGGCAAAGCAGTAATTCTCAATTTGTAAAGGTACTAAGGAACTTCACATAGAGGATTTGGTTGAAGACCTATCAAAGCTTTCTTTAATGGGGGGAGCGACTTACAAAACTAGAGACCTGGCTAATACCTAGTAACACATATGGTAAAAGACTTGGACCCATGAAAGTCACCTCTTCATAAAAATGTACACTGATAAACTATATTCATATAAAACATTAGGCTGACATTGTAAAAATAAGTTACTCTCCATCTATATAGGCAATTATATCTTGGGGATTATATAGTCTACCCCATTTATGGAAGAAAAAATAAACTCTGTCCAGTGTGGTGAAATTCTGGAAGCTTTTGGAACTGTTCTTGTCGGCAAGTGACATTTCACATATTCTGTGGATGGGGAATGCATAGCGAGTGGCATGTATGTTTTCTATTGATTCATTTAAGGTTGCAGGTGTCCTGAGATTTCACATTTGCTGCCTGTAGGACTCCTGTTAAATGACCCAAATAGTTTGTTTGACAGCACAGGTTAGTGTGTTTTTTTTTGTTGTGTTTTTAAATTTAGAAGTGCATGTGCCTTTTTGTACATCTTCCCAGTCCAAATGACCTTAATGCTTACTGTAAGGTGGAAACTGCCTTTTACTTAGGCTTAACTATGATCCATTTCTTTCAAGCAGTATTTAGCTAGTCTGAAAACACAGCATTGTACCAACATTTGATTAGGCCCAAATATGTGAAGGTTCTGTTTTTCAAAAAGTGTTGGGACATCATTAAAACTATAGAATGTTATTTAATGTAAAAGCTGATCTTTATCTCTTTTCTAATCTAATAAAAAAATGCAGGACCTATCCAGCACTTGAGACATTAACGGAACCTCACCAGCTGACAGCAACATTGAGCTGTGTAATTGGAGTTGCTCGTAGCCTCGTTTCAGGCGGCAGATGGTTTCCTGAAGGTCCAACGCACATGCTTCCTCTGTTAATGAGGGCATTACCTGGTGTAGATCCAAACGATTTTAGCAAATGCATGGTGAGTATGAAACTTCTACGATAAATAATACAAAAACACATGCAAATATTAATGTGGACATATTCTATTTTTCAACTAAATGTAGCAGCAGCGTTTTGATCTTTTTGATTTACCCCACATCATCCCTCTAGCATAACTTTTGCACAAATTCAATTTAAACCATATTTCCTACATTGGTGTTAATATCCAAACCACCAAGCTGGGTTTACAGCTTTTAACCTTCACTATTATTTAGGCACTCTTACAATTTCTCAGATGTATCTGTGAATCGTGCAACGCAAAATGAATCCAGTTAGTCTTGTAATCTTTTGGGAATCGCTTAGTACTGTAGCTCCAAATTTGCTGTTAAATATTATTAAACTATTTATTAACAAAATAGCCAAAGTCCGGATTTTAATTAACTTTGGTTTCCAAGTTGGATGATTTTTCAGTAAGGACGCAAAGTTACCCAGACTAATGTACATCATTTAGGTACTTTATGCTTTGAGTGCCCCTTGAAGAAACAACCTTTCTACCAAAAGACAGGATTTTTGACTTTATTGTATTTCAGGCCAAGGTTTTTGGTCACAATAACATAATTGATTTATCTCTGTTACTGGCCAATAGTAGAGGTGCTGTCAAGGACGACAGTGTTGATGTATGCCTATTCTGAAAAATCAACAGACGTGTTTTGGATGAAGTTATCGCACAATTGGCAGATTTATTGCAAAGTATTGGACACTCATGTGGACTTGCCACACGCCTATGTTGCTGGCATAGCTTGAATAAATGAGGCCTATTTCTTGTGAAGGCCAGCCTTCCACCATCTTCTTGCACAGAGTGGCTGGTCTGCCTCCCCGGGTACAGACCTCCCAAGGTACAAGGGAAACCCTGTTGGGGGATGGGGGGGCACTTGTAAGGCAGGACAGAAGCTGAAGTGTAGCTGGGAGAATCTTTCCAAGTGAGACAATGGTTTCTTTTCAATGCCGAGTTCATGAAGAACAGCAAAGAGTGGCAAGTGGTCAGAATGAGGATGAAGACGCAGGATACGGAACTAGGCAAAGTACAGAGGAACAGACAGCAAAACGAGAAGAAGGAACAGGGAGTCTGAACATGGAGCGTCAGTGCAGAGTACCTGGACATTTTGACACAGGGTTTCGGTCTTCCAGAGCTGCCGAAGTTCATGATGTGTAACGTCAGGAGGTCATGTAACATCCCAAACACTAGATTTAATGACTGTTCCATCGTAGAGTCTGTTGGGCCCACAGTGTTTGCTGAAAGCAGCAAAATCGGCCATGATGCCTCATTCCTAGGCGCTCCATATCGGGTTTGGATGGAGTTTGTGAAACCTCCAGATCAACATTGGTGCATGAACATGATGGGCTGGTTCCCACGTCCTGTCACAGGGTGCATAGCCCTTCCTGTCCATAAGACGCTGCAATAACGCCCCGACGATAACGGGAATCACAGATATTGCCTACATCAAATTCTTGTGAACCGTCCACAGGAACAGGCAGGGGTTTGGTGGGCAACGGACTACTGAAGGTGGGCGGTTCATAAGATCGGAGCATGGACACGTGCAACACCAGATGAATCCTCCTCCAGACTAATAGTAGCTGGAGCCTAAATGTCACAGGTCTGATACATTCGATGTGCCAAAATAGCATGGAGCCAGTTTGGATGGTGCTAAGCATCTGGAAAGCTTTTTGGAGGCCAAACATACTATGTCCACCATGGTAAAAGACAGTGCCTCCCACTTGTTTTTGTCTGCATTCCTCTTCATTCTGTCTTGAGCCAGACGTGGTTGTTCACCAAAGCATGGATATCTTGTAATTCCTTGATCAGCCGTCAGAACCCGTGTTTCGTCAGTGGGGAATCAGGTAAACATTGCAGATGATAGCCACCAGAAACATAGAACAGGATGCTTCCAAAGGAAGTGTGCAATGCTTTGTTGTAGGCAAATTCCGCAATGGTAACGTTGCCCAGTTATTGGAGGCCATTGGGAAGCACCAAGGGTACTGTTCCAGGTCCTTCTTGGTCTTCTCGATTTTGACAGTCTGCGTGTGTTGTCCAGAGGAGAGGGCCTTGTCAATGTTTAAGGTCTTGCAAATGTGCTTCCAGAAGGTGGTGATGTACTGCAGACACGATCCGAGACGATAGATGAAGGAAGACCAGGTAAATGAGTACAAAAATCCTTGCCCTATCAAGGCTGTAGGTAATTTGGACAAGGCCACGAAAAGGGAACCCCTTAGTGAAGCGGTCTACCGTAACCATGATCGTCGTCTTCCCGTCTGACGAGGCAAGTCAGTAATGAAGTCTTTAGGTCTCGCCTTGCAGGGTCTAGTAGGTATCTGGATGAGTTGCAGGGTACTTGAAGGGCAAGGGTTGCAGCATTTGCTTTGAGCACAGACCTGACACGATCGTACATAGTTCACCTTTTGCCACCTGGGCCACCAGAAATAATGAGAGATGGCAGACTTGGTACAGAGTTGTCCAAGGTGTCCAGCGACTGGATAGTCATGAAAAAGGTGTAATATCTGATGACGTAGTATAGTCATAGGGACATTTCTGAGACTTGTGGATCTGCTTAGAATCACATGCTTTGCACACCTAAGGACGGCATCTATTGGTAGGTGTGGAGTATTCCATGACTTGTTTTCGAAGTTCAAAAAGGGATGTTGACTGGTCTGTTTTTAGTACTATCCCTAGTGTGACATCTACTGTACCCATGATCCTTCACGCGTCAATGTCCCTTAGATTGTTTTTCCACTATAGTGGTCAGTCGCATAATGCAGAGGTTTTTTCTTAAAACAGTTTTATTGATTTTTCAAAATAACATGCAAGCTTTGTAAATGACATCCAATGATACATCTCGTTATACATCTGCTTAAACCTTCCAACACCCTCCCGAATGTCTACTCACAGTGCAATGGAACCCACTTGAACTCCTCACAACCCTATTTCGCTTTTTATGATGGTGCGTGAATCTAAGACTCAGTGTCATCCTCTGCAGGGTGCGCCAGTTCCTGTATCCGATGTTTCCAGGCTGTTAAAAGTATGTTCTGCTCCTCCTGACCACGGTGGGATGCTTCTTGCCACACTGCAGTATCTGCTAGTGACCATTTCTGGAGGTCCCTCAATCATACGCCCACACTTGGGCCTTTATGTGCCTTCCACCCCATTGCTATCGTGAGTTTCGCTAAGATGTACGTGCAATCTCTCAATTTACTAACATGTATTGTCTGCTTGGGCCTCGGGAAAATACCTAGCAGGCATGCCTTGGGGGATACCGAATCTGCTGAGAGGCCGATCTTAGCTAGGGTTTGGGCCACGTCCTCCCAAAACAGGTGTATTTCCACACAGGCCCAAAACACATGTATCAGGTCTGCATTGAGCAGGCCATATTTTGGACACACTTGTTCTGTCGCCTTACTACATTTTGCAATTTTCTTCAGAGTTAAATATGCTCTGTGAGTAACGTATAATTGGATCAATTGTAATTTTGCGTTTCTGAACACATTCTTGTGATACCCCCTGGTCCTACTCCAAGCGTCCTCTGACCATTTCTCTTGCAAATCTACTTCCCACCTTTGTTTAATCTGTATTAGATTGCCATCTGCCTCCGCCATCAGACTCTCATATAGTCTTTATAGTGCGTGTCCCCGTTCAGAGATATCCTAGTGTTTCTATTGTCTCATCTTCTATCAATACTTTCTTTTCCTGGCCATTTCAATGTCAGCCTATGTAGAAGTGAGGCGCGAGTTATATGTGGCCCTACCTGTACTCCTGATTCTGCAGCGACCTTGTTAAAGGTCTTCGGTCGTCACTTCCCTCCCCCTAGGCTCGCAATATTTCCTGACATTCAGTCTAAGTTGCACATCCTCGCTCTTAAGTGTCATGAATGGGATCTGGTGTGAATCGGGTGCGTCTTTGCCCAGAGAGCGGCAAGCCGTATGCCACACTGCCATACCCAGTTTCAGCAACAGAGGGGGTTTGGGATTCAGCGGTACTGTAGTCCACACCATCTCCTTCAGAAAGAACGGGGTGCATGCCAGTTGTAGTAACTCTGTATCTTGAGTCTGCTAATCAGATAGCCAATATGTGGCAAACTGTAATTGGCACGCCACAAAATACCTCTAAAAATATGGCAACTTTATCCTTTATACTTGTTCATATGGTCTCTGCAATTTCTCCAGCGATAATCTACACCTCGAATTGTGCCACTGGAAATTCCGGCAATTGGTGTTCAGTGTTTTAAAAAAAGCCTCTTGGTATATTATATGGGACATTGGTGAAATAATGAAGCAACCTTGGAAGCACTACCATTTTTAACAACGCAGCCTTTCCCATGAACGAAAGTGGCAGCTTGGCCCAAAATGTCATGGAGTTCTCTTTTATTCACCGCCTTCACCGTGTTCTGCATGTGTTCTACTTTAGGATTATGGAAAATGTCAACTCCTAGGTATCGAAATGTGTCAATTTCCCATTTGATCAGCAACACTGACTTCTGTGCATTTATTGTAATCCCGGAGAGGTCTGCGTAGTGCTCCAACACATCCAATATATATTGTAAATTAATCTCTGGTTGTTGTAGGTAAAGAAGCATATCATCCGCATACAGGGAGATCAGGTGTGTGTTGCCCTGTATCTTGATGCCAGCCTCATATTATTTTCGCAAGTATACTGCTAGCGACTACAAGGCTAATTTGAATAACATAGGAGACCAAATGCAGCCCTGTCTGGTGCCCTTGTTTAACTCCCATTGTTCAGATATTGTGGTGCCTGACTTTAACTCTAGCCACCGAATTACTGTATAGTAACTTCACCCATTTAATATATGTAGGGTCAATACCAAAACCTTTTAGCACTGCTAGTAACCATGGCCACCTGACTGAGTCAAAAGCCTTGACTGTATCCAGCGAGGTTACCGACAGGAGCTGGGCACTGTCTTGAGTGGGATGAATGACGTGTTGCAACAGTCTTAAATTACATGTAATATTCCTGTTTGGGACATAACCAGACTGATCAGAGTGTATGAGTTTGTGAATTACTGGCTTCAAGCTGTTGGCCATCAGGGCCGTCAGTATCTTCCCATCCTGATTAAGCCGCGAGAGGGGCCTGTAAGAGCCACATTCAATCTCAGATTTGTTAGTCTTCAGTAACGGGACTATAATTGACTCTCTTAATGACAGCGGCAAAACACCTTTATCTAAGAATTCATTCAGAATTGCCAATAATGGGGCGTTACGTCTGCCATTAATTCTTTATAGAACTCACTAGGTAGTCCATCCGCTCCTGGAGCGTTCCCTGATGGCAGACCTCTTATGTTGTGTTCCAACTCCTCCTTAGTAATCGGAGCTTCAAGCTTGTCTGACTCATCTGTATCTAGTTTTGGAAAAACGATCAACTCCAAAGCGTCTGCTCTCTCTGACTCCCGTTTTTCTGATGTCTCCTCATATAACAAGTTATAGAACTCACAAAAGCATTTATTTATGTCATGTTGCGTCTCACTGACCTCTCTATTCTCTGCCGTTATTGTACTGATCATACTCTGCTCCGTCTCACTTTTGTATAACCAGGCTAGCAGGCGCCTAGGTTTGTCTCCTTCAGCATGTTGCCATTCAACATAGTTCCTGTAACTCAATTTAGCTAGTCTGTCCCAGTGTACCAAACACTCCTGCTGCAGGGCAACTGCCACGCAAGCGATTTCGTTCAGGAGATTGCTTGGCCCGTTTATGGCTTCTAATTTAGCCTCCAGCTTGCATAAGGCATTCTCTATTGCGGCCTGAACTCCACTTGCCTTGGCGATTGCAAGCCCTCTGATCACCACCTTGAAGGCCTCCCATAATGTGCCTGCTGACTCCACACTTCCTGTATTGTGCGTAAAATAATCTTGCACCCCTTCTTTTAACTGTCCCCGGAATGCTTTGTCTTTAAAGAACTCACTCCTAAGTCTCCACATCAGGATACATGCTCTTTTTTGACTCGCCACGTAACCACCAGCGCGGCATGATCTGACAACACTCGTGCTTTATATTCCGTCCTATCGAATTCCCACAAGGTGTCCTCCCCTGTAAAGATATGATCTAACCTAGTGTACAGGTCTTGGGCAGCAGCGTAATGCGAATATCCACGGGCCTGCGGATGTAGAGTCCACCATATGTCTAAGAGCTTAAATGCTTGCAACAGTGTGCGTAGGGCTTCGGCTGATGGGGCCGGGTGCATGAATTTATGATCTGACTGGTCCAATATAGGGTTAAGCGTTAAATTAAAGTCACCTCCCCATATCAATGTACCGTCTCTATGTGGACTAATTAGTGTATATAATGTGCGAAAATAAGCCTCAGTTGCTTGGTTTGGTGCATATGTGGTAATTATACAGAATTCCCTGTGTTTAATCCGCCCTCACAACATAAACATTCTGCTCTCTTTATCTTGAAAGGTCTCAAGCACCCTCAATGTTATCGACTGTGCCACCCATATTAGTACCCCGTAGCATAAGCAGAGTACGACAAACCTAGCGTTGTACCTCTCCATTTAATGGCATGCGCCATCTGTTTCTTTTTTTTAAGACAAGTTCCCTGCAGGAGTGCAATATCGATTTTCTGCTGCCTTAGATAAAGTCATAATCCTATTACGTTTCATATAACTGTTCAGGCCCCTGACATTCCAGTACACAATTCTAAATTCCCCCACCGCACTTGAATATTCTGACGCATAGCAACCAACCAGTGTTCACGTTAGAGTTCAGAACATACATTGAGGACTCATAGGCTAATTCCCAACTAACTACCCCAACTCCATACCCTGCCCCTCCCCAACAATTGCCCAGCTCAATACCTCGTACTCGGGCAACCCCACTTCTCGCTCGCCCTCGCTCGATGGTATTGTCCCATTGGGTGGGCGCAGTAGGCGGATATATAACTGCAGGTATCTGAACACACAATCCAATCTTAGGGATAGGGCGCTCTTGTGTGGTGCCTTCAGCATCTTCAGCTCCATTTTCCAGACTACGCACTTGTTGCAGTACCCTGACTTCTTCTGAGGTATCCTTAAGGCCACTTGAATTATCAGTGACTGCCTTTTTGAGTGTTTCTGTGCGTTCGGCAAGCGACCCGACATCTTGTCTTAACAAGCTCTCATCTATGCTGATGTCTATTTTAGCCTCCAGAGATTCTTTCAAGGATGCTATGGCCTCAAGGATCTGTTGATCTCCTTTTTCGAGCATCTGCTCTCTGAGGTGAACTTGACCCAGTATTTTCTGTCATCATAGCGGGCTTATCGAAAGTATCCAGGATAGGTTGCTTAGCTTTGCTTTTCTGGGGCTTAGTTGCCATGATTACACTTCCGCGCCGTGGATCGGCCCTCCACAGCTTCACCCTGCTCACATGGCCTTCCTCCGTGACAAAGTGGCTCACCAGCAGACAGACTCCTGTTTCCGTTGGTGTTGTGATCCAGCTATTGCTTGGTATAATGTGTTAATGATGTAATGGCGTCTTGTCCCCTCGCCACTAGTACTTGAGCAATGCTTGAGTTTGTGGGCTACGCTGGTAACCCACCAGATACTTATGACTGCTTTGGGCTTTATTGCAGTGTGATGGCTCCGTACCTAGTTGATAACTGGGGTGCATAAGTATGCCCTGGACTACTACACAGTCTCCTTTTTGTGTCTAGATGTAACCAGGGGAGCTAGCAATGTCCACTCACCCTGGATGCAGACTCTTGGTTTATTCGGGGTGACCACCGCCTGTTTTCAGCAGTGGGCCTCACATCCAGTCACCACCGGGCCCACTCGCGCAGCAGCTTCTTACTTCCACTTCAGCCTTTCGGGCAATACGTATATTACACCATCCGCACCAGCTTAGCAGGGCACATTTGTGTCTTATTCCAGTTTGGGTGTAGTATGGCTATCCAGCTGCCGTCTGTAGGTAGTAGTCTGTTCTGCTAGCTTTTTCGTGCACCTTTCCTGTGCGTGCCAGCATTAGGATTGGCTTCAACCAGACCTCTGTTCAGTCGTGCAGCTTCCTCGCACCGTAGACGTTGCTTCAGTGCCCACAGCTGCTGAACAACTATGCTCTCAGCGTTCATCTCCATCCGCTGCTGCTTTGTGAGTCTTGGTGGTGCCTCCAAGGAAATTGCTCATTTGCCTTGCATCCCGGCTGAACTACAAACGCCCTTCAATTCTGGCCAGACACCATAGGAAACCACTTTTGCCGCATTTACTCCTTCTGGAAGCCCTGCTCCTCCTCATGGGCCCCACCATAATGTATTGTCCTGTTTGATCTGTTCGCCCTGTGGGCTGCGTTCTGGTCGGACCGCAAAGTCACCCTTCTCTGTATGCATTCAATTCTTCAGTAGGCCCCACTCGTCCTCATGGGCCGGGCTGGATTCTCCCAGTTAATTTTCCCTCATTTGACCACTTTCTCATCCGCATGCGCCGGATTTGCAGCTGAATGTTCCATGCAGGCAGCACCTCCCACCATCGAGCAGACTACAGTGGAAACGCCCTGCAATATCTACACACCAGTCAGGCCTCGCTCCTCATTTAGTGACGGACTGTAATGGGACCCCACATTGTGTTGCTTCCCTCATGCAGTCAGCACTGCTCGCTCTTGTGAGCGGACCAGAGTGGAAACCGCTTACAGTTCATAGCACCTCATTCGCAAACGCAAATTAATACAGCCGGACCACAGTGGAAGCTGCACAGTATCTGCTACTGCCTCGTTCCCAAGCTTCTTTACTTTACTTCGCTGGTCTATCTCGGCTTTACATTCAATTGTTGCAGCTGACTGGGCCCTGGCAGGCCGGTCACGCTGTGGGCTGGGACAGCTGAACACTGCCACTCATTAATACAATATACGTGGCTCTTCGGTGGGCATGATGCCGTCCCCGCAACAAGCAATAACATCCGCCATGCCGCTCACAGTCCCGGCACCATTAGGGCTCTGCTACAATCTGACAAGCCGCTTATGTTGGATCTTAACGGGTCCCCTGCGGCTCCGGTCTCGTCAGCAATACTCGCTCTGATGCGCAGCGTCCACTGGTGACTCGCCACTGCAGAGCCGGGCTGCCTCCATCAGCAACTACCAAATCCTTTGTTGTCCAGCCTCCGCCATCTTGTTTGCCCACATCTTATTGGGTCACATACTTTCTGCTGCACATATTTCAGGCGATCCGGTTCCCTCCAGTCTGCAGATCGATCGCCTGTCTGCACGGTCACTTCATGCATCCAGGAAGCAATTTAAATGCACAAACGTGTCATAGCCACAGTTAGTACCCAGGATCGTAACGGATCAGCAGGAGCCCGCCGGAAGAGTGTCCTACTGCATGGCTCTTTAGCCACGCCCCCTCGCATGTTGCCGAGTTGGTGGCTTATGGCCTTTATTCACTTACTGTGATATTCACTATCGTCAATTAACATTTTAGATAAGCGCCTCTGTAGATTTCTTGATAGTGTGTTATAGAAGAAGCAGCTCTTCAACGACCAGCTCAACATTCGATGAATGTTGCTGCTTCGTCCTACACTAAGCTGCGGCCTGTACAGCAGGGAGAGGGGGTGTGGTCCACCCTACTTTTTCTTCTATTGGAGATTGTATACATTTAGTCACTCACTTTCTTCTCTCTATTTCTACTCTGTCCTTTTACCATGGAAAATACTACATTTAAATTGTGTCCCTGTTGCCACAAAAATATCCCTGGAAAGACTCACTGGGTGTGCAATCGCTGCCTCCCGTGACATCGTTGTGAAAAATGCTGTGCATCTTGCCAGCTTTTTTTTACCAAAAACCTTAAAAGATCGGCACACTACGCTTTGGGTGGCACACGCCATGCAGACATAAGCCATTTTAGAAATCCCAACGGGCGCAGAGGAATCCGAAGAGGAACAGGGAGATTTCAACGCACACAGTGACGCCAAAGATGACATGGGATTGGCAGAATCCTGAGTGACAGTCCGGCCCTCTGGAAGGCAAGCTGGCAGCCCTGCTATGGAGACCACACCCGGTGACAGTGGCACACACAAACAGAAGCAACACATGGCAAGCACACAACCCCAGGCCATTCAATGACAAAATTGTCAAAACATTGGCCCACGGTAGACAAAAGCACTTTTGGTGCCTCTAGCTTGACGTAATCCTATGCACCCATTCCACGTGTGCGGCACAACAGCTCTTCTAGAATACAGTTGAGCGACACTTCTACCGTGCATAAAAAATTCCATGGGCCACATTTCGAAACCGCACGCCGTTGAACCTATGCCGAAACAGACACCCGTTTCATCTGTTTTAGCTAACGTTCCTTTACGTTCACCAAAACCTATTACCCATTCGACGGGCTTGTCCAAACAGCCACCGAAACACTGTCCCTCACAAACAAAAACGTGGGCACACGTGCAAACGGTACCGATACACTCGCTACACTGAGGCCTCATCTCCTTTATCGGAAACTTTGCTTTCAGAACCTACACGTGATCCTGAAGAAATTTTATTCCCTTTAAAAGACACACCTAGGACATGCTCATGGATGAAACAAAGATTCGAAGAGACAGTGGAATAGGTCGCTTCTTTTGTCAGCTGTATGGAGAAATACCATGTTGGGCAGAAACAAATTGATTTAGAAGAGTGTCCTCAAAAATCCTCTAGGTTACAAGAGGAAGTCCATTCATATTCCTACACTGAAGGGTTTACAGATGACGTTATTGATTTAGATCAACATGTTACTGATGATCAGGGAACTTCACAGGACTACCCTGATAATAATGCCTATAATGATGATCCTTATGGTCAAACAGATGAGTTTCTACTCCCTTCACCCGAGGATATTGACCAGCCTGTAGCTGATTTCTTGGTCATGACCAAATACTGTATAATTATCTGCTTAAAAGGCATCAGATCATTTCCAGATCCAACCACCGGATAACCCTTGAGATTTAGATTTTGCAGATGAAATGTTAGAAGAATAAACTTCTATTGGGAAGTTTATTCCACTGCTTCAATCTGTCTCTAAAAGAATTCAGCCTTCATTAGTAACCCCTTCACTTACTAGAACGGCTAATCCCCGAATAGAAAACCTTTCATCCAGCTCCCTCTGACCCTTTATGTATACAAGGTCTCCTTAAGCCAGATTCCCTGGTGGTTACTACCACCAGTAAAATAGTGGGAACCCCTCTAGCTTCTGTGGAAGCACCACCAGAAAAGGAGAGCAAAAATGTTTGCATTGGGGAAACAAGTGACTACCTCAGCTGCTTAGCAAGTGCCAATTGCCAACAATACTACCCTTCATTCTAGCTACAACAGAGCGCTTTCGAACAATGTTTAGTCACAGCTAGACTCATTTCTATAATCCCTACACTCTCAAATTTCAAAAACAGTAACTGAATGTGAACAAGTTAATAATATTTAGAATAATTTAGATGCAGGTGTTAGGATTGCGGCAGAGGGCACATTACTAAAGCGCCATGCTTGGTTGCAGCAATCAGGCTTGCAACTTGAGACTTGGGCAACCTTCAACGACAAAGTCGTCGAAACATGGGCCTGCGGTAGACAAACGCACTTCTGGTGCCTCCTGTGCGCGCACTCCACGTGTACGGCATAACAGCTCTCCACCAAGGTCTTCGCAGTGGCGGCAGCTCATCTGCGCAGACAGTCAATACCAGTGTACCTGTATCTAAACGACTGGCTGATTACAGTAGACGTCCCTCTAGCATGTCAACAACAAAACACCCAAAAGACAACCAACCTACTTTTCAAACTATGCTTCTCAATCAACGAGAGGAAATACAGTCAAGTAAAACAGTTTATTGGCGTTCGAATTCAGACAGAGGACACTTTAGTCAGAGAGGGTACAAAATGTTTTTTCAAATTCTGCATTATGTAGCTGGTCGTCAGATAACTATACGAAAGCCCATGTGCCTTCTCTGAATGATGGCTTGATGCATTTATTTAGTGCCCCCCGCTCGGCTGCACATTTATTTATTGAACATTTTTATGGTGCTTATACACAGGTGTTTCCAGGCGTCACACGACAACAAGAAGGGGGAACGTGGGAAATCATAAGAATACAACAACATAGAAACGGTTATATTGGTCTTGTGACAATCATACCCTGCAAGTGCATGAACAAGGTAGAAATGCAAGAGGGAGGGGCGTGGAGGGAGAAGCACAAAGTGGGGTTGCCCCATGGGTGGGGGGGCAGTAAGTGCCAGTTGAGCTGAGGTGGCAAGTGCCAGGAGAAAAGAGGGGGAGGAGGAGGGCAATGGACAGGAGGAAGGACTAAGCTGGGATAGTCCAGGAAAAGGAGCCCAAGGACAAGTGATTGCAGAGGATGCTGGGGGGGAGACTTGTGGGGGTGGTGTGGCCCTTGTATGACTGAAGGGAAGAGGCCCCAGTCCAGTGGCAGATGGAGAGTTTCGCACAGGAGTGCGAGAGGGAAGGAGGAGGAGAAAAGCAAGGTCTTAAGTTTCCTGAATTTAAGAAGTTCCGGGTCAAGTTTGAGGGGGCGGGGGAGGGGGGTTTGTTCCAGATGGAGGCGCCAGCTGAGAGGGATCTACCTCCCACTCTGCTTGGAGAAACGTTTGACCTGCAGAGAGTTGGTGCCAGAAGACCGAAGGGCTCTGGCTGGGAGGTATTTAAGGAGAGAAAGCTGGATGTAAAGAGATCCCATGCCCCAGACCGTCTTGTGGGTGATGCAGAGGGTCTTGAATTTGATCCTTGCAGTCACCGGGAGCCATTGGAGAGTTTTTAGGGCTGGAGAGATGCCGTCCCTGGGCTTGAGGTCAAGTATAAATCTTGTAGTCCTATTCTGGATTATTTGGTGGGGGACAAGGGAGGAACGAGGGAGGTTGAGGAAGAGGATATTGCAGCAGTCGAGCCTAAAGCGAACCAGAGCTCTGGAGACATTGAGCTTCTGGTGGAAGGTGTGGAAAGGTAGCATGCCTCTGAGGAGATGGAGATGAAAATTGGGCTTCTTGGCAGATGTGTGGAGAGAAAGAGAAAGGAGTCAAAGATGATCCCAAGGTTTTTTTGCCTCACAAATGGGTGAGGGGCCGGGGGGACCGAAGGAGTCTGGTCAGAGAGCAAGGGGGTGGGAGGGGGGGGGGTGGTTTCAGAGATTTTTTTTTATTTTTTATGAGGAGGATCTGTCTTGCTGGCATTGAGGCAGTCATCATGTGATCATTTGCAGAGCACATTGCCTGAATAGCAGAAAGGCAGTAGAGTAGGAGGGGGGAATATGAGGAGGAGACAGGTACTGGAAGGCAGCCGGAAAGAGAGGTGTCTCTTCTGTTTAACATTGGAAGTAAGGGGAGTAGGTGGAGATGAGGTGGGCCAGAGGAGCCAGGTAGATGTTGAAGAGCCAAGTAGATAGGATAGAGCCCTAAGGGATGCCACAGGTAGAGTGTGAGGTGAAGGAGAGGCATGCACTTGGGAGGGTCTGTTAGAGAGGAAAGAGGTAAGCCATGTGCGTCCAATGCAAGGGTGGCTGGCAAAACAATAATCGCAACCCCTGGTTCACTCTCTGCAGTGGTGGACAAAGGAAAACCTTTTGCAGGGAAGGTCCTTCACCACTCCCGCAGTAGAGGCCACTCTTGCCACAGAGGCATCGCTGTCAAGGTGAGGAGTGCACTGTCCCCTTCGCACTGCACACGGCAGGTGGTCGCAGTCATAACAAACAAGCACATCAACTTTCCCGAATTGTTGGCAGTGTTCAGAGCACCTCAATCCTTCCAACATTAGTTACAAAGAGAGACAGTCCTATTCCTAAACAGGCAGCACTACAGCCATGTTTTGCATAAACAAGCCGAGACACATTCTCCAGGTCTGTCCAAACTTGCACAGCACATGTGGAATGGGCGATAAACCACATGTCCCTACTATCCCAACATGTTCCAGGGAATGCAACTGTCTATCCGATGTGTTAAGCCAGAACTTTCAGCTTCCATCAGAACACGAATGGCAGTTACACAAAGACATTCTACACAACATCTTCACAAACTGGCGTCAACCAGACCTAGATCTGTTTCCAACCCAAGACAACGCACAATGCCCAAACAACGTGTCCTTGTACCCCCAAATAGGATCCAAGGTTTGCTTCATGGGCAGGTCGGGGGTCAGTGGGAGATGCCTTCCAGATCTGTTGGCACGGCCACAGGTGTTATGCATTTCCGCCCACCTCTCTGCTCCAACGGACCCTCGGCAAATTCCAGGTTTCCAGGGGTTGCAGCCTCATCCTGGTTGCCCCCCACTTGCCTTCGAGAACCTGGTTTTCAGATCTGCTGCAGTTGTGCTCCCAGGGGGCCATCCACCTTCCAATCTCCAGCAGGGGCTTCCTGACGCAGCATGGTGGGGCAGTGGAACATGCGGACCCGGCCAAGCTAAACATGCCCAATTTTCAGATGGCAACTGGGACATCATTCAGCAGGTCCTCAACTCTGTTCCAGTATAAGAGCAAATGGACTAGGTTCTGCCATTGGACTCGTGACAAGGGTCTATACCCGTCACCTGCCCTCTGGATGACGTACTGGCCCATTCATCACACCTGGCTCGTTCTGCAGTTCAGGTGGCTACTTGTCGCACTTATTTGGTGGCCATTGGGGCTCACAAGAATTCCACAGAGCATGTGTTTTCAGTGGCCATCCCAATGGTTAAAGCCCACCTTAAGCTGTTGTCTAGGCTTTTTCCTCCAGTGCATAGGCCGTTCTCGGTCTGGAACCTCAATGTGGTTCTTGCAGCTTTTCAGCCCAAGCCTTTTGAGCCGATGGCTTCTATGGACATCCACTTGGTGACACTAAAGACAGTTTGTGAGCTGCAGGCGTTGTCTTCGTGCAAGCCCTTCACCACCTTTCACAACAACAAGGTCATCTTGCGCACTCACCCACACTTCTAGCGCAAGTTGGTCTCTCCATTTCATCTGAATCAAAAGATCTGCCTGCCGGTGTTCTTCCCGAACCTGCAGTCTTGGGCAGAGAGGGCCCTACATTCCTTGGACCTCAAGAGGATCCTCAAGTTTTATATCTCTCGGACAAAATCCTTCTAGAAGTCTGAGGCATTGTTTGTGACTTTTGGGGGCTCCTCCCCCGACTCTCAGGCTTCCAAGGCTTCCATCACCCATTGGATGGTTCATGTCATTTCAGAGGAATATACGGCCATGGGCAAACCTGTTCCTGAGGGGATTCATGCCCACGCAGTCTGAGCCAAGGCCACAGCGTCGTGTTTCAGAGACATGCTTCTTGGGATGTCATCAGCAAGGCGGCTACTTGGGCAACTCAGTCGGCCTTCTGTAAGCGCAACGCACTGGACACCAGCTCCAGGTTCGATGCAGAATTTGGCCATGCGGTTCTGAAGGACCTTGTTGCTTCATCCTAGATATGAGGCAGGTTATCACAGCTCCACCCTATGTTCTTGTACAGTGGATTCGCCCACAAGGATGGAGGAAAGGGGAAGGGACGCATGAAAGATGTAAGTAACTCCCTGTAGTGACTAGAGAACTCATAGTATGCCAAGGGCTAATATGTACTAAGAGTATCCGGATATCTAATCGTCGTGTGTTCTAAGAGGACTGAGGTGAGGTGGCGGGGCTTTCCCACGCCTGAGGCCTTACCCCTGCGCGCTATACTAAACGTAAAGGGAAAACTTCATTTCTCAGGCAAGAAGACTACAGGTGCCCCAACCTGTAGCAAGAAGACTGCGGGTGCCCCAACCTGTAGCCAGGCGCCTGGACTGGTACGCACAAACGCGGCTGGTTGGGCTGCTGTCTCCCCGGACAGGGCGAATACCAGGTCTGCAAGATTTATGGCCCATAGTGTGACCCTGGGATGGCAGAAGATGCCCAGAAGGAACGACTAGGCCAGGAACAAAGGTGAGCCTGGAGCGCACACAGGCGGGCAGAGGATCCACAAAGCACATGAGCTTAAGGGAAAGTGTGCTGGTGCGGATGACTAGTGAGGTGAGCAAGTTAGTTCATGGAGAGTAATCTGTGGAAAGGGACCTGGGGTCTATAAGGACTCAGAGCTCAGACTAGGTGGACACAGCCCCTATACATGCCAGAGATAACTCTTCACTCTAGAAATAATAACTCAAAGATGCATGCCAGAGTACGGTGGTGGACACTATAAGGAGCGAGTGCCGTGGCTGATTGGGACGTCGATGTTGCACGAGGTAATGCTGTAACGAAGGCAAGAAGCAAGAGTTTCAGCACTCATTCCATGATACAGAGGCAACAAACACCTGGCGGAACATTGTAGTGACTGCTAGCGACCACCTCATGTGACATGAAAGATGCTAACCATAGAAGAAGCATGTGATAAAACCAGTGAACCGCTCCCTGAGAAAAGATAGTGCTCTGGTCTGCCAAGAAAATGAAGAGCGCAGTGACACTGTTCAAGCAGTCATGTCATCCAGAGCCAACAAAAGCAAAGGGAAACAATCCTCCTTAGACACATTTGCTAAGCCTGCTAAAGCTTTGGAAAGCATGAAGACTACCACTCCAGAGACCTAAGATGCCGTAGCCCCCGGGAGTGGAGATAAGAACATTTTGGAAGCCATAGCAGCTTTAAAGGCCTCACTGTAATTTAAGATAGACACCATCAGTATTGATGTAAATCTCCTGAGACAAGACATGAGGTCGCTGGCGGAACGCACAGGCACACTGGACAAGGAGGTGCAAGTCAATAAAAAGAATTGCACAGAGAATACCAAGGAAGTCTGTGTTGCAACAATAAGTATGGAACCTGGAAGGCAGAGCGGAGGAAGCAGGAGGACGAGCCAGGAGGAGCAATGTGCGAATTATTGGGCTCCTGGAAGAAGAGGACGGTCATTGAGGCTATGCTGCTGCAGGAAATAGGCCCGGGGGGTTTCACGGTAGAGCGAGTGCACAGAGCTCTGACAAGGAGGCCGCCACCCAGAGCTCAACCTCGGCCGATAATATCCCGGATACTCAATTACAAGGATAGAGAGAAAATCCTCAAACATTTTCGCAAGGGTGGCATGATCCATAGGGCATCGGCTAACATCACGGCATACCTGGATTATATATTCTTGGTGCAAAAACCGAGAATGAACTATACAGCAGTCAAGATGAGTTTGCGGGGTGCGAACATTGAGTACATGCTGCTGTACCCGGCCAAATTGAAAGTCATATACAAAAGCGAGTTATGTTCATCGAGATTCCAGAATAGGCGAGTAAATGGATGAAGCGAACCTGATGGACGAGGAGGGTAATGCTTAATCAATGTGTAATTATGTGGACATACGTCCATAAGGCGTTATCAAGTACGTTTGTAAAGAACGGAAGATAAAAATTCCATTACAGGAATGTTTAACAAGCTGGAACCGCTAGTGGCGAGCCTCGAAAGGACTGCACGTAGAGGAGTCAGCCTAAAACCCATACTAGATTAGATGGGATACTAGCAGTTACGTATGTATCCTGCTGCGCCCTGTACACCGTCACTAGTGCCTTGGATAAGGGTAAGACGTGGGGGATACCTGAGCACCGATTAGGGAGCTGGGCAATTGTTGGGAAGGGGGGGGGGGCGGGAAGGGAGTTGGGATAGTTAGTGGGAAGTTGGCCTCCAAATATGTACAGGGGCGGGATAGTGAATGCACCATGTGGAGAATGAGAGCAGGAACCACTCGATGGGAAGGGGGAACTTAACATAGCAACCTGGAAAGTCTGGGGCCTGAACAGAGATATATATATAATAAAACGGGATAATGCCATATTTGAGATGCAAGAAAATAGATATTGCTTGCTCTCCTGCAAGAAACTCCTCTCACTAACGAAAGGCAAGATACCTTGGCACGGAAGTGGTGGGGGGAGTGACCTTGGGCTAATCATATTCGGCATATGCCAGAGGGGTACTAATATGGGTAGCACTGACTGTCCTATTCAAGGTCCTCCTGACCTTCCTGGACATGGATGGTAGGATGATAGTACTACGGGGAATAGTGGAAAAATAGAGAAATGTGTTACACATACGTATGCTCCAAATCGCAACACAGCAGCCTATTTCAGATCCCTATACTCCAAGATAGGCTTGTATAGAGATTGTGCGTTGATATGGGGGGGGGGGATTTTAACTGTCCGTTGGACCCGGCAATGGATAGATTGGGTGGCAAATTCACTCATCCAGCTCCTTCAGCTAAAGCTTTAAACATACTATTATGTGCATTGAAGTTGGCTGATGTATGGAGGATACTGTGCCCGCAGGGCAGAGTGTATTCTCATTATACAGCTGCCAAGAACCTCTATACAAGGTTAGATTGTGTTACCCGCAGAAGAAACTCTGGGAGAGCTCACAAGGGCAGAATATAAAGCAAGAGTCCTCTCGGACCACGCCCATTTGTTGGTCACGTGGTAGTTCCTTTCCTCCCGAGCCAGGGTTCCAATCTGGGTTCCAATCTGGAGACTTATAGTTGAGGTACTTAAGACACAAGGTTTCGAGAACACCTGAGGTAAGAGGTGGAGGAATATTTTGTGCACAATACAGGCAGTGCAGAATCTGCAGGTACACTGTGGGAGGCCTTTAATCTAGTGGTGAGAGGGGTGGCCATAGCGAAGTCGAAAGGGATGCAAGACGTCATTACACAAGATCTACAAAAAGCAGAAGACCGACTAGAAGCCATAGCGCAGGCATGAGATGGGTCCCTAGAGGTGGCTAAGGAGGTGTCCCGCCTGCAGCAAGAATGTCGAACACTGGAATAGGCTAAGCAAATTGAGCTACAGGAAATATGCGGAGAGACAGCATGCAGAGGGGGACAAGCCTGGCCGCCTATTGGCCTGGCTTTATAGCAATGAGAATAAACGCGAGACAATCGGAGCGATTGTGGGACATGATGGAGAATTGTGTGAGTCGCAGGCCGGGGTAAACTAATGTTTTTATCATTATTACAAGCAGCTGTATGAGAAAACCTCAGAGTGCCACAGGTCACAGATAGAAGAAGCACTGTCGGAGATTAGTCTCCCCAAGCTAAACAAAGAGGAGAAAGTCAGACTGGAAATCCCCATCACTATAGAAGAACTATTACCGGCTGGCAAAGTCCCAGGAGCGGATTGGCTTCCCAGTGAATTATATAAAGAATATAGGACGGATGTCCTGGCTCCACTGCTAGCGATACTGAATGAGGCGCTGGACCCCTGGCAGGTTGCCGGGTCCTTGAGAGAGTCGATAATTGTCCCCCTTCTTAAACCAAACAAGCCAGCTACAGACTGTGGCTCGTATAGGCCCCTTTCATTACTGGATCAAGATGGGAAGATTCTTACAACTATAATGGCAAACAGGCTTAAGCCGGCCATTGCCAAGCTTATACATTCAGACCAAACAGGTTATGTCCCACACATAAATATAACAAATAACCTGAGAAGATTACACCACATAATAGATTGTACCCAAGGAGATATGCCATTGGCAATGGCATCACTCAATGCAGTCAAGGTGTTCGACTCAGATAGACTTGGCTATTAGCGGTGCTAGAGGGGTTTAATATTAGACCCACGTACATCAAATGGGTGCGGTTGCTGTATAATGAACGGATAGCGAGGGTCAAAACGGGAACAGTCATCTCAGTACACTTGCAGTTAACTAAGGGCACGAGGCAGGGATGTCCGTGGTCCCCAATGCTTTTCATCTTAGTGTTGGAGCCATTAGCGGTATATTTATGAGAAGAATGAGGAGGCTGGCATAGCCACACCGAGAGGGCGGCATCTGATCTCATTGTAAGCAGATGACATGCTCCTGTACTTGCAGCATCCGGAGACGAACTTGCAATACGTCGTGGATGTGATGGAGCGCTATGAGGCTTTGTCAGGTATAACAAACAATCCACAGAAGTCGAATCTGTTCCCTTTGGGGGGGATATGCTGGGAGGCCCATTCACAACTTGCTGGTGCTGACAATTAAATGGGAGGTAGACACATTTAGCAGCCTGGGTGTGGACATTTATCATGATCCTAAGACGGAACACACACACAACACAGTGAGGGCAGTAGATAAAATCGAGAACTCTGTCTTTCTGGGCCAGATTGCCGTTGTCCATGATGGGGCGAGCAGCATTGCTGAAGATGGTGGTGCTACCGAGACTCCTTCATTATTTTGCAAATGTCCCGTTTGCGTTACCGAAAGCGTTTTTCCAGAGGCTGAATGGTATATGTAGGTGCTTCCTGTGGCATAACTCGAGGTGCAGGGTGGCACTGTGTAAGCTTCAGAACTCGTATCAACAGGGAGGAATAAGGGTGCCCAATTTTGAAGTATATTTTGTTGCTAGCCAGCTGCAATTTGTGGCCAAATGGCTGTCTGATGAGCAAACACCAGAATTACAGTTAATGGAGGCTGTTGGTGCTCTGTTTTTTCTGAAAGAAGTGATGTGGATAACTGACCCTCGCACAACTCTCCTGCCCTGGCTGTTGAAGCTGGGGTGTGTAATGTGGCGTAGAGTCTGCTAGCTGCTGGGGAACACTAAACCGTATTCCCCACTGATTCTGATTGTTGCGCTGAAAGGAGTAGATAAGCAATTGAGGTTAAATGTTCGGAAGTACTGGGAACCTAAGGGAGTGGCAATTGTGGGAGATGTGCTAAAACAAGGGTTGCCCATGGATTTTGGGGAACTGACGGAAAATACTGAGGTGCATCAGGGGCAACACCTGACATACTCCTGCCTTCTGAAGAATCTTAGATGCAGATGGCCGGAGACTGAGATGCTCTTGCAGTTAGACGAGATGATCGAGACTTTTTATGATGTATCAGAAGGTGGACACAGTCTCGAGGATCGACGGATGTCCAAGGCGGGAGATGCGTCAGAGCAGACGAGACAGAGTTGGGAGATGTGGATAAGAGCTAAGGCGTACCACAAAAAGGTGTCCAGAAATGCATGATCATAATTGATTCAATTATATGTGACACACAGGGCATATTTTACCTCGAACAGAATAGCTAAGTTTAGCCAAGCAACAGCACAATCATGCCCGAAGTGTGGAGAGGTTAATGCAGATTTGGTTCATATGTTCTGGGCCTACACATAAATTAGAAGATTCTGGGAAGTTGCCCAAGCGTTGTCACGGGCGGATATCACCCTGGATATTGGATCCCCCCCAAGCTTGTCTGCTGGGGGGCTTCACAAGACCCAAGAGGGCAAGACATGTGAGTAAGCTTAAGGATTTGCCATTCATACTTGCAAAACAACGTAGGATGGCGATGGGATGGAAAGCAAATGCATGGCCGATAGTGCAGGTGTGGTGGAGAGACCTGTTAAAATGGGCAAATGCAGAGACCGTGGTGTGGCAAAGGACAGTGGGTCGGGATGCGGAACAAGGAGATTGGGAGGGGGGTGGATGTTTCGAGGCAGTTGATAGCGGATTTGGCCACGTCAGAGCAGGGTGTTCTAGACTTGGAGGAACAAACCCGTACAAAAAGAAACTGATGCCAGGACAGTTGTAAGAATAGAGTTACAAGGCGATGGAAGTACTGTTTGCAGAGTAGGCCAGGCAAAGGGTGGGCGGAATTGGGAGGAGTGGGGGGCAGCAGATGGTCATGATTTGATGTGTTGTATGATGCACATGATTATACAAGTCTGTAAGTTACTATGTTTATATAAAAATAATAAAAACTGTTAAAATAAAAATATTAAAAGCAGTAAATCAAGAGCCCCGGTACTGAATGGACTCTATAACCTGGTCCTAAAAGGGCGCCATAAATTATGGGGGGTGTATATTGTATGATCTGTTCTGAGAGATTTTGAGAACGGAGCAAACCCCAAAAAACTGGAAATAGTCAAACGTGGTGACAATTTTTAAAAAAGGTAACCAAACTGAACCTTTGAACTACAGCCCGATAGCCCTATTTGGATGTGGAGTCCAAAATATTTACATTGATTATTCTAAATGAAATTAAGGCTTGGGCGAATGTTAAAAACATCTTATGGGTGGGAGTGGGTACGATAACACCTGGCTATATAATTGTTCTGGTACAGCAGCAGACCTGGTTACATAAAGATAGAATGTATTTGCAGCTATGATCGATTTGTCACTGGCCTTTGTGTAAATAGAAATCACCTATGGACTAAGTTAATGGAATGGGGTCTGCCAATCAGTCTATTAAAAATCTTAATATATTTACTCTACACCACCATAAGAGTCTGATTAAATCAGGAAGGATACTACACGCAAAATCTTCGACAGGGATGCATATTGGCACCAGTATTATTTAATATATATCTGGCAGACCTTGGAAAATGTATTGAAAAGTATCCTTCACTGGTTCTCAGTTGCTTCACAGGTTTAAATTCAAATCCCTCTATCATCCACAAGGCTGTCTGGGGCCAGGGACCACACTATCTGCCACTCTCTTACTAATCGCTTTCCTCTGCAGCTCCCTTCTTTGGAAACGCCTCCCTCTTCGTCATGAGCAGGACTTTCTAAAATTGCGGAAGCTCCTCAAGACCTTCCTCTTTACCTCTCGCCCCCTACCACTCTCCTTACAGTTGCTTGTTATGCAGGGCCTTTATGCATCCTCGAGCCCTGATCTCTCTCACCAAATTGACCCCAGCTTCTGTCTTCCTCAACACTTGCCTCGGCTCACCCTCCTCCATGGTGGCTCGCACTTACCCTACATTGCACTTCACCTGTTGCTCACCCATAAACACCAAAGCAACTATCCCATGCCCCTCCCTTCTGCACTTGCAAGATGTGAACACTCACAAGGCATAGTAGGTCCCCCCTCCACCCCTGCCACTGTATTTAATATTTCTTATGTATTTAATTGTATTGTTTAATTTCACATCCCCCTTGTTCCCCTCCCTGTTGCTGTGTGGGCGCTTTGAAACGCTATTTACTTCCTGTATAAGCGCATAACAAACTAAGATTGGCCTTTTCAAAGGGGCGTAGGAAAAACCATGCTTGGTGAGTTGATAACTGAAAAATTGAGGTAGTACCAGAGTTCCGATAGGCTTTTTTATAATGGCTCAACCTAATAAAAATAACCTGGTGAAAAGACAAAGCAAGACATTTATCAGTTCAGATGAAACACTTTTATTGAAAAATTTGAAAATTCTCAATTCTACCTGCGCGAAAATTCTGTGAGGAAAAGGTAGTGCCTGCTCTTATATATGGAATAGAGATATGCCATCTATTAGAGGAGGTTAACTTTACAACTATGGAAGGACAAATCTGGAAAATTGTGCTTTCTTTATAAGCTTCAACGCCAATGGTGGCAATACGATAGGAGCTGGAGCTCATTTTGCTGAATGCTCAGATTTTATCAAACAATCTTGCTTTGTAATAAGTAAAAATATCCCCCACGTAATCTGATTCACGAAATGCTAAAAATGGTGGATCGGGATACTGTGGATTTGCATCTTGTGAACTGTAAATTATGGATTTCCAGGGATGGCCTTGATTGCGAAAAGGTTGTAGAGAACCTGTATGCATACAAGAAACAATTATGGAGAGCGTACTGGTGCGTCGCAGTAGATGGCCTGCAAAATATAAGAAAATCAAGCACTTGAATTAAGTCCATAAAATTGTTAGATTGTGCCCTTTACCCTTGTAAATTTCCCTCTAATAGATCTGGCGACTTGCTGTTAGGCTTTAGACTAAATCTCCTATTAACAAAAGAAAATGCCTTTTGTTGGAGTAAAGAGTGGGCCACAAACAATATTTGTAGTTCTCCAGCATGGGGTCTGGCATGGATTAACATGCTCATGAATATTCCCTGTCGTCAGGCTGGGAATCCTCAGTAAAATAGTTTCACTTTCACTTTCACTTAAAAACTGTTTTTATCCTCTAAACCAATGACAGTCCTCTCCCTAAACCCCTCCTCTGGCAGCCATCTTCAGATTTTTACTGCACGCTTCAGTGTTGGGAGTCCTCGAGTTTGCTCTCAAAGCCATTTGTATGTTTTTTCATGTTTTTGATGGAAATAATTCTATTTTTGTTTCAAAGAAGCCTGTGTGCACTTTTCTTAATCTGCCCACAGCAGTGATTCGTTGCCGGTGAAGGGTCGTGCCCCTCAAGGGCAAAGATCGTCAAAGATTCTACAAGCCCTTTGGGCCTACTTGATGCCCTCCGGCCATGACAGAGGAGAAGAAGGGAAGGCCCTCTTCAAGCCCTGCACTAAATGCAGGCTGCAGAACATGTTTGTGGAGGACAAGCACCTGCAATGCCTCTACTGCCTGCACCCGGACCACAAGGAGGTAGAGTGAGAGATATGCCTCGGTTTCTCCAAGAAGACAAAGGAGGACAGGCATAGTAGGCTGGTTGCATGGCTTAACGCCAAGGCCTCTGACCCATGCTCTGAGCAGGGTCATGCCTCACCCAGGGTCAGCCGGTCAGAGGAGCGGCCTTCTAAGTCCTTTGAGGGCACCTCATCCGTGGGGGCTCAAGATAAGGCCAACAGCCACAAGTCAGAGTCCACTGGGTTCGCTGCAGAAGCGGGTCCCAGGGTGGATAGGTCACGATCAGCATCCCCCTCCCCCTCCATTGCCAGCCGACAATCACGCGCCTCTTCGAAGAGGAAGCTATCTACCCCAGCTAAACTACGAGAGAAATATGAGAAGCCGCAGATGGAAGAGAAGACCGAAAAGCCCAAGCATGTATAACCGGCACAGGCTAAGACCTCGTTGGTGACTCATCGACGATGGCTACTGCCACAACAGCTAAGGGCACTGATCCTAGCAGGGTAGCTCCTACGGCTCACAAGGTGTCCCTACCCCCAAGGCGTGACACTGCTGCAGTGACTTTGGCAAACTCTGTAGGCCTGCCTGAAGGGGTGAAACCGGGACAGGCTACGGTTCAAGACCTTCAGGGGGGAATAAAGGGGGGAGGCGAGGAGGCCCTGAAACAGCCCTCGGAAGGCCGTCACCCAAGCCATGGAGGTCTCGTCCACGAACAAAGATCAGGAGTCCTTAAATATGGACCACAAGGACATTGTAGAGGACGACGACGGAGACAGGCCTAGTTTTCCTGTTCTGCTATCTCAGTCGAGGGACATTTCCTTGGATGTTCTGTCGATTCTACACAACGTGGTGTCAGAGATACAGTTTAAGATACCTCCGGCTCCAGTGCCTGTGGTCCCCCAGGTCCCCGATCAGCCATCAGCGAAAGAGATGTAATCCGAAGCCCCCATGTCAACCTCTGCCACCACGTCTGGTCCCTTCTCCCCCAGCAGACACTGGTACGGGTATGGCCACGTCGAATGATAAGGATATCGTCACGTCGGATGATGAGGATATCGTCGCATCGGACAGTGAATCTCTGCACTTTGATTCTCCACATAGGGTGTCCCCACCGGATGAGGTGGGATCGTTCCACTCCATGATCTCCAGGGCCTCTGAGCTTTTCCAGCTGGTGCCCGAGGAAACCAAGAAAGAGTTTCTTTTCCCAGAGGTGCGAGGCCGAGAGGAAGATGATCATGGCAGTGCCCCTTCTGGATGATATTTGGGATGAGGGCCTGGACCTCATGAAGAACCCTTGCACAGCTCCAGCCAAATGGGATAGACTGCAGAAGAAATATAGGGTCCTGGACCTGAGGTCACAGCCATTGCCAGTTACGTTGGTATCGGCGGCCGCAAGGAAGCGGTCCGCCAACCCGACCTCGTCTTCGGTTCCCTCTGGATAGCGAGGGGAAAAGGATGGACGCCATGGGAAAGAAGGTGATTTACACCCCGGCGTCCACTATCAAGACGGCCAACGCACAGGCGATCCTGGTCAGGTACGATGGGGAGTTGTGGTACACGCTGGGGCCGATTCTGGAATTCCTCCCCAATGATAAGAAGATGGAGGCAATCGCTCTATTTCTGGAAGGGGAAGTGGCGTCTGATCACACTATCACTGTGGCTTTGGACGTCGCTGACACAGGGTTCTGCCAAATGGGGAACAGTGTCTGCCTTTGTCGACGAGTTTCGTCAGCGAGTGGATAAAGATTACCACCGACAGATGGGTGATGGACGCTCTCACCCAAAGGGACACCCTGGAGATTCAATGCAGGTGTGCACGGATCTGTCCTGTTGCCCTTCTGGAGCAGCACATCCCTCCACTCCTGGGCCATTCTGCGAAAAGGGGTGATGGAGCTAGTTCCCCAATGGCTCCAGGGCACCCGAGTCTATTCCAGATACTTTCTGGTCAGAAAGAAGACTGGGCTGCAGGCCCATCCTAGACCTACGGCATCTGAACAAATACCCAGAGTCACAAAAATTCAAGATGGTTATGTTGCAACATGTGCTCAGTCAACTGGAAAGAGGACACTTCTTGACGTTGTTGGACCTGGAGGACGCCTACTTTGACAGTTTCTCCGTTTCATGGTGCAGGACAGCACTACCAGTTAAAGAACCTACTTTACAGCTTGAAGTCGCCCCCCAAAATGTTCACGAAATGCCTGGCACCAGTGGCAGCACATTGACATCAACAGAGTATACCTGTACCTGGACGACTGACTCGCACCCGCTGGCCGACGCGGCTACTAACGGATCTGGGATTCTCAGTCAACTATCCAAAGTCCTGCTTCACACCATCACAGAACGCGTTCCTAGACACCAGACTCAATACGGTTTCCTGACTGGCATCGCCCTCGGAGGAGAGGATAGCAGCCTTTCTAGGAAAGGTACACCGGCTGTTGTTGACTAAGACGACCATGGTGCGGGCGATCAAGTTGTTACTGGAAATGTCATCCTGCATCTACCTCATCTAGCTCTGCAGGTTACCAATGTGACCGCTTCAGGAATTCCTGGACACCCGCTGGATACAGGTGTCCGGAAGCTTCACAGACAAGATCTCTCAACGACGAGTTCCGTCGGGTGATACTATGATGCGACTTTCACTCCAACATCGCCCAAGGCACAGGATTTCAAATCCTGCCATACCAGGAGACCGGACGCCTCCCTAGAGGGATGGGGAGCTCACACCTGATGTCTGCACGCCAGAGGCCTGTGGCTGGCGGAGAAGGATCTTCATATCAACATCCTGGAGCTACCAGCAGTGTTCTGGGCCCTCAAGTCGTACCTACTGTCTCTGAAAGGCAAGGTGGTGAGGATCTTTAGACACCACCACCACCATGTAATGAATCAGGAAGCAGGGGGGCACTCAATCCAGGCACTCTCCAAAGAAGCGCAGGATTTATGGTGCTGGGCTGTCGGAGAGGGGATTTTCCTCATCCCCCTCCACCTGGCGGGAGTCGAGAACACCATTGCAGACTTCCTCAGCAGGGAGCTGCACCCCTGCCACGAGTTTATGCTTCATCTGTATCAGGTACAAGCCTGTTCGTTAAGTGGGGAAAGGCCCCAGATATATATCGGTTTGCGACAGTGGCGAACTCCAAGTGCCAGAAGGTTCCCCGCAGGTTTCATCAGCTGAGGAGCCTGTTCCTGTACGCATTCCCTCCCTCCCAGCCCCCCCTGTTCCCTCTCAATCATGTATCACGACTGAGGATCGCTGAACCCGAGGGCTTAGCTCCTGCAGCCCTAGAGTTTGGAGGATATGAGTTGCCTGCGGACTGCAGGGAGGTCCTCGCCAAGGCCAGGGTGTCGTCGACTTTGAAGTGCTACGATCACAAGTGGAAGAGTTTTGTTACGTGATGCAGATCTCCGAAGGTTTCCCTTCTGAGGGTCACGGCCCCGCAGGTTCTCCCGTACTTGCTATCCTTGGCCAAGGCCGGACTAGCGCACGCCTTTATCAAGGTGCATCTGGCGGCTATCTCCCGCTACACCAGCTCCCCAGGAAGGCCTTCACTTTGGTCCCATCGACTTGTCAAGGAATTTCTCAAGGGACTTTTTTGTTCTTTCCCATCTGTGAATGCTCCTGCCCCAGCGTGGTACTCAATGTGGTTCTGACGAGGTTCATGGGGGGGCCCCCTTCGAGCCTATGCATCAGGCCCGTCTTGTTCCTCTTGTGGAAAACAGCTTTGCTTCTGGCCATGACCTTTGCCAGAAGGGTGGGTGAGATACAGGCCCTATCCTGCAAGCAACCATACAAACTTTCCACAAATCAAGGGTGGTGCTGCATACGCACCCCTACTTCATGCCGAAGGTTCCATCGGAATTCCACCTCAACAAACCTTACGTGTTACCGGTTTTATTTCCCTGACACCTTCATCACCGTCAGAAAAGGCCTTGCACTCGCTGGATGTTGCTCCTGCCCTGAACCTCTACGTGACACGCACAAAGAGTTTTTGGATGACTTCACAGCTGTTTGTGAACTTTGGTCCTGTGAACCATGGGAAGTCCCTGTCCAAGATTTCCATTTCAAGGTGGCTCTCCGGCTGCATCACACACTGTCATCGGTTGACGAACCGACCACTGCCTGGCTGTCTGAGAGCCCACTCCACCCGTGCGATCGCTGCGAAGACGGTGTTCCTGTCTGGTGTGCCCTTGCTGGACATCTGCAGGGCTGCGACTTGGAGGTCCACACACCTTCACGAGGTTCTACTGTGTCTACAGGGATTCCAGGGAGGAGTCCGTAGTCTGCCAAGCAGTGCTACGCAACCTGTTTGCATGAGGTGAGACTGTTTCTGGAGGTAAGAATGTATTGCTTCCATTGAGCCTTGCCACCTCCTGTGGTTGTGTAATATTGTAATGCTATGTATTCGTTACTCACAAGCATGTGAATCCATGCCAGACCCCATGCTGGAGAAGGTTTAAGTTACTTAACTGTAACTGTTGTTCTCCAGCATGGGTCTGGCATGGATTCACATCCAAACCCTTCCTCTGTCCCTTTTATGGCTCTTTTTGGCAATACTGCCACTTTACATGCTTACTAAATCCAAAGATGGCTGCCAGAGGTGGGGCTTAGGGAGAGGACCCTCATTGGATGGGGCATTATGACCCAGAGGACAGTTTGTAAGTGAAAGTGAAACTGTTTTTTGTTTTACTGAGGATTCCCAGCCTAACGACTGGGAATATTCATGAGCATGTGAATCCATGGCAGACTCATGCTGGAGAACATTAGTTACAGGTAACTTAAACCATACTGTAACAAAGATGTTGAATCATTAAAACATCTACTATTGTCATGCTCCATGCTGAAAAGGAAAGAGAAAGTTGTTTTAAACATTGTAGGTTAAGCTTTGGAACATTGTTAGCAGAGGATATGTGCCTATATTTACAAAATTTAAAAACTTGGGACTGGCGTAAAGACTTGTCAATTCCTGTTGGGTTTAGAATGAGCTAATCAGCCAGGAGTGATTGTAGAATGAAGTAATTAATTACATTCTGGGTTAGTATATGGTTGAATAAGAGTTTTTGATGCAATTTTGATGTTTTATGTACTTTGTATTTATTTATGTGTTTTGATACTGTATTGATGTAACTTAATTGTCTAAGGTTTTAGGTTTTTAAAACCATTTACACAAATAATTTTTCTAGTGCTTGTATCCGTTTAGTCACATGCACCCACTCATCCTCCCCGTAAAGACATAACAGAAAATACTTGGTGCTAGCTCTGCCAGCAGTCCAACAGACAGAAAATAATCTGTGGGTGGCATTTTGGAGCATTGTGAGCGCCTGCACACGTAAAAGAGGATAAAGGAGCCAAGAACACCTCTCCTGGTGCCTTTTTTTAACTTTAGAAATAAACAAGTTGTAATACACTCCACCAACCACTTGATGCAGAAATGTGCACAGCAGGTGACTCTGAACAGATACAAACACCATAAAGATGATTACTGAGTCAGTAACTTCTGCCATGTGTGTGTATGTGTCTGTTAGGGAGAATTCTCATTTATGGCTAATTTCCCTTACCTAGTGAGTCCCTCAGCATCTTTGCTGGATTTCTGGGGTTTATTTGTTCCACCTGGTAAGAGTGTGAACCTTTTTTCCCACTCATGTGTTTTGCCATGTGTATTTCTACTGTTTGTGTGATCTTGGGCTCTGGAGCCACACCACAAGCCCAACTTTTTGTGTGTTACACAGCGCGTTCAGTGCAGTGACACAGAGTTGTCTCTTAGACTTCCCACCGACTCAATTTTTCTGGGGCTGACTACTGTCCCCCAGAAATGGGTACAGTTGCCATTTACTTTATATAGTCATTTAAACTGCAGACCCAAAACACTCTATCTTACATGGAGTATTGGAAGGGGTGAATTCCTACTCCTTTTTGTCTGCGCCTCTTGGAGCTTTGTTTTGCTCTTTGTTAACACTGACTTGGCTGATGGCAGTGGTAGCTACCCGATCTTTTCTACCGCGGTTATAATATATGAACATGGTACTGTTTTAGGCTATTGTATTAGCCTCAAACTTAAACCTGCTTGACCAAATACTTTTTATTTTGGCTCAAGCTGGTTTTTATCGCCATTTCTTTTTGTTAAAGTCCTTCTTGTGTTCTACTTTTTGCGCCAAACCAGGTTTGCCTTCTTTGTTCGCTGACCTTTGGCGGGCTTCTGTCCAGAAGCCCTCCTTTGGCGTCTGGGTGTCCAGGTGGGCTGAATGTGAGGGAGGGGTTTAGTCACCCCCTGCACAACGTCTCCTAGGAGACCCAAGTCGCACTTTGTGTCGATTTGGCTGAGGTGGTTGTCCGGCCGGCAACCCCCCTCACCCCCTGCTGAGTGATTGACAGCCAGGCTGTGTGAACGGGGGATTTTGGCATAAAAGGCAGGACTCTTGGGCTGGAAGTAAGAGTCGCCACTGGAACTGCAAGAGCCGAAGAGAAGCAGAGAAGAAGAGGGCTGCTGCAACACCCGAGTCCCGGTGAAGCCCTGCTGCAGTCCTGAGCTATCTACCCTTCAACGACAAGAGAAGATCCAGTCCGGAGTAGTCTTCCCTTGAGCCTGGTGGGATCAACCAGCTCACCTTCCACAGCCAGAGGATCCTCTTCTTGGTCGAAATCGCTGCACACAGCTGTAGTGGTCCGAATAGCCATTTGAAGAGCCTCTCCTGTTTTAAAGGAGCGCACCTTTTATTCACTGTTGCTTCGCTGCTGTTGGCCTCATCCCTGGGTAGTGCAGATCGCTCCAGACGTTGTCCTTCTTGTCACCACGACTGAAGCTCCAGGAACCGTGAGGCTGCAGGAACTACTAGGAACTGCCGCTGTAGCACCAGCTTTTCTTCAGGTAGTGTGTTCAACTTCGAGGAACTGGGGTGAACCCTTTTTCCTCACCAAAGGCTTGTCCTTGTCTTCCTTCCCTCTTATAACTTTTGCTTCCTCTTTTGCTTCCTCTTTTTGACAATACCCAAGTACTCCTGGCAATCTCGAATCGTGAACTGTTCTAACCTTGTGATCCTTGACAACAGGACCCCTGTTCCATGGCGCAGGCCTATTGACTTTTATGTACATTTTAGAAAGTATGCTCTGATTCTCTTTGCCTTGACAAAAGTATTGCCTATGCTTTTTATCCCCTATTCTCGTGTTAATTCATGTGCTAAGTGTGTTTGACTTCGGTAACATTTCTTCTCGCGGGTACGCTTTTCTTTCGTAAAACCGAACTGTCATTACTGTCAAAAAGTGATTGCCTATTAACCCACAGTAACGTCTTATATTTTTTGACCAGAAACCTTGAGTCAGTGTTTGCTTGAGTCACAGTAATTGCAGTCCTTTGTGTAATCTCTACTACTGCTCATTTGCTCTTGAGATAAGTCTGGCTGCTCAGCCATTGCTACCACTTTTTCTGTGTTGTACAGGCTTGTACCAAAGGTGAAATTGTACTACCACTTGTAGTCTTAATTGTGTATACTGGTCCCTAAGGGCACTGCACAGGATTCTGCCTAACAGTGTCTATTGTTTACTTTTTTATTCATAATCAAGTTTTCATTTCATCAACTGTAACAATTCCTTTTCCACCTTTCTCCAGCATGGGGTCTGGCATGGATTCACATGCTCATGAATATTCCCCGTCGTCAGGCTGGGAATCCTCGGTAAAGAAAAAATCAGTATCAGTTTCGTTTCTGATCTGTCTTTCGTAGTAGTAACCAATCACTGGTCTCTGCGTCATACTGACCACAGCCAATGACTGCCCTCTACCTAAGCACCGCCTCTGGCAGCCATCTTCAGATTTCTACCGCACGTTCATGTGTTGGGATCCTCGTGCTATTGCTCTCGAGCGTTAGTGCTATTTTTTCACGTTTTTTTGTCAAACTTTGTTTTTTCCGGTCAAAAGAGCCTCAAGCTCCACCAACTCTCCATCCGATCAACGGGGACCCGTGTCGGATTCGTCTGCGCCCCTCAAGGGTGAAGATTTCGTCGAGCTAAGTTTTGGAGGCCTCCAGACGCTTCTCAGGCCCGGACATGGCCCAGGAGAAGGGAAGCTCGACGCCCAGAAAGCTGTTCAGGGTCTGCCCTGGATGCCAGCTGCAGAACGTCTTTAAGGAGGACGAACACTCCTTTTGTCTCTACTGCTTACATGAGGACAAGACGCACGTGGAGAAGGACTGTGCGTTTTGCGGCAATATGTCGGAGCGGACCATGAAGGACCGCCACCAACGCCTCACCAACTGGCTGGAAGGGAAGAGCCCGTCAGGCGAGAAGAAGAGGAAGAAATCCGAGCGGTCTTCTAAGACCTTTGAGGACGCCCCGGCGACGGGGGTCCAACACAAGGCCAAGCACCGCGAGTCCGCTGGCACCGGGAGCGCCGAACGGTCGGGCTCTACGGGCGCCAGGCAGGGCGCACCCTCCCCGGCACCTTCAGCCACGAGCCTCCTTTTCAGCCGTCGCAACCCGTCCAGCCCTCCTCCCCGTCCACCCGAGGGGATGATACGGGGACTGACACGGCAGCGACGGGTACGGATGACGAGGTATACGACGAGGATCTCCCGTCGTCACCTCCCACCAGGGCTTCTCCGCCCGACGAGATTGGATCTTCCACTCCATGATCGCCAGGGCATCGAGCTTTTCCAACTCTGCCCTGAGGAGAAGAAAAAGGAAGGATTCCTTTATCAACGGCGCAAGGCCAAGAGGAAGTCGGTCCTTGCGGTGCCTCTACTGGACGACATTTGGGATGAGGGCCTCGCCCTCCTCAAGAACCCTTCCACGACGCCAGCTAGAAGAGACCGGTACGAGAAGAAGTACCGGGTCCCGGACGCGGCCCCCCCTGTGCCTCCGGGCGCAGCCTACCCCGGACTCCGTCGTCTCCGCGGCGGCCAGGAAGAAAGCGGGGAGGGTGCGGCCTCCACATCGACTTCCCCACCGGACGGCGAGGGAAAGAAATTGGCCGCTATGGGACGCAGGGTCATCTCGTCTGCAGCGACAACGATTAAAGCGGCCAACGCCTTGGCTATCATGGCCCGCTACGACAGGGAGCTATGGTACAAACTGGCTCCCCTGCTGGACTTCCTACCGGACGACAAGAGGGCGGATGCCCTGGAGATCCTACAGGAAGGTGAGGTGGCGTCGGACCACGCCATCACTATTGCGACGGACATCGCCGACACTGGGTTTCGCCAGTTGGGCAACGGCGTGTGCCTTAGGCGGCGTGGATGGCTGAAGGCTACGGACTCCGTCAAGACGTACAGACCAGAGTCCTGGACATGCCGTTCGATGGGAACAACCTGTTTGGGAAAACAGTGGACGATTCCCTTCAGGCCATTAAAGCGGACACGGAGACGACCCGAGCCCTTGGGGTTCTACAACAACGACGGACGCCCTTTCGGAGCAGCGGAGGCAAGGGCGCCTCCAAAGGTTCCGGCGGCGGTTTCTCTACCTACCGTCAAGCGGCCCGCTCGTTGTCTCAGGAGGCCTACAGAGGACGAGGCAAGTCTGGCGGACCCTGCCGTCGTCGCCAAGGAGGTCCAGGCGGCAAAGCCTCGTCGAAACAGGATTGAACCGGCCGTGGGGTCGGGCCCCCACCGAAGCACCCCGGTGGGAGGCCGGCTGGCGAGCTTCATCAGCGTGTGGGAGTCCATCTCCACCGACCGTTGGGTGCTGGACGCCTTAGCCCGGGGCCACGCGCTCGAGTTTCAAAGAAGGTGCCCGCGCGTCCCCCCCGTGGCCAGGAAAGAGCTTCACGTCCCTCAGCTTCTCCTGGAGGTAAAGGCGTTGCTCAGGAAGGGCGCCATCGAACTCGTCCCAAAGAGGCTTCGGGGCTCCGGAGTTTCCTCGAGATACTTCCTCGTGAAGAAGACGGGAGGATGGCGCCCCATCCTAGACCTGCGACGTCTGAACAAGTTCATCAAGGCGCAGAAGTTCCGGATGGTCACCCTCCAGCACGTCCTGGGTCAGCTGGAGGAAGGAGACTTCCTGTCGTCGTTGGATTTGGAGGATGCCTACTTCCATATTCCCATCCTAAAGGGGCACCGAAAATTCCTCAGGTTTGTGGTCCAAGGGCGTCACTACCAGTTCAAAGCCCTCCCCTTCGGACTACGGTCGGCCCCCAGGGTATTTACCAAGTGCCTTGCACCGGTGGCGGCGCAGCTGCGCCGCGAGGGGATCCACGTCTACCCCTACCTGGACGACTGGCTCATCCGAGCCAAGATGAGGGAGCTCGCCGTGGAGCACACGGCAAGGACCGTCCAACTTCTCACGGACCTGGGATTCTCCGTGAACTACACCAAGTCCCACCTGGTACCCGCGCAAAACGCACTGTTTCTGGGAGCGAAGCTCGACACAGTGTCCCTTCTGGCCTCCCCGTCGGAGGAAAGGACCAGGTCCATCCTGGGCAAGCTACAGCGGATGTTGGCTTCCGACGCGGCCAAGGTAAGGTCCATCAAGTCCCTCCTCGGAATGATGTCTTCTTGCATCTACCTCATTCCCATGTGCAGGCTCCGGATGCGCCCGTTGCAGGAGTTCCTGGACGCGCGCTGGATCCAAACGACGGGCGGCTTCGAGGAGAGGATCACACTCGACGAGAGTTTCCGCCGAGCGGTCCGGTGGTGGGGCACCCGCACACATCTGATGGCGGGCATGGACGTCCAGACCCCAGACCACCAGGAGACAGTGACCACGGATGCCTCCCTGGAAGGGTGGGGAGCGCACACCGAAAATCTGCACGCGAGATGCCTGTGGCTCCCGACGGAGAAGTCCCTCCATATCAACGTCCTGGAGCTCTGTGCAGTGTTCTGGGCCCTCAAGTCCTTCCTTCTGTCCCTCAAGGGCAAGGTGGTGAGGATCTTCACCGACAACACCACCACCATGTTTTACATCAGGAAACAAGGCGGAACCAGGTCCCCAGCACTGTCCAAGGAGGCGCAGGACCTGTGGCATTGGGCCATCGCCCAAAGGATGTTTCTGGAGCTGTTTCATCTGGCAGGGATAAAAAACACCATCGCCGACTCACTCAGCAGGGAGCTGCGCTCGTGCCACGAGTGGGAACTACGGCAGGATCTAGTGGATCGCCTCTTCCGACGGTGGGGCACACCCCAGATCGACCTGTTCGCGACGGCGACGAACTCCAAGTGCCGGAGGTTCGCCAGCAGGTTTCCCCAGGCGAGGAGCATGGGCGATGCTTTCTCGTTCCCCTGGGAGGGCCTGTTCCTCTACGCGTTCCCTCCTTTGCCACTGCTAATCCGGCTCGTCAACCAGCTCAAGAGGTCACGGTGCAGGATGATCCTCGTCGCACCTGCGTGGCCGAGGCAGATATGGTTCCCGGACCTTCTGGACTTATCAGCGTCCCCGCCAATCAGGCTGCCGGTGGAAGCGGATCTACTCTCCAGGGAAGGAGGCGCCATCCTCCACCACGACCCGAAATCGCTGAACTTGCAGGCCTGGCTCCTGCAGCGCTAGAGTTTGGAGGATACGACATACCGGCCGACTGCAGAGAGGTTCTTGCAAAGGCCAAGGCGTCCTCGACTCTTAAATGCTACGGACATAAATGGAAGAGGTTCTCTGTCTGGTGCCACGCACAGAAGATTAACCCTCTACGGACTACGGCTCCTCAGGTACTGCCGTACCTGCTGACGCTGGCCAAAGCTGGTCTGGCACACGCGTCCATCAAGATTCATCTTGCTGCGATCTCCCGATACACCAGAACCACGGGCCGGACGTCCTTGTGGTCTCATCGTCTGGTGAAAGAGTTCATGAAGGGACTGTTCAGATTGTTCCCGCCGGTGAAGGCTCCGGCCCCGGCGTGGGAGCTCAACGTGGTGCTGACCAAGCTCATGGGACCTCCGTTCCAGCCTCTGCACTCGGCCCCATTGAAGTTTCTGTTGTGGAAAACAGCGTTTCTTGTGGCCATCACCTCCGCACGACGGGTGGGAGAGGTCCAGGCCCTTTCCTGCAAGGCCCCGTACTTGACTTTTCACGACACGAGGGTAGTGCTCAGGACGCAACCCTCCTTCATGCCCAAGGTACCGTCGGACTTCCATCTCAACGAACCCTTGGTGTTGCCTGTGTTCTTCCCGTCGCCTTCGTCGCCGGCTGAGAGGACTTTGCACTCGCTGGATGTGGCTAGAGCGCTGAAGTTCTACGTGGACCGCACAAAGTGTTTTCGGAAGACGTCACAACTCTTTGTGAACTTTGGACCTGTCAATCAGGGGAAGGCTCTCTCGAAGGCTTCCATTTCCAGATGGCTCTCCGGCTGTATCATGTACTGTCATTGGTTGGCAAACCGACCGCTGCCTGGCCGTCCGAGAGCCCATTCCACCAGAGCGATCGCAGCTACCACGGCGTTCCTTTCTGGTGTGCCCCTGCTGGACATATGCAGGGCTGCTACGTGGAGGTCGACGCACACCTTCACTAAATTCTACTGCGTCGATCGGGATTCCAGGGAGCAGTCCAGGGTCGGCCAAGCAGTGCTGCGCAACCTGTTCGCCTGAGGTGAGCCTGGTGAGGAGGTAAAATGCTTAATGTTGAGTTTGATGTACGGCTTAATGTTGAGCCTTTGCCACCTCCCGTGGTTGTGCATGTGGGTACTGCTATGTATTCTTTATTCATGAGCATGTGAATCCATGCCAGACCCCATGCTGGAGAAGGAACAAGTTACTTACCTGTAACTGTTGTTCTCCAGCATGGGTCTGGCATTGATTCACATGCGAACCCTCCCGCCTACCCCTCTGCGGCTCTTCACTTGGTCATACTGCCACTTCACGTGCACCAAAATCTGAAGATGGCTGCCAGAGGCGGTGCTTAGGTAGAGGGCAGTCATTGGCTGTGGTCAGTATGACGCAGAGACCAGTGATTGGTTACTACTACGAAAGACAGATCAGAAACGAAACTGATACTGATTTGTTCTTTACCGAGGATTCCCAGCCTGACGGGGAATATTCATGAGCATGTGAATCCATGCCAGACCCATGCTGGAGAACAGCAGTTACAGGTAAGTAACTTGTTCCTTATCTACGTTCAACTTAATAAACAATTTTGAAACTTTTCACTATAAGCCAACTTTGAACTGTGACGGTCCTGTTCAGAAGTAAAGTTGACAATGGTGATGGTTTGAACAAAACTTTGGTTTTGTAAAGAAATGGTTTGGTTTTCTTGGTGTGTTCTGGGCTTTAAATTTGGTTTCACAGCAGGTAGTGGTTTGTCCACTAATTATCTTTCTCAGTTTTATCTGGTAACTGTGACGAATACTCTGATGTCGTCCCTTCTCCACTAAGGGGAGCCCCTTCCCATCAGGCCAGCAAGGTGAGACTCCTATGCAATAGTCCCCCTGCGGATGGTACTCAGTGGGAAGATCTCATGGGGGAGGGATCCCCCCTGTGAGACTAGGGACGACTTCTCGGGGAGTAGGCGGTATCTTCATAACACATCCCAACCTCCTCACCCTTGTTCCCTTGACACAATACACTATTTCCCCACACTTCCATTTACTTGTGTCAACCAGATAGTCCAACCCTTGTGAGAACCACTGTGACGAGGAAGAGTAGGGACTACTTGACTGAAGTATGCTGGAAAACTGGGACACGGAAGAGTCCAGCAAACCAATAGAGTGATCATAATCATACTGGGACGAAGATGTGCATAGTTATGAAGAGAGCTCCCGAGAGCCAAAGTGAGCATCCCAGTCTACATGGACATTGTAAGAGTATGAAAACTAATGAAAGACAACCAAAGAGGAGAGAGACGAAGCAGCAGCCAATCGGTTGGAGCTGCCGAGAAACCCGGGAAGTGCAAAGGAGAAGCTTGTAAGGCCAAGGGAGAGCCAAGCACAGTCCGCTCCTGATATTGCAGGAATACTGGGACTCCTTACCACTGAAGATGCTGCCAAAGTCCAGCAGTGAAAAGGAAGCTGCGGTACGGCGGTATGTTGCGAGTGAGAGGAACACCAACACTATGAAGAATTGAACCATGCCTGAGAACTGGCAAGGATAGGCAACGGGACACTAAGATGCCACGCGATGAAGGAAGAACGGAAGAGGACCCGATGCAGATGAACGGGCGATGCTCGGGGACCGGTACAGGTAAACTAACACACGATGTGATGATGCGGTACGAGTATTATGAGTTGAAATACCTGCTCCTTCGTCAGTCTTTGGCCGAAGAATACCCCAAGTCCATTAAGAATTGAAGCCAGGGTCTGGGACCTGAACACACATAGTACAGATCAAGACGCTAAACACAGTACTTGGCAGAAGAGTATACCAAGTCTGTGTAGGAGACAAAACAGGCTCTGAGACCCGAACCAAAATAGTGCAGATCTAGAAGCTACTGAGAGGGTCTTAGACACAAATTGAAAAAGTGGGGAAAAAACCTATACCTGGCAAGATGGTGAACCAGGTATCTGGGAAGTCCAGAAAAAGGAAAAAACATCCCCCAAGATGCATCTTCTTCTGGGCATTACCTGCAGGGGAGTATACCAGGCCTGCCCAACAAAAGTTGGGCAGGCTTGACGCTCTAAGCCTGAGAAAGTGAAGGGGAAGTGGAAGGGAACCATACCCCTAGTTTTTGATGAACATTGTAGAGGAAGCCAAGAGAAAGGGAGTAATTCTCTTGGCATTGTGAAGAGCCTGAGAAAACCCAGGGAAGGGCATAGTCCCATCCTGGTGTTTGTGAACATTGTGTGAGAAGCCAAGTGAAGGGACTCTTCTACAGCATGGGGTCTGGCATGGATTCACATCCTCATGAATATTCCCCATCGTCAGGCTGGGAATCCTCGGTAAGGAAAAAATCAGTTTCAGTTTTATTGCTGAACTGTCTTTCTCCTAATAACCAATCACTGAGCTCTGGGTCATACTGCCCCCAGCTAATGACTGCCCTCTACCTAAGCCCCTCCTCTAGCAGCCATCTTCAGATTTTTACCACACGTTCAGGTTTTGGGAGTCCACGTGTTTAGCTCTCAAGCTTTTACTGAGTATTACTCTATTTTTTGGTGAATCGGGCCTTCAATCAACCCATCCGATTAACGAGGACCTGTGGTTGGATTTCTCAACGCCCCTCAAGGGCGAATATCCTCGAGTTTCTTCGTGGAGGCTTCCAGAAGATTCTCAGGCCTACACCACATGGACCATATTGGAGAAGGATGATTCGGCTCCCCTGTTAAAGATCTGCTCCAGCTGCGGTTTGCGGAATGTCTTCTCGGCCTACAAGCAATCCGAATGTCTTTACTGCCTGTATCCGGCGCAAAAGAAGGAGGATTGTGCGTTTTGCCAGGAGATGTCCTTACGCACGATGAAGGACTGACACAGGCGGCTGAACGAGTGGCTACAGACCAAGGCCCCTGCTCTGGGTGGGTCCCAGCAGCATGCCTCTCCAAGCTCCTAAGACCTTTGAGGGCGCCCCTCCCACAGGGGTCCCACAGAAGGCTAAGCACCGCAAGTGGACTGTCACTGGGAGCGCTTTTGCGACTGACTCTGCGGCGGCCAGGGCCCGTTCCATGTCTCCAGCCTCCATCACCAGTCAACATGGAAGACAAGAGGAAGGGAGTCATCCCCCCTGGCATCGTGAATTGCACAGTAAAGACAAGGAAAAGGAAGTCTTTCATCCTGGCATTGTGGAACGTATTAAGAAACCTGAGGAAGGTTAAGGTGAAAGCGAGTCATCTCCCCTGAACACTTTAAAGATACAAAACTTTCTTTTTCCATGTGCTTTGGTGGAGTACCAAGCAAAGGAATAGTTTTGAGACTTTTGCTTTTGACCTTTTTGAAGAACGTTCCCTTTTTCATCACTTGAAAGTGAAATCTGGCTTATTATCCAGAAGAAGGATGCCATTCTTCTGGACCAAGAATATCACCCCTTTACTTTCATTTAGTATGTGAGTGAAGGAAATGTTTTTTACACACGACCGTGGTCTACTTGTTTTGACGGATATCCTGAAAGAGTCCTTAGTATTTGGTTGAGGCAGGGAAAACCCTCTTAGTGATGGGCACAGACAGGGATTTCTTCTTTCGTTTTACATAAGTCTGTAACCACCAAAAATGTGCCACCTGTGTGTCAGTCTCCTACTTCTACGCCCTTAAACAACTTAATCTCTGTGTCCCAGCAGTCAGTGGTTTCTCATGTGCTTCATTGAGTTTTCTCTGACTACATATCCCAGTATGCAATGGATTGGTTTGTTCCTGGATCATAGACTTCATATCCCAGCAAAGCAGCATGTTTCTTCAAAAATAGTTATTTTCGGTGCAACCTCTTTCCCCATCTCCCTTCCTCTGTACCTCCCTTAATCCCTACCACATGCCTCTCCTCCCATTTCCTGTGTCCCCACTTGGGTGCAGGTCTGTGATTTTGCTCACTGTTTCTCCCTGTGCCATCAGGTCAGAGCTTGTTACCTGTAAATGATTCTCATTTCTCTTTGCCACTTTGCTCTCATTTGCTAGGGGTGACTTGCTTCTAGTCTTTGGTCTTCAGTGGCTCAGTGTGAGAAATCTGTTGTCATTACTGGTCTCTGACTTAATCCTCTGAGCAGTTCTGGCAGACGTACAGCTTGCTAGAACTTCCCCTTCTTGCCAGTGCTTAATATAGCAGATCCCCAGCGAAACTAACGGCTTGGAATAGTAGTTCCCTGAAAGATGGTGGTGCTTCTGCCTCCCAGCAGAACTTTACAGGCAGCCATGGGGGATGGACCACATGACTGCATAAATGCAAAATGACGACTGAGTGCATCTCTTTGGGCCCAATGAAATGGGTGACTCCCGCCATCATCCATCCTATAAAACATTACATTTCTCCCAAAAAATAAATATTAGTTAACTTTTCTTAAGTTTCGACACATCAATTATCATGCAACCATGATATCCAGCAAAACATATTTTAACAGTCAGATCCTTAACAAAAGGGTACAGCACACCATTGCAGCTCTGTGAACGGCTATATATGCAGTAAAACATCTGCAACATAATAGCCCCACCAGCCAACAAGAGACTAAACCACCCCCCTTATGCCCACTAAGCCCCAACATTCACATTATCTCAACCCCCCTTTGACGGTCAGCCCCTCCAGTGACTCCCAGGTTCTGTTATGCCGTCTCCAGTAGACCAAGCGCCCTGAGTCAAGCGAGGGCAAGTGTAATCCTTGTTCATGCCATTAATAAACTCTAGGAAGCTCCCTCGTCCCACTTCACAAAGAATCTGTTTTAACGGTTATGTAGATAGTATGCCACCTTGTGGCATATAAGCAGCCTCTGCATTCTATTCATCCACTCATAAATTGAGGCAATCTGGGCAGGGGGCTCCTTTCAGCAGCAATAGCGTTCCATTCCACAACCATCATCTGCCTAAGGAGCTCTATCTAACTACTCCCTGCCTGCACGTCTTGCATCTCCATCAACCCCAAAAGACATAATTCCGGCGTGCAAGATCCATGTGCCTCCAGCATAGCCCTGTTGCTCCCCTCCTCATGTGTGCCTCTCTATCCGGGGTAATATACCACCTTGCAAGCAACTTAGTTTTGTTCTGCATTTTGAGTGCTAACCATTGCCTGTTTTATCCCTTCCAAATCCCTGCCCACTGCTCCTCTGCCAGGTCCCTCCCCAGATCTCTATGCAATGCCGCCGTATAAGAAAGAAGATACACATTTAATCTAAAGTTCAGACATCTATACAGCTGAGATATCGGCCCCCCCAAACCTGCCTTAGTGAAAATCAGCTTGTCGAACAATTGCTGAACCACAGCTTCCCTGTTATCATTCTAGTGAACCCCGTGTCTGAGCTGAAGGTATCTGAACCGCTCCCCCTTTGCTTTCCCAAATGTTGCCTTAGATGAGTTAAATGACCTAATATGCCCACCCTCTTTATGTGCTAGAAATTCACACCCAAAAGGATTGTTTCTATATGCTGGAGAAGACCCTGGGTTATAATGAATAGAAGTTGCTGGTCCCGGGTGTGAAGTCAGCCCTAACCACCTTGCAATTGCGACTCAAAGCTAGAGCATCGTTCTTGTGGATGGCAGCTCATACATACCCAACGGTCTCAAAGCCTGCATGCAGGATCCAGAGCATATATCGAAGTAGCCTCCCAACCACTGGCTCTTCCAAGCAACGCCATCTTCTAAGCAAACTCTGTTCAACTCAGTCTCTTAGGACATTCAGCTGTGAAGCCTGGTAATACTTCCAAATATGGGGCATTGCCAAACCTTCTCGCTTTCTAGACAAGTTCAAGGTAGCTGCAGATACCCTAGATTGCGCCTTGAAACACTTATGTAAGGCGCATTATAAATAACTAATCAATCTAGCTTGTCGGGTCCGCCATAAGAATGCGCTAACTTCCTTCTGGAGCTTCTCAATTAAACACCTCAGGACTTCTACCTAGCACTAGCACTGTCCATTCACTGTCCATTCTGAAAACACTAAATGGAGGAAAGCAGCACCAGTTTGAGCACCAAACACTGCAATACAATATTTTCACATAAAACACCAGAGGGTGGCAAACATAAAATGTCATACCCGACAGATACAGCTAAAAAGCATAGACCCAGAAGGAGGTCCCAATGACTAAACATATGTCAATACCATCCATAGGTATGTCTGAGGGGGGAGGGAAATCCCCTTTTTTCTACAATACAGATAAAAGGTTTAATAGATTTTTCATAGTAAGAGAAAATAACCGAAAATAGGCTTGTTCATGGAATACTATGAAAAACATCCCATGAGAAGAATACATGAACAAGACAGTGTGTAATAAGGGGAAGATAACCCCCGGGGTGGGTACACTCTGAGAGTTGTTAATTCATATCAGGGTGCAATGAACCCCCCCCCCCCCCGTTTATGCCCAATAATGTGAATTGAACAAAGAATTTACACACACCTAGGATAACTTGGCAGGGTGATTTTGGCGAAAGCATGTGGGGCTGTCTGAAATCTCTACACGGTCTAGTAACGGTTGGTAGAACACATAGGGGCAGAATTCAGGGTGTGCGGTGATAACTGTGCATGCAAAGGTTTAGATCTACATCACCCTTTTGTCATACATTGTAATATATGCGCATATGACCGTAGGTGTCAGTATTGCCAGAGGGACCTGTTGGGGGTCAGAAATGTGAGACTGACAACTTGTTAAAGGTTTTCCGACAAAAAAACATTTTTATTAACTCAACAAGGTTTGATAAACTCCTCACTGTCCCTAAAGTAAGAAGGATTTTTCCTGCCTATAAACTAAAGGAAAACTAAAAAAAAAAAAAGAATCTTTCCTTCACACTTAATACATACATCAAACTCATAAGGGAAACATATGGCAATTCAAATGTAACAGAAATAACAGTTAAGTTCACCGTATACCCATTAATTGTAGATCCTTGTGACCGGGGCCGGCTTGCCTTCCCCAGATTTAAAGCCGGATTCTCACTCAAAAGTTCAAAAAGGCAAGTTCCTCTTGTAGCCAAGTTTGGATCGCAAGGTTTCTCCTGCTCCAAGTCTCACTTGAACTTTAACAAACAGTTCAATTAGACAACCAGTTTGTATCTCCTCGCTTATATCAAAAAGTTCCAAACAACTTCTTCCTCCTGAGAAATCCCATGCTTTTACAATTCCTCTGTATCAACAGCAAAGGTTTGTCAGGAGGATTCCACAACAGTCCATATCTCTTGAGAAGCAAACTACATTTATATATTCTTCTGTAGCAACAGCAATGTTTTGGCAGGATGATTCTACAGCAACTCATGAAGCACTTTTAATGACCCAGTCTCCACCACCTCTTCACAACTTTCCAGCACAATATAATACTTCAGTGATGTGTTACTGGTTCACTAACCTGCCAGGACTACCACTAAAAGCTCCCTGTTATGGTATAGACCAGGGACTGAAAACTCCTAGCACTACTACAAGTACTCTGTGGTGGAATCTTAAACCTTTTTGAAAACAGTCTTTAACTTTCAAGAACATCCAAATTCACAACTTCTTCTGGGAAGACATGAAACAGATTGGTGCTGTTTATTTCATTGTTGTATTTGCCACACGCAACATAGCTTATACTTCTCTCCTCCTAGATATTCTCTATCAGGAGGGCGTCCCTCCTGCCACTCTTTGTTTTCCCACTTTTTCATCCGGCAACGGCTGACAAGGTTTCTTTGATACCCATGCACTTTGGCTTTGGCAATACTTGTTTATATTTGGTTCAACCATTATTTCTTCATCAATCCAACGATGATGGTTACTATCCCTCTGTAATAATGCTCTTGTTGTTTAGCCAATATGGTCTGCTTGCAGTTTGAATAATTGCCCCCTCTTTACTTTGGCAATGTTGGTTGTAATTGGTTGGCTTCAGTGTTGCCCCTTCCTTACTTTGGCAATGGGGTTTGCCCCCTCTTTGTCTTGGCTATACTATTGACTTAGATTGATTGTAACCTTTCCTTTCCCGTATGCTTAACAAGTTCTGCTTATGCCAGTTAACTTCTTTACATTTGTTCGGTATTCAAAAATGCTTTCAGTAGCTAGTGGTCGTTTGCGGATTATTACCTCTTAATGGTAAACTGACCAGTGTCATCAGGGATGTCATTTCACCAAAATGCCTGGGGTAGCGGAAGTGACATCAGACAACCCTTGACCCCTGACATCACAAGAAGTGATGTCATTTGACCACACCCCTAAGTGACATCACAGGAAGCAATGGAACACAACCCTTCACCCCTTGACAAAACAGGAAGTGGCATCGCATAGCAACTGTTCCTAAGTACACTTTGAAAAATATGGTTACGAAATCACTGTAATGTGATATGCATTTCATACAAATTTGTATCACCATAAGTATTGTTAATATCAGTGTGTATAGGGTGATATTACCAAATTACTGTGAATGCAAGTAGACGTCCCTGGCCAATTTATAATGATGTTTTCTTATATAGATATAGAATTTACAAATATAAATACAATGTCACCCAACTGTATTGGTACTCAATTATCAACCTCAGAAGGATGAAAGGCTGAGTTGGCCTTGCTGGAATTCGAACCTGCAGATCACAGCAGCGAGCCCTCAACCCACTGTGCTATCTTACCGGCTATAGTAAAATTAGCATTTACATGTCTCAATGTTTTCAAAGTCAGAAAGCAAATTTCACTCTGTAGTGCGTACCATTAAACTGGTAACTGAGATTTAACAGGCCAATTAATCTACAAGTCTGGTGCAAAATTGGCTGCATGTCATACTTGCGTGGATCTACTTTCCTGGCTTAAGAAGTTTGTCAAAATACATAGTAGTAGGAGGGTTCATAACTGTATTAAAAAATTTAGAGTAGCGCAGGGAAAGCAGCGCACTCACACCGCATCCTGTACTCTGGGCACTCGTTACCTCCTACATGCAAACAAACATCCTAACAGCATGCAGATAGTTAAAAATAGACACATTACAACAAAGCATTAATTGTGGCACAATGAAATCAGGGGCCACTTTATGTGGTGTGGTGAAACATTTCTACACTGTACACAAGCTTTTAGGCACAAGGATTTTGTCAAGTGACCAAGGACACGGAGATGGAATGTCTTGTGGTGATCATAACCGAGACAACAGAAGTAATAAACATGCCAACTGCAACTTGCGAGAAGCAAAATACATAGTCTGAAATAGATGCTTATACTACTCTAAATGATTTTTGGAAGTTTTTGTCTGCATTGTGAATTTGAGGTGTTTAAGAACAGACTAAACCAGTGACTCACCACCTAAAGTGTGTCTGAAATAAACCTTTAATGAGTCTAGTAATTATTGCATTACATTCCAGAAAGACAAATTATTTTTTATTCCTATTCTTTCTTTTTTAGCATCACTGCTCAAAGTATTACACGTGTGGAACCCCCTGTTTTTAAGAGGCCTGAACAAGAAAACGAGCCACTCCAGAAACAAAGAGCCACATGGTGCTGGCCTTGCCCAGGAGCTTCAATTAAAACAAATATCGCATCCCACAACACCACCTAATAGCTTTCGCTGGAAGTTCACCTCACTTCTGAACCACAACAGCAAGGCATTGTGGGTGTGCAAATTAGCTCAAATACAAACCTTTTTCTCCTGGAAATTGTTATTGTCTAAGAGGGCAGTGCTACTATATTACACAGCCATGTTAGTGGCTGTGTAGTTATGGTTAAGTTGCTGTTTCCATAGGAAGAACACTTTTTGGGTGGCTTATAACTTCGCTCTTCCTGGACGAATCCTCACCAAACTTTGCAAAAAAAGTATATGGCACACTCTGAATTTGTTTTGCAAAGTTTGGTGAGGTTTGGTCCAGGGGGGGAAAAGTTATAAGGGGGGGGTCCCAAAACATCTTTTTTCCCCATAAACTGAATGGGGGAAAAACTTTGCACACGCCTACAGCCCAAACCGCTGGGCGAATTTTCACCAAATTTGCGGCAGGAGCTTGGTCCCGAAAGCGTGATTTTGTAAATTTGGTGCCAATCCGTCCAGTAGTTTTCTTTAAAACAAACAAAAAGTATGTCTCAAAAAATTAGTGATATCTATGTTCGCTCCGCGGTCACACTTCCCTGTTCGCTCCGTGGACAAGATAACGATTGGCTAATGGGCACGCAACGTGTCCGCCGATTGGCTGGAGTGAGGCATGATCTGCGTCAGATTGTCTGGATGCGCCTGACATCTTGGATCCACTGACAGCGCGGCGGCAAACAGAGGCGAAATACAGTTTTGGGGAGTTTTTTGGTATGTCAGAGTGCTTGGGGAGGTTTAGAGAGTAAGAGATGGGTGAAATACTGTATTTGTTTAGGCGGCAGGTGCTAATGATGTATTCGCCATGGCCGCGCTGTCAGGGATGTTTGTAATTACTGAAAATGAGGGGTCTCATAAGGATAGTATTTCCGTCTGTGCTATGCGCAGGCAAGTTGAAACTGTTCTAAGGACACGCGTGGTGTCAGCGGTCATTAAAATTAAGTACATGCCGCAGTTAAAATGTTTGATTCTGTGGGTGTGGTACTGAGTTATAAGCCGCCATGGATGTGATATGCTGCAGTGATTGTGGCCAGGGCATAGAGTCTTGGGTACATGGCCGTAGGCCATACACCCAAGACTCTATGCCCTGGCCACAACCACCGCAACATATCACACCCATAGATCACACCCATAGATTTGAATATCTACGGCCATACACCCAAGACTGTAGGCCCTGGCCACAACCACTTCAGCATATCACAGCAAGGGCCATGCACCCAAGACCAAATTCATAAGTAGTGAAGTTATAAGCCACAATGGAAGTTATAAGCCACAATGGATGTGATATGCTGTCAGGATTGTTTGTTGCATTTCTATGAAGGACTAACATTTGCAAACACAATTGGTCTGTACTGTGTAAATAAATGTTAACAATTGGTGGCAATTGAAATAGAATATTCATTGCTACATTTGCATAGCAACTTATACCAGTTAGATTTGAAAATTTGAGTGGACCAGATAGTTCTGTGTCCGAGTGATTTTTTCGGAGTTTGTGTTCCTTCTTTGAAGAAGTACTTGATTTAGGTTCTTCTTTGGTTGTGGTAATTGAAGTATTGACTTCTCTTACTCTCTTTGAAGAATTTGCAGTCAGATCCTGTTGCATTTCTGTTTGAATTGGTTTTCTTTTACAACGTTTTCCTTTTTGTGGAACAGGATATGATTTCAGATGGGGGGTGTTCAGTGAACATAGTCTATTGTAATTCTAAAATGCAAGGAATATCAGCGTTCACTTTACTTGCATCAAAGTTGATTAGAAATAGACTGTCAAGTGTACGTAAGCGTGATACTGCTACGTAGCTCATGCCTTCTTTAAAGACTGTTTCCAATATCTATCAATGCTTTGTCTAGGGTAAGACCTTGGGATTTATGAATGGTGTTTCATATGCAAGATTTGGAGAAAATTGTTCTCTACGTACATACGTGTCTTTGAAGAGAAGGAATCGAGCTGTTGAGCACCATATGCTTTTTACTTCTGAAAGTTTGTCAAAGAGAATATTGACAAACTGAATGTTGTCACGTGGGTATGTTTGAAAGCCAACAACTGTACCCAGTGCCCCATTACTTAGTCTTTGCTCCACGTCAAGGTTACGTTTAAGCATTACTCTATAATTTAAGGATAATTTTAATATTTTTTCCAACCCAGCTGTGTTGGAGATTGCATTATCTAAGGTATTTAGTCTTGTTGTGGCTTGCTGACACATGGGTAGTGTCATACCATGTACGTCCAGTTTGTGGATCAAATTTCAATTATTGGTTGCATTTCTTTTTTAACATTGTTTCATTGAATTTGGAACAGCTTGCAAGAGTTGGCCATACAATTGACATTTTTGCGTGCTAATTGTTCCATAACATCAGTAGCACATGCGTTATCGCCATAAAGTGCATGGATGTGCCGGATTTTCAATATTGCTTGTGCTTCTTGAGATAGTACACCAAGTCTAATACTTTATAAAATGTTGGCGTAAGTGAGGTCTGCAGATTGACGCATGTTTTCTGTTAATTCTCTGTATTTGAAATGTTGCCAAAGGTTGACATTTCCTATGCTGCCTACAGTTTTACGGCAAACTTAGTTTCCTAAGGTTTTAAAAATAGCTTCACCTTTCACTGGTGTCAATTGTAGAAGATCTCCGAAAACAATAATGTGTTTTCCTGCAAAGAGTTCTTCGTAGTTTGTTTTAAGTACTTCTTGCAATCTGTGGTGAATCAAAGCCAACAGTAGGTTGTAGACCATGCTCACTTCATCTATTAGTAGCATTTTCATTTGTTTTAATACTCTGCGTAGTTCCATTGCAGCTTCTGTAGAAAGTTTGTAATAGTCTAATTTGTTTTGGCGTTCTACTGGAAGGAGTAGTAAGCGGTGTAAAGTGACATCGCCTATGTTGTAGGCAGCTAAACCTGTGGGGGCAGTTACAATAGCTGACAGTTTGTTGTTTGTCATTTGTTGAAGGAACTTGCTGATGATTTTGATTAAGATTGTTTTGCCTGAACCAGCTTCACCAATGACGTACAGCAATATAGGTTTGTAATCTTGGCAGGTACATTTTTTATTTTTGTGTTGTACACCATGTGCAATTTCTTTTGTTCTTCAAAAATGGTGCGCTGGTCTTTAAGTTTTGATTGTAGTACAGTTAAGTCTTCTGTATCTTCTTCATAGTGACACATGGTGTTTTCTACTTCTGTCATAGCTAATTCTTCCTCATTTGCTATTAGTGGCTGTCCCAGTGGTTCTTGGCTTCCTGTTAGAGAAGGTTGACTGCTGTCAGGAGTGTCCTTATCTAGTTGGGCCTGGAGTTCTTTGTGTTGCTGTTCATTGTGCAACATTGTTTTGTACTGCATAAAGTTCACATCGGGGATGGTGCTTTCATTTGCTTTGAAAGCGTCTTCATAGCAGTCATAGTTATCTAGTACCACTTCTTCTTTTCTCCATGGTTTAAAAAGTTGTAGCAGGGACATGTAGTATAGTTCTTTCTGTTGAGTTTTTAATGACAATTTGACATGATTAAGCTTCGTTTGGTAATTTTCACTAAGCTGCCTTCACAATCTGTCGCTCTACCTTTTTTTCATCGGTTTTATATTTTTGTGTGCAATGTTTTGGGCTATGTGGTATAGACGCATGGTTGCCAAAGTGGTACTCCTGTTCGGGTAGTATGTGTCTAGTCAATTGTTTTTCAAAATGTCTTGGCTGTTGGGATCATTTTTGGCTATTGTTTCTATATCCTCATTTGATTTGAGAACTCTTTTTCTAGATTTAGCAGGACCAAGACTTAGCCATACTATATTTTCAGATTTTCCATACAAAGCAGTACCAGTTAAACGATCTGCAGCTTCATAGGCACCACATTCTCTGAGAGAGCATTTTTATGTCTAGCCTGTACAATTTCTGAGGTAGTGTTTTGTCTGATGATGGGTCATTCCAGAGGTCTTGAAGCTCTGTTTTTTCTGCTTTTGTTTAGTAGACTGTAACATATTGGGCAACTGCAGTGGAATTGTCTGCAATGTACTGCACATCTATGTTTGCATTCCATAAGAGGGCAATGATTGCATTGTAATCATTAATATATTTTGATTATTCTGTTCTTTTTATGCAATACATGTTCTTAGGTTATTTACTTTTAACACTATGTCGAACTGAAGACATGAAGTTGTTCACTTCACCTGTTTTCTGTAACTGGTCTAGGGAAACCAAAGAGGCATTTGGTGTAGTATTTCCCTTAGTTTTTGTATTTGTGACGACAATATTTGCCACATTTGTGTCTTTGAAATTGTACAATTTGTCCATGAAGGTCTTTATGTGTCATTTTTCAAGGGATTTCACAACTGATATATTTTTGGATGAACTGCAAAAAAGTGGCATCACTCTCCTGACCAAATTTAGGTGCACCTTTAATCCATAAAAGCATGTGGATACGTGGTGCTCCTCTGGCTTGGTATTCTTTTCTCCAAAAGAAGTGTTGTACTTCTCCGAGCGGAGGAACAGTTTTATTACAAATAAAGTGTAGCATAGCAATGAGACGATGGTGGAAATATCTTGAAACATTAACAGGATCTAGAGAGCAAAGTTCTCCAGGTGTTAGTATATCTGTTGGTTTTGCTGTTGTTTGATATGCGTAGGAAATCATGTAAATCTTCCCATGCATATTCTACACAACTTAATGTAGCAAACCAAGTGGGTGGTCCAAGGTTTCTGATTATACAACGTACATCTCCGTGACGTCGGAACCAGTATTCTTTCATACCACGCATGTTTGCAAACAGATTAGTTATGCTTGATTGTAAAACATCATCTTTTTCTTGCACTTTTTGTTTTAATTGCGTAGCTGATATATTTTGAAAGTGGGTTCCAGATTTTAATGTGTCCCAGATTTAGACAAAATGTGGATCTTCAGAATACATTCATAATGAACGGTATTCTTATGCTGTTATCTGAGTGGGCCTATCATCATATCTTCCTCCTTTGCCAGTAGGAAATAGTAGTGGAAAAGCACGTGCTTCTCTACTTTTTTCCCATATGCTCATTGGTGAAACTTTGGTTTGTCGCATTTGGTAAGTTTCTAATGCATCATCTTTGCTCTCATTAGAGTGCAATGGATGAATTGTATATAATGGTCCAAAAGAGTGGCTACTGCAGCAGGATCCAGAAGTTCAAATTGACCAGTTTCTGATGACTCTTGAATTATTTCCCTTAAACTTTTTTCAATATTTATTTCTTTGTAGTATTCATTATTGTCTTTCAGATATTGCAAGGCTTGTCTAACTTTATGTAAGTCCACGAGTTGTTGCCAAATTTTTTTGTCTTTTGTTGGTACACCATTTACTAAGACAATTAAAGAATGCTCTATTGGACGTTGCAAAATATTTTCTCTGGATACGGTTGATTTCTTCTTGTAGGTATTTGGGTGTACCATGTAGAAGAGTGTTATTTAAATTGGCTAGTTCTAAAGCAGGACTTTTAGCATAGTACAGTTTATACACTAGATTTCTTACATTTGAATGATGTGTTGATATCATTTTGATATCATGGAAGGTGCTTTTGCAAATAGGTCCTGAAATGCAGGCTAATAAATGCCCTTGTAGTCCTGTATATTTGCGCACTGGACAGGTATCCATATTTTGCAGCACTTTCATTTTGTCTTTACCTTTCACATACTGATTGAGGAACTGGCGTAAAGATTTGAAACATTTGTTGCGAATGTTACACATTGATGTGCACGGCCTGTATACTGGACGTTTAGGTTCAGTCGAATGGAGAGGTAATTCTGAGTTTTCTGGGGATACTTTTGTAAGCAGCGTTTCTTGTTCCATGATGGTATTTTTTTCATATCCTCATCCACTGCTATGGATGGCAAGTGTTTGTTTGGTTTTGTTTGTATGCTTCTTTATTAAAATATGGTTCTGTGGTCGTGGTGCGACTCCATTCACCTCCACAGATATTTAAGAAGTTCTTTTTGTTGACATTCCGTTTATTGAGAAGTTTCTTTTGTAGTTTAGTACTTAGATTTGTTAGTGGTTTCATCCTGTTTAAAACTAAAATAAATAACTTCCTTTTTAGAAGGATTGCACTGTCTGAGAGCTTCTAGGATTCATTTTCTACGGTGTGTTTTAAGGGTTGTGGATGGTTTCGCTCCTGTTCTTATTAGATTCTGAAGGACTCTGTGGCGGAACATTTTTGCTAAAATACTTTTTTTTAGTATGGTTTCATGCTAGTATATGAGGATTTATAGGAGCAGTGTTAGCAGTAGTGGTCGCCGAATTCTTGTTAAGCATTTTCTGTTTAGTTTCACATTTTGATAGAGGAGGCAAAGTTTCTGTAGTTGAAGCTTCTTTTGTTTCGCTAAATGACTGCATTAGCGGTTTTGTTTCAACGTTTTGTACAAACTCTGGTAGAGATGGATGCTTATTTTGGATACTTTTATTTTCATTTGCTCTATTTCTGCGTTCCTTTCTACAGACTTGCTTTTTGGTAGGCATTCTTTGGGGTCTGTTAAAAAGAAAAAGAAGGAATGGGTTGGTCTGTTTTACAATGTATGTGTGCTTGCGTGTATGTGTTTGATGGAGAAGTTGTTTATGGTGGTGTGTGAATGTGCATTGGGCAGTTACAATGAGTTGGGAAGGCTATTTTTCTGTTTGTATGTTACTACACTCTGGTTCAGATGAGAGTAGAAAGTGAGCTAGTGGTGAGGAGAAGCATTAATAGTAAACTTTATGGTATAAAATTAAAACAGTTATTTGTTTTGTAGCACTAACATTGTAAGGCTTCAGTATGTTATTTGTGTTCCAAAAAACTGGGATTTCTGTGCCATTGTGCCTGTTAATCTCTGTTTACTAAATGGGGATTTGTGGGCAGAATGGTTCATAAATCAATGGGTTTTTTTGGTGCGCAAATTACATGAATGACCCACAGTCTCATTGAGGAACAGTAAGAATATAAAGGTATTCATCCACTTACTTTTTTTTGTAGAATGAGCAGGTTTCTTCGGATATGTTTGTAGTTTAGATGCTGTTGATTTTCAGGAGAGTGATCTTAACTGCAATTGTAAAAGGAAGAAGTTAGTCATTTTGTGTGTTTATAGCACTGATATTAATGTACAAGTTAACTTTTATGTTTTCGTGTTAGTATTCTCGTTTGATATCTGAACATAGTGTATGCAACCATTTTATTTGACTATGTGCAGCCTTTATATGTTATTTGCAGTATGTTAGTTCAACCTGCTTCGCAAATGAGTACAATTTTAAGTTTATGAAATTCACTTGTTGTTTTGCAGCTGTGTTGTAGATAGCAGAGACGTTTGGAAGTGATAGTTCCTTATAGTAGATGGGAAAAATTTGAATAATTTAATATTATAATTAGACATGCAAACGATCGGGAGCACCTGAGGGGGAGATTTCACCACAGCAATCGGGAACGTTTATTTTTCTCTTACGATCGCATTGGGATTAGCATTAATTTAGGCGGGAGACACTAAATAATTGTGACATTTTTTAATGAAAAATCGAGTTTTGCGCCTAAATTGGGAGGGTTGGCATGTATGTATAGGTTATGGGGGAGATAGTAAAAAGTAGTGTGATTTTTTTTTTTCTTTTTTTTTCAATTAAAAATCGGAAGTCTTGCGCTTAAAGCGGGAGCGTTCGCATGTATGTATTGGCTATGCAGATTTAGTGGCATTACTTTTTTTATATGGATTCATAAGAGTTGTACATGCACTCTGAATAAAATATGCATACCTGTACTTTGTAATCATGCATGTGGATATGCATGGAGCTGTAAGTGGAAATCTTCGAGACTTGCACAGTAGTTTTTGTAGTAGGTGCTTCCCAATGCTATGAGACTTGTATTCAGAGTGATCAACAGTACATTTGAAGTGCGGAACTCTGGTGGTGGAGTTAGATGTAGAGGTCTTGGATGTGATTGGTGGGTGGTTGTGTGACTGCTTAGCTGTGTCCAATGAGGGAATGGATTCGCGAGTGATGTGGAAAGGGTAGAAGGTCTGGCTAAGAGTTAAGTGCCGCGCAGACACCACGCCTGTCCGTGGGTACGGCGTGCCACATACAGCGTTTTACAGCAAATCCAGCATGGAAAGGGGACTGTAGGGATAAGCCAATCAGATGTTGAAGTTGATTTGTGTAAAAAGAGTGTGTGTAGTGAAGATGGCAGAGGTGGAGACAGTCAGGGTGTTGGTGCTCGGAGATATGTTTGTCCATGGTTTACAGCACTCTTGTCAATGCAGGCATGTGGCAAACAATTTCGATATTAGAGGAGTGGAGGTGGTGTGGAGCGCTGCGACTGACTGCAATGTAGAGGCAGTTCTCCAAGTTTGCAGAGATATGCGTAGGATGAACAGTCCCCATGTGGTAGTTTTGCACTATGGTGCTTTCCATTTGGGATACGCAAGTTCCCCTACTTTGTTGGGAGATTTGGAACAGTTGCTTGAAGCAGTAATCAACATCTTTCCAACTGAGAAAGTAATTTTTTCTGCATTACTTCCTAGAGCAAAATGGGACAACCGTTTGTTTTTTTTGTCCTGACCAAAGCATTGCTAGATGTGCAATCAATCGAGGCATGCTTGCTTTCATGCTAAGAACTGGTATGTTTTCTGTAGCCACGAGAACATTGTTTCGAGTAATGCGGCTTATTTCGAAGCTGATGGTGTTTCATTATCTTTTTTGGGAAATGCCATGTTTTTTTGGAATGTAAGTGTCATGATGCCTACCCCCGGGCATCCGGATCGAGCCCCGGGAGCAGGCATCCAGATACTCATTAAAACCCCAACAGCCCCGGCTGGGGGCTGTTTGGATACAGTCCTGGCGCCTTAGGCGCCAGGCTCATAGACTTTACTTACCTTATGCAGACCATGCTGCAAATGAGTCCAAGCCAACGTGAGGCCTGGATGGGACTATTTTATTACAGGGACTATTTTTTACTCTGGTGTGGTTCTGGGGAAATTCTTATTTAAACCACACCCGAACAGCAGCTCATGCTTCGTCGTGTTCTGCATCCAGCAGCGTAACGCTCACCGTGTCTGCAAGTCAGCATCCAGTCTTCTACCACACCCGCCTCGAATCCGGAGCTCCTAGACAAAAGGAAAAGAAAGAAGAGGTTAGATCACGGACATTATTTGATTCCTTACCTAATTCCGGACCCAGCACATCTTCGAGCCTGGAAAGAACATTATTTCAGCACGCGTCGCTTCGCCAGCAGCAGCGCCGCGTTATACTCACCAGTCCACCGCATCTTTCAACTCGGCGCTGCCTCCATCATTTTCTTCGTCGAAACCCAGCACCTGGGGGGAAAACAAAAGGAATAACAAGGTGAGCCGAGAAAACCGACAGACAATCTCTTTGCCACCGTAGGTTTACCTGCTTTACCACCGGAGGTATTAGCCTTTAATTCGCCGCATCTTTCTATGCCGCACCTATAAAGGGAGAGAAAACAGCAAGTTAAACTCATGCAACTTTTACCGGACAGTGTTTGGTAATACAGACTCTTACCTGAACACCATCAGCTGCCTCCAGACAATATTCTTTTGGACCCAGCTGCAACCTAACGAGGGAATGGGACGAGTGAACATCGGACATATTGAACTCTTTGAACTTTATAGACACTGTCAATATTCCTCCGGAACTCCTCCAGTACCTTCAAACCAGTGATGTCATCTTTGATGTCCTGGGTGTTAGTCTTAGAAGTGCACAGTGGTGGCGCGAGTTATGGTTGCTTAGCTTACCATAACTGGTGAATTTCAAGGGTTTTTGGTTTTACTTGGAACCATAACGTCCCGTTAACAAAGTTTTTTTTTTTGTGTGAATTTCAGGTTTTTAGTAGCGCAACTTAACCATAACGTCCCTTTAACAACGTTTTTTTACTGAATATAGATATATATATTTGTTTTAGGGGTAGCAAGGGAGACCACAGGGCTAGCAAGGATGACTTTGGGGGTCGCAGTTTCAACCCTCAAATGACGCCCACGAGTGTCAGCAAACGCATATGCTCGATCTGCCTTTGGCTTCTATGTTTCTTCTGCTTCCTTTCACCCAGCAGTCTGCTTCTGAGTTTCTGTGACCCGCACCAACCAGGAAAGGCACTTCCCTCGCTCCCAACACACTATGGTGCTCGCCAGCCACCAGAACACAGTGCACAATTAGGAGAGCCTCGCTCTCCAGGGGCAAAGTTTGCTAACATGCTGGTTCCCACTGTGCAGCCTCTGCAGTCAAGACCCTCCGCTGTGGAGGCCCCGTCAGGACCGACAGCCGCATTAACAAAAGCTGGAGCTCTGGCATCCCCCTTCTTCCTCAACTGTAACTGCTGCTGCTGGTGACTTCTACAACAACTCCTTGCTGATCTAATGACCTGCACTTTTGGGGGCCTTATTTATTCAGAAGTCCTGCTCGGATGTGGGTCATTAGAACCACTAGACTGCCTCTTGCAGTTTACTTCCTCTGAGTCCCTCTTCCGAGACCCAGTACTTTGGGCATTGTGGGACTTGATGTCCCCAATGTTCTGATTACCATTTCTTTTAGAATACCAATTTCACAATATGCCATTAAGACTGTAGCGTCTCTAGGGAAGTTAGGAAAAATGGTTTTGCCAGTTTTCCTGACTTGTTCCTCCCCCACCCCCAATGTGATCCTCCAAAGAACACCACCCCAGGTTCAGGATCAGGAAGCATCGGCCTTTCCCTGGCCACATGAGGGGTTCCAAACCAGGGTTTCTGGGGGCATCATCTTTGATTCATCACAGACTCAACTTGGACAACAACAACACTGCCGATGGTTACATATGCCATCCTGTATACGGTTTGGTTATGGGGGAGATGAAGGGTGGCAGAGAAAAGAAAGTGGGAAGCTGTTAAAATCCATAGGCCGTCATATATGTATAAATATGTCCTATGGCAAAGTTGAAATGTAAAAACTTTAATAAAAAAATATTGAAAGAAAAAAAACTGAAGATAGTTTACAGGACAAAAAATCAAAACCTCAGTCAAAACAACAAGCGCATGTGGTTGATGATGTACATCAAGATGATACCTGCACAGATGAGGAGGTTATAATAGATGAGGGAGAGGGCATTTATCCTGATGAGCATCCTTTACCCTCCCCAGATGTGGTAGAGCAACTGGCCGCTTCTTCCCTAACTGAGTTTTGGCAGGTAGATCAGGCATAGAGACTCATGAATTGGATGAAAATACTGATTTCATAGGAGACATACTGTAAGAATGGCAACATGTCTCCTGGTGCATTCTGCTCCTTAAGTCAATTAAAAAGCGTGTCACAACTGGCTGAAACTTAATGGGGACAAGACAGAGGTGCTGGTGGTGGGTGCCCCCACCCCGGTCCCTCACTTTGGGTGTCCTCTTTTTGGCCTTGCACCCTTGGTTCCCTCCCTATTCCGGTCACTACTGTCAAGAATCTGGGGGTGGTGATCGCCTCAACTGTCTTGATGGAGCACCAGGTCTCTGTGGTTTGTAAGGCAGGACATTTACATCTGAGGGTCCTGAGGAAAGTTCTTTCCCTCATTCCCTTTAAACTCAGACCGCCAGTCATAACTGCCCTGGTTCTGAGTCGGTTGTACTACTACACCTCTCTCTATATTGCACAGCCCAAAGGTCTGGCGTAGAGACGTCAGCGTCTTCAAAATCTCGCTGCCCCAGCGACTGTTGGCTCCCTGTTTGGCATGCACATTCCTCCAGTCCTGCGTGGAGTCCACTGGCTTTTCGTGGCTCAGCACGTGAAGTTTAAGTCACTGTCTGGTCCACCGGGCTCTGGCTTGTCAGTGAGCGGAGTACCTTTGTGATAAATTCAGGTACTACGTTCCCAGACGGCTCTTGCGGTCTGGGTCTGCTGACCTGTTTTGTGTACCCTCCTTTCACTGCTTTCGCTTAGGGGGGTGGGTGGTTCTCGGTGGTGGCAGCCCATTTATGGAATGACCTGCTGTCTACACTTTGTACCATCTCTTGCCATCTACATTTCAGGAAAGCCCTGAAGACCTTTCTGTTTTAGGCTACAGAACCTTAGTTGTGTGGGCTCCTAACGCCAAGATACCTTCGGGTGGTAGAGCGCTCTATAAACTTTGCGAACATAACACCCCATCACTGGTCAACTGACTCCTACCAAAGTAACAAACCCTTATCCAGAGAAAAAATATAAACATGCGCCCAACTACCCACCAAACATTAGGGGATCATCTAGCCTCAGATTCACTAATTGTAACAACTGCAGTGGATGAGGCACTTGAAAAAGCCATAAAAGAACATGAGACAATCAAGAGCCTATGTCAAATCACAGACAAATCATACCAGCTGGTGGGATCCTCATCTTATCGCCAGACCTTTCGTACCCAGCTGTACCCACAGTCCACAAGCCAATACACATATCCATCAGGAAGCATATAGTTTCCAACCCAAGGACGCAACAAACAGGCTTCTCGCTTCTCAGGAGCACAACACCAACATGGCAACCCTGTCCTGGAGCAGTGACTCAAGAGTAGAAGTCCTCTCCGATGTTTCCCTAGTATGGGAATTAATAACATCTCACACTAGCAAGCCAGAAGGACGACGCTTACCAGAGGATATGTTATCAAAGGGTTTTATTTATTTTAAAAGAAAATGCCTCACAAGCCCTATTGCTAATAGCAGAGTACCCTTCCTAACCAACAATACTCAAAATAACAAAAATGGTCCTCTATCCAAAACCTAACCTCTAAACTGGCTCTACTACTTAGAAAAAATATTTTCTTAAACTAGGCAGAGTGTCTTACCATCAGAGTTGTTTCCCCCCTGATCTCTCTCTGGGCCTCCAGGCATCCCTCCTGGTTTTTTCGCGCATTCAAAGTGTGCGAAGTGTGCTGTTGGGCTGCACCCTCTGCCGAACCTGACAGGATTCCTTGCCGTTTCACAAGTCCTGTAAGGACAAGAAGAAGGACTGTTGTTATTTTTCAAGCGAAACGCCAGATTAAACCAAAGAACTTCAAGATCCAAAATTCATCACGGTTCTGGGCCCCAGGGCTCCCAGCATCTCTACTTAGACTAAGGTGTATGCGCATTTCACGCGCGCATTCGAAGTGTGGGAAGTGTGCTGTTGGGCTGAACACTCTGCCGAACCTGACATGATTCCTTGCCTTTTCACAAGTCCTGTAAGGACAAGAAGGACTGTTATTTTTCAGGCGAAACGCCAGATTTAATCCAAAGGACTTCAAGATCCAAAGTAAATATATCACAGAACTTAAGGCTGCTGGGACTTTCGGGTGACGAGTAGGGAGTGGGTTGGTCTATCTGTGCTGGAGTGGGTTGGGCTGGAACTTTACGTAGTGTGTGTGACTCATGCAAACCTCTGTTTCTAGTTTAGATTCTTCACGTTGCTGGGCCCCGCCCCCAGGGCTCCCAGCATCTCTACTTAGACTAAGGTGCATGCGCCTTTTGCGCGCATTCGAAGTGTCCTGTTGGGCTGTTAGGCGTGGGGGCCCAATTTTGAACTTGGCTTACTGCGCATACTGGAAGTGCGCTTATTGGAGTGGGCTGATACGGCTGGTGTGGTGTGGGGCGTGCGGTGAGTGATAGTTTTTATGTCCATTTGGTACGTTTTTGTCAAGTCAGTTACTTGCAGCCTTTGTTGTGTGTACCGTTCTGTATAGCGTTCATATGCTTATAGAAGCTGTGTGGACACTATGGTACTGCAATTGTTATTGCCCCCTCGTTCTCGGGACATACCAGCGGCTCAACTCACTATTAGTTTTACACCTGCGCTTCTGGAAGCGGTATTGTAAGTTGCAGTTTGGCTGTCCAAGGGCGAAGGTGTGGAGGGAGCTTGCTGTCGTTATCCTGGTGGTGATTCTCTTCATTGGGTATCTTCTCTTCCGTATTATTGGCATTAAGAGAACCGTTTGGTGTCCTAGGATTGGTCTGATAGGAGGCATAGTATTGGCTATGGTTCCCTGCATGGTGTGTTGTATGCCTTAAGTGTTTGTAGAATGTATGCTCTATTGACCATTTATTCAGGGTATGAAGCTTCAAAAATATATTTACAAGAGGACGGTGCCCTTAACAAGAAGGGAAACAATGACTGGTATACGGGCCTATGATGACATTCTGTCTGCCCCCTTGGTTTTTACTCCAGTGAAGGGAACTATGAAAATGGTGCTGGAAATGCCCCTCTCCCCTTCTCCCCCAGGTGAACCCAGGTTGGGATTCGTCTGTTGGTGACGAATCCATACTTCAGATCGAATCGGGACAGAGTAAGGGGGATGAGAACAGTGTTGCAAGTATGGATGAACCATTAAAAATTAATGTGGAGGATGTCTCCCTACCACTGCCTGAAATAGGTACTACCCCCATTGATAGTTCTTTACTTGCTCTCTCCCAATACCCTATGAATCAGGAGGCAGAGTGGGCAGTCTCGGCTGCACAGAAAGAAAGCAGACCAGAGGGGTGGAATTGGTGGGGGGGGGAGGTGGGAGTCTCCACATGGGCAATTTAATGCACAAATATTAGCGGAATTGCAACTGCACACATTGCTAATTGAGGACTTGATTAAGGCTGTCGGGTTGAACAGACATAATCATTCAGCGACAGAGGTAAAGGTGGTGTCCAACAAGGGGACGAATACTGGAGTTGTACATGAGAAAGGGCTATCTGCACCCCTCCTGAAAGATTTTGGGGATAAAAGGATAAGGGTCACCCCAGGTTCTGATATGGACGAAATTGAGGGGAGGGCACGGTCCCGAAATCCCGAAAGAAATATTAGTTTCCTCTCCGAAAATCCAGGAGGGACCCTCAAAAAAAGTAAATAATATCCCAAAGCGGAAGCCTGGTAAAGGGCAAAATAGAATGTCTAAGACAAATTGGCGGAACTTAATAAGAGAAGATGCAAGTGATATACATCTGGTCACCAATTTGGATGTGTTAGGGGAGGAGGAAGGGATCTGTAATAGAGAGGGTGGTACTGTGGCAACAGGCACAATTACAGAAACCATGAAAAAAAGGGAAAAGTAAAACACAAGGAAGAATGATCCACAGAGTGATAATCGGAGTAAGGCAAACCTCTTTAATTTATTTGCTAAAAAAAAAGATGATTAATGAAAGAGGGGAGAAAGAGATGGAACAACCCTTACAAATTGAAGTTACTCCCACTAATGAGCTTAGTAATATTAACTTAGTGTCTGTTAATACACAATTTGAAGTCAACCCATATGCTTATACGAGGTCCTCTGCCAATCCCATTGGTGAAGTTGAGGTGCCTGATAATGGGGAACATCTTAAAAACTTCAATATCCCTATGTTTAAAACCATTCTCTTCCCTACTGACTATAGGACGCTGTCACCATTATCCTATTCTAAGATATTTGGAGCTAAATCTAGCTTTCATTTAAATGGACCAGGTAGGGTCCAATATCTAGGAGAGGAACGGGGGGTCCAGAGTGTAAAATTGGCCCCTACGGAAGTTGGAAGGGACACTGAGTCCAGCTCCCAAGCTAATGGAACAGGCAGGGTCCATTGTTTGGGAGAAGAGCGGGAGGTCTGGAGGGATGAACTGGCGCCTATGGAAGGTGGAAAGGTAGCAGTGATTACAGATAGTGGTCCAGATGATGTACAGGAACCTGAGTTAACTTTGACAGAAAAAAATATTTGGAGAGTTATGAAACAAATGCTAGAAGGGAGCCAAGCTGGATATACTGGCAATGGAGGACCATCTCGTGAAGTCGATGTGGGTGAATTATCCATGAAGCTAATGATGGCAGAATCCGACAAAGTACCTACAGTCAGTGTCTCAAGGTCTTGCAACTACTGAAGTAGTTGAACCCAGACAAGGTGAAGGTTTGGGTAGAAAGAAGGGTATTGTGAATGTGCAATATGAAAAGGTACCGCAGAATGAAGCACATGGACAGAGTTCAAACAAAGATCCCTATTCAAATCCTTCGTCCTATGATATCCAGCTGAGGCAGCCTCACTCTGTGGAGTTACCAGGTGTCCTAATATATTACTTGTTCCCTCAAGGTGGTCCTGTATCATTGAATAGAAGGAGAATTTTGGCCCTATTCAATGAGATACCGAACCTTAGTCTCATCTCATCCGGGGATATCAAATTAATTGACTATATACATCCGGAAAGATATGATTATGTTCGGATAGTTTTCCATTGTAGAGCTATATTAGTGGAAGTGGAGACTTTTAATCGGTTTGGTTATGATGTCATAAGCTACAGTAGAGTTATACAAGGTACCGAGGGAGGCTGTGATCTGCAAGCACCTAAAGGTAGGGGTATGGAACAGGTAGAAAGGTTAACCAGCAAGCCACTGAAAATGAATGCTGCTGACTCAAATGAGTCTAGCCTACGATGGCTGGCCTTAACTCTTCGAGATTCTATAGTGCAGTTACAGGATCTAAAACCGAATATTTAAGACTAAAGATACATTTACCCTCGTGTCATGGAGCACGAGGGGTCATTGGTTTTTAAAAAATTCTCCGGAAACTTGTATTATGTTGTGCAAATGTGCATTCTTCTGTTTACAGGAGACATGGTTCACCTCTCCTTGTGTTCTTGATGGTTTCATTGTGTTTTCTGATCCTGCAACACAAGGAAAATTGGGTAGATCTTCTGGGGGGTCTGGCAATCAGAGCACATGTCAAACGGGGACCAACTGTAATTTAAATCTTTAGATTGTCATACTGGTGCCTTGCTGTTCTTCTCAAACTTCTTCTGAACTGTGTAGGACCTATCCACTTTCTGATTGTTAACGTCTATTGGAACGTTAAAAATCATTTGACTGATTCACTGAATTTCCTTGGGGCAATGATAGAAGAAGCCTACTCACTGCAATCTGAGGCGGTACTGATAGTGGCGGGTGATTTTAATGTTAACATTCCTGCTCGTATGGGAGGAAAACGCACCCTTGGACCGGAATACTATCATACAAGAGGTGACCCTATCAATAAGAATATACAAGGACAACTATGGGGCAGTTTTTTTTAGGACTGGGGATTAACTAATTCAGCAGAGCTCTGGGGGATACGGCTGATAAGGCCAAATGGTCTAATGGCAAATTTTCATCAAAAATAGATTATCTTTTTGTCTGTCTCACTGTGTGGTCTGGCCAGTTCAATGTGTGTAAGGGAAACCAAATGTAGCGACCACAAGATTCTGGAGGTAGAATTTAGAAGTATGGACTGTGAGGTGAAACATGCGGTATGCACTGATATTTTTGTGGTTAATCAATCTGGAACACGTATTACTTGGCACAATGACAATGTGGATCAGCTTAACGCTGTATTTCAACTCAACTCGATTTTCATAACACTAGTCTTGGGCAAAAAGTATCAATGTACTGTGCTGACCATTTTGACTATTATGTACAAACAACTATCAAACAGAATGTACTTGCATCTAAGACAAATGTAAGGAAGTCAAACAATCTCGATACCTTTGACGCTGGAAGTAGAACATGAAAAAACTACCGGCAAAGGGAACTGAGGCACATGCGTCGACAGAACCTATCTGGTACTGATGGAGAAGCTTTGGGGAAAAAAATGAAAAATAAATGGAAGAACCAAATTAAAGCCTACAGAGTAAAGATGTATCAGGGGCACAGTGAAGCTATGCTGCCAGCTTTAAGGGATCCTTCTGCAAGATCTTTTTGGGCTCTAATAAATAATTGTAATGTCAAACAGGCCCAAATACAAACCTCTGCAATATCGGAGCAATAGTGGAGGGGTCATTTTGGTTTGGTCTATGTGAACTCTAAGATCAAAAATCCCTTGCAAAAAACCGTTTTAGAACATCCATGGGATTTCCCATTTGATAAAAACTATATTAAACTCCTGATAGACGAGGCCTCCTCGTCTAGGGCGGCAGGTCCTAATGGACTGTCAAATATTGTCTTCAAGGGTAATGCAACTGTTTGGGCCAAAATACTGTTTCTCCTATTCAAGGGCATAGTTAAAGTCCGAGTAATTCCAAATACGTGGCATATTGCCTATATAGTGCCAATTTATAAAACAAGGTGACAGGACATCCCCTGCAAATTATAGAACTAAAGCACTCTTGGATGCGGACTCCAAGATCTTTTCAGGACTAGTACTGAAACACATCCAAGATTGGGCAGAGGTAAATAAGATTGTATTCCGTCTCCAATTTGGTTTTCGCAAAAATGTGGCCACGGACGCTGGAGGATTACTTATGAATATCCTATAGCAGAAAGCATGGAAAAAAGGTAGTACTCCTGTCTATGTAGCTTCAATAGACCTAACCATGGTCTTTGACATGGTGGATAGGAGTATTATTTGGGGGAAGTTACATCTACTTGGGCTAACCTCGCCCTTATTGACAATCCTGTACCATCTACATGAAGGCTCCAAGCTACAGGTACGCTTAAGTAATACGGGAATCCTTACACAGACGATCAATGCTACAACTGGTTTACGTCAGGGGTGCGTATTCGCACCTGCAATATTCAATCTGTATGTATCAGATGCTGGCAAGGTCATCGAAACAGCTGCCTTTGTGTCACCTACAGTTGAGGGAACAAAGGTATCCTGGTCTGCCTACGCGGATGATTTTGTTATTCGATCACACCCCGCCAGGACTGCAACGCTTGTTAACAAAATTTAGAGATTACACTATTGCTAATTCCGTCCTGATGAATGTAAATAAAACTGTGATCTTAACGGCTACACTGCAGTGCTACCAGGGGTAATCCTGATTGGTTTTTGAACAATGAAAAACTGTGCGCAAAATCACACCTGCAGTATTTGAGCTACCCAATTTTTGAAATTAAAATAAACCGAATTATCGTCAATTCCTGGATAAAAAGGTGCAGGTACAAATCATTCATCTTTAAAAAGTCGATGCTAAATATGGGAAATTTTCATTTATACTGACCTTGCGCTACTATAAATCCAAGGTGATCCCACAATTCTGCTACGGTTTGGAGTTGTTTCCTAGGTGGGCAATTGACGAGATGGATGAATATGATGCTAAGATTTTAAGATCAGTGTTTACATGCCTGCCTAATTGTGTGCCACTTGAAGTGCTGCAATATGAACTTGGTCTATGCTCCATTAGAAGCATGGTTATGTGGTGCCGAGTATGCTTATTTAGGAAATTAATTGTGAGCTCTAAAGACACTATGTATGATCTGCTGGGAAACTGGATCCGAACCGGTACATGTCTCTGAATATCTAAATGAGTTAACAAGGGAAATCCTAGTGTACGTAACCTCTTTTGGTGCAACATGTGAGTTGCTTATATTCAGCCCAAATAAAGCAAAAAAATATGCAGAGCAACTAGACTGGAATATTACCTGTGCTAAGGTAGTTGGAACTAAATTATATAAGCATTTGGTATCAGGCTACAAAATTGGGGGATGGATGGAGTCATACTTGACTAAGTTTCCTGATAAAGGATGGCGTAATGAATTTGAGTTTTAAATGCAATGTGCTGCCTACCAGGGAAATCACAGACCTCCGGGAAAGGAGGAATGGAATATCGTCATTGTGCAGATTCTGTGGTATATTTGGGCTGCCTGAAACCTTACAGCACGTCTTAAAATATTGTGCAGCACTGCGAAGTGAACATATACATCACTTCCTAAAATTTGTCGACATGGACAGTGTGGATCTTTTAAAATTGTGGCTCGAAATGCTACATGGAAGTAATTTTTCTCAGCAGCAGCTTGCAGCTTTGCGATTTCTCAAAGATCTGTCTGTCAGTCAAACAATATGAATTATGTAGAAGAACTGAAATTTAACATTGCAGCAAAAGTGGTCGCTCCAGTGAGTTGTTGTAGTAGTTAGTCATTGATAATGAATGTATATGCAATATACATCCTTTCTTCCTCTGTTTTCTTTTTGCTTTTTAATTCTGTGTATAATCAATCATGTATTATTGGAGTTTTGTATTGTAAGATGATTTGTAAATATGTATTTAGTTGTGTTCTTGTATATTGAAGTGTTTTTGTAAAGGTTATGTACAACCAAAACAAATATACATGCTCCCTGGTTTAACATTTCTGGACTAGCTGTCAAAGTTCCAAAAGTTTCTCAAGTTTGCAAAATAGTCTCAAGTTCCTGAAAAGATAAAATGTCCAAGTTGTTGTCGGAGGGATGGGATGCCACTTTAATCCCTTTCCACCACTTGGGTGGGTTTCTTCCTGCTAGGTTTACATATTGGTTCCCTATGTGTTACCTTTGAACTGGTTCTTCATTGGTGTTGTTTGGCCCCTTTGGGCCACTTGGGTTTCTCTGTCCCAATGTTTACTTATCTTCCAAGGGTATTCGTAACCCCTCTTTCCATATGTCTCTCTTGGTTCTCGATAGTTTCTTTGAGCCGTTCCAATATTCAGTTTTCTCAGGGTCCTGTAAACCTTAAGGTTACTTGCTTCTTTCTCTTTCCTTTCTGCCCCTGGTATGGGGTTAGGGTAATCCCTCCTCCTCCTCCCCCTTCCTCCTTTGCTCTCTCCACCCCCTTCCACTGTGAGCAATCCAGGTACCTTCTATGTTGCAGCGTGTGCTCCAGTGAGGTGACAACTGCTTGGTAGCATTGTCGTTCTCCATGGCTTTCTGGCATTCCCGCCTGGGTACGAGCAAGTTTTGCAGTCTGCTCATCTGTGTTCTCTGCTCCTCGTTTCTCTCGTTGCGAGCGGATGATTCGTTCCTCCCTCGTGGTCTGGGTTCAGCATTTTCTCTGGCCCTGGGTCCACCAAGTTCTCCGCATGGTCGTGCCTCCAGATAAGGTTGGCTCTGTGCACAGTCGGCAGCTTGTCTCGCCTTCTCCTGCTTCTCTATGCGCCACAGCCAGATTCATCAGCTGCGCTGTGCAGGGTGGTTCAGTCTCTCAGTGATGGAAGCTCTCCTCCGTGTATTACTTCGACGCCATTCACAGGTTATCGTGCCTTTTATTCTGGCTCTGTGACCAAAAAGGGATGTGTTGGTTATGTTCCATTGTCAAGCCCACAGTGAGACCAGCATTGTCTTGAGACAAACATCCAAAAGCACTTTCAGTATTACTTTGAGTCTCACAGCTGAATGTAACATTAGTTTCTCGGATTCCCATGTATGCAATTAATGCCTTATTTATAGGGAGTGCTCCATAGGAATGGGAGTCTTTGTTTTCTTGAGGGGAGTCCCTCCCAGTGATGTGCCGCTTTCCCAAACCCCTAGTGGGGGTTTTGCTAAGCGGACTCCCCTCCCTAGCTTCAAAGGAGATGGCTCCCCCCAGGGAATGGCAACAAAACCTCCAGATTCGTCACAGCACCCACGGATGGGAGGGCGATCGAAGCGCTCATCCAAAAAGAAGCCATCAAACCAGTCCCTCAGGATCAGGTAAACCAGAGAATGTACTCTCGATACTTTCTTGGTCCCAAAAATGACAAAACAGAAAGACCACTTTTAGACTGTGGCCAGTAAACAAATATGTTAAACCAAAAAAATTCAGAATGACCTCCCTTGAAGAGGTAATTGCACTACTAAAGAAGGCAGATTATATTACAAAACGTAATATTAAAGAAGCTGATTTTTTTATTTCAATGTTCCCAAGTCATCACAAATATTTTCCCTTCAAAGTAGACAAGACATTTCTAATTCAAGCTTTTCCCTTTTGGAATTGTTGTGGGACCTTGTGTGTTTGCCAAATTGCTTACAAGGGTGACATCCGCGCTGCAAGGGCATTGCAGTGTACCATTATCTAGACTGCTGAATAACGGGCTAAAGCGCTGAAAAGTGCCTCCTGCACACCCAGTAAAAATGTAATCTCCTACACAGTCTAGGGTTTTCCGTTATTGAGGAATTGTTAAGCCTTGCTTCAAGCCAAAGCAAAAAATGCCCAGAGGCCATGCAAGACATGCAAAAAGCAACAGCTTACCCTTCTCAGGAGAAAACATAAGCACTACAAGCTCAAATTATTTGTTACATAGCCGGACGCCAGATACCCCTCGGAAAACGAATGAAGCTCCTTGGCATGTGGAATCCTGTATCTTTTTATCGTTCCTCATGACTGCCTCTACATACAGCAGTGGCTAGCGTAACAGTGGTATCAAGGGACAGGCGAGTGGGACGATCTAGTGTTGGTCTCGGAAAAGGTGGTAGGGTCTCTGAAATGGCAGACAGAGTCCTTTTGTGAACTTGCCAGGACAAGTAACCATCACAATGCATGCATTCATGGCTTGCTAGAGTGGAAGGAGGGTGCCTTCTCAACACCTCACTGCCCAGGGAAAGTGGTCAGCTCAACAAGCCAACTGGCAAATTAACCTGTTGTAACTCCCAGCCATTAAGATGGCAATTTGCTATTTTCAAAACATTCTAATAAAAATGGGCATTCTCATCAACACAAATGCCACAGTGATTTTTTTTAAATCAACAAAAAGGCTGAACACACTCAAGAGTGTTGTCCCTGCTCGCGCAAAACATTTGGCAGTGGTATCTGAAGAAACATTCACATCCAACATGTTCCAGAGGAACACAATTGTCCTATAAACAGTTTAATCACAGACCTTGTAAAAGACTACAAGTGGGTACTTGACATCAGTAGACTCAAATAGATTTTTGGAACAAGTGGCCAACCAACAGTGGACCTGTTTGCAACAGCAAAAAAATTAGAAAGGCCCAAGATCTGCATCCAGGTACCCAGAACAGGGGACCCTAGGCAATGCACTATGGATGAGCTAGTCAGTAATATTTGCATGCGCTTGTCCCCAGTCACATGGCTGTGGAAAGTGGTACGCAAATGACACAAGGAACACCTAACAATGATACTTATTGCAGCATTGTGGGTGAGACAACTGGGGTATTCCCACGTGATGAACGTGTCTATTTATCTACCAATCAAACCTCCACCCTCACGTGACATGCAAATACAATAACCGCATATAACCCACTGTTTCCTCAGACAACCAACTTGGCAGCTGGGCTTCTGAGGTCATATAATTCAGTCATTTAAAACTTTTCCAGCATGGGGTTTGGCATGGATTCACATGCTCATTCCCCGTCAGGCTGAGAATCCTCAGTAAAAGAAAAAAGTTTCATTTTGACTTAAAACTGTTTTTCTCCTTTAAACCATTCACTGTCCCCTGGGTCATAGTGACCCCATCCAATGACAATCCTCTCCCTAAGATCCACCCCTGGTAGCCATCTAATGATTTTTACTGAGTGCTTCAGTGTTGGGAGTCCTCAAGTTGCTCTCCAAGCTAATTTCATGTTTGAATTTTGACTGATTTTTGCTTGATCATCTTCAACAAAGGGATTCGCTACTGGCGAACATCTTCATCCACTGTTGGATCGTCATCAAAGTTTTGAGAAGACTTGGCCTTGGGCCTACTTTCTGCCTTTCAGCCATGACTGAAAAGAAATGGGAAAGTCGAAGCCTCTTCAAACTCTGCACGAATTGTGGATTAAGAAACGTCTTCTTGGAAGATCAGCATCATAAATGGTTATATTGCCTGCATCCGGACCAAAATGAGGAAGGATGCAGGGTTTCTCAAAGAAAACTAAAAAAGCAAAAAAAGCAAAGCACTGACTCAGACGCGGGGTAGGGTCAAATCTCATCTAGGACCAGCCGGTCCGACGAGAGGAATCCCTCCGGGAGGAGGTTGATATCCTTTGAGTCAGGCAGAAGGCGATCGCCATCACCGTCGGCCTCCATGGTGAGCCGACCACCCGAGGGGAACTCTTCAAAGCGAAAGTCTCTAACCCCGTCTAAACTCTGTATCCGCACATAAGCAGACGAGGGAAAAGTCCGGTGAGAACTTGTCGAAGCTGGCTAAGGCCTCACAGCATGCCAGGTCAACGGTCAATGACGACACCGTTGACGAAAGCAGCGACAAACATAGTCGAAAGTCAACGATGTCCACTGAACAGCGTTGAAGTCCATAAAGCAAGTGTCGGCTGCTCCACAGGTGTCCTTACCCCCTAACCGAGGTATGTCTGCGGAGGCAGCGACAAAGACTGCGACCACTCCGGGATCAGGGAAAGACCCGGCAGCCGCACAGACCCAGCAACCTCCTGAGAAGGAGAGAGAGAGAGCGACGGTCCCCCCCAGTGGACCTTCCGCGACATGTGGACCAGCAGGCTGCTCTGGACAGGCCGGAGCATATCTACTCTAGTACTGACGAGGACAATGATTGGCAGGATGATTGCTCTTCAGATCACAAAGGGTCCCCTGCTCGCAAGAGGAGGCGCGTCAGCCTAGACCCTACACCGCTGGTTTGATTCACTCCTAGACCTAGGGATGTGTCGCAAGACATTCTACGGACCCTGCGCACACTGGTCACTGAAATCCAGCAGAGGATGCCTCCAGGACCTATACCTTCGTGGGCTATGCAAGAACCTCTGAGGCTAAGCTCATCCCCGTGAAAGAGCAGGGCCAAAGGGGCGCTGGTCCTTGCCATGATTCCACTCCGACCTCGTAGATAAAAGACCCCATCCGGAGCCCTAGCCCGCACAGAGGCACCGACACCAACACAGCTACCACGGCTACGGGCACCAACCAGGACAACGACTTTGAGGCCGAATGGGAAATGCTGTACGTGGACGAGCCCCCTAGGGCCTCCCCACCCGACGAAGTTGCATCCTTTCATTCCATCATGTCAAGGGCCTGGGAACTGTTTCAGTTAGTCCCCGAGGAGACCAAGAAAGAGGGCGTCCTGTACCAACGGCGCAAGTCGAGAAGGAAGAACATCATGTCTGTTCCCTTCCAGGACAACATTTGGGAAGAGGGCCTGGCTCTAATGAGACGTATGGCCCAACCAAGCGGGACAGGTTGGAAAATAAGTACAGGGTTCCAGATTCAGCCCCCAGGTGCTTAAGATCTCAGCCATCGCCTGATTCGGTGGTCTCGGCCGCAGCCAGGAAGCACTGTGGGGAACCCGTCATTGGCAGCCATGGTACCTCTGGAACAGGATGGGAAGAGCTGGATACAACAGGCAAGAGGTAATTTATATAGCAGCCTCACCCATCAAGGCAGCTAACGCCCTACCCATTTTAACGGGGAACTATGGTTCAAGTTGGATCCTATTCTGGACTCCCTTTCCGAAGGCAAGGAGGTTGTGGCCTTGGATTGCGCCATCACAGTAGCATTGGACATCGCAGACACAGGTTTCAGCCAGAGCAGGAACAGGGTGTCCCTGCATCATCAAGGTTGGTTGAAGGCAACAAACCTCCGACCAGACGTTCAGGCGAAGTTGCTGGATATGCCCTTCGATGGGGAGAACCTCTTTGGAAAGGCAATCGACAAGTCTTTGCAAGCAATATAGACTGACACAGCAATGGCGCTCTCCATTCCATTTCCTCTCTTCCAGAGGAAAACCAGGAAGATCATCCAAGGTTTATCGTACACTGTACCGACAACCTTCACTCTCCTCCATGTTAGAAGCGTCCAGGGGCTGCTCTCAAGACAGCGGAGGACAGCCGCAGCACCGCTCACCAAGCTGGCCTGAAGCAGCCGTGGCCTCGGGAATCCCACTTATATACCCAGGTGGGAGACCGGCTGGCGAGGTTAGTCAGTGCGTGGGAAAAGATCACTGCGAACAGCTGGGTGCTGGATGCTGTCAGACAGGGGTACACCTTGGAGTTCCAGCGCAGGTTTCCTCGTATTAAGCTGACATACAACAGCTTATGCCGGAGGTGCAGTCCATGTTGCAGAAGGGGGCAATAGAACTTGTACCGCAGTGTCTCTGGAGCTCCGGAGTATACTCCAGATATGCTCTGGTTCGAAAGAAAACAGGGGGTTGTAGGCTGATCCTAGAGGTTTGTGGTCTCAACAAGTACTTGAAGTCCCAAAAGTACTGGATGGTCACATTGCAACATGTGCTCGGCCAGCTGGAGCAGGGAGATTTTCTAATATGTTTGGATCTGGTGGACGCCTACTTCCACATACCCATGCACAAGAAACACTTCCAAGTTCCTACGATTCGTGCTTCAAGGTCAACATTACCAGTTCAAGGCTCTGTCATTCGGCCTGGAATCTGCCCTGGGTGTTTTTACGAAAGGCCTGGCCTCGTGGCGGCACATCTTCATCTACAAGGCATCCATGTATGCCCCTACCTGGACAACTGGCTGGTCCGTTCCCGCTCACAAGCTGAGGAAGTTGGGATTCTCCATACACTAGCCAAAGTATTGCTTGAGGTCATCTCAGGATGCGCTGTTTCTAGGTGCCCGACTCAACGCGGTGACGTGTTTGGCATCGCCCTCGGAGGAGCAGATGAGAGCCATACACGGAAAAGTACAGAGCTTGTCGTCGGTTAAGACAGCAACGGTTCGGTCCATCAAGTCGCTACTGGGCATGATGTCCCCCTGCATCAGCCTCATTCACCTGTGTAGGCTTCACAAAAGACCTGGATGTAAGATCTGTCGGGCAATTCGGTGGTGGACATCTTGTCCGGGGAGCTCTGTTTCAGGTTCCTTCTTACCAGGAGACTGTCACCACAGATGCCGCTCTTTAGGGATGAGGAGCCCACACTGCACAGTTGCACGCCAGAGGCCTCTGGCAACCTGAGGAGAAGGACCTCCATTTCAACGTCCTTGAACTTTCTGCCATATTCTGGCTCCTCGAGTCTTTTCTCCCGTTGTTGAAAAGCAAGGAGGTGAGGATCTTCACGGACAACACCACAACCATGTTTTAGATCTGCAAACAGGGGTGACCCGCTCACCAGTGCTTTCCCAAGGAGGCCCAGGACCTGTGGCAATGGGCCGTTCATCAAGGCGTGTTAATCGTCCTGTTTCACTTAGTGGGCATCAGGAACACCATTGCGGACTCGCTCAGCAACAGAGAACTGCGTTCTTGCCATGAGTGGGAACTTCACCAGGACCAGGTGGATTTTCTGTTTCAGCAAATGACGCTGGCACCAGACCGATCTCTCCATCACGGCGGCCAACACCAAGTGCCAAAGGTTCACCAGCAGGTTCCCTCAACCGAGGAGCATGTGAGACACGTTCTCTTTCCTGTGAGAGGGATGGTTCCTGTACACCTTCCCTCCGTTTCCACTCCCCTTACGTGTGATCAACACTCTCGCAGTGCCACTGCAGGATAATACTTGTTGCCGCGGTGTGGCCGGGACAAATTTGGTATCTGGACCTACTAAGTCTGTCAGTGGCCCCATCCATACGGCTGTCCCCGGACCTTCTCACCACAGAATGGGGTTGGGGGTGATTCTGCATCACGTCAGTCTCTGGGCCTGAGGGCATGGCTCCTGCAGCCCTTGCGATTGAAGGTTATGCTTTACCCACAGAATGTAAGGACATCCTGGCCAGAGCCTCGTCAACATTGAAGTGCTATGGACATAAATGGAAACACTTCTGTGTGGTGCCAGACTCAGATTACCCCTCTGCGTTTCACGGCTCCGCAACATTCTTGCATACTTGCTTTCCTTGGCCAAAGTGAGACAGGCACAGACCTCTATCATGGTGCATCTCGCTGCCATATCCAGGTACACCAGATCCCCGGGCAGACCTTCGCTGTGGTCTCACAGGCTCGTCAAGGAGTTCCTCGAGGGACTCTTCCGGACTTTCCTGCCAGTGAAGGCCCCTGGCCCGGTGTGAGAGCTCAAAGTTGGGCTAACTAAGCTCATGGGAGCACCGTTCGAACCTATGTATCAGACCCTGCTAATGTTTCTCTAGTGGAAGACCGCTTTCCTCGTGGCTATCACCTCGGCCAGGCTGGTCGGCGAGATTCAGGCCTTGTCTTGCAAGCAGCCTTACTTGTCTTTCCACGCTTCAAAGGTGGTATTGCGTGCCTAGACACGCAACCTTTATGACAAACGTACTGTCAGAATTCCACCTCAATGAACCTTTGGTGTTAACGTTCTTCTTTCCGAATCAGTCGTCGCCAATGGAAAGGGCTTCGCATTCCCTGGACGTTGCTCGTGCTTTGAAGTTCTACGTGGCACGAACAAAGAATTTTCAGAAGACTTCTCAGTTGTTCATTGACTTTGGACCTGTAAATCACGGAAAGGCCTTGTTGAAGGCTTTCATCTCCAGGAGGCTCTCCGGCTGCATCATGCACTGTCATCGACTGGCTAGCAGGCCGCTGCAAGGCTGGCCATGAGTCCTCTCCACCAGAGCCATTGCAGCAACGACAGCGTTGCTCTGTGGTGTGCCCCTGCTCGACATATGCAGGGCTGCTACGTGGGGGGTCCATGCATACCTGCATGAGGTTCTGCTGCGTCAACAAGGATTCCAGGGAGGAGTCCCGAATCGGCCAATCGGTGCTGCATAACCTGTTGGTTTGAGGTGTGTCTGTTCCAGAGGTCAGTGTTTATTGCTTCTGTTGAGCCTTGTCACCTCCTGTGGTTGTGTATATATACTGCTTTGTAATTGTTATTCATGAGCTTGTGAATCCATGCCAGATCCATGCTGCAGTATTGTTCTCCAGCATCGATCTGACATGGATTCACATGCAAACTCTCCTGATTTCCCCTCTGTGGCTCTCCTTGGTTCATACTGCCACTTTATGTGCTTGCCAAATCTGAAAATGGCCGCCAGGGGTGGAGCGAAGGGAGAGAGAGGACTGCCATTGGATGGTTTTCTCTCCCAGCCTAAAGGACGCAAGAAAACCACCCGACGGTCATTGTTACTTAAATAAATGGAAGCCGTTTTGTGTACACAAAAACACATCATCTTCATTAACTGCTCACCAGCAAACGTTGTTAATTACCTGCTTCCTTTGCTTAATTCCGGCCTGGTATACAACTCGCACAAGGTGCATTTGGCAGAATACAAAACATCACAAAACAAATTATCTTGGTGGAGGGTACTAGTTGTCAGTGCCTTCATGGAAGACCTAAAACTCATAGTAGCACATCCACCTGTTAATCGGTCCCCCATTTGAACCACTGCACACATCTCCCTTAAAGGAACCATGATACAAGGTTGTGTTTCTTTTTGTGGTCACCTCAATCGCAAGAATATGAAGTATTGGCATTATCTGAGTCAGTACCGTTTGTCCCAATACACAAACATAAGGTGGTTTTAAGAACACCCCCTAGGTCTTCCCTAAGATATGTTTCAAAATTCCACATCAATCGGTTGAATTGCTGGCCTTCTTTCAAAACCCACAAAACAGGTGTGAAAGAGCACTACACTTAAGCGGAAATGTGAAGCTCAGTGCACACCTCTACACAGGACTATTACTAATTACTACGATCTGCCGTTTTGGCATCTCCCCTATGATCAGGCCTATCTGGTCAATCTAATAAAGCGATCTAAATCGTCCTGCGCTCCAGGCTCAGATGGCCTCTCAAACATGACTCTCAAAGAAAACCCGGAACAATGGATCTACACCTTGGACTAAATCTATAAAAATGTTCTGGAAACCAGACACACTCCAAATTCATGGAAGGCAGCCAATGTGCTCCAGATCTTTGAGTGGTGATAGGGGCGACCCGAATAACTACCGCCCAATTGCTTTATTGGACGTTATGGGGAAAAATGATGCCATATTGCTCCTATGAAGCTTGGGCAAATGGTCACCGAGCGAGGGATGTCAAGATCGGTCCCAGTCAGGTTTTGTATAAGGTCTGGGGACCTCTCCACCGATTTTCCTCCCCTCACTACTGATGAACAGAGTAAAAAAAAAAAACTGACAAGATCTACATAGCCTTTGTCGACCTATCTAAAGCTTTCGACGGAATTAGCAGGAAACGACTCTAGAGCAAGCTTCTGTCATGGAACTGCCTTGTAGACCTGGTTGACCAGCTAAAGGCGTTGCATGCGGACTCTTGCTGTAGAATTCGTTTGAATGTTTCCGGCCTCCTGAGTGATAAGATCCCCGATAGGCGAAGGTGTCGAACAAGATTGCCCATTAGCACCGACCCTTTTTAATCTTTACATCTCAGATTTGGCAGCATCCCTGGATGGTGTGAGGTGTGTTCCACCAAAAATTGGTGGAGCAAAAGTCAGCCAACTCCTGTACATGGATGACTTAGCCCTTCTTGATACTACCCACATAGCCTGCAACGACAACTAAATCAACTGGAGGAATATACTGTCCTGAACCACCTACAGGTGAACACAGGAAAGACAAAGGTCCTTGTTCTGCAAAAGTGCCAAGGGAAACGGAACAAGCTATTCACTTGGCAATTGGGGTCTAAGAAAATCGAGTTGGTTGACTCCTTCAAATCCCTGGGTGTCCAGATCTGCAAAAATGTTATGCAAATAAACTGTTCAAACGTTGAAATAAAAAATGAGTCGAATCGAGCTGTAATCAGGAAATGCAGAAGTTGTGCCTTTTCGCTGCAACCATTAATGGACTTCTACAGAGCCAAAGCAGTTCCTGTGGTGGCATACAGTGCTGATTCCTTGATTGACGTACCAAAAAAGCAATGGGCATTATTAGGCCGCTTCTATCCCAATTTAGATCATCAGAAGGGAGCTAGGGCTAACCTCTCTGAAGGGAGCAGTGGAGTGGAATGCCTTGACACTTTTTGAAAAATACTCAGTGGTTTGCCCTCCAATGATGTTTGTGCTAATAAAAGCTGAGGTAGAGTCTAGGACCAGCACGCTGGGGATCTTCTGGGACCAGACTTGTAGATCTCTCCTGGAGGAACTGGGGACAACCCTTGAACCTTTGTCCAACCCATGCAAAGTTAAGAAAAAGCTATGGGAAAGAGACTGGATTGTGACCTGCGAGGAAACCAGCAAATGCAAACTGTTTTGCCACTTAGCAAACAAAGTAAGTCCACTGGGAGATACTCCAGGTTACATAAATGACATTTCGAGGGGATTGGGTCCTCCGACGTATTCCATATCTATGAATGTAATCACCACAGCTGTGCTGCTTCGTAAAATCTTTCTGCGTCCTGCGTCGATTACGTTGATACGCCGCCCTCGAGGACCTCCTCCGATGGCCGACGTCACTGGATGTTATAAGTAGGACGCACGACGCCCGTAGCCTCAGTTCCGTTTTTTCCGTGAATGTGTTCACTTCGGAGATCTCGGCACGCCTCGACTCTGTGGATTTTCTGTTCTTTATCGGTTCTTCGAACCTGTTCGTTTGTGAAGTATATCCTTCGAGATGTCTACCTCGTTCTCCACCCCGCGTCCGGGCCTTAAGAAGTGCAGGGACTGTGGGTCCAAGATGTCGGTGACGGACTCGCACGACGCCTGCCTCTGGTGCCCGGGGAGGCCCATGACATGGATGATTGTGTCGACTGCCAATCGCTTACGTCCAAAGCCTTGTGGGAGCACAAGAAGAAACTGTCGGTAGGTAAGGTGTCCAAGCCACGGAAGTCGAGGTCTGCGGGGCAATCGACGGACGATTCGAGGGGCGAATCTCCGCATTGTCGTCAGACGTCCAGTGGATCTCGGTCCCGGAGAAGGTCCCACCACTCCTCTGCCTCTTAGAAGCACTCCTGGAAGCGCCGTCATCGGTCGCCTTCCCCGTCCTCATCCGAGGAATCCGCCCGTCGGCGGGTCGCTTATCCCACCAAGCATGCGACGCCAGAGGAATGGGCTTCCTTCGGTAAGAAAATGCTAGCAATTCTCGAATCGCAGGGCACTGGTCCGTCCGCGCCTCCGAGTGGGGTCGGTTGTGATCGGTCGAGAGACACCGCTCGTACGCCTTCGGGCTCGGGTGGTCGGCACGATTCGCAGGAAAGGTCCCGCTCAGACAAGGGGAATCGTTCTTGTCATGCCCATTCCAGGTCCCGGTCCTCGACGCGCTCAAGACCGTGTGCACCTGTGGTGTCTTCGAGGAAGACATCGACGCCATCGGCGCCCAGGCTGTTGAGGGACATGCTCGGGGCTCCGCCTCGAGGCCTGTGTCGACGCCGTCGATGCTGTCGGCGCCGCGTTCAGTGTTGACACGGATTCACTTGACGCCCTCGACGCCTTTCGAGGCTGTTTCGACGGGGGTACCCTGGGGCACGGTGGAACCCCCTAGAAAGGCTCTGGCCCATAGAAAGGCTCTGGCTTTGTTCCCCATTCTGTGCCCCCTTACCACCATCTTCAATACATTTCAGAGGTGGGTGAGGGCTCTGATGATGGCCTGGTTCCTGATACGATGCCAGATGAGATTCTCTCGGGCCATAGCCAAATTGAGGACCTGCGTCAGTCCCTGCATGATGCAAGTGGTCTGGACACCTCTCCGGAGGTGGAGTTTTGTAGGCCTGAGCCTGGCACTCATGCCAACTCCTCGTACCGGCGCCTTATGTCTAGGGTCACCAAGTACTTGGGGTGGTCTGCTCCCCCAGGGGATTTTCTTGAGGATGACCTTACGGATATCCTTGACCAAGGTCCACCAACTGACCCGGTACTGCCGTTCCATATGGCTCCACAGAGGAGGGTGGCGGCGGCTTGGACTGCTTCGGAGAGTCTCCTGGCCGTGGGCAAGTCTTTGCCGCAAAAATACCGCCCAGCCAGTAGCGACCCCTGCTACTTGACCAAGCACCCCACTCCGGAGAGTTTGGTGGTGCAGGAGGCTACGGCCCCAGCAAAGCAGGCGTTGTATCCTACCATCCCTCCTGATAGGGACGGCAAGCGTTTTGATGGTTGGGCGAAGAAAGTGTTTTCTTCAGGGGGTATGGCGTTTCAGGCGGCCAACTCCGTGTGTGCCTCGTTTCACGCACACTCTGTGGAACTGTTTCCTTAGCGGCTGAACATATTCCTGAAGGGGACGAACGGGATGGTTTCCTTGCTATGGTCCAGGATGGCAAGGATGCCATTTGTGAGGCTGTTCAGTTGGGTTTGGACATGGCGGCGAGCACCGTAATACGCAGGTTTGCGTGGTTGCGGAAGTCGGGGTTTGCTCTTGATGTGCAGGTCCGGCTCCTCAACATGCCCTTTGGCGGGGAACATCTTTTTGGCAGCAAGGCTGACGAGAGCCTTGAGAGGTTACAGACCCCCAAAGCTGCAGCGAAGTCGTTGGGCGCTGCAGTTCGACAAACTCTGCCTTTTTGTCCTAGGAGACAGCAATGGAGGGGAGGTTCCTTTCATTATTACTCATCCTTTGGTAAAGCGAGAGGAGCTGCCAGTCAAAGGGGCCACAGTAGGAGTGCCAGAGGTGGAAAACAAGGTACTTAAGGTGCCAAGGCTGCTCAGGCAGTTGCCTCTTTGCCCTCAGGCAACGCCGCAGCCGCTTCAGCTCAGTCATGAGGCCATGTCCCATGCTTCGCCCGTTGGGGGGAAGGCTGGCGCAGCATCTTGTAGAGTGGCGTGCCATTACTTCAGATGTGTGGGTTCTGGAGATCATAGCCCACGGCTACTGTCTTCCTTTCCGGCAGAGGCCTCGCGACAATCCACCAGGGAATCTCTCTTTGAAGAGTCTGGATCCACTCCTTGCGCAGGAAATTCAATCCCTGCAAGAGAAAGGCGCCATAGAACTGGTGCCTGTAGCGAAGAGGAACAAGGGATGGTATTCCCCTTATTTTTTGATTTCCAAGAAAGACGGAGAGATTGAGACCCATCATGGACTTGCGCGGTTTGAACAAACTCCTCAGGAAGGACAAGTTCAAGATGGTTATTCTCTCTCTCAAGTCCTCCAGGCCCTTCAACTTCAGGACTGGTTGGTGTGTCTCGACCTCAAGGACGCTTATTTTCATGTGCCGATCCATCCAAAGCACAAGAAGTACCTGAGGTACGCGGTTGGCGATTCGCACTTTCAGTTTCGGGTTCTGCCGTTTGATTTGACCTCCGCCCCGAGGGTCTTCACCAAGCTCATGCTAGTGGTGGCAGCGCATCTCAGGAAAGGGGGAATTTGAACCTTGTCCTCAAGTTTCTGATGGGTGCTCCGTTTGAGCCTTTGCGTTCTTGCCCTTTGAGACTGTTAACTCTTAAAACTGTATTTTTGGTTGCGGTCACTTCTGCTCGCAGAGTGAGTTACAGGCACTTTCAGTTAAGCCACCCTTCACTGTGTTTCATAAGGACAGGGTTGTCCTTAGAGTTCGTCCTTCCTTTCTTCCGAAGGTGGTGTCGGAATTTCATTACACCAGAAGGTTGTTCTTCTGGCATTTCATCCTCCTTCACATCCTGGTAAGGAAGAGGAGAGGCTCCATCGGCTCGATCCTAGGAGAGCTTTAAGCTTTTATATTTCACGCATGTCCCGGGTCAGAGTGGACGATCAACTCTTCATTGGTTACGCTGGTAAGCATTTGGGACAAGCTGTGACTAAGCAGACTTTGTCTTGCTGGATTATTCTGGCTATTTCTGAGTGTTACCGCTTGGTGGGTAAGGACCCACCGGTCGGCTTCCGGGCCCATTCTACCAGGGGTATGGCTGCCTCTACTGCCCTACAGAGGGGTGTTCCTATTCGTAACATCTGTGATGCAGCCGCCACCTGGGCTTGGGTCCATACTTTTGTACGTCACAACTCCCTCGATTCCATCTGTGGGCAGGATCCGGCCTTTGGCAAGGCGGTCCTTTGCTCTGTAATTTGATTGGGCATTCTAAATGTCTTTTGCTAAATTATTTTCCCACCTCCTTGCATTGGTACTGCTTTGGGAGTCTGTCATAGAGATGGAATACGTCGGCGGACCCAATCCCCTCGAAGAACAAGTTACTCTCTTACCTGGTAACATTCTTTCGATGGGATGGTCCGACGTATTCCATATCGCTCCCTCCCTGCCTCCCCCGCTACAGAATTTCTTATTCGATTGCAGCTTACGTTTCCGCAAGGCTTTGTGTGGTCAGACTGGAAGAAGACTGGTGCCACATGTTCTGGGGGGAAAAAACTGCAACTGAGGCTACGGGCGTCGTGCGTCCTACTTATAACATCCAGTGACGTCGGCCGTCAGAGGAGGTCCTCGAGGGCGGCGTATCGACGTCATCGACGCAGGACGCAGACGCCGAAAGATTTTCCGAAGCAGCACAGCTGTGGTGATAACTGTCATAGATATGGAATACGTCGTCAGACCATCCCATCAAATAAAGGTTACCAGGTAAGAGAGTAACTTGTTCTTCCAGACCGCTACCTTAGGTCTCAGTTCACGAAGATCAGATTCATCCTATACCCCACACTGGAGATTATTATAGCAAGAGACGGCAGGAGTTCAGAAACTGCACTGTGCAGGTTTTGCAGGAGACTGCGAGTTTTGGAAAATCTCTTCCACCTCTGCACCCAATGCCCAGCCCTAACTGAATTAAGAAGATGACATTTTGCAAAAATAGTGGAAAGTGCCCCTTCCCTTTCGGCAGAAGATTGGGAGAAAAGATTGCACTGAGCATTGCAGTAGTAAAATGTTTGCAAAAATGCTTGTGACACAGGAGTGCCTCATTTAGCAATACGGACTAGATGACAATACGTGACACTTTGACAAGATGTACAATCCCTTTAGGACAGATTTTATTTTGCTAAAAGTTTTTGTTTTAAATGAATGTAAGCAATAAAAAAAACTATTTTTTATACCTTCAAGCAACAACAGATTCAAAATTGGGACAAGCATTTTTCAAACATTCACAATTGTCCCTTCTGCTAACCCACCACCTTCATCAGGTGCTGCTTGCTCGTCTATCTAAAGTATGTGAATCTAAGCAGATTGATATGCTTCAGAAGACCAACATTATTTACCTAGTAATCCCCTTTCTGTGGTTTGTATCTGCAATCACATGTGCCCACCCATCCTCCCCTCTTGGTAGTGAAGGCACGTTGCTACAATACTATCATAACAAACGTGTACTTGGGGCAGACAAACAATCAGAGGTTGTTGACACATGATTAATCATGGGTATCTGTACACTTAGGATATGGATCATGTGACGGGAACACCCCTGTTAATACCCTGTTATTGATTATGAAAAGAACATTACAGATGTAATATTGTACTACAGGCACTATAGTGACTACGGTGACCTTTACCAAGCATGTGATCCTAATGAGATACAAACCACAGAAAGACGATTACTGGTTAAATAATTGTTTGTATGCATCCTACTTTAGGGGGCTTAGTTTGTCCGTAGGACACATTCATAGAACATAATAGCTGGTTATGTTGTGTGCTGTATACCACTTATTGCCAGTGTTCTAGACCTGGCTGCTTGCAATTTCTTGAAGGCCTACTAGAATGTGTACGATGATGGTAATAGTGGTCTAGTGAACTGAGGCAATGCTTTTCTCTGAGTTAATCTGCATAATCCAACTATGACTCTTTCTGAACCTGGGCTGACGTTGCCTTGTCCTGTTTAAGTATATTCATGTTTTTATCTGGGAGTTTGTGGCGTGCTACATGTCGCCTTCCAAGTGCTTCATAGCACTTGTCAGCCTTGTAAAAGTGATGTGACATTAAAATGAATACATATGAAAAGACATGATGTAATACCCTATGATATACCACAGCATATCTTAGCATGTAAATGAATGAGTGGTGGATGAAGGTGTGAGCAAATTAACAAATATAAACAAGCAAAGCTCACTTAAAACTGAAAAATGCCTTTTGGTTAGAAAATCGAAATTGGGAGCCTGATCAAAACAAGGTGGAACAGGTGCAGTGAGGATGAAAGTAGAAGTCCATCAGGAGGGTGTGGGTTGGATAGGAGGGGAGGAGGACCATTGCCCCCTGGATGAAAAAAGAGGCTATGTATTCAAAAGGCCAATTTCATGCTAACATTTCTGAAAGAATGCATTTGGGAACAAAACACAGGCCCTTCTTATGAGTTCAATGATGCAGTAAAATGGTGGCAGTAATTCCATCACCACACATTTTTCGGAAACCGGTTTACTGTCCCTTTTACCTCACCAGCGAAATCATAGCTTGACATTGAAGTGGGTGATCAGCCTGGTGATCTGGCGATTGAGGTTATTCCTCCACTATAAGGACCAACATCAGTGTCTTTGATGTGCAGAATTACATCTGGCACCAAATCTGCCAAAAATCCCTATGGAGTCCTACAGACTCCAAAATTTTTTTTTTAACACCACCATTCTGCCACCGTAATCCCATAGCAACGCCACTGGATTAAATGGCGAGAAAGGTTAACTATATTGGCGGTTAATCGTCTAACTTAATGTTAAACTCGTAATGAGGCCCATATATTTTAACATTGCATAACAGATATTGCTGCATTTTTAATGCTCTTTGAATTTATTTAATCTTTCCTGGAGTTAAATGCGCATTTTTTCTGTAGACATTGTTAAATCTGTGAAGCAATGTCATTAACTAATTGAACTACAGTATATGATTGAGGTCGCAATGACTGCTTTTAACATTTTAATTTCATACCATTACAATGGCGAGAGATCAAGACTCTGGAACCTCCTTACCTTCAACATCAGGCTCCCCCATTGCTTCTACAGTTAAGGAAAGAGCTCAAGACCTTCCTCTTCAATGAATACCTCCTCTCCCAACACCTAGGTCCACATATCCTCCACTCCTCCCTTTTTCTCTGCTTCCCTCACTGTGTTCTACCCCTTATGCTTGTAAAGTGCTCTGTTGCTCCCCAAAGCTAGTTCTTCGCTCAATAAAAACAATAGATCTTCATATGTACATGTTGTGCCAATTAAACGTAATGTCTAAAATTGTAGCAAATACAAAACATATATTTGAAATTTTTTTTTTTTTTCAATTTCCAAACAGATCACATTCCAGTTTATTGCAACATTTTCCACACTGGTGCCTTTAGTAGATTGTTCTTCGGTACTACAGGAGAGAGATGACCTCTCAGAGGTAAGATATATTTTATCATTCTACTCATGGCAGGATAAATGAGGACTTCTATGGATGCATGCCATGAATTGATTGGCTGATTGCCTTTTGGTCAGTGATTGCCAGTGTATTTTTTTTTTTAAAACTTTATTTAATTTGATTGACAGTACAACAGAGAACAACAAGCATAGTGAGAGCCATCAGCATCTTACAAAGAGAGTACATAGTCTGGCAACGTGGCCATGCAGGGCCATAATAGGAGTTTACAGGCATTGCATCAAGCAATGTAGGCACCCAGTGTATACACAGATAAATTAACCAGAATAACTGTCAGACGATTGCGGCCCGTCTATGTCATCATCGCTTTCATTGGTCAAGGAGAACAAATAGGATCGAAAGGGGGTCCAGTTTTTTCTGGGTCTATTCACTGTCAGCTGCATGGCAGACCAGCGCTCCTCCATGTCAGAGGCCCAAGTAACAGCCTGAAGCCATTGGTTGAAAGTGGGAGCACTAGGGCGCATCCAGAGTAACAAAACACAGCGGGTCGCAGGCAACATACATAATCCGGCCAGCCTCTTGAGGTCGCGGCCGATACGTGGGAACTCATGGAAGAGGTTAGTCAATGGGGATGGTGAAATGGTACAGCCAATTATTTGAGACACAGCATCACATATTTACTCCCAGAATGGGTACAGTTTTGGGTAGGACCAGAGCATGTGTATATAGTCAGCATTGTGTGTTCTGCATCTTGGGCACTCAGAAGGTCGATCCCCTGATATATGATGTAGACTAGCTGGGGTATAGTGGTATCTGTGGAGTATTTTTAATTGTATCAGTTTGAATTTAAAGTTAGGAGACTTCTTGTGTGCATGCGCACATAAATTCCCATTTTGTATCCGTTATTTCAAAACCTAAGTCAGTACTCCACAACCCCCTAAGCCTTTCCCATGGGTGGTCTGTCCTCCCCTGAAGAAGGCCATATAGCCTGGAGACACTCCTCCTCTTGGTGGTGCCCATCATGATCTCGGATAGTGAATCATCGGGGGGATCGAGGGTAATTCAGGCCACCTGCTCTTAAGAGTTTGATGCAAGCCCGCGTATTGAAGCCAACGGGATGGCCGCTTTCTCAGGGATTCAGGCAGGTCCAGCCATTCTGTAAAGGTTCTCATAGTGAAAACATCCCGTAAAGTATCAAAGCCCATCTCGGACCAGTGGTGAACCGTTGCGGTGTCCACTCTGGGAGATTCAGGAAGACAGTTCCACAGGGGAAAGTCACCATGTATTGGATGTGGGGTATCTATCCGTTTCCAAAGTCTGTGCCATGCTGTCATCGTGATCTCAGTGGGATCAATGGGGTCTAGTTTGAGACATAAAAAATGGAGAACCAAAGAGCGAACATCCAGATCACTGGCGGCTAGGCGCTCGAGTTTGACATGGTGGGGGGAGGGATCCGCTGGTTTCAAACCAAAAAGCAGCGAAATGGGTCTGTGCAGCGATCCAATATCGCTCAAAGTTCGGGGCACCAAACCCACCCAGCACAGCTAGAGTAGCCAACATGTCCATTTTCAGGAGAACAGCCCCAGAGCTCCACAAGCAGGCATTGATGGTCCGGGTCAGTGACTTGAAAAATTCAACACCAGGCCATAGCGGGACATTTTGGAATCTATATAGGAGTTGTGGTAGAACTATAATCTTGAGAATAGCCACCCTCCCGGCCAGTGTAATCCGTAATTTGGCACAATCTGCAGGCTTTCGGGTGAGAGAGGTAGTTTCCAAAGTTATAATCATATAATGGAGTCCAGTGTCGTGCCACCACTACCCCAAGATGTGATCTCTGATTGAGAACAGGCAAACCTGCGGAGATACTGAGGGATTGCAGTGGCATTGGTCAACAAGAATAGTATGGACTTAGTACAATTAACCTTAAAAATGGATAATTTGCCTAAAAGAATGTCATCTAATATTGGGGCCAGGTTTTCATCAGGAGAGCGGATGAAATGTAAGGCGTCATCCATATAGAGTGAACTGATTTCCGTATATCCCCAGAAAGTCCTATACCCCTGTGGGCATGCCGCTAAGGGTTCGATGGCCAATGCAAATACCAATGGCGAAAAGGGGCAACCCTGTCTGGTGCACCTAGCTATTTCAGATTGGGTGGAGCACCTATCTTCGGTGCAGACCCTGGCAACAGGAGAGGCATATAGAAGTTTTACCCACGATAGGAAGTGGGTGCCGAAAATTACTATTCTCCAATACCAACCACAAGAATGCATTTCTAATGTGGCTGCCACGTCCAGCATTTCTGGGTCGATTAGGGCTAAGAGCACCCCGGGATGAAACACGATTGATCAGGGTGGACAATAAGTGACATATATGGTGCTAACCGGAGGGCCAGCACCGCGGCAAATATTTTGACATCACAATTAATGAGTGAGAGGGGCCGATGGGAGCCGCACTGTGTGGGCTGTTAACCGGGTTTTAGTAACAGTGAGATAACCTCCTCCCGGAGAGAGAGAGGGGGGGTGGAGTGTAGCGACCACGCATGCCGCCTCCCACACAGCTGCCAACCGGGGCACCAAGCTGCCCTTGTAACATTTATAAAATTCAGTAGTGAGTACATCGGCGCCTGGCGCCCTTCCTGATGATAGTGCATTGATTGCCTTGGACAACGCCTCTGCTGACACTGGGCGGTCCTGAGCCTCCCTAGAATCTGCGGACAGAATCGAGGGCGGCAGACTGTCAAGGAAGGATTCGAAATCCGCCATAGGAGTGGTGTCAGTATTAGTGTAGAGCGATTCGTAGAAGGAGCGGAATTCATCATTGATTTCTTTAGATGAGAGGGCCAGGGTGCCATCCGCTCTTTCAATTACTGGGATTTGGGGTGCCCCTCTTTCTTGGCGGATCAGTCTGGCTAACAGACGGCCAGGGTGCTCCCCCTCCCCATACCTCCGGGCAGTCTGAGGATCATCCAGAAAGTTAAGTTCACGGTCGGCGTGTCCCCGGAAAGCATCTAGCCCTGTCCCTATGTCACCGAGTGTAGCGGCGGTCAGGGACGCAGTGTATTAGGTTTCGAGTACGGTAAGTAGGGATTCACTCTCCTCAATGGATTTCAGAATCGCTCTAGGATCCCCGCCTCCTTGGACAGTGCGACAACTCGAATGTAGACTTTAAAAGTCTCAGAGTGGCCTGAGATTCCATAGTGTTAGGGAGAATTCTCTCTTTAGGCTGAATTTCCTAACCCAGTGAGTCCCCCAGCAGCTTTGCTGTATTTCTGGAGTTTGTTTTTTCCTCCTGCCAAGAGTGAGACTCTTTTTCTCCCACTCTTGGACATGATTTATGGTATTCCTTTGACTGGTAATGTGTTTTATGGGCTATGGGGTTCTTTACTCCATAGGGTCTCATGTGTTTTTCCTATGTGTGTTACACAGCACCCTCCGTGCAGTAACACAGGGGTGTCATAGTGACACCCCATCATAGACTCCATACCCTGGGACTGACTACTGTCTCCCAGGGCATGTAAAGTCACCATTGGCTTAACTAGTCCCAAATTATTAACAGAAACCAGTACAAACCATCATATTGTGGACGTACTGGTCGGGGCAATTCGATTGCCCCGGGGTCTGTTAGTCGAGGGGGCACGTCCCCGTACCCCCTGATCGAGTTTTGGCTGGTGGCAGTGGAAACTACTTTTTATATTCGACCGCGAATATTTCCCTATGGGATTTTGTTTAAGGCTACCAACTTTAATTATTTAATTCTCATAGCCTCGAACATACTGCCGGTTTATTTAATAAATATTAATTCTCCGGTTGGTATTTTTTGCCAAGACTCGGTTCTAAAATGGCGTTTGTTCTCTTCTGTGACTCCAAACCAAGTCGAGCCCTTTGTTCCACTTTTTGGCGGGCTTCTCCACAGAAGCCTCCAAAAGTGGTGCCACTTTGTCTGGGTACCACAGGGGGTGTGGGAGGGGGTTTAGGCACCCTGGACTGAGTTACCTTGGTAACTCAAGTCGCACTCTTGTGTGATTGGCCCAAGTGGTGAGCCGGCCGGCTCACCACTTAGCATGTTTGAGTGACAGCTAGGCTGAGTGAATGGGGGTTTTCTGCATAAAAGCAGGGCTTTGGGGACTGGAACTTCAGAAGTAGCCACAGGACCTGAGAATCCGACGAGGGAGAAGCTGAGCCGACCTACCACGACGACACCACCGGTGGAGCCCTGCAGAACCGACTCACCACTTCCCGACGACAGAGAAGATCTCCCAGCTGGAGAGGCTTCTTCCCCTGACTGTTGGGCACAACCAGTTTACCTCTTTCTTCGCACCCCAGCCCGGTTTGTGGTTGAACTGCTCGTGCCAAGCACCCCGGCAGCCGGATAGCCACTCACCACTGAACCGCGAATCAACGGACCGCTCCTTGTACCTGAGAAACTCTGCGGCTGGTTTCTTCCCTGGCAGTGCAACAGACTCCTGTCTTCCTCCACGACGAGATCCTCTCTTCCCCCGGACGGAGCACCGACTTGCATCCGCTGCCAGGAACAACTGCCCCGCTGGAGCGTTCTCACCACTTTAAGGTACCATGTCCGCCAGGCCTCCCTTTCTAAAGATTGCAACAAGGTAATAATAACTCCTTAACCTTCTGGACTGGGCTGGCCGCCTTGACCCTCTAACTGGTCCCTTTATTTGATCCAACTTCTTTTTGAACCATTACAAGACTTTTGTGCACTGCAACCGTGTGACCTTGGACACATTTCGTTTCGATCCTCTTAAAGCGGATCCGGCCTACTGACTCACGGTTTTACTTTGCCTTCCCCTCCTGTTCTGTTCTTGTAAAAGTGTTGGGATCTGTTTCAAGTTGTTCTTTGCTTTTCTCTCCCTTTTTAAAAAACGAATTATTAGAATGCCATCTACGTTAAGTGCTCACCGCTGTCTGAAAATAAGTGGGGCTTTACTTCAGACTTGTCTAAAATTCTTTTAAGGGAGTGTATATCTTTTAGTGACCATGTTTTTTAATTGCTTACTATTGGTGCCTGTGTTTTTCTAGATGTGGTTTTAAATAAATAATTATATCTCTTTTACACCAAGCCCTGGTCAGTGTTTACTTGTTCTATTGTGTGCTCTTGACCTATTGCGAATACTCTGTATACTGCCTAACTCTTCTTGAGGGAAGTCTGACTGCTCAGCCACAGCTACCAAGTGAATCTGTGTGGTATAGACTGCTACCAAGTGGGTTTACTGCCAAACACCTGTAGTCCTAAATCTTTTGCAGTGGTCCCAGAGGGAACTGCACAGGTTTCTGCCTAACACACAGACCCGGTATTGAGCATAAAAACGTAGTCAATGCTGGCCCCTATTTCAGATTAGAAAACTGTGTCTAACAAGGCGTGCGGCTTCAGTCTCCACGAGCGTCTCCCCCCTATTGCTCTCGCCCCATTTCAACGTGGCGGTGACCGGGGAATGATCTTAAAAGGTTCTGGGCAGGATGGTAATTTGCACGATAGTTCTTATGAGTATATCGGAGACTAGCCAGAGTGCGAGTCGTGTATCGATGAGTAGAAAGAGGAAATACGGGAGCCGGGGTGTATCAGTCTCCATGCATCAACAACTCTCAGCTGAGATTGCACCTCGATAATGGTCTTAGCAGCCTTGGAGAGCTGGTGTCTTTGTGCCAGACCTGTCTAGGTTGGTTTCTACGATAGTATTGAAGTCACCGCCCCCAAAGTATGAAAATGAGGGGGAACCCAGCTAGCAGGGAGGAGAGATGGGAATAAAAATCGGGATCATCGATGTTAGGACCATAAACATTAAGTAGGACCACCTCCCGACCAAGAAGAGAACCAAACAGTAAAATATAGCGCCCCAGGGGGTCTGTGTGTGTGTTATCTTGTGGGTGAACTTGAGTGTCTTGTGGATTAGGATCACAACTCTGTGGCTTTGGGTGGAGTAGGTGGTATAGTAACGCTGGGGACCCCACGAACTGGCAAACCCATCACACCCCTTAGCCAATGCGTGGGTTTCTTGTCAAGAGGACTTTGATTTTGTGACGTTCAATATACAGTTGTCATTTACGCATTTTGACAGGGTTACCCAGCCCTCTAATGTTCCAGCTCATAAATACAATGCATTCATCTGCCATCAGGACGGTAGGCTCGTATCAATGGATGTATGACCCGGCGGGCACATGCTCAGTGGAACTCATACCCGACTAGAAAGAATTGTAATCTGGTGCACTCGACCTGGGAATAATTAGCAGCCTGTCTCCTCAATCGCCCGCAAGCAATTTTTTCAACATTTGACCCACACTCCCTCCCCCACCCCTTTCCCCAATTAGAAGAGTGACACCTCAATAGGACATCGAACCAAAACAACTACAATCGCAACTCTGCCTGCTGGGCTGTGCGTGAGCCAAGAACGGCTGTTACTCTGACACTAGGCAGCATAAAAACATAGTGTGATGCACAATTTAGAAATAAAACACAGAAGCCTAGTAAAGGCCATGGATGGGGCCATTTCGGGCCTCGAATCCTTCCAATAGGACTGGTTCATTGTAGAAAGGAAATCGTACAGGCAGTTCCAGTGTCGACCTCGAGGGTATCTATGGGAGGCTCTCATCGCGGAACAGACTCGAAGGACACACCAGAGCGATAGGATACTGTTGGACATGTGTTGCTTAAAGGAGAACTAGAAGGTACACCAGGTTAATGGGATAAAGCTGCTATTCAGGAAAGTAGTCCTCAATGAACTTGAAGGCCTTCTCCGTAATAGTGAAGAAGACCCTGTCTGCATGTTCAATCCTCAATTTTGCAGGGTATAACATGGAGTACTTGACACCTAGCTCTCGAAGACGTTTTTTGGCGGCTAGGAAGGTTTTTGCGTTCCCATTGGATAGCCACAGAGAAATCCAGATATATATGGATTCTGGCTGAGCCAAGAAGGAGTTTGCCTTTGGCTCTGGCTGCACGCAGCAGAGCATCTCTGTCGTGGTAGTTTAGCCCTCTGGCTATGATTGGGCAGAGGGGAGCACTGGGCTTGGTCTTTGCGGGCAGGGATTGGTGTGCCCGTTCAATCAGAAACTGTGGTGAGAGCTTCGGGGGAATCTGCAAAGAGAGAAGTATGCGCTCCACATAATCCTCCCTGGGGCTGTCAATTTTATCTTCAGGGTCGCCAATAATGCACAGGTTATTGCGTCTGGACCTAGACTCCTGGTCTTGGATTTGCCTGAGCAGCGAGGTTCCCTCCGATCTAAGTGTATTGATGTTGTCTTCTGCCAGGCCAACTCTGGACTCCACCTCCTTCACACAGGTATCAGTCTTCTCCTTCACACGAGTATCAGTCTTTCCATCCCGGATTTGATAGAGCGGATTGTCCCACTTGTCGTCCAGCTTTGTGTGAAGTGTAGTAAATCCTTCTTGCATACACTCCATCTTTTGTAGTTCAGTGGGTTCAGTAGACACCCCGGGGAGGGCGTCTGCTTCTGTGTGGGCCTCCGTTGGCTTGGGTGTTGATTTCGCAAACATATTGATAGAGCTCTGTTTCCTACCAGCCCCTTTAGTCATGACCACACAGGATGTATGCAGGGCTGCGGAAGGGCACCGTAATGGGGGCGGGCACCGAGGTTGTTAAGATAAAGGCCAGTGATGACCGGGTACATGCTTCTCCCCCAGCAGCCCAAATGAGAACCAACAGAGCAGAGTCGGTAGATCTCGCAGGGAAGCAAGCACTTCGGGAGGGATATGGAAGTATCAAGTATGGCAGGGGAGCCGTAGACAGGGCGACTCAAATGTCAGAGAGGTAGGAGGATCCATCAGAGTGGGCTGTGTCTTGCGGGTGTGATCCGGTGGGATCTGTATCAAAAATCTGGACCTCTGAAAAGTAAGCGGGCAGCTATCCACAGAGCACAGCAGGTACACAAGTAATATGGTCTGGCAGGCTGTTCTTAAGGAGAAATAGGGGTTACCAGCTAAGCAGATGCGCGTACTATTGATGTTGTGGCGTTGCTGCCCCACAGGGCCGGGCCCGGTAGTCCCAAGACCTGCTCTGTGATGTTGAAACTGCAGTACCCTGCATGTGAAAGAATGGGTTGTATCCTCCCCTGTAGTAGCGTAATCCTCTATATATTTTGACCCCCCCAACTTGAGCCTCACTGCCACTCTGTTTCGGCAATTTATGAATGCCAGTATATCTCGGCCTGTAGGGGCCGGGTGCACTACAGGTAAGTTGAGTAGCGATTTACCCTGTGGGTGATGGTGCGCGGGTGAGCCTGCTGGGGTGGTGCCCACCTCACCAAGGAGAGTGCAATGACTGTGGAAAGCAGGTGATGATGCTGTGTCACTTCAGTCTGTATGTGATTCTGCTGTCTCACTTCATGATGGCGGGGTAGGTTGTGATCATCCACAACCAGAAATCTTAATTTGGCTTGTTCAGAGGGAGCTGCCAGCACCTCAATTTCCTCTCATTCAGTTTGCAGAAATTAAGGCAGACTGTACAGTAGACGCAGGAATGAGGATATCGCTGGGCCGTTGTGTTAAACGACCTGGCCGATACTGATATGCAGCCAGGCTACATCAGTAGTGATCATGACTGACAGGTCGGTTCTCCGTTAGGGACAAGAGTGTAGTTACGGCAGCAAAGGGTGCCCCATCTGGTGCAGTCAAGAGGCGTGTGGGCGCCACGCGCCAAGGGTGAGGTGCAGAGGGGCACGGTCCAGATTATATAGAAGCCTCCTGCCTACCACAGCTGTGGTCTGCTGTTAGGGTGGAGTGGCAGTCATCTTGCGGGTCCCGTGCATCAGGGCTGCAGAGACTGGATCAGCCTGTGTCTATTGACGAATCGTGGACTCCCTTCCCACTAGGAGAGGGATCTGCTGACCCGTTAACAAGGGTAAGGCAAGGTGTGTAGACTGTACCCCGCAGCCCCCACAGCCAGCACCAGGGGTCTTGCAGGCTTGAGAGGCCTGTAATGCCGCGCAGAAGGAAGGCGCTGCAGTCTGTGTCAAGATGTGGGGGCGCTTACCAACCAGGAACCTTCCGGTCCCACCAGCGCCGGTCCCGCAGGGTGAGATATATCAGTAAAAGATGCCGCCTACTCCTGCACGGCAGTGCGCTTGTGGCTCCTCCCTCACCACGGCCTTCGAAGCCTCGGTCTCTGCTCCGCGGGCACGCCACCCCCCCAAAGAAGTTGGAGGCAGATAGCGGGTTAGATTTCAGCCGGTGCACTGACCACGCAGTTTTTTCCGCCTCTGCACTGCAAGGATGTTCATCATGGGACAGCCCCCACTCCGGGTCCCCAGCAATCGATCCCACTGCTTTTCGGAGTATGAAGTTGCACCAAAAAGGATTATCATTCAGGATGTTGCCAAGGACGGAGCAACACAATCAGGCCGCCATTCTTCAGCTGTGCAACAGCGCCCCCCTTGCCAGTGTAATATTGTAAAAGCTCTTAAATTGTGCCACTGATTACACCAAGCAGACACATAATGCAAATATGTGATTTTTGCCTACCTACTTAAAATGTCTTTAAATCATTGTAAAATGTTGCCTTGTATCAAATCATGTTTTCAGTTATTGTGGTCCAAGAAAACTCCTCCAATAGAAAACCTAATGACAATTGTAATGTCTATGAAGGCAATTGTTTGACACACTACAGTAAAATTTAGTTAGAAGCTGATTCTCCGAAATGTTACCCTGGGTAAAAATGTATCAGGAATTTGTCCTTCCAGTGGGTCCAAAGAGTGTATTCTGGAGCTTCTCTGTGGCAGAACTCTTCTTCGTTGATGTTGGGAGCACTTCAGAGTATTTGTCAACCCTCCTTTACACTGACATTTTCTATTTATATAGTGTATGGGCAATAGTTCCCATTAGTGTTTCCTTGCCTGCATTTTCAGTCTGGAGCTTAATCACTTGACCAGAAACCACCAATGATTTTGTTTCCAAACTATCTAGATGAATTTGAATGAAGGGAATAGGTCTTTGTAGTGCATTCTAATTGATTCCTTCCTCCCCAGATTACTCATCTTTGAAATTCTGTCTTCAGCACCAGCTGACTTCGGAATATTTCTTTGTATTGACATCAGGGGTTAAAGCACGGCTTCACGTCTGCTTTAATTGGCACCAATTCATGCGCATGCTGGACTTAGCTTGGGGACCTAATAAATAGAGCCGTTGCGCTCCATTACCTCAGTTCCTTTTTTCCCTACGCTTCTGGAACTCCACTTAGCTAAGCTCAAGTATTGTCTTTTTTCTATGGTTCATGCCAATCCATGCAGCCAAAGGCCCAAAGGATGCATGCTGTGAAACATTTAACATGCTGCCACAAGCGTGGCGATCGGACTTCTTACAAGTCTCAAAACGCATAACCGAGGAAGGTGGTTATGGATGATCGGACGGAGGAATGCCCCCTGCGCGAAAAGGAAGAGCTGTAATAGAAGTCCCGTGCCCAGAGTGGTTCTTTTAGACATCACTTTGTCATGGAAGAAGTGGAGCCACCACTGTAATTTTAAATTGAATGACTCTGCAGAGAACTCGACTTCGACTCTACAGGTATTGTTTCCGACCCAATCCTCCACCCCTGAGTGGGAGCACGTTCAAAAAAGGCCAAGCCCCTGTTGCTTTGGCATTGTCACCAACAGCTCCTAAAGCACTCACTGCTGTAGATGACGCTGACAGAGGTTCCTGTCTAATATATTATTATATTATTTCCTCCTGCAAATTCCTCATCTGATATTGTATCCGCAGCCCAACGGATCTCTGGAAACCTCTACGCCACCATGGGGCACAGCCCGGCTGTGTATCGGCTTCGCCTGAAGCCTATACACACCCCACTTTAGACATGACATTGGGGCCAGTATAAATCGAGGCACTGCTCCCCGTGATCTGTTACTTTTGTCTGCGCCGTTTGCACAATTGCGAAACATGCAACTTTGTTCAAAGAAGATGAATAAAATGTTTAACACTGCTAAGGCCGTGTGTTTAAAACCTTGTGTGGATTGCGGCCAGCAGATGTCGGTGCCAGGTCCTCATATCTGTTTGTTTTGCTTGCGGGAGAAGCACCACATTAACGATTGCAGGTCTGGTCAAGCCATGCATCCCAAGGCCCTCTGGGAAAGGGCTGCTCAACTCTGCAGCAGCTGTTGACTGGGAGATGGCAAGCTCCTTCGGTTTCCACTGTTATGTTCACCCATTCCTCTCCTGAGAGCTTTGTGTTCAAGCTGCGATGGCTAACTTGAAGACCTCCATCTTTCCTTCTCTCCCACCTGTTTCCTTCTCTCCCACTGACCGAGTAAGAGACTGGACGCCTCGGGCAAGAAGTTGTTTGTCTCAAGCAGCCTTGCTCTCTTGCAGCAAATGCCTCCTGCGCCTTGGCAAAGTTCTTTCGGGTTTTGGTCCCCAGAAGCCAATATGGTGCAGCACATCCCTGAAGGGGCATTTAGATAAGTGTTTCTGGCAATGGTACAGGATGGCAGGGATCCCGAAAAATCATGCAGTAGGTCTTTACACCTCGGAGTGTGTCAGACGCTCCATGGCCATGGCCATGAGCATGGTGGTGTGACATCAGGACATCGTGCTTGGAGCAGAATGTAAAGGCAAAAATATATGCCCTTTGTATGGGCAGAACCTGTTTGGGGCCAAGATGGACAACACCCTACAACACTTCCAGTCCTTTAAGGTGACAGCGACTCTGCAAGGATCGGGGCTTTCATCCCTCTACCTCCTATGCCCTCTGTGGAAGAGGCCAGGTAGTCCTTGGGAGACGGCAGGGCCCGAGGACTGAGTGGCAAACATCTTTGATGGTCCATGTACTCTAATCAGAGACACCTCCATACCTCTGTGCGTTTGCTAAGCTTCATGCGTTCTGGTGGTTTTGGAAGCCTGGCTGCGTATGAGGTCGCTTCAGTGGCTCCTGTGTTCCTAGTGGTCTCGCTTTCATTGTCTTTAAATGCAGACATAATAGAAATTTGAATGATAAATACACAAATACATTTTTGTTGATTTTCATTGTACAATTTTGTGAGTTGAAACCCTAAAAAGATTGAATTGAAGATAAGTGAGGATATGATTACGAGCATAATACACATTTATTGAAGTGAGTGTTTAGAGGAAAAACATTTGCTTTTGTCCAAAGTATTTTGTTAGATCATAATTTTAAAATGTGTTCCACAAATTTTATTAATGCTGAAATCAGGCTTATTTTTTCACCAATTAAGTCTTTCCCACCATTCAAGTGATGTTAATAAGAGTGTCTGCTGTAAGTGCCCCTCAAGATAGCATGTTCTAATTTTGGTCATTGATTTGCAGGTGGTTACTAAATGAAACAACGTTTCTGTAGACGTAGCATCCCCACAATAGCTGCAATGCAAATCACCCTCCAAGATCTGTTTCCTCACTAGTTGTACCTCTCTAGTAGGCAAAATGTTTAGGCGTAAGTGTTTAGGCGTAAGTATATAGCGATTTTGTTTAAACCCCTAAATTCCCCCACTGATGATGTGTCACAATCGCAGATAGTCTTCACATCTGTCCTTCCATGTCATCAATCCCTTCTCTGGGCGATTAACCTTGCTATGTTGACCAAGGATATTAAAGGGAGGAGGACTGTCCAGTGCAATACATTTGCTGTAGAGGGATATAGTTTTCCATGTAGCTATTGATTCGAAGGATTGTAGGCACAAATCGAATGGCGGCTATCGATAGTGAATTTGGAAGTCTGAGAACCTTCCTCCAGAATAGCCCTTCCAGCCTTCCCCATACTTTCTATGATAAATCCATCATGGATTCAGCTCCATAAGTTCTAATTTGTACCACCTTCCGCTTGTAGAAGGTGAGGAGAGGAATAGCTGAGTCTCTCCCATACCTCCTATGTAGCGCTGCTCCTTGGGATGCTAATCGACTCATTTTCACTCTCAACCAATCAAGTTGTGCGCTCTCATCCAAATTTGTATTAACTGTTAGTCCCAGGTAGGCCATAGATTCCACCGTCTCAAGGCTTTCCCCATTCACCCTCCATGAATATATTCTTTTATGCTTCCTCCGAGCCGATGACATGATCTGGACTTTAGATTTTTTCCCATTTTCCCTCAGGCCATTCTCCTTCAAGTATAGCACGAAGGCATTTAGCCTGCGCTGGAGCCCATTCAGGGTTTGGTCAATAAAGACTAAGTCATCAGTGTACAAGACCCAAGGAATATCCGAGGCATTTATTTTGGATGGGAAGGCCCAAATATTTACCTGGGAGTTCCTTAAATTGGACATGTAAAGATTGAATAATATTGGGACCAAGGAGCAACCCTGCTTCAGCCCCCGATGGGTGGGAATTTTCCAACAGAGTGCTCCATTTGATGTTAATCGCACCTAGATTGATATATCCGTATATAATGCTTGCATCGCCTCAATCAAGGCATGGGGACAATTCCAGTCCACTAGCTTCTTCCACAACCCCTTCCCGCTGACTCTATCAAAAGCTTGCTCAAGGTCCATGAAAGCCAGGAAGTTGTTTGCTCTGGATTCCAAGGACCTCCTCTTCAAGAGGTTCAGCAGGAAGAGGTTCAGTGAGGTACCCACTCCCTTAACAAAGCCCGTCTGGCGGGGTCAAGCCGTGCCAAAGGCACTGCCCATGCATTAAGATCTCTTAATAAGATTGAAGCAAAGACCTTGCCCAAAGTATCAAGAAGGGCGATCAGGTGATAGTTCTTCGGCTTGCTTCAGTCGCCCTTCTTGAACATTGGCACTACGACCACCTCCGTCCATATTGAAGGTATCGGTTTTGTCCTCCTAATCTGGGCAAAAAACATGACCACAAAATCCGCCCATGCATCCGGATTTCCTTTGAGCACATGGTTCGCTATACCATCGGGGCCAGCTGCTCTGGACAAGCTCAACCTTGCAGTGCTTATGTGAGATGGGACTTAAAAATGGAAGAGGGAGTAACCAAGTGGTCCGCCCCTCGCCTGAGGCACCTTGTACGAAGTCTCAATACTACAGATGACGAGGCTAGGAGATAAGCTGCTGACCGGGATGTGGACTGTGGTGACCCGACGTCCATACCTGCTCTGCCGAGGATCGGCAGACTGAGACTAGCAGGAAATGGAAGTCCTGGTGCGGGAGAGCTCAGTGTGATTTCAACAAGCAGAGACGTGCAGCCCGGCTCCAAGGAAGTGCAGTGGAGTCCCCGTAGACAACGCAAACATAGAAGGCAAAGGAAAGCCTTTGGGAGAGTTGGAGAAGCCAGAGGTCGCGCCACGACCAAGAGCCCAACAAGATACAGGGGCTGCCTGGGTCTGTAAAGGGGTCTGGGACCCGAGAAAGAGAAACCATACTGAAGGGGTCTGGGACCCAAACAAGAGAATCCATATTGTATTATGTTATAGATTTGTAAAGCGCCGAACAACCACCCATAGGGCATCTTGGCGCTAAACACCCAGTGGAACATAGATTCACCATAAGAAGCCAAAATAAATGCTCAGAAAATGAGATTTCAGCAATTTACAAAAGGCTGAATGATCCACTGTAGCCAGTATACTATGAGGAAGTGCATTCCACAGCTATTCTGAATAAGGAGACAATCCATAGAATGAAGAGTCCGCCCCACTCCGATAGTGCGGTGTACCAGACTTAAGGATTTAAACTGAATACGCTTGGAAATGGGAAGCTAATGAAGCTTGGAGAATGGGAGAGATGTGAGCTCGAAGAGGAATTTTAGTGGCAATTCTGGCTGCATAATTCTGAAGCTTTCGTAGGCAGAGAGTTAAGTACAAAGGTTGAGCAAGATATAGTGAGTTGCAATAGTCAACTGTGCTCTTCGCTAGTGAAGCCACCACAGAAATATAAAGCTGGAAGGGACGAAAGAAAAGGACTTTTTGCAGCATCTTAAGTTTATAATAGCCAGCTTGACCGATTGCAGCCACCTAGTTCATTGGAAATTGAGGCAGTAACCTTCTCTCCAAGATCCTAAACAGTAGTAATCGGAGAGGGCCCAGGACTGAGGACCAAAAAGCAGAGGTCCATAAAGATGAAGAAGGGGCGACAAGTCTTGCTGTTAAAGAAAATGTCATAGTGAATGCTCTGAGCAGACACACTTGAGCCTCTCTTGATTGGCAGCTCTGCCAAGAAATTCTGGAGATCTTCACCCTTCGGGTGACTTCTCTATTTTAGACCTCTTTGCTTTCAGTGTGAACAGAAAGTAACAGTTCTGCTCCCGAAAGTTTCCTTGGAAGTGAGCTCAGGAACTTTGAGTGGAACTTCTATCTACCCCATTCGTTCTCACCGATAATGTAATTTCGCTAGTTGTCATGAGACTATGTTCGGGCACTTTATTTCTGATGATTTTAGATAGAGCTAAGGGTATGTGGTAAGCAGAGCTTCTGGACAGGTCCAACTGCCCTCCTTGGTGCCTCTTGGCAAGGGTGGACCTGTTCTCCCACTCAGAGAGGATGCATCCTTTATCCGAATCTCAACAGCCTGAACCTTCATGCTTGGCTGCCGAGAGGCGGAGCTTAAAGGAGTGGGATTTGTTGGACGACATCCTGGCTGTACGACTTACAGCCTGAAGGACCGCCACAAGTCAATTTATGCCTGCAGCTGGTGGAAATTCTCAGCTTTGTGTCGGTAGAGGTGCCTAGACTCCCTTTTCTGTCCTACGTCTTCTGTTATGGATTTTCTGCTTTTTTTGGCCTGCAGATTGGCATTGTAAAGGGTTACCTAGCTGGCATTTTGCTCTTTGAGGGACCCTAAACAAGGCTCTTTTTTCACAATCCCGTAGGTTATACAGTACCTAATTTGTTGTTCCTTCATGGGACTTGAATTTAGCATTGACTTTTCTCCTGGGAGCTTTGAGTCCCTGAATTCCTGTTCATTAAGGTTTCTTGCCCTTCAGTGATTTTCCTGGTGGCCGTCATTTCCATGAGACTGGTAAGTGAGCATCAGGCTTTCGGTTAAACCTCCCTACTTGTTGTTTTCCAAGGAGAAGGTGATTTTGGGAGTGCGACCGTATGACCATCATAAGTTGTTGGACTTTCATCACTCTCAGAATATCTATCTTTCCTCTAACTCACCCCTCTGAGACGTAGGAGCAATTACACTGAAACAGTGTGGTTCTAAACTAGTACTTCTCTTGAACGAGGTACGTCAGGAAAGATGGCCAGCTCTTGTAAGTTATGCTGGTGCTCGTGCTGGCAAAGCTGTGACTAAACGGACCCTGTCAAGGTTGTTCATCCAGTGCATCTTGGAATGCTACAATCTGACTGAGAAGGATGTGCCTGAGGGGCTCAGTTCTAATTCATCTAGAGTCTGGCTGCCTCCTTTGCCTTTCTGAGGGGAGTCCCTGTCTTGTACATGTGTATATCAGCTATGTGGGCTTCAATGCACATGTTTATCAAGCATTGCTGCCTGGATTCCCTGGTGGGCAGGATGCTTGCTTTGGACGAGCGGTCCTCCAAACATTTCTGGTTTGTTGTGCCTTCTTGCTGCCTTCTTGCTCTTCCCAGATTTGCGTACTTCTATGTGGAGCCTCTCAAAGATGAGGAATCTGTGGTAGGAAGGAATCCATAAGAAGAACTTATAACTTGACTCGCTGTAATTTCCTCGCTGAAGGATTTTCCTCCCACAGATTCCTCATGGCCCAACCCTCCCCTCTGGGCATATAGCTTGTACACCTCTTCTCTTCTGTGTCCCTTAGAAGCTGGGTACTAGGGAAAGAGGCAGAAGTGAGGTCCTGGGGCATGGTGCCTCCATATATACTGGCCCTGATATCACATCGGGCTGTAGCAGCGCCAAATTGGAACCATGCTGCATCCCCTGATGGTGAAAACCTTTCCAAAGGTTTCCTGACACTGGAGATGGAATATCAATGAGGAATTTGTGGGGGGCACATCCTGCACAAATAACATATGCCATTGCATTCGGGAATACAGCAAACAAGTTTATTACTAAATAGCAATTTCAGATGCCATTTGCAGCACTCGGAGTGCACATTGTGTTTCTTCGGTCAGCAAAGTTCTGTGTGTTGTGGTAAGTCAGAAATAGGAGACGGGCACAAATGCATGTTTAAACTGCTTCAAGTTTATTAAATGAAACAAATACCTATCCCATCCCTACTTCTAATAATCTTGGTTCCCTATTCTCAAATATAACAAAGATTATGCTCTTCAGGTTGTCATTCATCCTCCGTGCCAAACCCATTCTGTTATATGGCCTGCCCTACTACTCACAACAAAGAAACATAAAGTAGCCTATGGTACTATTCTACTCCCTTGTTGGCTTGAGAGCACTGGCGCTTGACCCCCACCCACTTGTATTTTCAGTTATTTCTCAATTCATGTCTCAGCCTCTAGATACAGTTCAACACCAGTTCTGCATTTCTCAACACTCTGTACAGGCAGACTCTTAACCCCCTCTTCAAGATTCTACTACGCTCAAAGTTCTGTCCTAATTGCAAAATGTGTTCCTATAATTCAGTCACTTGCTTGTTGAACTTCCATGGTCTCTCTTGCTCCTTTCTCCAGGGTATCTAACCACTTCTTGTCTCTCGAATAGCCCTACATAGGCTTTCCTGCATAACTGGTCATAGGCATAGTACAGTGTCCTCACCACCCCCAGGGTTCCTGGCCCTCTGTCCTTCGTGGACTATTCTACCTCATTGGCCGTGTGCAGTTTGCAATGCCCTCTCTCCTCCTCATCCTGCCCCAGGGTCCTGGTTTCGTTAGCCCCCTGTGGGCTGCTCCACCTCGTCAGTCATGTGCGCAATGCAATGTTCTCACCCCTCCAGTAGTTCTATGTCCCTCAGCCTTCCGTGGGCTTTGATTGCCTCGTAGGCCAGGGGTTTGATGCAATGCTCTCACCCCCTTGTGGAGTTTTTCGCTGTACTGGCCGCGCACCTGAGTCCTGGCGGAGGCTGCTGAGCCGCACTTTCATCGTCGTTGGCTCTCTTACAGCAATCCTAGTCTCTCTGACTTGACTTGGGAACATGGGTGCATTGCTTCTCTGGTGGTTCAATCAGGGGGCCGCAGGGTGTCTGGTGCTTTGGCTCCTGGGCTCAGCAGTGTACCGCAGGCTCTAGGATTCCTCTGGCCACCGCACATTTCATGTGGTCCAGCCTCCAGGATTGCCCAGCATAACAGCGCAGGCTTCCACTTTCTCTTGGCTGGCTTAAGCTAATTTTTCCCATGTAGGTACCATTATGCGCCTTTTTGGGTTCTCCTTTTAGGTTCTGTGAAACGAGAGGAAACCTGATTGGTTCCACGTATCATGAACAGAGGTTAAGGGTGGGGTCGGTAGCCAATTCATTCCAAGTTAAAATGCCCCCAACATGATAACATGGTTCAACTTGCATATAGCCCATAAATAATGGGGTTCTGTCTCATGGGAAGGTGCAGTCTTACCCTCACTTGGGGCTTCCTTGCCCCTTACAGAGGGGTGGGGGGTGTCACCCCGAGTGAGATCCCTCTTGCCCTACCCAAAATACTCCCAAGGGGATATTTTGTGTAATAGGCTCGCCTCCCTAGTCCCAACGGGGTGGCTTGTACTTGAGGATTCCCTGTATTCCTCAGTGTGTTTTATACAACTGTGGCTGTGCCAGCACAAATATTGACTGATGGTTAAGGTGGTACCTGTTAGGTAAGGAAGTCCCTTTTTTTTCTGCTGCTTACTCACATTTTATGCCGACTTTTTTTCCAAAACATTTTATTGAAAAAGGAAACTGGTGGCAATGCATTTAATAAATGATATCCCCCCCCCTTCAAAACCAACCTCACCATGTCCCACCAACAGTCCAAGACCACCATTACCTTTCAGATAGAATTGAAATCAACTTGGCATGCCAAGGCGTTGATATTAAAGCTCAAACTGTTAGAAAATGCAAAAATCAAGCTTTATGTTGTTCCTTATGTTTTTAATTAGTATTTAAAACTTGCTGGGACAATTTACATGGAGTTTTAGTATTTATTTATAGAAATCACAGGAAAGCAATGCATTTTTGGCACAGAAAATGCGTACAAAATGTAAGAGTGAACGACATGGGTCTTCGACGGGGTGAGAGAATGTGACTTGAAGACCAGATGTTGCAGGGGAAGGTGGAAACAGAAACCATGGATGAGGACCGGACAGAATAATGTAGGCACAGGAAGGTGAAGGAAGTGCTAAATGAATGATGCAGGGGTGACAGAAAAGTACTGTACGGTTGTCCATGAGGGTAGGGAGAGAGGGAAGTAGGATGATGGTTTAACGTAGAGTGCTAGGAAACCGGTTCTTCAGAATGGTGGGGAGCTTTGAGGTTGAATTTAAATAGCAGTTGGCATCACTTGCACTGATATAGAATTGTTCTAGGAGTGCTATTTGCAGTAGCATCATCTTTTGGAGTAGAAGTTTCTGTCTAAGCATGAAACATACATGCTTTCCTATGTTTGGATGTATATTATAGACTGAGAAGGTCCATTCCTCTAGCCGCTTCTGTATGCTTTCGGAGTAGATTCCCGACGCGAGCTGCTCTGTGTGACGTGCAAGTCGTGGACCCCCTGTGGGTGCTTCCTTAGCTTGGTATTTGATATTTGCTGCTTACGAGGTCCCCTACTGCCAGGTGTGTTACAGGAACCGAAAGCTCTACTAACACCAGGGAAAGGAAAGTCACGGTAACAACAAGGATTGCATGTCGCTTGGAAGAACGGTACGATGATTAAGTAATTGGACCCTAGCGGCTGTGTAGTGGAGTACCTTTTGAGCTAGGGGACTGATTATTTGTAATTCCCTTTGCTGACTTTTTCTTCCTCTTCCTTTTCATGAACGGTGAAACTGTGATTGTAAATTGTGATTCTGCACCGAGGAGCCGGCAACTAATTTGGATTTCAGTGACTGCAGGGTTGTTAACCCTTTGAGCTGAATCCTTCACGCTAAGCTGTTAACCCTTTGTGTTGAATTTTATTTTCTATAACAATAGGGTTATTATTGATTTTTAAAAGCTCCTCTGTATTAAATTGAAATTCAGAAGATCAAGTTTTAAAATTGAATTAATTTTCTGAATCAACTTTGCTGGAGTACTACCCTAGAGCGGATTACAATTCCTTGCGGGCGGTCACTGCAGGCTTTTATGCCTTTGAGCCGGATTGTTTTAGCATTAAGTAGCTCCTTTTTGCATCAGTGACTGCGGGCTTTAGTGCCTTTGAGCCGATTGCCTATCTTCTAGGAGGCTTAGTAAGAGCAACACGTCCTGCTCTGACATTGGTCTCCATATGTGAAGTTGCTGAAATAACAATAGTCTCCTTTGTGCGCGGTAACTGCGGGCCTAGAGCCTTTGAGCCGCCCACATTTTCTTACTTCCCATCCGACCTCCAGTGTCATGATATTGTGTGAGAGTAATATTAATCCGGGCGGTGACTGAGGGCCTAGAGCTTTTGAGCCATCCACATTTATTCTCTCACTTTTCAGGCGGCCAGAAGTATAACAATACTGTGTGTGAGTAATATTTTTTCCATCTGTTCCTACTCGGTAGAAATGTTGCATATATATTATCTCAGGAGTGGTTAATTGGATGATGACTTAAGAGCATCAGACCTTGATGGATCTTTGGTCATGGGGAAACCAGAGGTTAAAAGGCCATCACATCCGAGTAAAACGTTTTTTCGTCATTACCAAAACACTCAGCAGACAAGGAACAATCCTCGACTGCCGAGGGAGCTAAAGAGTACAACCAAGCGAAGGACATTGCTTAATCAATTAACACCCCAAACCTATTACTGTCATCTATGAAGGGTCTGGAATTTACTTTAACTGCCAGTACCATGAAAATGACTATTAAAGACTTCTTTCCTAGAAGGAAATGCCAAAGTGTTGAGGATGCAGATATTTATGTATTGGATGATCCAATGGGAAAGTCTGACTCGATCTGCCATGTGGGCGATATTAATAGCAGCTCTCCAAAAGAATGTCACACGAAGTTGGTTCTGCCAACATCAACTCTTACTCCCTCAGCATTGGGTCTCTGTTAGTCCCATATAAGCTTTGAAGGAGGCTTCGGTCTGTAGGTCTGATCCAGATAATAGGAGCGGAAGGACATTTAGTGATGAAAATGTAGCTTTAGAGCCCCAGACAGTGCCCAAAGATGCTACTCTGCTGGCTCTAAACTTTGTTCTAAATTCCCTGAATTGCTAAGAGTCGAGGTCCAAACACACTGTGGGCTACTGTTGGAACTCACCAGGGAAGTTGGTGAGTGTTCAAGCTCCCTGGTTGGCCTAAAAACAATATGTAACGATTCTCTGCTCAATCCCCTATCGGAGTTAAAATCAGACATCGAACACCAGTCTAAGACCATAGAGGAGTTGTATGGGAAATGGTCAATAACACAAGATACAGTAGATATACTGACTGCAACCGTAGGATCAATATTAGACGACGCCCAAAGGATGCCGGTGGCTGAGGTAATGGTGGGAATGAATCATCGGGCGGAGGGAAAAATCTGACTTTGATGTCACTCCTCTATCTGACTTAACTATGAAAGAATTCATTCATCTGGCACAGGCCTGAAAATCAAGAAGATAGGGCAGAGGCATGTCGAGTGCCCACAGACTTGATGAAAGGATCGAATGGTGAGTAGGCTTCTATGTCAAACAAGAGCAAAAAACAGAAAAGGAGTGCCAAGGGGGAAATCGAGGTGCCACAAAGCATAGTTCAGCTTAAAAAAAACAGAAAACCCCAAAGAAGAAGAAATCTGCTACTGTCCAGTTTGTACGATCTATTACTATTTCAACAAATTTCAACATGTTTCTGTTCTTTTTATAACAAATATTGAACATTCTTCTGGAGAAATAGTACGAGTTTGTTTCTTATTCAAAATGCATAGCTGGCGTCTGGCTGTTAAAATCTGCTGCCTGTCAACATAAAACAAAACATCTTTGCCCAGTCTGTTTCTGAGATCTGTTCCCTCTCATCTCTTTCCCATCTGGCCTTAACTGTCAGCTCCTCCACAGGGAATAACTCCTCCTAGTGATTGATAAATCGGAGAAACCCTAGCCCTTCCCTCCCCTTGGGACAGCAATAATTGCATTAATGGGATCGTAGTTGGTTCCTCCGGGATGTCCACCCACAGTTTTGCTAAGCGCTTGACCATTGTCCCATAGGCTAGGAATTGCCCCCTGGGAATCCCATATCGCTGCCTCCATTCCTCAAATGGCTGCACCTTGCCTTCTTCAAATAAAGCCCCCATTGAGGCGCACCCCCTCCATCAATCTCAAGAACCCCATTCTCTGTGCCGCCGCCCAAAGGCCCTGGTCTGCGCTCCACAGCACGTCTGCGCTATAAAGCCTCAGATGGTTTGTTCTTTGTTTCACAGATGGCATGCCAACATGCTGACAGGCAGAGGTTGTAGAGGTTAAGTGAGAAAGGTTGAAAAGTATGCGGACTCTGAAGTTGAGGACTTAGTCCTTTCTAGATCTGACTGCTGTGCTGGTCTCCTCTATGGCCTTCCCAACTATGATTTTTCACTTCTGGACAAAGGTGGAGATTAGCTGTTTAGCAGTATTGAAAGGAAGAAGATGAACGATTTTTCTGATATTGAGGAAGTGGAGTCCGGCTGCAGTGGCTGATTTGGAGATGAAGTGCAGAAAGTTGAGATGAGTTGAAGATGACACCAAGGTTAATAGCGGAAGCAGAGTAAGGAAGGTAGTCGGGACAGAAGAGAAGGGGGGAGAGGAAGTGTCTGTTTGGCTGGGAAGTAGACAACTTCAGTGTTAGTCCCAGAGAGCTTAAGTGAGTGAGACATTCAATATTTGATAGCGGAGAGACGGTTTGAAATGTTCAACAGCTAGTCAGATAAGGAGGGAAAGGAGAAAAATAATTGTTTGGAGAAGCCTTAAGAGGAGATCAAGGTGCCAAGAGCAGAAGTATAGAGAGTGAAGAGAAGTGAGGCAATGATATATCTTTTGGAGAATTCCAACAGTGAGTGAGTGGGGAGGTAAGGCTGTTCCAGGACACCTGGAAATGTCTAGGGGCTAGCTACCCCTTGAAAGTCTTTGACATTTAGGTAGAAAATGTGTTGGGAAAGATGGGCTGTGATACCCATAAAAAACTTTTCTTCAATTATTACTTCTGTGTCAAGCCATTTTTGTTTTATTATGGCCTTGAGTACAATATTGAACTCTTCTATTTTTGTCTTTTCTCTTCTTATATAGCAACCTGGTATTTTAAGGTGATCAATACCAACTTTTACATATCTCTTATTCATCAATAATAAGTGATCACCCTTTTATGCTTGTTTTATTACCATGGAGTCATCTTGTTCCCAATTTTTCAATGCTGTATGTTCTTGCATGGAAAGATTTTGACTAAACTTCTGTGTCCTGTATTTGTTTTTTTCTTTGTTTAAATATTTCCTCATTGATGAAGTAAAAGTGTCCACTTCATTACCCGTCTGGTACGTGGGCATAAAAGTGGAACTTTTTTTAAAATTCTGTGTGCATGAAAATAGCCTTGTCAATGTTCAGTTCTTCTAATATTTTAGATATTGGTTTCAAGTTCCTCTTCAAATGATAGAAGCACGTGAATATTTGTAATGTCTCCGAAGCTGTCTGCTCTTTTTAAGATCGTCCTAGAATTGATTTTCTGTTGAGAAAAAACATGTTTAGTTTGATTATTCTGCAAAACTTAAATCAAAATATGGTTCGATCTGATTTATGGTTAAACTTGGTGCACAACCTAGACCCATTAAAAGGACTTTTGTTTCGTCAGTTGTTAATTGTTTGTCTAAGAGATTGACTAGTGTATTTAATTGTTCCCACACCCTGACCCAAAACACTTATCTTGCACATTAGTTCCTTAGCAAAACCTGTGAAACTCACTGTCTTCACACTTTCATCTCAAACAAATCTCACTTGATTCTCGTATTAAACACCAGTTGGACCTCTGTCCATCCTTCCTCCTATTTGTGTGGTGCTTTAACACAACTTTGTTAGCTCCAATAAGGAAAATCTTCAGCTCCGTCTCTTCCTTGGCCACTGAATAAGTATCGTACCTCATTGTAGACAGCTCATTAGCAGGCATCTTGTTGCCCAACCTCTTTGCCGACACTGCCAAACACAGAATTGTTTTTCATAGCAGGGCTGTCCCTCCAGATTTCCAAGTGGCTTACTGCAAGCAGCTCCTAAAGCAAGTAGGCTCAGATGAGGAAAACGCAAATCATTTCTTGCTGCTGATTCTTGGCAAAACTAGCAGATAAGGCTGTCCGCTTACAACTTTAAAAATTCACAAAAGGTAATTCCCACCTAGACCAGAGCAAGCTGAGATCAGCCCTGGTGTTGGGATAGAAATTAGCCTATCCCACCCAACTAGGCGCTTCCAAATAAGGCGAACCCCATACCAGGCCATGTAACCTACTACAAGGGGGAAGCAGCTTGCAGTACCAGGCATCATATAAAAGCCCTGCAGTGCGTAGAGGTAGGTGCTTAGCACTTGAAATGTCCACACTCTGCGACACCATTTGGTGTTAGGCCCAAAAGAGACAGGCCACAGGCTCGCGCTGCTCATGTTCCCCAGCCGCAAAGCCCAATGACTACACAACATCCTGGTTCCACTTGAGCCCTGTTCCCATGGAAGTCCATTTCCCTCTCATCCCTTCAGTGTTGTGAATATTTAGTATCGCTTCTAGGAATGCGCCTGGCGGAGAGCATGAGACAGCACCAGATTCTGCACTGTGTCCATTCATCTCCACTAACCTGCCATCGGGTCTCTAACCACCACCCAGCCAGGCCGGAGCTAGCTCCAAACCACCCACTCAGCCGAATTCTTAAACACAAGACCCCCAGTTCCTAACCTCCATAAAGTGCCCACCACAGATCTAAGAGACCACATGACTGTATTTCTCTCCAGCTGCCACACACTTCTCCTGTGATATGAGGTAACAGGAAGGGTAAAACATAGATCAATCCCAAAGGGGGAGGCGTGGGGTGCGGAAACTGCGGTATCAAAGAAGCCCCAAAGGTATGGGTCAGCAAGACTGTATTTTTTTCTCCCCTCTCTCTGGCACCCTTTTTCCTGTGCTGCCCAGGTGCCTGCCATAATGAATGAAAAGTCCTTAGTTTAAATACATATAGTGTGTTTTATGTATGCCCTGACCTTTACTGCAAGACTGAGCACCGCTGACCCATGTGCCTCAAGATCGACGGGGACGAACCAGCCAATTACCGCCTGGCATCCCCTATGGAGCAGGCCCATGTGTAGGGTGCTTCCAATTGGTGGCACCAGAACGTCCCTTATGTGACTGACGATTTTCATGTTTATAACCCCATGTTTGTTGTAAGACCAGAGCGCTCTTGCGCAGCAGAGTTCTTTGCTGGCATTTGTATTTTGTACAAGTGAACCTTGTTATCCTTTGAAAGCTATCTCCTGGCTTATTTCCCTAGTGTGTTGTATTTACGCTCGAATGTGTGTATATAAGGGGACTTGCCTTCACTGGCTACAACACCAAACCAATGCTTCTATTAATTTGGAACGATCTCAAACTGAATGGAGAACTGAAAAAGGCTTCTGCCCTGATCCTTGCTGCGCCTTCAACTTTGTAGACTGACATCCTCATACATTGCCTATCTAGTCTTGGCAATAGAGATGGGGCCTTGGATCGGTTTCTATCCTTCCTCAAGGACACATTTAACCAGTGACAGATAGCTGGTGACTTTGAAAAGCGGTGGTGCGTAAAAGGTCAGCCCCAAATTCATAAGAGAAAGTGGCGACTGAGCCTCACCCCAAAAGCAAGATTCCCAGGGAAGGTTAATGGGTTCCAAACTGTGCCAATGTCACACACACATTGCCTAAATACCATTAGGTTACAGGTATTAATGATGGTAAATTATTCTAATGTGTGTATGCCCAATGGTGTATTATACAGCAACTTGCATGGAGTATAGTTGGTACTACAATGTCATATGGAAAAACACACTTGACCCTACTTCCCAACTTAAAACAATGGGAAAACTGTTTTGCTTGCTTGCCTCAGTGCTATGCTTTTTCCAAGAACACTTCACAAAGGCTGTTGCTTGTAAATCCTTCCTCATAACAGGAGCATTGTATTTTCAGTGGAAATGTCATAATTATAAACACATGAACTAATGACTACCTGTGTGGCTTCATCAGTGTTATATGTGTGGTTCATGCTAGTGCAACTTGCATTTGACATCTAAGAAATGGTTCCTAGTGGATACAGTTGTAACATGAGTTTAACAATTGCGTTCACCCACATATGATTTTTGTAATGGTGTTCCCCTGATACCACTTTTGGCCATTTCTTGCAATTCAGGAGATGCAGACACCCATCAGTGAGCAACTAGATTGCATTAAAACAGGAAATCTCCCCCCCCCCCCAAAACCCCCCCAGTCAATCCAAGGGCATTACGGGCTGATCTCCCTTTCGGTCAATATTTGAGGTATGGATGAAACTGCTCAGATTTGCAGGAATTTTAAAGCACATTTAGCAAATCTAACATCTCGACTACTACAAAGAGGCTATCTGAGAAAATTATTAAATGGGCCTATAAAATAAAACACCACGTGACATTACACTTTCTCAACATAGATGTATAAAAGGTCCTCTGGTGAGGATCACTTTTATGTTCAGCTACTCTCCTCTTTTTAACAAAATAAACTTAGAGATGAACAAGCTCTGGCCGATCCTAAATGTTGTAAACATTGAAATCCCTAATCCAAGATTTGCAGTAAAATGCAGAAAAAATGTGAAAGATGCTCTTGTGCATGCATACCGGAAAACAGATGTGTGAAATACAGAAATCAATGAAAGGTAACTATGGTCACAGGCACAACCAATAGGTCACTCACTGTGTGTTGCGTGTTCCATGTGTGCACAAACAAGACACAACAAGGAAATGGACATTAGGTGGCACTCGCCCTGGGTGCAAAGAAAAGTTTATGAATTGTAACGTAAACATTTTTTTTCTTAATTACGTGCCCTTGAAACCTACAAACTGACCAATAGACGTATAAATAAAGAGAATCCTTGAACATAAATCCTGTTTCCTGGCCAGGGTACAGAATTCATGCACGAAAAAAATCTCAATCTGTAGACCAAAAAAATCCCTGATATCCAGCAATGACCTGCATCTTGTACACAATATTAAAAAATGAAATATGGAGGCTCATTCTCCTCATACATCTTAACAAAACTCTGGAACTCGTTCCACAACGAAATATCAGACCTTCAAGAAATCACTAAACATCTGTCTCTTTGACTTGTCAGCCTAAACACCAAACCACGGTTTACAAGAAGCACGCAACCTCTATACAATAACGTACACCACAAAGGATGGAGTCCCGTTTCAGGACTCCAAGGCCAAGTCAACCAAGCTAGGCAGGCTAGGCAAAAGAAAATGTAATATCGCTAACCAATACATGAGGGATTTAATCTATGTGACATCGGCATAAGGATCTCCCCTTCCAACCATTACCCCTACTAAAACTCTTCATAATCCTGCAAACACGCTACACACCTACCAAATGTGACACCTGCACACGACTACCATAACCCCAACTCTAAAACCATTCAGCAAAATGCACACCACCTGAACTCTCACAATCGCAGCCTGCTCAACACCAACACTACGCAACAGGCACAGAAAACAACCTATACAGACTCACACCCAAACACCCACCAGCCCATACCACCTAGAAGCAAACCCAACACACAGTGACAGATTTTTACTGGAACTACCGACAGAACAGCAAAAGCACTGTTGTGCTATCCCTCTTCCAATAACAATCCCACCCCTCCCCTCTTTCTTTTTGGACCCGTATGAGCACCTGGCAGCTCTGTGGGGTGTAAATCACAGTAAAATAATCTATTGGAACAAAAACACTCACTGCACCATTGGTCGAACATTTCATCAATTTCAAACTCTCATATCATCTGCACTGGACACGTCTGGCACAAGTAAAAAGAAAAGGGCAAAATGTGGACATCTGATTTAAATATTGTTTTTTCGTGAAGAGTGCTGGATTTTTAAATGGAAAACCTGATCAGAAAGGAGTTACTGGGGAAATCCAATAGCGCTCCCCAGCTACGAGAAACCCCCCTTTGCAGCACTCTGCACCTGTAAAATTATGCTGTGGTGTTCCTCAACTATAATGCAAGAGTAATATTGCATGGAGTCTTTTAGCTAACGCGGGACTCCATTAATATATGTAAAAGGTTTAATTTTACAACAGACGAAAGAAAATATCAAATGGGGTATGCTTTGTTAAACAGTACTGGAGTTAAAAAATACAATATGGTAACATTCCATACTGGACGTGAGTCTTAAAATCAACATAGAAAGCATGCTGGTGCAGGCGTGATGACCTTATGTCACGCAGTCTTACGTGCAGCGTGACACCGTCGCGCAATTAACTGCCAACGCACGTAAAATAAAGAAAGCCTAACATGGCAGTTGACTTGTGATTCGGGATGGCACGCAAAGTTTGGCATTCCTTGGGGTAGTAATTTCTATACTCAACAGGTCCATTGCAAATTGACGATGTCTCTATACTAAATTCATGAGGCTATAAAGAGGGTTTTTCCCCTCAATTCTCTTCTGAATTATTTTTTCCAATATAGATGAGGACTGATGCATTGGCATAGACTAAATGCAGCTCATGTATATTTGGGTGAGGAGATTAATAATATACATTGAAAGGCAATTCATATACCTTTTTTGTTTACCCCCTAAAAGAGTCACACTGAGCCAATTAAGTTATGTGAAATTTGAGGCACAAACACTTATGATTTATGTTGTCTACGTCCTCTGTAGAAACTGCTCTAATTGGTCAAGAAATAAAGGAACCAGTAATAAAGATGCAGCACATAAACTGCAAGTTGACCCTGAAAGAGATTTATAAAAATACATATTGATGGTCTGGAAGTATACAACATAGTTTGGAAGGTTGCAGAAACCGGTTGACCTACTATGCAGGATATCCTTTGTTTGAGATACACTACTAAAGAAGCCTTCACTTTTATTTTGAAACGGTATACATATTCAGTTGAGGGTGGAATAAAGGAAACTTGTATAAATCCCTTTCTGAATGCATCACCAACTGGTTTTAGAAATAAGGACACTTAGGGGACGGTGTTGCGCAGCGACCAATATGGCAGGTCTTGCTTAGAGCTCTGGAACTCTGTGCCGTTTACGGGTGAAAACTGACTTCTGAATCCTGCTGTGCGATATCTGATTGCAGCCGAGTGACTCCTGGCGGCGCCCGCAGCATATTGATCCTGGTTTTATCCCTATTTCTGGTCTGTATGCCACATAGTGGTTGATTAGGCCCGCTCAAGTCGCAGGAGACCAAGTGATGCGAGCGGCTGCATGTAGGGGCTGGTCGCAGGGCCCCGCCTGCCGCGAGAGCTGTTGGACACTGGGGACGTGCCCCGGTGTGGATTTCAGTGCCCCATGGGCCCCCCAACTCTTCGTGTAATCGATCCTGCGAAGGGGATGACGAATCGCCGGGGAGACGCTTCACCGAGCCATCCTGATACAGATGCCTAAATTACATCTGCAAATTTCCTGAGGGGGCCTACTTTTTTCTTTTCTATCTGCATGCCTAGAGACTGACCACACTGGGAGCCTTAGCTGAACATTAGAATCTTGGAACACTGTACCTGATCTTCTTCCCCATTTGAACGTGCAGCTGCTCTTTGTCGCACGGCACCTCACCAATTTGATTGTAGGCATTCACATCTCTACCTCCTTTTCAGGTTTAGCCTGCAGCTACCAGAATATGCTGTGCGAGTTGCTGGGAAGGCGAAACGTGTGCCTGTGATCCTGATACTCTCCTGGCCACTGGCCACCATTACAGGCAGCGATATTTCTTGTGGGAGCTCTAAAGTCCACCTAAGGGCAGCGTGGAGACATACCACACTCATTACATGACTGCGGCCCGTTACGGTGAATGCAGGCTCTACACACTTCTAATAGCACTCCCTTCTGGCCTTTACAATTTGTGGTTGCTCCCTGTGCTATTGCAGTTCCCTAGACCACAGTGTTCCGCACCTCTACTTCTCCCTTCACGTGCACTGGGCCAACATAGACCCCCATTGAACTGCATGCTGGGGGTGCTCCAACCTTTGGATCCTGTGGGGGGAGGGGGAGGCCGCATGGCATGGGGACATGCCACATCCACTGAATATGAGGTTTTTAGTGGGGATCTCAGACCACATCCTGACTGCTGTTTGGCAACTTCTCTGTAGACTCTCTCAGCTGTCTAAAGCCCTGCTGGCCCCTTCATTGTGTGAATACCCGTTTTGATTGCTCCCCTGAGGTGTCGTGGGACTGCTGTGTCGCCACCAAGCCATCCGCTGAGTTGTTTTGTTGGTGCAACTGCTGGCTTCAGTGCTTCCTCTGCTGCTGGCTGAAACCCCTGTATATTGCAGAAGATGACAAAAGGGGGTGCCAAGAAACAATGCTCTATGAAGCACTACACCAAAGCCACCTGAAGTTGCTGAAGGAATTGGAGCCATGGAACCTGAGACTGCACCAGCGGAACTACCAAAACCAACGCATGATGCGTGCATGCAGGAAGGATTCCCTGTGGTACACAGTAAGCTAAATGATATCCCCAGTAACATCGGCTCCATTAAGACGTGCCTGGAGAAAGGGAAGTTGGAGTTTCTCGAACAGTATTCGGTAGACTGTCAAGATGTGTAATTATTCTCGTATACAAGTCACTCCTGTGGGATATATTTACCCATTCAACTTTACTCCCTTCCATAACCAAGCTGCACTTCAGCAGAAGTAGCAAATTGGCTGCGCTGGCTCCTGTGAGCACCATTGCCTCACACCAAAACCTGAGTTTCCAGCTACAAAAAGATGGCTGCACCATCTTTCCAAACAGATATTGGACAGGTTGGAACAAGGGGGCACACTAAGAAAGCCTGCAAGTGTGTTCTTTCATGTACAAAAGGAGGAGTGAAAAAAGGCAGTGCTGCTTTGCTGCAAGCCCAAAGTTCCCATTGAAAAAGGGAAATATGTACATTTAAAAATGATGCCGCTCTGATGCTCTTTTTCCTTCCCCTGTTACTCATCTCAATACTTTTATTAATGAGACCTTGCCATGCCCATCCACATTCACATTGTTCTCTAAGCAGACAAGAGCAGTATTCCTGAATGACCGGCGGCTGTTCAGATCTGAAGAAATCAAAAGAAGCTGTATTTCAGCTACACGGGAAACGCTTTACGTTTTGGCTACAAAATGTCAAGGATCAAAAAGGCCCTGGCTCTCTGGGCCTATGTCAATCTCACTGCATCTGTGTTTTAACCCATTGCTGCATACCAGAAGCTAACTATGGCTACAAAACAATGTGGGAATTCAGATGGAAGAGAAAAATCGAATTTGCAAGGAAAATGTAGTCACCACGCGTTTAAAATGTACTTACTTTTGCAAACTAAGAAAAATACTTGTTTAAAAGTGTATGTTGGATAAGGCCCTGCCCATCTAGCAATGTGAAGGGGTTTTGTGCTGTGAAACAGATATGGGAGAGCTTATTTAACAGGTTTTATTCTGATTTATAACGCAAATAAATAAAATAAGGAATTACATTGCATTGGTTGCAGTGGGGGAAACCAGGTTTCTGCTTGGGGGTGGGGGGTTGCCAGCAACAGAAAGCCCCTCACAGTAGATGCTAGAACACACAAGTGATCATTGCTACCTTGGCAGACTTTCATCTGGGCTGAGGCCTCTTACAATGGAAGTTCGGGACACTAACCTGTGAAGTGGAAGCGGCCATAAACCTTCAATCAAACTGGGAAAACCCCTCCCCACACTGGGCTGAAATTACAGCTGGAGGTAGCTGAAGAGAAAAAAATGGTCCCAGTGAAGGACAAAGGATGCCCATTTGTTTCAAAAGACCATTTTATTAAGAAACTGTGACAGTTATTTTTGCAACAGAAATTCACAGGAATCTAAAAAGTTAAGTTTTAATGTCATTTTGTGTCTTTTAATTTAAGATGTAGCCTACACTGCCACCTTGGGAACAGAAATGGCAGAGAATTGGGTATTCCACAGAAAGTGTACTTAATGACAATGTAAAATTCAACACTGACATGCCTAATAATGATCCATACACACTTGTAAAGTTATAGAATTTTAGGCCGAATATTTCACACAAAAAATGACAGAAAATTATTAGAAGGGCAAAACAATGTCTTATAAACTGTAGAGTTGGACTGGAATACTCGGCAGAAAATATGTAACCTATTTATATAATTTAAGATGCCCGAACTGTACAAATGTGCCATTTATGGCAAAACTGAATTGTAGTTAAAGTAACTGTGGGAGGTTCTGGACATTGTAAAACTCACATCATAAATCTGACATCATGCCTTTCAAACCCAACCAACTGAGAGGAAAGTGTCAACTATCACCCCTGACCAATCCAGTTGTTTAGAAGCGTGCTTAGCTAAGCCTGCCCTGCCATATAATTCTATGATGTCACCATGCTCTATAAAAAGGGTGGCTGAAAAAACTCAAGACACTCTTTCCTGATTTGACTGTGCCTGCGTTCCTGATCTTGTACATACATCTTGCCAGATTCCAGATCCCACTGCAAGGCCAAGGCATTGCTGACCATTGCACCAAGGCCTCAATCCAGAGATCCCACTACAAAAATCCCAATAAAGGGAAAAGCTGTGGTGTTCTTTTGGGAAGCATCCTGAAAACAGACTGGCTTTTTTTCCACTAACTGCATACCCGCTGCAACCCTGCCATCCAGCTGTCCTGATTATCCAGTGACCAGACAGGCCCAGCTGCTGTTCCGCTAGGAGAATCCGCCGCTACATGGTGACCCAAGCCCTGGAGTCCAGAACATGGTTGACTGTTTCTAATCCCAAATTTAAGAGCGGGCTGTGAATATCCCACATCCCATAACACATAGTCTACCCCATCTTGACTTTTGTCTTTGTTCCACTCTATAAGCAACTCTATCGATACCCTGATAACTTGTATAGACTGTTCTAATTCTCTGTGCACCCTGTTCCTGTTTCTAGTGTTAGCGCAATTCTCCAGCATGGGGTCTGGCATGGATTCACATGCTCATGAATATTCCCCGTCGTCAGGCTGGGAATCCTCGGTAAAGAAAAAAACCAGTATCAGTTTCGTTTCTGATCTGTCTTTCGTAGTAGTAACCAATCACTGGTCTCTGCGTCATACTGACCACAGCCAATGACTGCCCTCTACCTAAGCACCGCCTCTGGCAGCCATCTTCAGATTTCTACCGCAGGTTCATGTGTTGGGATCCTCGTGCTATTGCTCTCGAGCGTTAGTGCTATTTTTTCACGTTTTTTTCTCAAAACTTCGTTTTTTCCGGTCAAAAGAGCCTCAAGCTCCACCGACTCTCCATCCGATCAACGGGGACCCGTGTCGGATTCGTCTGCGCCCCTCAAGGGTGAAGATTTCGTCGAGCTACGTTTTGGAGGACTCCAGAAGCTTCTCAGGTCCGGACATGGCCCAGGAGAAGGGAAGCTCGACGCCCGGAAAGCTGTTCAGGGTCTGCCCTGGATGCCAGCTGCAGAACATCTTTAAGGAGGACGAACACTCCTTTTGTCTCTACTGCTTACATGAGGACAAGACGCACGTGGAGAAGGACTGTGCGTTTTGCGGCAATATGTCGGAGCGGACCATGAAGGACCGCCACCAACGCCTGGCTGGAAGGGAAGAGCCCGTCAGGCAAGAAGAAGAGGAAGAAATCCGAGCGGTCTTCTAAGACCTTTGAGGACGCCCCGGCGATGGGGGTCCAACACAAGGCCAAGCACCGCGAGTCCGCTGGCACCGGGAGCGCGGAACGGTCAGGCTGTACGGGCGCCAGGCAGGGCGCACCCTCCCCGGCACCTTCAGCCACGAGCCAACGCTCTGGGTCGGGTAAGAGGAAGGACGAGCACCCGGCGCAGCTCCTGGAGAGGCCCCGGTCGAGCTTGAAGGCCCCATCGGAGGGGGAGCGAGGCAGTGTCCCCCCCCCCTCAAGGATAAGGCGGTGAGCGCACCTAAGGTGGTGAAGGCCTCCATCCGGCCAAGCCCTCTATCGATACTGTCGCGGCGGCCCTGGCTCAGCCTCTGGAGGCTACACCAGTGGTGGCGACCTCGGTGCTCAGAGTCTCCCTGCCACCTCGGAGGGAGTCCTCTTTTGTGCCCATCGATAGGACCCCCGTGAAATCCCCGGCGGGGAAGAAAAAGGGGGGGCAGGGCGTCGTCGTAGATTCGGCTTCAGAGGAAGAGCTGATCGAGGTCTTAAGCCACGGCCTTGGTGTGGATGAAGACCGGCCCGTCGGGATGGATCCCGACGCAGGTGACGACGACAGCGTCGAGGGTGCCGACGGGGCCCCTGATCGCCCGTCGGATTCCCCTCTGCCAGCGCCGCAAGACAACTCGGCAGCCATTTTGTTGGCTATACAGTCCTTATGCTCAGAGATAAGGACGAGACTGCCGTTGCCGACGGAGGAACCTCTCCCGTCGGGGGATCCTGAACCGGGACCTTCTGGTGTTCCCCCGCCCAAGAAAAGAAGGATTCACCCTCCACCTCCTTTTCAGCCGTCGCGACCCGTCCAGCCCTCCTCCCCGTCCACCCGAGGGGATGAAACGAGGACTGACACAGCAGCGACGGGTATGGACGACGAGGTATACGACGAGGATCTCCCGTCGTCACCTCCCACCAGGGCTTCTCCGCCCGACGAGATTGGATCGTTCCACTCCATGATCGCCAGGGCATCCGAGCTTTTCCAACTCTGCCCTGAGGAGAAGAAAAAGGAAGGATTCCTTTATCAACGGCGCGAGGCCAAGAGGAAGACGGTCCTCGCGGTGCCTCTACTGGACGACATTTAGGATGAGGGCCTCGCCCTCCTCAAGAACCCTTCCACGACGCCAGCTAGAAGAGACCGGTACGAGAAGAAGTACCGGGTCCCGGACGCGGCCCCCCTGTGCCTCCGGGCGCAGCCTACCCCGGACTCCGTCGTCTCCGCGGCGGCCAGGAAGAAAGCAGGGGGGGGGCTGCGACCTCCACATCGACTTCCCCACCGGACGGCGAGGGAAAGAAATTGGACGCTATGGGACGCAGGGTCATCTCGTCTGCAGCGACGACGATTAAAGCGGCCAACGCCTTGGCTATCGTGGCCCGCTACGACAGGGAGCTATGGTACAAACTGGCTCCCCTGCTGGACTTCCTACCGGACGACAAGAGGGCGGATGCCCTGGAGATCCTACAGGAAGGTGAGGTGGCGTCGGACCACGCCATCACTATTGCGACGGACATCGCCGACACTGGGTTTCGCCAGTTGTGCAACGGCGTGTGCCTTAGGCGGCGTGGATGGCTCAAGGCTACGGACTTCCGTCAAGACGTACAGACCAGAGTCCTGGACATGCCATTCGATGGGAACAACCTGTTTGGGAAAACAGTGGACGATTCCCTTCAGGCCATTAAAGCGGACACTGAGACGGCCCGGGCCCTTGGGGTCCTGCAGCAACGACAGACGCCCTTTCGGAGCAGCGGAGGCAAGGGCGCCTCCAAAGGGTCCGGCGGCGGTTTCTCCACCTACCGTCAAGCGGCCTGCTCGTCGTCTCAGGAGGCCTACAGAGGACGAGGCAAGTCTGGCGGACCCCGCCGTCGTCGCCAAGGAGGTCAAGGCGGCAAAGCCTCGTCGAAACAGGATTGAACCGACTGTGGGGTCGGGCCCCCACCGATGCACCCCGGTGGGAGGCCGGCTGGCGAGCTTCGTCAGCGTGTGGGAGTCCATCTCCACCGACCGTTGGGTGCTGGACGCCTTAGCCCGGGCCACGCGCTCGAGTTTCAAAGAAGGTGCCCGCGCGTCCCCCCCCATGGCCAGGAAAGAGCTTCACGTCCCTCAGCTTCTCCTGGAGGTAAGGGCGATGCTCAGGAAGGGCGCCATCGAACTCGTCCCAAAGAGGCTTCGGGGCTCCGGAGTTTACTCGAGATACTTCCTCGTGAAGAAGAAGACGGGAGGATGGCGCCCCATCCTAGACCTGCGACGTCTGAACAAATTCATCAAGGCGCAGAAGTTCCGGATGGTCACCCTCCAGCACGTCCTGGGTCAGCTGGAGGAAGGAGACTTCCTGTCGTCGTTGGATTTGGAGGATGCCTACTTCCATATTCCCATCCTAAAGGGGCACTGAAAATTCCTCAGGTTTGTGGTCCAAGGGCGTCACTACCAGTTCAAAGCCCTCCCCTTCGGACTACGGTCGGCACCGAGGGTATTCACCAAGTGCCTTGCACCGGTGGCGGCGCAGCTGCGCCGCAAGGGGATCCACGTCTACCTCTACCTGGACGACTGGCTCATCCGAGCCAAGACGAGGGAGCTCGCCGTGGAGCACACGGCAAGGACCGTCCAACTTCTCACGGACCTGGGATTCTCCGTGAACTACGCCAAGTTCCACCTGGTACCCGTACAAAACGCACTGTTTCTGGGAGCGAAGCTCGACACAGTGTCCCTTCTGGCCTCCCCGTCGGAGGAAAGGACCAGGTCCATCCTGGGCAAGGTACAGCAGATGTTGGCTTCCGACGCGGCCAAGGTGAGGTCCATCAAGTCCCTCCTCGGAATGATGTCTTCTTGCATCTACCTCATTCCCATGTGCAGGCTCCGGATGCGCCCGTTGCAGGAGTTCCTGGACGCGCGCTGGATCCAAACGACGGGCGGCTTCGAGGAGAGGATCACACTCGACGAGAGTTTCCGCCGAGCGGTCCGGTGGTGGGGCACCCGCGCGCATCTGACGGCGGGCATGGACTTCCAGACCCCAGACCACCAGGAGACAGTGACTTCGGATGCCTCCCTGGAAGGGTGGGGAGCGCACACCGAAAATCTGCACGCGAGAGGCCTTTGGCTCCCGACGGAGAAGTCCCTCCATATCAACGTCCTGGAGCTCCGTGCAGTGTTCTGGGCCCTCAGGTCCTTCCTTCCGTCCCTCAAGGGCAAGGTGGTGAGGATCTTCACCGACAACACCACCACCATGTTTTACATCAGGAAACAGGGCGGAACCAGGTCCCCAGCACTGTCCAAGGAGGCGCAGGACCTGTGGCATTGGGCCGTCGCCCAAAGGATGTTTCTGGTGCCGTTTCATCTAGCAGGGATAAAAACCACCATCGCCGACTCACTCAGCAGGGAGCTGCGCTCGTGCCACGAGTGGGAACTACGGCAGGATCTAGTGGATCGCCTCTTCCGACGGTGGGGCACACCCCAGATCGACCAGTTCGCGACGGCGACGAACTCCAAGTGCCGGAGGTTCGCCAGCAGGTTTCCCCAGGCGAGGAGCGTGGGCGATGCTTTCTCGTTCCCCTGGGAGGGCCTGTTCCTCTACGCGTTCCCTCCTTTGCCACTGCTAATCCGGCTCGTCAACCAGCTCAAGAGGTCACGGTGCAGGATGATCCTCGTCGCACCTGCGTGGCCGAGGCAGATATGGTTCCCGGACCTTCTGGACTTGTCAGCGTCCCCGCCAATCAAGCTGCCGGTGGACGCGGATCTACTCTCCAGGGAAGGAGGCGCCATCCTCCACCACGACCCGAAATCGCTGAACTTGCAGGCCTGGCTCCTGCAGCGCTAGAGTTTGGAGGATACGACATACCGGCCGACTGCAGAGAGGTTCTTGCAAAGGCCAGGGCGTCCTCGACTCTTAAATGCTACGGACACAAATGGAAGAGGTTCTCTGTCTGGTGCCACGCACAGAAGTTTAACCCTCTACGGATTACGGCTCCTCAGGTACTGCCGTACCTGCTGACGCTGGCCAAAGCTGGTCTGGCACACGCGTCTATCAAGATTCATCTTGCTGCGATCTCCCGATACACCAGAACCATGGGGCGGACGTCCTTGTGGTCTCATCGTCTGGTGAAAGAGTTCATGAAGGGACTGTTCAGATCGTTCCCGCCGGTGAAGGCTCCGGCCCCGGCGTGGGAGCTCAACGTGGTGCTGACCAAGCTCATGGGACCTCCGTTTGAGCCTCTGCACTCGGCCCCGTTGAAGTTTCTGTCGTGGAAAACAGCGTTTCTTGTGGCCATCACCTCCGCACGACGGGTGGGAGAGATCCAGGCCCTTTCCTGCAAGGCCCCGTACTTGACTTTTCACGACACGAGGGTAGTGCTCAGGACGCACCCCTCCTTCATGCCCAAGGTGCCGTCGGACTTCCATCTCAACGAACCCTTGGTGTTGCCTGTGTTCTTCCCGTCTCCTTCGTCGCCGGCTGAGAGGACTTTGCACTCGCTGGATGTGGCTAGAGCGCTGAAGTTCTACGTGGACCGCACGAAGTGTTTTCGGAAGACGTCACAACTCTTTGTGAACTTTGGACCTGTCAATCAGGGGAAGGCTCTCTCGAAGGCTTCCATTTCCAGATGGCTCTCCGGCTGTATCATGTACTGTCATCGGTTGGCAAACTGACCGCTGCCTGGCCGTCCGAGAGCCCATTCCACCAGAGCGATCGCAGCTACCACGGCGTTCCTTTCTGGTGTGCCCCTGCTGGACATATGTAGGGCTGCTACGTGGAGGTCGACGTACACCTTCACCAAATTCTACTGCGTCGATCGGGATTCCAGGGAGGAGTCCAGGGTCGGCCAAGCAGTGCTGCGCAACCTGTTCGCCTAAGGTGAGCCTGGTGAGGAGGTAAGATGCTTAATGTTGAGTTTGATGTGATGCTTAATGTTGAGCCTTTGCCACCTCCCGTGGTTGTGCATGTGTGTACTGCTATGTATTCTTTATTCATGAGCATGTGAATCCATGCCAGACCCCATGCTGGAGAAGGAACAAGTTACTTACCTGTAACTGTTGTTCTCCAGCATGGGTCTGGCATGGATTCACATGCGAACCCTCCCGCCTACCCCTCTGCGGCTCTTCACTTGGTCATACTGCCACTTCACGTGCTTCCAAATCTGAAGATGGCTGCCAGAGGCGGTGCTTAGGTAGAGGGCAGTCATTGGCTGGGGTCAGTATGACGCAGAGACCAGTGATTGGTTACTCCTACGAAAGACAGATCAGAAACGAAACTGATACTGTTTTTTTTCTTTACCGAGGATTCCCAGCCTGACGACGGGGAATATTCATGAGCATGTGAATCCATGCCAGACCCATGCTGGAGAACAACAGTTACAGGTAAGTAACTTGTTCCTTCTCTCCTTCACCTTACTTTGTAACTCATTAGTGATATTTGGAGTATTCCCACATAAATCAGAACACAGCGGGAAAAGGTTGATGTTGCGAATCAATCTTTGAACGTACCGTGGCTTTCTTTAACAATATAGTCTAAATTTAGTTTAAGAAAAAGTTGCCTTTCATTTTAAAACCGATTTTCTCTTTCACTGAACTTTTTCCTAAAATCAAACCTTATTCTACCTTCCAAATCTCTCTGAATTCTCCAGCTACAGCCCTCCTTTCACTTCTACATTGTCCCTGTGCAGTGCATCTATCCTCTGCCCAAAAACCGCATTCCGATTCAGTGTTTTTCACCCATTCTTTTGGAAAAATCATTTTTGCATTTAAAACTGGAAACTAGAAACAATGCAACTTTGCCATGTGTGAATTCAGCTGCACTGGGTTTTCAATTTCAATCTGTTTTGGTGAACTGTATGCTTTTGTGATACCTTACCTAATGGTTGATAGTGACATAAGATCCCTAATACTGTGATAAAACATATGTATATAATTATTTGACACACATCATTATTTATTTTTCAAGATCCGAGTGTCATTTAAGGCCTTTGCAAAGGGTTTAAAATCGGTTTTTGCCTCTTATTTTGTGAGGGAAGGTCGGATTTTGATTCTGTTTGCTGCCTCTTATACCTGATTATGTGTGGGTTGAGGGAACATTGCAGGGGGAAACCTTAACTTGGGTGCTATATATCCTAATCCAAAAAGTTCTCCTATTCATTTGTGCTTTGGATATGTTATACTAGAACGTTAACTAAGTGCATTACTTCAATTTCCATTGTCATTATCACCCCATTGGTGATTGCTGCCCAATATTAAAATGTGTGTGATTTTTGTGAATTTTTAAAATAAATATTGTAGTTTCCCCAACCGGCCTGGTTCATGGTCCATTGCGACCCGGGATATTTGTAAAAGGGGGTGTGAGACGGGTCTGGTACCGTCTCAGTTTGAATTTGTTGAAATTAAAGAAAAAGCTTTCCTATTGAGCACCACATCCCAGGCTAAGACTAAATGTCTTGGTCCAGTGTGTGACACCCGATTGGAATCCTTAACAAATTTGGGGCTCGAGTTCAGGATTGAGTTTGTTTATTCCCCTGTGACAGCCTAACACAGCAGACTAACCTCGAAGGTAGGAATACTGTGTGTGGCTGGAACACTGGTACGCTATACAAGCACCTACCAAAACAAAAATCCTAAGTACCAGGCCTGCGTATAAAATTAAAGCTAAATCAACCCTTCCATAAATCGATTAATAAAGAAAGAACACTTTCCAAAATGGCCACAGTAGAGATCAATATAGTTGGAGAGCACCTTCTGCACAAATTATTTGTCAGGGGGGAATGGCCAGAACAAGATCAAAAAGTCTGGCTAGAAGAAATGATGCAACAGGTCACCGCCATTGACATGGATAAATGGCAGGACGGTGGCCTATTACACCAAGCTTTGAGCGATTTATATATGACTCCGAAAATTAAAGAGGAGCAGATTAAAATTGTTAGAATTGCGGCCTATATGTATCTTCATGTTGGAGTGATGCAGGAAAAGCATGAGGAAAATACAACTCTTGCGCAAAATCAATCCGAACTTTTAGCTCAGATACAGGCTGAACTAAAATTAGTGGAACAAGAATTGCAAAAAAGTTAAGATTTAGAGTTAGCATTACATTCAAAAGCTAAAAGAAGACTTGGTTCTCCAACAGCAGAATAATGTAGACGAAGAGACGAAGAGTGTAGGGAAAGGGTTGACTTTCTGCAAGAGAGTCAACAGAAGTTAAATCAACAAATAAACTATAATAGAGCCTGCGCAGAGCAGATAGTTAATCTACAAGATCAGATAAAAAAATTGGAAGAGGAAAATAATTAATTATGAGAGACGTCCATTCCCAAGCAGAACTTGATGAAGAGAGCCAGAAATTAGGCGCCATAACACAACAAGGGATGACCTGGCGGAACAAAGGGCCGCTCTGTACCAGGAGAAAGAGGCCCTCCACCAGGAGATGTGTAATTTAAAAACCAATCTGGAGAGAAGGGAGTCAGACCTTTAGGGACTGACTGGCCTAAAAGAAGAATATGTTAAATTAATGGGACATAGGAGACAAATGGAACTCGAGTTAGGGCAGACCATAAAGGCTCTAAATGTGCAGAAAAGGGAGGCTCACCTCCTACAACAAAAATTGTCTCAGAGTGCCGAAACTATAAAGAGCTAATGAGGCCCTCTGTGAGGAGGATGATGTAATCCACAAACAAGTGGTAGCTCATGAGCGGGTCATAGAGGCCAGTAAAACCCTAACAGCCGAGTAAAAGGCTCAGATCTTTGCCTATTATCAAGAGCTAGGGGTTGAGAAGGAAAAACTAGCCAGGTTGGAGAAAAAGCATTCTAGATCTAATACAAACTGAAGGGACCCCAAACAGGTGGAGAGGGACAGGGCAACCCCTGATCATAGTATGATGACCTCTGTGCTAAGGGACTCCCACCCATTTAATACATTAAACACTGCTGACTTCCTGTCTACTGATTCACATGGACCAGAAACCATGAGGCCGGCGGAATTAAATAGGTTTAGTATGATCGATCTGACAGGTTAGTGCCCCCCAGAAATTGATGGATGGGCGTCCCAGTATAGATACCAACACATTAAAGCTGATGTCTCTCACAAGGAAGTCTCCTATGAGGAAAGTCGGGGAATTAGATCTACAGAAATATTACCTTCCAAGGGACCAGTTGGTTCAATTTGTAGTAAAACCGAATGAAATGAGGCCCAAAAAGAGCATTTTGAAGATCTCCACCCAATCAGGGCAGTGGGGGGGGGTCCTCTGCAATCCCTGGAAGCAGGGAGGAGTCAGAAGCCTACTCTCCTGTGCCCCACAGGGGAGTAGAAACTAGGCCCCACTTTTCTGCAAGCCCCTCTCAAGCTCAAAGAATCAGGGAGCGCCGAGAAGATCAGGAGGCGTCCTCCAACAGTAGCGCCTCTGAGTCTGGGGGCGCGTGGACTCGGGTGACAAAGCCAAAGAAGGCAAATAAACTAGAGAGACTTATGGCAAAAGACCCCATTAGGCAGATTAAGGCCATTACGAGTTTAACCCTGTACCACAAAAACGCAAAATATTCTGTCAATGAACATTTGGAACTCTGAGCAAACGCGCCTTTGCATAATCCACTAGGAGAGTGCGCACTGATAGCAGAGAGTTTATAACTACCTTCTTTCATGCGCTCTCAAAGTAAAATATGACCGAGCTGGTGAGGGATTTCCATGATAAAAGATCTCTGGTCTGGGTAATAGAACATTTATAAAGCCCAAAAACCTGCAGAAAATAAAAATCTGACCAAAAACCCCAAACCAGGCGACACCCCTGCTGCTGGTAAGGTAGTGGAGATGAAGGTTGCCACCATTTTAGACCTAGAAATGGGAGAGCCTAAAAATGCACCATCCCAAACCAGCAAAACCAGAGGCCAAGAAGACCTTCAGGCCAATCACAAACAGGTGGTAATCGGAGAGGTAATCCCACTAATGGGAACCATAATTCTTCGGAGTATATAAGTCCCAGGTGCAAGGGCAACCGGTCTATCTCGGGGTATGTATGGACTCCTTGTTAGGCAGAAACCTGTGCAGTTCCCTCTGGGACCACTGCAAAAGATTTAAGACTGCAGGTGTTGGCAGTAAACCCACTTGGTAGCAGTCTGCACCACACAGATTCACTGTGGTAGCTGTGGCTGAGCAGTCAGACTTCCCTCAAGAAGAGTTAGGCAGTATACAGAGGATACATAATAGGTACAGAGGTACAATAGCACAAGCAAACACTGACCAGAGCTAGGTGTCAAAGTATAAACTTATTTATTAAAGGTACACTCATAAATTACACTAGCACATTAGAAAAGATAAGAAAGTCAAACACAGTTACTATTACTCATATGTACATCCCTAATAGTTTGTTGGACAATTCTAAGTTAACACCACTTATTTCCAACCAGAGGTGAGCGCTTAACGTTAGATGGTACTCCAACAAGTATTACAAAAAGGGAGGGAAAAGGCAGGAATAAAGAGAGCAGTTAGGTAAAACACTTTTCACATAAGGTTAGCAAAGACGGACAATAATGGAACGAGGGGAATTAGTTCGGGGCCCGCGTTAGAGGGAGCCAGGCGAAAATGTGCCCAAGATCACACAATGTCACAAGTCTTTGCAGGTGAGTAGAAAACGGTTTTACTATGGTTCCGAAAAGTTTAGTTAGGGTGTCCCAGACCTATCCAGGTTCGAGAGCCGAGGGCTAAATCTACCCCGTACAATCGGTGGCAAGGGAGGCCGGGCGGTTCACAGTACCTTTAAAAGTGGAAAGATTCCTCCAGCGGTGGTAGTCGTTCCTGGTAGTGGGTGCAAGTCGCGGCGTCGTCCCGAGGAAGAGGTGATCTCGACGGGGAGGAAGGCTGCAGGTCGTTGCACTACCAGGGATGAGGCCAGCCGTGGAGTTCTCCGGTCACAAAGGATTTTTACCCCTCTTTCGCGGTTGAGGTAAAAAGTGGTATCCCGGTTGCCGGGGTGCTTGGCACAGGCAAGGCGGCCACGAGATGCTTCGGGACGGCGAAAAGAAGGCAGCAACTTGTTGTCCCCACCAGTTAAGGGAAGAAGACTCTCCGGCGGGAGATCTCCTCTGTCGTCGGGAAAAGTGGTGAGACGATTCTGCAGGGCTTCACCGGTGGTGTCGTCTTGGCAGGTCGGCTCGGCTTCTCCCTCTTCGGCTTCTTAGGTCCTGTGGCGACTTCTGAAGAACCAGTCCAAAAAACCCTGCTTTTATGCAGCAAACCCCCATTTATACAGCCTAGCTGTCACTCAAACATGCTAAGTGGTGAGCGGGGTGGCTCACCACTTGGGCCAATCACACAAGAGTGCGACCTGAGTTGGCAAGGCAACTCGGTCCAGGGTGCCTAAACCCCCTCCCACACCCCCTGTGGTACCCAGACAGAATGGCACCACTTTGGAGGGCTTCTGTGCAGAAGCCCGCCAAAAGTGGAACAAAGGCTCGACTCGGGTTCAGGGTTACTGAAGTGAACCTAGACGCCATTTTGGCGGCGAGTTCCGGCAAAAAATCCCAACCGGTGAATTTATATTAAATAAATAAACCTGCGGTATCTTTAACATTGCACCAAAAAGTGGTGCATAAAAAACCAATGGGAAATCCCATTGGGAAATATTCTGGTGGAATATTTCCGTGGTATCCACTGCCACCAGCCAGAACTCGGCGAGGGGGGACGGGACAGTACCCCCTCGACAACAAACCCAGGAGCAATCTAATTGCCCCTACCAGTACTTCCACAGTAAGATGGTTTGTACTGATTAAGTTCCTAAGTTAAGACTAGTAAAGTCAATGGTAACTTTACAGACCCAGGGAGACATTAGTCAGTCCCAGAGTGTGGAGTCTATGTTTGGGGGTCTCTAAGACACCCCTGTGCTACTGCACTGAGGGTGCTGTGTAACACACATTCAAAAACCAATGATGGCCTAGGGGGAAAATTACCCCCCAGCCCATAAGCACATAGCAAGTCACAGAGAACACTCTCAAGTCATGTCCAAGAGTGAGGATAAAAGAGTCTCACTCTTGGCAGGAGAAAAAAATAAACCCCACAAAATCCAGCAAAGCTGCTGGGGGACTCACTAGGTTAGGAAATTCAGCCTAAACAGAGAATTCTTCCTAACACTCCTCCAGCCCAAGTGGGGGTCCCGCCAGGTAAATACTCCCCCAGGAAACTTCCCTCCTAACTTCCCTCAGGAGGGCAGTAATCCCCCCAAATCCCAGGTTAAGCTTCTTTCCCCAGTACCCCCAAAACCCCAACCTGCAGGGCATCCCTCCTTTCTTTCCCCGGCTTCAGGAGCCCAGACAACCCAATCCAGGAGAGGGGAGTCTAAGGGGGAGGGCTAGCAACATCCACCATCTCCAGGGTACTACGGAAGTTACCCTTCCCGTGAACAACCGAGGTATGAGCAGAGACCTCCGTACCAGCCAGAACGGGTGTCCCAACTGGAGCGCCAGGTCCAGAACCGTACACAGGATCTGGGTTGCATGTTAAGGGCTCAACCGAACCCTCAGGTGAACATTGTGGCTCAGAACTCCACAAACCAAGGGTCTGGCACCCCAGAACAATGACTGGGAGAGACCCCTGACAATTCACTGGTTCCAGAGGAGGAGGCACAGGGTGAAAGGGGGTGTAAAGCCCTAGAGGAAGTTTCCTTCCTCACCCACGAAAAGCCCCTGGACACCCCGGAACTTGAACAAAAATCTCCTGCCCCTGAAAATCTGCAACTCAGGCAACAGAGGGTGGGTAGGAGAAATAAAGACCTCAAAAAGCCTATTTTGGGGAGGAAGTTGGTGTCCTCCAATTTGAAGGGGAAGAATCCTTCGAGGATTCTGGGAAAACAATCTTCTCCTTCAGGGACGGGGGAATTCCTCCCAAAGAAAAATGGGTCCCAAGAGATCTAAATGAAGACTGGGTGGGTGTGGGGACTGATGCAGTGTCACCCATCCCTGAACTTCAGAATTGTCATCTTGAGAAGAAAATGGTAATGATGGGATCCTCCCCACAAATTGTTGTAGTGACTGCCACCCGGTAAGCAGGGGCAGCACAGAGCTAAGGGAAACGGAGGATTCCAAAATCATCACTTTTTCAGCATGTCACATTTTTATTACAGATCCCCAGACTATGACACAGAAAATAGTCCAAAATGCCACTGTGTCAGAGTCCAAAATAAAGAAAATGACCACCCAGCTTGCCCAAAATGCACATTACATTTGCCCACTTGAGGAGAAGGAGGGTAGATTTTATGCCCCGGTCCAAGTGCAAGGGCAATGTACATTTTCAGCACTGATGGACACTGGATCCCAAGTCACTCTTCTGTCAAAAAGGGTCTTTGATCAGCTAAATTCAGGAAGGGGGGAGAGATACCATATCCCTCTCACCCCTCTTCCTGGACAACTCCAAAACTTCTACGGGAATTAAATTACTGTCAAGGGAAGAGCAGATTTAGAAATCAAAATTGGGCGACACAAAGTGAAACACCCGGTCATAGTCGTGACTCCAGAGGGAACAGCCTGTCTACTAGGGAATGACATCCTGTGCAGGTTGTACCCCCTAATAGACTGTGTGAACAATGTCCTGTGGACTCAGACTAACAGACCATTAAAATTAAAACAGTGTGTCAACCATGTTAGTTTAAATGGCACATGCCACATGGTTGAACAAAAATCTGATCATATTGAGTTTAATCTCCAGAACAATCGAATACCTGACGTGACGGTAATTGCTGTAGGACAACAAACTGGTGATGGGAACTCCTCTCCATTCCTGAAAATCAACCTTCCAGTTTTAAGTGGCATTCCACACTGGAAGGAAATACTTTGAAATTTTATACTGATTCACAATCTGAAAACCCTGATATTCAGCTGATATTCAGAAAATTAGAGAACAGTTCATCCCTGTTCAGTTAAATGAGGGGAAGGAGCCTGTTCTCGCCCGAGTGTGCGTGAACAATGGTAAGAGCTTCATCAGCGAAGCCACGTTCAGACAGCTCCCTAAAGATCCAGCCATTCCCACATTGACATTGATCAATAAGTGGGACATGGGCCTGGAAACTCCCAATTCCAAACATCTCCTGCCTAGCAGGTGTATGCTCAAAATTTCCATAGGTAACAAAAGCAAGGAACATAATTGTTGGGTCGTGCGAGATGTCTCTGCTGCATTCTATTTAGGCAGTGACATTCTCAATCGGTTTGCTATTTGGACCTGATAAATTACAAAGCCTGGTCCCGACTAGGGGGAAATCCCATGGACTTGATGATTCAGCAAACGCATTTCGATCTGCCCAATTGAAGTTCAAATTGGAGAGGTCACCATCCCAGGATGGACACGACTATTCCCACTTGAATTGAAAATTAAGAGGACAGAAACTTCAAACTTCGGATGCATATGTACACCTCAGTGCCCATTTCCAACAGCAGGGGTTGGGGTTAAACTCAACACCATTAGTCAATGTAGAACACAACACCATTCCAATATTGATGGATAACAGCGACCTCAGGAGTATCACTCTGGGCGCAGGCACCATTATTGGAATGGCGGTTGGTGACAAACATTTTTCCATGGATCTAGGAAATTAACTGATGGGACCAATCCCCAATGACTGTTTGGACAATGACTTGCCATCAGACAGGATCTTGACCAGGCAAGGGGGCATTTCCTGTGTACTATTCTTGCCCTCACGGGGAGGAAGAGGTGACTTGTGACATTAGGCAGGAGGAGGTGATGTTCCAGGTCCACAATGACTGCCTCTCCTACCTGAAACCCTCTGTCCAGGTCAATACTCTAACCAGAGACCTCTCCACCCAGCTGGAGGAGGCTGCTGAGATAGCAAAACTGGAGGTCTTCCCAGGCTTCAGGCAAATGGTTGCAGAACGGATCAACCTAGCTGATGAGACTGCAGATCAAAAGTTGAAACAGGTGTTCTTAGATTTTCAAGATCTCTTTGCGGTGGACTCGTACGACTGTGGTCGCAATGGAATCCATACAATACCCACGGACCCTGGAATGACTCCTGTGTTTGTGAAGCAATATTGCTTGTCTCCCACAGCCATAGGGTCCCTGACGGAAATCATAAAACATCTCGAGTCCTGTGGGATAATTCGTCCAGCCCACAGCACCTTTAATAATCCGGTGCTGGGGATTTTAAAACCAAATGGTCAATGGAGACACTGCGCAGACCTTAGGGAGCTAAACAAACGGGTCCACATTTCCCGAAGGCCACTTCCCTACTTTGACCACGGGGCTGGCCCAGAGTCAGGGGTTAAAGGTATATACTGCCATTGACCTGACAAATGGGTACTGGACCGTGCCAGTCAGTAGGGAGGAGCAATACAAGCTGGCCTTTAACTCCGGGGGGCAGCAGTACACGTGGACCCGGTCTCCCTTTGGATACATAAAGTCCGGCAACAAATTCAACATCTTCCTACATAAGGCCATGCCCGACTTGGATGAAAGGGTTAACCTGGCCTATGTGGATGATGTCCTGAAAAAGCTGAACTGTGGAGAAACATATAGCGGAAATCCTTTATGTTCTGACCCAGTTGAGGGTTGCCGGAGCAAAACTGTCCTTTCAAAATGCGCAGTGGTGCAGAACCCATGTCAACTTCTTGGGACATGAAATAACCCCTGAGGGACTCTGTCCCCAGGAGATGAAATTGGAAGCACTACTAAAACTTAAAGACCCCACAACTCTGCGTGAGCTAGGAAGCCTCCTTGAACTCTAACTAATTACAATAGGAAGTTCATTGAGGATTACGCAGAGATCACAAGACCCCTGATCCATCTGTTGATTGGGGGGGGGTCAAGTGGCAGTGGGGTCCAGAACAAGCCACGGCAGCAAAGCAACTCAAAAGAAGCCTCTCACAAGCGCCTTGTCTAGCTTACCCTGTCAAAAACAAGTTCTTCTTGGAAACGGTGTTCTCGAATACATGCTTGACAGCAGTATTATATCAAATGCATGACATTGTCAATAAAGTAATCTCCTATGCAAGCAAGACTTTATCCTCTGTGGAGGAAAAATGTAACGATTGTGCGAAGGCACTCCTGGCAACGGTGTGGGCATTGAAGAATTACTGCCCGTTTATCCAGGGGGAACACATCATAGTGGAGACTCCACACCAGCCTTTGCAATACCTCCAAAGTGACAGAATCCGGGCCGGGAATGTGAGTAATTCAGTACTCCTATGTCCCGTCCCCTTTCTTCCATACTTATGGGACATCCCTCCATCCTGTGGGACGGGACCGGAGCACTTGTAAAAAGCATCACATTTTTAAAAAAGTGTCCTTCCTCTCTTTTTACGCAGGGTACCGGACGTGGCCATAACCCCGCCCTCCTTAGTTCCGCCCAGCGCATCCCCCATCAGTCCTTTTCTCTGCTCGTTCCAGACTGAACGCACTTGCATCTTCGGAAGATTTTTTCTTTCCAGTTTCCTCCTCTCTTGCTCTGGTTTAGCAGTCGCGTGGTAGTCCGTTTATGCCGCTTCAGCTAGACTTAATTGTTGTTCTTGTCAGTGACGCTTCGCTAGGGCGGATCCCCATTCTCTTTGTTTAGAGTGTTAGGAACCGGACCACCGGTGGGGACTCGTGTTTTTATTGCGACTCCCTTTCGGTCTGGGCGCTTCAACGTCATTTGGAGCGGTGGGAGGTGGTGTTTCACCGTACTCCCCCCAGCGCACTTTCAAACTTTCATCGATGAGTACAAACGCCCAGTGAGTTCTTTTCTTTTCAGAGCACTCCGGCCGGGGGCTCCTTCCCGGGGTCTTACCGGTCCGGGAGGAGCGACAAAAGCTCTATTACCAGGGCTTGCCCTGACGTGCCTTCTGGGCCTAAAAAGTGTACCAGAGTTTTCCCCGAGGACCTCCGTAAGGGGCCTATTGACACCGGATTACAATCCGAGGCCCCTCCTGTGGGGGCTATTTTTGGGCCCAGTTCTACTGGGGCGTCGGCTACCTACCGCAGCTTGCTTCGAGGTCTCCTTGTCTGGAGCTTCCCGTAAAAACACCGGGGTACGCCCTGAGGCCTCAGTTGAGGCTGTTGATACCGAACGGAAGTTCAAGGCCCGTCGTGAAGAGGCTTTTACCGGACTTGGGTCTGAGGTCCCTCGTTTAGAGGCTAAGGTGACCAACAGTTCTGAGAGGCCTGTTAAGGTCTTGTCGGTGAGGTGTGTTCCTCATCGTTCCCACTCTAGCGGTGACTCCAGATCTGTTGAAGGGGCAGAGTGGTCTTGGACCGGAATCCCTCCGTTACTGGCAGTGCCAAGGTCTTTCCTTTGAAGGCTAGTTTGGCTGATAGCATGTCACAGAAACATCCTAGGCCACACAGTACCGGCTCGGCCGAGGTTCCTTGTGTTAAGGCTAAGATAAAGACCTCTGACCCACCTGTGGTGACCCCTGCCTCATTTCCACATGTGTCGCAGTTCTCATGTGCCGACAAAATGGCGGCCGTTCCCGCCAAGACCACGGCGGCTATTTGGATACCTCCCTTACAACTACGCCATCGGCCCTAGGTGTAGGGAGTGGTTTTTCAGGTGAACATCGGTTTCCTTGTGCATATCCGTTTCGTCCAGTTTATTACTGTAACGCTCGGATGCCCCTACTGCACAATGTCTCGCTTCCTACAGCATTGGCGCCCTTGATTTATGTGGACACCAGTTGGGAAGAGCCCTCTTGGCAACCCTCTCCCTTGCGTCCCCGGAGTTACTCTGCTCATTAGAGGCCTCCTCCAGTCGCTCCTAAATCATCGGTGGAGGACGTCATTTTCAGCAAGTTGCAAAGACTTATGCATTCCGACCCCATGAAGGAGTATTTTCGAGGCTTGTTCAGAGAGATATGCCCACCTGCGCCTTTACCGGCCGGGCCTCCCCCAGCTCTTCCACCCCTGACTCCGTTGTCCCCAGTGGACAAGTATATTGTGGTGCCTGATGCGACTCACCCGGATCCGGACCTGTCGGACGACGCACAGGCCGATCAGGACAGCGAAGACCAGCCCCGCTCTGTCAGAGCCTTTCGCGTCCGGGTGCTGGACATGATGCGTCTGTTGGATGTTCCAGTAACCGAGCCACCCGCTCCACAGGAGGACCCGCTTTCGGGGGCGTTCACCTTGTCTCCTTCAGAGCGTATCAGCTTGTTCTTGCAGAAGGACGTTTTGGCCGAGGTCCGTAAAGTCTGGGAGGAACCACACTTTGTCAACAAGAAAATTGACACATGCTACAGGCTCCATTCTTCGGAAGAGGTGGCCTTAGCATCGTGTCCTCCCCCCTCCTCCACGGTAGTGGCTGCAGCCACTTTGCAATCCAGACCTGCGGCATCCTCTTCTACGACGGCTACACAGGTTTTGGCCAAAGAGGATAAGCTTCATGACTCCCTTGGAAGGAAGATTTTGGCTAATTCAGCCCTGTAGCTGCGTCAAGCCAATGCAGAACTGGTGTTAGCGGGTGCTAATATGAAAATGGGGAAAGATCTGTCAGAGTTTGAGGAGTTTATTCCCGCTGAAAAGCTTGAAGATTTCAAAGCGGGATTGTCAGATGCTAGGGTCCTGGCGCAGGATTTGCTGGAGGCAGCGGCGCATCATGTCGACACCTCGGCCTGGGGCCTTATGCTTGGCGTGGATACCTCCAGTCAGGCTTGGCTGCACGCCACCAAGTTCTCTAACGAGGTGCAGGATAAGGTTTTGGATCTGTCTTTTGATGGCAAGGAGCTCTTTCATTCTACAACAGACGTGGAGCTGACCAAAACTAAGGACAGCACTCAGACCGCCAAGTCCTTGTCTGTCCTGGTAAAACCACCTTTCAGGACACAGAGATCGTTGTCGCGGCCTCGGCCTCCCTCTGGTTTCAGGTTTTTTTTAGATCGAAAATCCCACAGGGTTGACACCCCTTTGGGAAATTCCCACCGAAGGCAGCAACGGAGTCGGTTTTTCTCCCGCTCCTCAGCCTCCTCCTCAGGTTCAGGTGGTGCCGCCACTGAGAAACCAGCTAAATGAGGGTTTTCTGCGCTCGCACACGACCCTGGTGGGAGGTGGCAGACCATCACTGAGGACCGGTGGGTCTCGTCAGTCGCTCAGGCAGGCTTCTGCTCCCCCCTTTCCCCTACTCCACCCATCAATCCTCCGTTCCAGCAGTCGGGGTCGCCCTCCCTCAAAGCCAAAATTCAGAAATTACTGGATCTCAGAGTGGTGGAACCCGTTCCTCTAGGGGAGCGAGGGGAGGGCTTCTACTCCCGGATGTTTACGGTGCCCAAACCCAACAAGGCTGGCCTGCGCCCCATCCTAGACGTTACCCAGTTCAATCTTTCTGTACCCCAAGAGAAATTCAAGATGATCACGCCTTGTCAAATAAAGTCCTCTTTGAAGAAGGGCGATTGGCTCAGCGTGGTGGACCTTTAGGATGTGTATATGCATATTCTGATCTGGAATCCAAACCAGAGATACCTATGATTTTCCGTAGGGGAGGAGCACTTCCAGTTTCGAGTGCTCCCCTTTGGTCACAGCTCGGCACTGTGTGTCTTTACGAAGATGATGTTGGTTATCTTCAGCTTCACTGTATCCATGTGTATCTGTATTTGGACGATTGGCTGTTGCGCAGTCCTTGCCTGCTGAAAGCCTCGAGCAATCTTCAGTCTCTCCTCCAGCTCCTGTTCCACCATGGGCTGTCGGTGAACTGGCGGAAATCTTCCATGATGGTCTCTCGGGACTTGATTTTCCTGGGTTTTCGTTGGAACACAATCGACTGCAGAGTTTACCTGACCGGGGACAGAATGGCGGATCTGTTGGCCACGTGTCAGATGTTTGCGCAGTCGGAGATCATGTCGGCCTGGTGGTTCCAGAGGCTTCTGGGCCTCATGCGCATTAGCTCATTTGCTCGGCTCAAGATGAGGTGGACCCAGATGGCTCTTCGGAGTTCTTGGCGTCAGGCTCTAGATCCGGACTCCAAGATAATATCGATTCTGGCTTTCATCAGAATGGACCTTGTGTGGTGGTTCTCTCTCAGCAACCGGTTGGTGCGGGTCTTCAAGACCCCGCTCCAATGGTGGCATTCACAAAGGACTGTTAGTAGGGAAGGAATCCCGGTAGTCACTAGTCCACCAATCAGGATGGAAAAAGTGTCTACTCTGTCTATACCAAAGGGGGGGGGGGGGGACACATCAAATTATGAAAGAGACAGAGCTCAAAAAGCAGGTTGCACACCAAAATAGGTTTGAAAGACACCCATATATACATTTTAATTTAATACACATTAAAAATTGATGAAACAAAGAATTAGTCACTTCACACAAATGCTGAATATATACAGAAAGATCTTACTAGATCATCACATAAAATAAATGGGATTTTGTCATTAACAATCAAATGGTTGATTAGTTGATTAACATAAAGTGAAAGATACAGTCAACATCTAGCTGATACTGTATCAGTTTCTAATCATTATTATCATTATTAGATAACAGGAGTTGTTCTTTCCCTGTGTCAATCCAGGAAAATGTTTCGACATGTTTCTGTTCTTAGGGAATTACTCATAGAACATTCTTCAGGAGGGTTGTTATAATCACGAGAATCCCAATTTGTAAAAACAATTGCTTCGTAAGGGGAACAGTGTGATGTGCATGTGCAACCTGTAAATTAAAAGAAAAGGGGACAAATAAAAAGCTCGATCTATAGCTAAGTCAATTTGTCATATTCCCTTAACAGTGAATAAGAGAACCACAAATCAGGTTATTACCTCTCGTGGTGCTCGTGGAGGCTCACAACATGGATTGCTCAAGTTAGGGTAGGCTGTCAAATAGTTTGCCACCTGTAACTAATACGTGAAAAACCTCATTGAGTGTTTTTCCAGTGAGCTAAAAACCAAGCTCGATACTTTCAATAGTTACATCAAGAAGGAGCTAATATATTATAACATCTGTATTAACATATAAACGGTTTGCCAGTGGCTCACCTGATTGTTCTCTGTTAGGATGTAGACTAGAACAAAATGAATTTGTTCTTTTCAAATCACTCCACTTAAAAGCCAGGGACCACTATGGCTGATACATTCAAGGTGTTAACATCAAAAGTGAGCAGAAACCGGAAATTGCTAGACAGAAAAACAAGAGGGGGAACACTAAGTAAAGTAAATTAGGCAATAATTAAACAGATGTCTCAACAAAGAGTGTTAATACCACAAGGCTAAAAACTAGGGATCGAGCTGGCACCTGTATGTGGTGATACGCGTTGCTCACTATCACGTCAAGACACAGAATTGCCCCGTGAGTAGTATAGCAGAACCAGACAGCAGCACTAGAGCGGTTCACCCATATATTCACAATAGACTCCTCCCTTCTGGGGCGGGGTGCGACATTGGATCTTCTTCAGGTCTCCGACCTCTGGTTGCCCCAAGACAAGTTCCTTCATATAAATCATCTGGAGCTTCTGGCGATCTTCCTGGCGCTCAAAGCGTTCAGGCCGGTCATTGCCAACAAAGTGGTTTGTGTCCGCACGGACAATATTGTGTCCATGTTTTACATCAACAAGCAGGGGGGCACCAAGTCCCCTCCTCTTGTGGATCTTGCCATTCAGATTTGGGAAAGGCCTGTTCAGTATGGCGTCTGGCTGGTGGCAGTACACATCCCGGGCCAGCTAAACGTTACGGCAGATGCCCTCAGCTGATGAACAATGGTCAGCTACGAGTGGGAATTGAAAGCGGAGGTCCTCTTACAGATATTCCTGTGTTGGGGCACTCCGGAAGTGGACATCTTCGCAACATCGGGAAAGAAACTTCCTCTGTATGCCTCCAGAAATGGGCTGGGAGCCTCCTCTCTGGGAGATACTCTCGAGATTCCCTGGCACAACATGAGGGTCTATGCTTTTCCTCCTCTGCCGGACGATTTGCAAGCTGAGGAACACAGTGAACTGTTCTCTTCTGCTCATAGCTCCGTGGTGGCCAGCCAGGTTCTGGTTTTCAGAGCTTCAACATCTGTCAGTGTGTGCACCGATCAGGCTTCCGTTGGTTCCCGATCTGCTTCACCAGAGAGATCGGGAGCTGTGGCACCCCTCCCCACAATCGTTCAGCTTGGCGGCATTGGTGCCTGAGCTCTGATCTTTAGAACACCTCAATCTGTCTGCTGACAACATGCTCATTATTCAGGCAGCCAGGAAGCCCTCAACGAGGTCTCAGTACAGAAGCAAATGTCTTCGGTTCTGTCACTGGTGCCTAGCCAAACAGCTGGACCCTAGGGTGGCTTCGATTGACACGGTGCTGTCCTTCGTCTCTCATCTAGCAGAGTCGGGCATTCATGTTCTGTCATGCAGGACTTATCTTTCGGCTCTGTCCTATCCACGGACCAGTGCTCTTTTTCACTGTCAAATCCAGTGGTTAAAAGGCACTTTGCGGGTCTAATACGTCTTTACCCTCCTGTTGGCAAACTGCATCCGACGTGGGATCTGAACGTGGTCCTTACGGCCTTGTGCCATAAGCCTTCCAAACCAATGGCTACGGTAGATCTTAAACACCTTTCGTGGAAGGTGTCTTTCTTGGTCGCTGTTACTTCACCAAGGCGTGCGAGTGAGCTCCAAGCCTTGTCGTGGAGCATCCCTTCTTGGTTTTCCACAAGGATAAGGTTGTCCTAAGGAGAAATCCTTCTTTCCTACCAAAGGTTGTTTCTGATTTCCATCTAAATCAGTCAATCACCCTGCCTGTCTTCTTTCCAAACCCGGCTTCCGAAGCTGAGAGGGCTTTGCATTGCCTGGATGTTAGAAGAGCTCTTAAATTCTATCTGGACAGAACATCTGAATTCAGGAGTTCTTCTCAACTATTGGTGACCTTTGGTAATCTGCAAGGTAAGCAGGCCTCCAAAGTAACTATCTCCAGATGTATTGCTTCCTGTATTATGGAGTCTCACTCTGTTCAGGGTCTCCAGCCTCCTAAAGGGATTCATGCACATCTGGTACGGGGCAAGGAAGCTGCTGTTGCCTTTCAAAAGTATGTCCCCTGGGAGACCATCGCGAAAGCGGCTACTTGGGCCTTCCCATCGGCTTTTTGTAAACATTACTGTTTGGACTTGAGCACCAGATCTATGCTCAGTTTGGCTAGGCTGTGCTGTAAAACCTTATTCAGTAGGGGGTTTCCATCCACCCGTAGTTCCTGTGAGGAGTGCTTGGGAATCTCCCATAAGTATGGAGGAAAGGGGATGGGACGTTGGAGTATAATAAGGTTACTCACCGTAGTGACCACCTTACTCCTAGTCCATAGTCCCCTTTCCTCCATTAGCCCGCCCGCCGTCTACTCTAATAAGGTTCCTCTATTATTGCTTAAAGGTCTCTGATCTGGCGTTAGAAAAGAACTGATGGGCGATGCGCTGGGCGGTGCTAAGGAGGGGGCGGGGTTACGGCTGCGTGCGGTACCCCGCGTAAAAAGAGAGGAAGGACAAATTATTTTAAAAATGTGATGCTTTTTACAAAGTGCTCCGGTTCCGTCCCACAGGACGGAGGAATGTCCCATAATTATGCAGGAAATGGGACTATGAACTAGGCACTATGGACTAGGAGTAAGGTGGTCACAACGATGAGTAACCTTATTAAATTACTTCCTGGATTATGTCAATGCAAGGCTTTCCTGTGGAGGTCAGATATAGCCAAAACAAGAAGAGTCCCCTCGCGCAAGGTCTGGCTTACTTGCATGATTGTGCCAGAGAAAACTGTCTCGAGGATGAAAGTCTTAAAATCCAGGACAACATGGAGGCGTACCTGAATTCCCTGCACAAAGTCTGTGAGGAAGACAAGTGCAAAGGAATGCCCACAGTTTATGTGGACGGGGGCTCCTACCATGTTGACAACAATGGGGAAATGGAACTGGTGGCTGGCGTTGGGAATGCCTGGTTGAATGATGCCCCGGAACCCTCCGCTGGGTACAAAATCGGTCCCCGGAGTAGTCAAGTGGCAGAGTTGATGGCAGTTCATCAGGCCATCTTCAAACACCAACTCCACGAACTGGTCATAATCACTGATTCAGATTATGTCCGGAACGGGTTTGTGGAGCACCTGATTAATTGGAAAACCAGAAGCATGCTATGTGCTAATAACAAACCTCTCAAACATGGCAAGCTAATCCAAAATATTAATGATCTGGTCACCTCTAGTTGGATGACCATTTATTGGAAGATGATAAAGAGTCATTCCAGAATAGAGGGGCCAGACAAAACTGGAAACAACCTAGCTGATCAGCTGGCCAAAACCGGAGCCATCCAGGGGGATCTCCTTGAGATAGTCCCTGTTGGGGGAAATCCAGGTCACTGCGTACTCCTACCTCCCGTCCGCTTTCCTCCATACTTATGGGACATCTCTCCGTCCTGTGGGACTGGACCGGAGCATTTTGTAAAAATCATCAACATTTTTTTCAAAAATGTGTCCCTCCTCTCTTTGCGGCGCGGGGCCCGGCACGCGGGAATAACCCCTCCCACCTTGGCTCCGCCCCGCGCATCGCCCATCAGTCCTTTTCTCTGCACGATCGGGGCCTTGCACTTGCATCCTCGGAAGATTTTCTTCCCTGTTTTCCTCTCTGGCTCTCGCTAGCGTTCGTTTACTAGTCAGTCTGTCTTTTAAACTAGATTTTCCAGACTGTTCATAGTGTCACAGTCGCTTCGCGAGGGCGGATCCCCATCCTCTCTGTTTAGAGTGTTTGGGTCCGGAACACCGTTGGGACTCCTGTTTTTACTGTGACTCCCTTTCGGTCCGGTCACTTCAACGTCGGTTGGAGCGGTGGGAGGAGGTGTTCGGACGAACTCCTTCTCATTTTCAGGCGTTCATCGACGAGAAGAAAAAACGCCCGGTAAGTCCTTTACTTTTCAGAGCACCCCGGCCGGGGGATACCTTTCCGGGCTCCTCTCGGGCCGGGAGGGGCGTTGATCGCTCTGTTACCGGGGTTCGCCCTGAGGTGCCTGTCGGGCCTAATAATTCTACCAGAGTTTTCTCCGAGGGTCTCCGTAAGGGGCCTGTGTTCACCGGAGTACGCTCCGAGGCCCCTCCTGTGGGGGCTGTTTGTAGACCCAGTTCTACTGAGTCGTGGGTTACCAGAGCTTGCTCTGAGGCCGCTCTTTCGGCTTCCCTCAAAAACAAAACCGGGGTGCGGCCCGAGGCCTTGCCTGGGCTTGAGGTTACCGAACGGATGTTCGAGGCCCGTGCCGATAAGGCTTCTACTGGGTCTAGGTGCGAGGTCCCTCGTACAGAGGCTAAGGCTACCAACAGTTCTGAGGGGCCGGGCAAGGCCCTGTCGATGAAAGCGGTTGCTCACCGTTCCCGCTCTTGTGGTGACACCAGATCTGTTGAGGGGGCAAAGAAGAATGTGTCTTCTTTTACCGGCAGTGCCGAGGCCCTTCCTTCGAAGGCTCAGTTGGCGGTTGGTATGTCACAGATTCCAGGCCTCATAGTACCGGTTCTGCCGAGGTTCCTTACGTTAAGGCTAAAATTAAGACCCCTGACCCATCGACGGGGACCCCTGCCTCACTTCCTCACGTGCCGCAGTTCCCCTCAGATGAGGACAAAATGGTGGTTGTTCCCGCCACGACCACGGTGGCCATTTTAGGTACTACCCCTACAACTACGCCATCGGCCACTAGTGTAGGGTTCGGTCCTTTGGGTGAACCCAAGGTCCCTTGTGCGCATCCTTACCGGCCGGTGTATGATTGGTACGCCCGGATGCCTCTTCCGCACAATGTTTCGTTCCCCGTGGGGGCGGCTCCTTGATTTATGTGGATACGTCGGTGGAGGGGCCGGTGTGGCACCCTTCCCCGTTACGTCCCTGGATATGTCCACCTCATGAGAGGCCTCCTCAGGTTCCGAAACAATCTCCTGAGGATGCCTTTTTCGGTAAATTTCAAGCGCTTATGCGCACCGACCCCATGAGGGAATATTTTAAAGGGCTTTTCAAGGAGATATGTCCACCTGCGCCTCTGGCTCCACCCGTTCCGCCGGTGGTCCCGCCGGCACCTCCTTTGCCTGTGGTGCCTCCCCCTGCGCTTCCGCCTTTGCCACCATTGTCCCCAGTTGACAAGGCAGTGCCTGACACGGCTCAGCAGGATCCTGACCTGTCAGATGACCCTCGAGGCGATCAGGACAACGAGGACCTTCCCCGCTCTATCAGAGCTTTCCATGACCGGGTGCTGGACATGATGAGTTTCTTAGATGTTCTGGTGCCCGAGGCACCCGCTCCGCAGGAGGGCGTGTTTTCTGGGGCGTTCACCTTGTCTCCTTTGGAGCGTACCGGCCTGTTCTTGCAGAAGGACGTTCTGGCCGAGATCCGTAGAGTTTGGGAAAAGCCACACTCAGAACTTTTTGTCATTAAAAAGATTGACGCGAGGTACAGGCTGCATTCTTCGGAAGAAGTGGCCTTGTCGTCTTGTCCGCCTCCCTCCTCCACAGGGGTGGCTGCAGCTAAGTTGCAATCCAGGCCTGCAGCATCCTCCTCCGCGACGGCTACTCGGGTCTTGGCAAAGGAGGACAAATCTTTGCCAATTCGGCCTTACAGCTCAGGCAGGCCAATGCAGAATTGATTTTGGCAGGAGCTAACATGCGGATGTGGAGAGGTCTGTCGGAGTTTGAGGAGCACATTCCGGTCGAGAAGTTGGAAGATTTCAGAGGGGGCCTTTCCGATTCCATGGTCTTGGCTCAGGATCTCCTGGAGGCTGCGGCTCATCACATAGACACTTCAGCTCGGGACCTGATGCTTGAGGTTGATGCCTCGCGGCAAGCGTGGCTGCATGCCACTAAGTTTTCGAAGGAAGTGCAAGACAAGGTTCTGGACCTTCCATTCGATGGTAAGGAGCTTTTTCACTCTTCTACTGATGTAGAGCTCACCAAAACCAAAGATAGCACTCAGACGGCTAAATCATTGTCTGTTCTGGTTAAAGCTCCTTTCAAGTCTCAAAGACGTTGTCGCAAAGTCGACCTTCCTCTGGTTTTAGGGGCTTCCTCGACCGCAAATCTCGCAGAATGGATAATCCTGCGAGGAACAACCGCCGTAGACAACAGCGTATGCGGTTTTTCTCTCGCTCCTCAGCCTCCTCATCAGGTTCAGGTGGCACTGCCACCGATAAGCCTGCTAAATGAGGGTTTTCCACGCTCGCACGAGACCCCGGTGGGAGGACACATTGCGTCTCATTGGGAGGCGTGGCAGACCATCACAGAAGACAGATGGGTCTTGTCAGTCGCTCGAGCAGGCTTCTGCTTACCTTTACCCCCTACCCCACCCCTCAACCCTCCTTTTCAGCTGTCGGGCTCACCCTCCCTCAAGGCCGAGGTTCAGAAACTTCTGCACCTCAGAGCTGTGGAACACATTCCGCTTGGGGAGCGGGGGGAGGGTTTTTACTCCTGGATGTTTATGGTGCCCAAACCCAACCAGGCTGGCCTGCGCACCATCCTAGACCTTTCCCAGTTCAATCTTTTCCTACCCCAAGAGAAATTCAAGATTTTTGCAGATGGGCGATTGGCTCAGCGTGGTGGATCTTCAGGATGCGTACATGCATATCCTGATTTGGAATCCACACAGGAGATACCTCGGCTTCTCTTTGGGAGAGGAGCACTTCCAGTTTCGGGTGCTTCCTTTTGGCCTCAGCTCGGCACCGCGTGTCTTCACGAACATGTCGGTGATTGCGGCCTATCTTCGTCTCCAGGGTATCCATGTGTATCCCTATTTGGACGACTGGCTCCTACGCAGCCCTTGTCCGTTGGCAGCAGCGGGCAACCTCCAGTCTCTCCTTCAACTCCTGTTCCATCTTGGGCTGTCGGTGAACTGGCGGAAATCCTCCATGACGGTCTCACAGGACCCGACTTTACTGGGTTTTCGTTGTAACCCAATCGATTGCCGAGTGTATCTGACCGGGGACAGAATGGAGGATCTGTTGGCCACGTGTCAGATGTTTGCGCAGTCGGAGAGCATGTCGGCCTGGTGGTTCCAGAGGCTTCTGGGCCTCATGGCTTCGTTTGTACTGGCTCTTCCTCTTGCTCGTCTCAAAATGAGACGGACCCAGATGGCTCTTCGGAGTTCCTGGCGTCAGGCTGTGGACCCGGATTCCAAGCGGATAATGATTCCGGATTCCATGAGAGTGGACCTGGACTGGTGGTCATCTCTCAGCAACCTGTCAGTGGGCGCGGGGTTTCAGGACCCAGCCCCCATGGTGGTGATCACAACGGACTCCTCCCTTTTGGAGTGGGGTGCAACGTTAGATCTTCTTCAGGTCTCGGACCTCTGGTCGCCTCAGGACAAGCTCCTGCACATAAATCATTTGGAGCTTCTGGCGAAAGTCTCCCCCTCTCGTGGACCTGTCCATCCAGATTTGGGAGTGGGCCGTGCTTCATGGGGGTCTGGCTGCTTGCAGTGCACATCCCGGGCCAGCTGAATGTCACTGCGGATGCCCTCAGCCGGCGGACAGTGGTCAGCTACGAGTGGGAGTTGAAGGTGGAGATCCTCTCATGGATTTTCCGGCGTTGGGGCACACCAGAGGTGGACCTCTTCCCCACGGCGGTAAACAAGAAGCTTCCTCAGTATGCCTCCAGAGGGGGGCTGGGAGCCTCCTCTCTGGGGGACGCTCTCGAGATTCCATGGCACGACATGAGAGCTTACACCTTCCCGCCTCTCCCCCTAAGTTCATCGAGCAATTTGGAAGTTGAAGAGCTCTGTCAACTGTTCTCTTCTACTGATGGCCGGCCAGGTTTTGGATTTCAGAACTTCAACACCTGTCGGTGTGTCCGCCGATCAGGTTACCAGTAACTCCCGATCTTCTTCACCAAGGGGAACAGATGTGGCACCCCTCCCCACAATCGCTCAACTTGGCGGCATGGTGCCTGAGTTCAAGTCTCTAGAGCATTTGGGCTTGTCTGCGGATAACATGCGCATTATCCAGGCAGCCAGGAAAACCCTCGACAAGATCCCAATACAAGAGTAAATGGCTCAGGTTCTGTCATTGGTGTTTGGAGAAAGAATTGGACCCGAGGGTGGCTGTTAGGCAGAAACCTGTGCAGTTCCCTTAGGGACCACTGCAAAAGATTTAGGACTACAGGTGGTTGGCATAAACCCAATTGGTAGCAGTCTGTACCACCCAGATTTACCTGGTAGCTGTGGCTGAGCAGTCAGACTTCTCTCAAGATGAGTTAGGCAGTATATAGAGTATACACAATAGGAACAGGGATAAAGTAGCACAAGCAAACACTGACCAGAGCTTTGGTGTAAAAGTATATAATTATTTATTTAAAGACACACTTGTAATTTACACTAGCACAAAGAGGTAAGTAAATTCAACACACAGTCACTATTACTAGATGTACATTCCTTATTCCTTATTAGACAAGTCCTAGTTAACACCACTTATTTCCAAGCAGAGGTGAGCGCTTAACTAAAGATGGCACTCCAATAAGTTAAGAAAAAGGGAGGGAAAAGGCAGAAATTAGGAAAAGCACACAACACAATACTTTAGAAGCACCCAGCAAGGCAGGAAAGTCGAGTCTACTTGTGAGCAAAAAGTTCAGAGGCCAGGCTCCCTCTTTGAGAGAACAGAGCACCAATGCGCCCAAGATCACTTAGTTTTAAAAGGCTTGTAAAGTCTTGCAGGGAGTTCAGAAAAGAATTAAGTCAGGTCAGAAAAGTTCAGTTAGCCAGCCTATGGCCAACCCAAGTGGTAAGTGGAAGCTTTAAGAGTCAGCCCACACAGACTGTTGCGAGGGAGGCCAGGCAGACACAGTACCTTCAAAGTGGAGAGGATCCTCCAGCGGGGGCAGTTGTTCCTAGCAGCAGGTGCAAGTCATGGCGTCGTCCAGAGGAAGAGATGGTCTCGACGTGGAGGGAAGCTGAAGGTCGTTGCACTGCCAGGGAAGAAACCAGCCGCGGAGTTCTCCGGTTAAAAGGTAAGACCCTTTTATTCGCGGTGGTAGAATAACCGTGGTATCCCGGTTGCCGGGGTGTTTGGCACAGGCAAGGCGGCCACGAGATGATCCGGGAAGGCGAAAAGACGGTCAAAGTGGTTATCCCCACCAGTCAAAGGAAGAAGACTCTCCGGACTGGAGATCTCCTCTATCGTCGGAAAAAGTGGTGAGACGGTTCAGCAGGGCTCCACCGGTGGTGTCGTCGTTGCAGGTCGGCTCAGCTCATCCCTCTTCGGATTCTTTAGGTCCTGTAGCGACTTCTGAAGTTCCAGTCCCCAAAGCCCTGCTTTTATGCAGCAAACCCCCATTCATTCAGCCTAGCTGTCAATCAAACATGCTAAGTGGTGAGCCAGGTGGCTCACCACTTGGGCCAATCACACAAGAGTGCGACTTGATTTGCCAAGGCAACTCAGTCCAGGGTGCCTAAACCCCCTCCCACACCCTCTCTGGTACCCAGACAGAGTGGCACCACTTTTGGAGGCTTCTGTGGAGAAGCCCGCCAAAACGTGGAACAAAGGGCTCGACTTGGTTTGGAGTCACAGAGCGAACACGAATGTAATTTTGGAACCGAGATTCGGCAAAAAATACCAACCGGTGATTTTATATTAATTTAATAAACCGGCGGTATGTTCAAGGCTATAATAAAAAGTGGTAGCCTCGAACAATGGGAAAATCCCATAGGAAAATATTTGCGGTCGAATATAAAAAGTAGTATCCACTGCCACTAGCCAAAACTCGATCGGGGGGGACGGAGACGTGCTGTTATGCAGAAACCTGTGCAGTTCCCTCTGGGACCACTGCAAAAGATTTAAGACTACAGGTGTTCGGCAGTAAACCCACTTGGTAGCAGTCTGTACCACACAGATTCACTTGGTAGCTGTGGCTGGGCAGTCAGACTTCCCTCAAGAAGAGTTAGGCAGTATACAGAGCATACATAATAGGTACAGAGGCACAGTAGCACAAGCAAACACTGACCAGAGCTGGTGTAAAAGTATATAATTTTTTATTTAAATGACACACTTGTAAATTACACTAGCACAGAAAAAGGTAAGTAAATTCAAAACACAGTCCTAATTACTATATGTACATCCCTAGTTATTTGTTGGACAAGTCTTAGTAAACACCACTTATTTCCAGACAGAGGTGAGCGCTTAACGTTAGATGGCACTCAACAAGTTGTTTAAAAAGTGAGGGAAAAGGCAGAATTAAGAAAGAAATACGGCAAAACAATTTTCAGAGAACCACAGTAAGTATTGGAGAAGTATTAGAGAAGGCAGTCTATTGAGGAGCAAGGAAGTTCAGTGCCATGCCCACTTTAGGGAGAGCCAGGCCAAATATGCCGAAAATATCACAATGTCACAAAAGTCTTTACAGGTGAGTAGAAAAGTTCTGTTAAGCTTAGAAAAGTTTAGTTAGGGTGTCCCAGGCTAACCCAGGTTCGAGAGCCGAGGGCTAAATCTACCTCGTACAATCGGTGGCAAGGGAAGCCGGGCGGAACACAGTACCTTCAAAATGGAAAGGATCCTCCAGCGGTGGCAGTTGTTCCTGGTAGTGGGTGCAAGTCGCGGCGTTGTCCAGAGGAAGAGAAGATCTCGACGTGGTGGAAGGCTGAAGGTCGTTGCACTACCAGGGAAGAAACCAGCCGTGGAGTTTTCCGGTTAAAAGGATGTTACCCCTCTTTCGCGGTAGAGGTAAAAAGTGATATTCCGGTTGCCGGGGTGCTTGGCACAGGCAAGGCGGCCACGAAATGCTCCAGGGAGGCGAAAGGAAGGCAAAAACTGGTTGTCCCCACCAGTCAAGGGAAGAAGAATCTCCGGACTGGAGATCTCCTCTGTCGTTGGGAAGTGGTGAGACAGTGCCGCAGGGCTCCACCGGTGGTGTCATCGTGGCAGGTCAGCTCAGCTTCTCCCTCTTTGGCTTCTTAGGTCCTGTGGCGACTTCTGAAGTTCCCGTCCCCAAAGCCCTGCTTTTATGCAGCAAACCCCCATTCACCAGTCCTAGCTGTCACTCAAACATGCTAAGTGGTGAGCCGGGGGGCTCACCACTGGGCCAATCACAGAAGAGTGTGACTTGAGTTGCCAAGGCAACTCAGTCCAGAGTGCCTAAATCCCCCTCCCACACATCCTGTAGACCCAGACACAGTGGCACCACTTTGGAGGGCTTCTGTGCAGAAGCCTGCCAAAAGTGGAACAAAGGCTCGACTCGGGTTCAGGGTTACTGAAGTGAACCCAGACGCCATTTTGGCGGCGAGTTCTGGCAAAAAATCCCAACCTGTGAATTAATGTTAAATAAATAAACCGGCGGTATCTTTAACATTGCACCAAAAAGTGGTGCATTAAAATCAATGGGAAATCCCATTGGGAAATATTCCGGTGGAATATTTCCGTGGTATCCACTGCCACCAGCCAGAAACTCAGCGAGAGGGGACGGGACAGTACCCCCTCGACAAACAGACCAAGGGGCAATCTAATCTAATTCTACTTCCACAGTATGATGGTTTGTACTGGTTCTGTTCACAATTTAAGACTAGTAAAGTCAATGGTGACTTTACATGCCCAGGGAGGCAGTAGTCAGTCCCAGGGTATGGAGTCTATGTTTGGGGGTCACTATGACACCCCAGTGTTACTGCACTGAGGGTGCTGTGTAACACACATACAAAAACCAATGATAGCCTATGGGGAAAAATACCCCAAAGGCCATAAGCACATTACAAGTCACAGGAATACACTCAAATCATGTCCAAGAGTGAGGGTAAAAGAGTCTCACTCTTGGCAGGAGAAGAAAATAAACCCCAAAAAATCCAGCAAAGCTGCTGGGGGACTCACTAGGTTAGGAAATTCAGCCTAAACAGAATTCTTCCTAATACGTGCCCCCTCGAACAACAGACCCCGGGGCAATCGAATTGCCCCGACCAGTACATCCACAATATGATGGTCTGTACTGGTTTCTGTTCATAATTTGGGACTAGTAAAGCCAATGGTGACTTTACATGCCCTGGGAGAAGTAGTCAGTCCCATGGTATGGAGTCTATGTTTTGGGGGACGCTATGACACCCCTGGGTTACTGCACGGATGGTGCTGTGTAACCCACATACCAAAAACACATGAAGCCCTACGGGGTAAAGGACCCCATAGCCCATAAAACGCATTCAAAGTCAAAGGAACACCTCAATCATGTCTAAGAGTGGGAGAAAGAGTTTCACTCTTAGCAGGAGAAACAAATAAACCCCAAAAAAATCCAGCAAAGCTGCTGGGGGACTCACTAGGTTTGGGAAATTAGCCTTTACAGAGAATTCTCCCTAACAGTGGCAACAATTGACACGGTGCTGTCCTTCGTATCCTCCCTAGCAGCGTCAGGGGTTCATGTTCTGTCTTGCAGGACTTATCTATCAGCGGTTTCCGCTTAGCTCTCTACAGACCGGTGTTCTTATTCTCTAACTAACCTGGTGGTGAAGAGACATTTTGCTGACTTGACACGCATCTACCCTGCGGTTCGTAGTCCGTACCCGCCTTGGGACCTAAATGTAGTCGTGACGGCGCTGTGCCATAAACCCTTTGAAACCCTTTGAACCAATGGCTACGGTTGACCTCAAGTACGTGTCCTGGAAAGTGTCCTTTTTGGTCGCCGTTACGTCAGCGAGGAGAGTGAGTGAGCTCCAGGCATTGTCGGTGGAGCATCCTTTCTTGGTCTTTCACAAGGACAAGGTAGTTTTTCGGACAAACCCAGCTTTCCTACCAAAGGTAGTGACCAAATTCCATTTGAATCAGTCGATTTCCCTTCCAGTCTTTTTTCCGAACCCTGCCTCGGAGGCGGAAAGGGTTCGACACTGCCTGGATGTCGGAAGAGCTCTTAGGTTCTACCTGGACAGGACTTCTGTGCTTCGGAGTTCTTCCCAACTTTTTGTGACCTTCGGTAACCCTCAGGGCAGGCCGGCGTCTAAGGCATCTATTTCCAGATGGATTGCCACCTGTATCACGGAGTCTTTCACCGTCCAAAAGCTGAAACCTCCTAAAGGTATCCATGCACACCTAGTGCGGGGCAAGGCAGAAGCGGTTGCTTTTCAGCAGTATGTTTCCTGGGAGTCCATCACTAAAGCGGCTACTTGGGCCTCCCCATCTGCTTTCTGTAAGCATTACTGCCTCGATATGAGCTCTAGAGCTGACGCTCAGTTTGGCCAGGCTGTGCTGAAGAACCCGTTTCAGTAAGGGGTATTTACATCCACCCATAGTTCCTGTAAGGAGTGCTTGGGAATCTCCCATAAGTATGGAGGAAAGGGGACGGGACGTAAGAGTATTACCAGGTTATTCACCGTAGTGAACACCTTACTCCTAGTCCATAGTCCCCTTTCCTCCATACGCCCGCCCGCCGTCCCTTCTAATAAGGTTCCTCTGTTATTGCTAATGGGTCTTTGACCCTGCGATAGAAAAGGACTGATGGGCGATGCGCGTGGCAGAGCCAAGGTAGGCGGGGTTACGGCCGCGTGCCGGGCCCTGCGCAGGAAAGAGAGGAGGGACACATTTTTGAAAAAAATGTGGATGCTTTTTACAAAGTGCTCCGGTCCCGTCCCACAGGACGGAGAGATGTCCCATAAAAATGGAGGAAAAGGCACTATGGACTAGGAGTAAGGTGGTCACTACGGTGAGTAACCTGGTAAATCACGAGGTCCCAGACAAATGCTCACAATTAACTCTCAACGGCCCAGTGGAGTAAGGAGACCCCAGATGCTGATTTTATCACGGCACAAAAAGGGGATCCGATTATTGGAATATTTGATCAACACATTGAGGACCCTGAGAACTTTCACCCTGACGGCTACCGACTACATTGGGAAAGAGGACCTCAGAGTGTTGATGAAGTGTCCCAAAATGTTCTGAATCCAAAACATTTTGTTGGTAAGGAGATCCACCTCTGGCTGTGACCAGTGGGTGGTACCTACCTCATTCCAAAGCCTGATGCTTAGTGATGCCCATGACGCGGCCACCGCCGGTCATCCGGGGTTTCACACTACTTAAGAAATCTTGCGGGAGGGGGGGCGTGGCTAACCGCCATGTGAAGAGGACGTTCGCTCCTTGCGCTCCGCTTGATGCGACCATCATAAGCTGCTTTTAACTACTTTTTTCGGGGGCCCCGAACCCCACGAACCGCCTCACCGAGGGCCGACATCCTGCTGCACCTGCGAGTCGATTCCTGTGACCCTGGAGGACCGGTCTCGTTCAATAGACCGTGTGACACGATCCCGCGGACCAGAGCCAAGATGGCGGCTCTCGAGCCCTGCAAGACGCGGCGGCCCGCGCCCTAAAGCCGCTTGCGCCGTAACACTCAGCTGAGGGCCGAGGACACACGAACGCCCAGCCGGACTGACGAGGGGGTCCCGCGGGGCACCCGCGAAGCTTGGAGCGCGGACGACGGAAGGTGCCAACGGGACGACCAGCCTGGAACGTCCCGGACGAGGGCGCTGCCAGCCACAGAACCGGGAGCCAGGGCCTCGGAGGCCTTTCGAGGTGAGCGGGGGGGACTAACGCAACCGACACACACAGGCGTGCCCGGCCTGGTAATCCGAAGAAACGGCACACTACCCGTCCCCCCTGCGCCTACGGAGCCGCCCACAGCATACAGAGATCCGCCGTCGCGGCCCACCCGATACGGCTTCCTCGGCCACTCCATAGCGGCTCACCTCGGCCACCTCGTCAGCAGTGAAGCCCTGAGGCTCAGTTGACATGTCTACCAAAGGAGCAAGGGCTAAGCAACGCCAGACCACCATCGACACGTTCACGGCGGCGGGGCCCACAGCGCCAGATAACATGAGCGAGACTCTTGCTGCAGACCTGCCTGACCCCTCGGGGCCTTCAGCGGAACCTAGTAACACACAGATCCTTGAAGCTATCAAACTTTCCCAGGCTGCCGTGGAGCATAAAATAGACGCTGTCGCCATAGACTTAAACCTCCTGCGCCAGGACGTTCGATCCCTGGCCGGCAGAACAGAGGTGCTGGAGGCCCAGGTCCGCGAGAACACTGAAGCCAAGACAGTGCTCCTCAAAGATGTCGATGTACTTCAACAAAAAGTTAAAAACCTGGAAGACAGGGCCGAGGAGGCAGAGGGGCGCGCACGCCGCAACAACATTCGCCTCCTGGGGCTCCCGGAGGGCATCGAGGGATCGGACCCCACGAACTTCGTGGAGAATCTCCTGATACAGGAGATTGGAGCAGAAAAACTCTCTCAGGGCTTTGTAATCGAAAGGGCTCACCGATCCCTCACATCGAAACCCCCTCCTGGCAACCCACCCAGACCCGTGATCGCAAAAGTACTTAACTACCGAGACCGGGAAACCATCCTCACCTTCTCGCGGTCAGGCGGCCAGATCTGCAGGGGTCCAGCCAAGATATCCATCTACCCTGACTATACCTTTCAGGTGCAAATGAAGAGGGCACAGTTCATACACACCAAAGCAAGACTGAAGGCTGCTGGCCTACGCTATATGCTCCTCTACCCCTCCAGATTGAAGGTGATACGAAACAACAGAACTCACCTCTTCGATACCCCGGCAGAGGCCCGAGACTGGATGGACAGGGAGCAGATCCCAGATGTCGAAGTCAAAAAACGACAACCCCGCTGAGCTCCATCTCCCAGGGCCCCGGTGCCTTTCGGGGGCCCCACCACGGAACGGCCACTTACGCCGCAGCTGACCAGATTTCATAACATGAGGCGCCCGGATGAACACTCTCCTACCCCTGGAAGTTCTTTCTTGTTAAGGGTATTCATTACCCGCCCGTAGGGCACCATGCGACCGTCCTTCGGTCTAAAGGAGCGGAAACGGGTCTGTCATAGTGAGGAGCTTCTCACTCGACCTGGTTTATGTTGGGGAAGTTCACAGTTACGGGGGGGCGGGACAGGGGAAGTTGGCACAGTTGTTAAGTGCCCGAATCAGGGACAACCAAGACCATCTACATCCATTTCAGTCGGCACGGACGAGGCACCTACCCTCCGCTGGATAGGCTGGCAGCCACCGAAGCAGAGGTTCGGGGACGCAAGTAACCCGGCTGAGACCCGCATGCACGAATCTCCTGGAAACCACAGGATCCCCACGATCCTCCGGCCACTCGTGGTGCTCCCGGTGGCGTTGGACATGGCCACCAGAATCCCAAATCCCACATGGCCGATACGTTGAAAATCCTGACGTGGAACGTCAGAGGCATGAACAGCTTCGTGAAACAACGGCGCATACTCTCCTATATTAATAGAAGCAAAACCAAAATAGCCCTGCTACAAGAAACACACCTTACATCGGACAAACTGAAAGCATTGGCAAAGGCCTGGCGTGGCACCCTGATAGGTTCCTCCTACTCCTCCTACGCCAGGGGTGTCCTGATCTGGGTGGACCCCTCTGTCCCCTTCCGGTTGATCGGCTCCAAAGCAGACAATGAGGGCAGGATGGCAATTGCATGTGGTACCATTGAAGGGAGAGAGGTTTGTCTAGTCAGCACTTACGCACCAAACCAGGATGCAACCACCTTCTTCCACTCCCTGTATCCACGCCTCGGCCCTTACAGGGACCAAACCATGATATGGGGGGGCGACCATAACTGCACCTTAGACCCCCTGAAAGACAGGTCGGACGATAAGCATACACGCCCTTCCCCGCCTGCCAAAATCCTGTCAAGGTTGATACAGCAGCTACAACTCCAAGATTTGTGGAGAGAACAGCACCCAGATGCACGTGTGTTCTCCTTTTACTCCCCTCCTCACGCAGTCCACACCAGGATAGACTACCTCTTCGTGAGCCTAGAACAACAGGCAATGTTCGGCGGTGCTCAGTACCAGCCCAGAGTGCTGTCCGATCATTCCCCACTAGTAGCCACCTGGGAGATCTACCCGCCTAGACCCCCGGTCCCCACCTGGAGACTTAGGGCTGAAGCTCTCCTAGACATAGCTCTCCGCGAACACATCGCTGATAGGACTGAAGACTACTGGGAAAGGAACCTCAACAGTGTGAAACACATAGGCACCGCCTGGGAGGCATACAAAGTGGTCCTGAGAGGGGAGATGATTGCAACCATGGGTGGAGCACTGAGGTCGATTACTTCCTCCTTAGAACATGCAGAGAGCGAGTTGGGGGAGCTCGAGGGCAGACTAGATCCATCCCCAGAACATTTACAGAAGGTGATTGACCTCAAACAAACCTGTCTCACACATTGGGAGTCCCTGGGGAGGCTGAGCTATGCCAAACACACTGAACGTACCCACGCTCTAGGTGATAAACCTGGTAAACTTCTAGCTTGGCTGTACAAGAGAGAAGCCCCCAGAACCCCCATTTGCCAAGTACTCAAACCAGATGGCTCCTTAGTGCACACCCAGACCGAAATTAATTCGGTGTTCTCTGATTTTTACAGCAATTTATACGCCGAACCCCCACCCGTAGACGTCTCCGACATAGAGGACATCCTAGACGACATAGATCTCCCCAGGCTAGAGCCCCATATGACGGAAGCCTTGGACGAACCCATCACCCCAGATGAGGTCAAGGCAATCATTAGATCACTCCCGACCGGTAAGTCCCCAGGCACTGATGGCCTCCCCGGGGAATTTTATAAATTGTATGAGGAGACCTTGGCCCCATTGTTGGCACAGGTGTTCAATGAAGCCTACGAGCGGGGTGCCCTCCCCGACTCCTTGAGGGAGGCGGTGATTGTCCCTCTCCTGAAACCCGGGAAAGACGGATCGCACTGCGGCTCATATAGACCCCTTTCCATGTTAAATGTTGATTGCAAGATCCTAACCTCCCTGCTAGCTAGTAGACTGCGAAGGGTAATTCCACACCTGATCCACCAGGACCAAACGGGTTACGTGCCCGGTCGCTCCATAACTGAGAACCTGCGTAGGTTGCACCATATTATATACAGCACGGAGCAGAGGCCTCAGAAATACGCGGTGGCGTCACTAGACGCCACCAAGGCCTTTGATTCAGTGCGTTGGGAATGGCTTTATGCCACTATGGCTAAAATGGGGATAGGACCTGTTTTTCTGAGATGGACCCGGCTTGTCTACACCAACCCCACCGCTAGGGTGCGCACGAACAGGACCTTCTCAAACAAATGGGCGTTACATAGAGGCACTCGCCAGGGCTGCCCACTCTCCCCGATGCTATACATCATCGCCACTGAACCCGTAGCCACGTACCTCAGGCAGGAATACGGAGATGGGGGTATTGTAATTGACGGAGAGACCCACCTCGTCTCTATGTATGCGGACGATACGCTATTGTTCTTACATAACCCCGAACACCTCCTGCCCTACATCCTAGAAACACTGGACGGATTCAGTAGATACACGGGTATTCGTATTAACAAAGAGAAGTCCTGCCTTTACCCTCTAGCCGCCCTACACAAAAATGGTCCTTCCCTCCCCGCCCTGGATCTGGAGTGGCAAGCGACCTCCTTTAAATATCTGGGAATCACCATACACCGGGACCCATTCACGGAACATACACTTAACACGGTGAGAGCCAAAGATGCTCTAGAAAAATCCATGGAATTCTGGGGTAAGCTTCCGCTTTCGATGGCCGGTAGGGCCGGTCTACTTAAAATGGTTGCTCTCCCCCGCCTACTGTATAACTTTACAAACGTTCCCTACAATATCCCCCCCTCCTTCTTTAAAAACATAAACAAACTATGCAGACGGTTCCTTTGGCAGGAGGGCAGACACAGGGTGGCGCTGGACACACTCCAGAGACCTTACGAGAGGGGAGGAGTTAAGGTCCCTAATTTCGAATTGTACTATCTGGCGAGCCAGCTGAGGCATGTGATGCGATGGATGGCCGATGAGACCACCTCGGACACTAGGCTCCTCCAACCTGCATTACCCGACCTCCTCCTGAGGGACCTATTGTGGGCACAGGGCAGATTCATGCAGCCCCTTCCATACTTAATTAGACTTGGAATAAAGCTCTGGAACAGAGCGTGCAAAACTGTGGGGCCAGCCGATCCTTTCTCACCTCAAATCCCTATAGCAGCAATTATGGCTCATCAGCCATGGGGCTTTCACGAATCGCGCACCCAGTGGGAGCCTCACGGAGTGGCCACCCTGGGAGATCTAATGCGGGACGAAGAGATCATGCCCTTTCCTGACCTTACTGAAGCTACGGGATTACCCGCTGGCCAATTTTTGCTCCACGGGGCAGTGACACACGCCATTAGGGTTAGATGGCCGGAGGCCACCACCCCCATGACGGAAAATACGGTCATAGAAGCATTATTGAACACAGCCGAGGGCGGACATGAAACCTCGCGATTGTACGAAACCCTGCTCCTGGGCACGACCAACACCGAGCTTAAATGTAGAGCAAAATGGGAAATCGAACTAGGCTTAGACTTCACGGATGCCGTATGGGAGAAAATAACCCATTATCATAAAAAAGTCTCCAGGAATGCCCGTTTACAGCTCATCCAACTATACATTACTAACAGATCCTACCTAACTCCAGAGGCTATATCTAATTTCAGGGGAGCCGAGGTCCAGCTGTGCCCCAAATGCAGGGAGCCGAAGGCGGGTATGACGCATATGTTCTGGGGCTGCCCGGAGATACGCCACTTCTGGACACAGGTTCAGGGGAGGGTGGCGGACGCAGACATCGAGCTAGAGGTGAACTCCCCCGCTGTATGCATCCTGGGCAGATACAAACGCAACCACAAAAACAAACCTCTGAACAAGCTCAAAGACTTGATCTACATAACTGCGAAGAGGCGCATAGCCATGGGATGGAAGAGCCCTAGGGCCCCGCATGAGGCATTGTGGTGGGGGGACCTGACTAAATGGATAACGGCAGAGACTGGAGCGTGGGAAACGGCAATCCTTGAACAAAGGCTAGACTCCAGCGGAGAACTACATCGTTGGGTGGCCTTGACTGAGCCACTTCTGCATCCTAATAACTCTGACGATGCCTCGGATGGATCGGACCATCCTAGCCATCAATCTGGCCGACCGTAATGGGACAATATTGTTTACTTGGTCTTGAGTTGGGGGGGTGGGAGGGTTACGTTACTTTTCGATTATTTGCCTGATACTTAATTGATGTATACTTGTTTTTGTTATTCCGTTAAAACCAATAAATACATTTAAAAAAAAAAAAAAAAGAAATCTTGCGGGAGGTTGCATACTGGCCACACCTGGGGCAGGACCTCCACTAATACTTGAAGGGGTGTCATGTGTGCGCACAATTTCAGCTAACTTTACTCACACACCGAACTCCCCTCCAGAAGAGGGGGATGACACTGCCTTGGTCAGATTTACACGCAGATTTCTTCAGCCCCGTGATTTGCTCTTCCAGGAGGAACAAGTACATTTTAACAGTAACATGCTTGTTTACCAAATGGGTGTAATATCTCCCGGCCCCAAATTGCAAGACAGAAACAGCAGCTGTCCTGATGATCAACCACATCTTCTCGTGTTTTGGCCTACCCCAAAGGATTGAGTCAGACCGAGGAAGTCGCTTCACCAGCGAAGTGATGACAAAGATGTGGGAGACTCAATATGATTTCAAAACCACCAAAAAAGAATACCAAGTAGGAGACAGGGTCTACTTGTACAATTTCCAAAGGAAGCAGACCAAGGAGCGGAGGTTTCTCCCTAGCTGGCGCAGACCTTTTGAAATTGTAGATACAATTTCACCTGTCGCCTACAGAATGCGCATCCCCGAAGGAGAATTGACAGAAGAGAAAGGGGCCATATTAATCAGTTCACCCCAGGCACACTTTGCAGCAAATAGAGGCGACATCTGGAAAATGAGAACCGGACAAAGAACCAGAAGGGAGCAGATAGGTTTAGAGGTATCATTCTCTAACAGGGAGTATGTTTCTTCCTTTTTAGGAAAAGGGATTCCCCAAAATTTTAGCCAAAACCATAGTTATCTGTGTCGTGGGTCTGATAAATTACCTTTATTACTGAAGTACTGTCATTATTAAATGTATGTGTGTCCCACTGCTGTCAACTTTCTGGGAGGGAAGTCAGTGGGAAAATGTGGTAACCGGTTCTGATTTATTTAATAGATTTGTACTGGTTCTGCCCTTTCATCACCAAGGAGGACCCCCTCGGGGACCAGGAAAGGAAAGAACAAAGGAAAAGCCGGGGTGTCACTCCACACTACGAGAGACAACGGGAGGATCATGGAGTGCCGCTCTTCGATGATGGAAGGGCTCCACCTGATGAACCCTGTTTTGCCCGACCGATGAATCCCACTTTGCCCTTCTCTCCCTCGACAAATCTCTGAAGGGTCGGGGTGGGGAGGGAATTTGTGGGATATATTTACCCACTCGGCTGTACTCCCTTCCATAACCAAGCTGCATTTCAGCAGAAGCAGCAAAATGGCTGGGCTGGCTCCTCTGAGCACCATTGCCTCACACCTAAACTGCATTTTCAACTACAAAAAATGGCTGCACCGACTTGCCAAGCACATATTGGGCACGATGGAACAAGGGGGCACACTGAGATAGCCCGCCAGTGTTTTCTTACATGTACAAAAGAAGGGGAGTGAAGAAAAGCAGCACTGTTTTGCTGCAAGCCCAAAGTTCCCATTGAAAAAGGGAAATATTTACATTTAAAAATGATGCCGCTCTCATGCTCTTTTTCCTCTGTTACTCATCACAATATTTTTATTAATGAGACCTTGCCGTGCCCCTCCACATTCACATTGTGCTCTAAGCAGACAAGAGCAGTATTCCTGAATGACCGGCTGTTGTTCAGATCTGAAGAAATCAAAAGTAGCTGTACTTCAGCTACACGGGAAACACTTCACTTTTTGGCTACAAACTGTCAAGGGTCAATGCTTCAAAAAGGCCCAGGCTCTCTGGGCCTATGCCAATCTCAGTGCATCTGTGTTTTAACCCATTGCTGCATACCAGAAGCTAACTATGGCTACAAAACAATGTGGGAATTCAGATGGAAGAGAAAAATCGAATTTGCTAGGAAAATGTAGTCACCACACGTTTTTTTTAAAACTCTTCATTAGCATTTTTAAACAGTAGCAACCAAAACAACCCATAACTTAGCCTACTCCCCCCACCTCCCTCCCCCTCACCCCCCTTCCCCCTTTCTCCCTTAACAATTAATTCCCAACAACAATAACTGCGCACTACGCCAACCCACCTCCCCTCTCTCCTCCCCCTCCAACATCCAAATCCACTATCCAATGTCCACTCCATCCTCTGGTCGGAGCCTGCAGTCCAACAGCTACCATAGGTCCTCACCAGGTTCAAATATGTCCTATGTAAAATATTAAACTGGACCAGTTGAAAACGGGCATTCCTCGCCGACTTCCGGACCAATTCCCAAACCTGCGCCCATTCCTCTACCGGTATTGGGCACCCCATGTCTCTCTCCCACTTCCCCTTAACTTTCAGCTCATCTCCTGCAGTCCCCACCCGCAAGGCCCTATAAATCCGCGAAACACGCGCTCTACCCCCTTCTCGGTCTAACACCTGAAGCACTGGGCACGAATCTGGCTCCTCTGGGATTCCCGCCCACAACTCTGCCAACCTATGAACCACCGCCCCATACGCTAGAAAAAGCCCCTGAGGTAGTCCAAATTTCCGACACCATTCCTTACAAGTGAGCAACTTCCCACCTTCAAAAATATCTCCCACCTTCTCACATCCCCTCTCCCCAAGTCTTGTACTCCGATCCTCCCAATGGCCTGGCGAAGCTTCTGATCCACGCCCCAAGGAAGTTCCACCTCATAACGCCCTCCAATCCCCTTTCCACCCACATATTTCCTCCACGTCTCCCTCACCGCTTCAAACACCACCGTTCTAGCCCTATCACCCAGTGGGTGCCACAACAATTGTGCCGCCACAAAATACTTCTTGTAGTCTGGAAGGCCTAACCCCCCCCCCCCCTCTCTAGGTCTCCGCAGTATGTCTAGAGACACCCTCCGAATCCCCGTACCCCAGAGAAGCACCCTGATGCTCACATCCAACATCCTAAAAAAGATTCTTTTGGCCACATACGGTATATTGACAAAAAGATACAACAACCGTGGTAAAATTACCATCTTACATAGCACTACCTTACCCATCAGGGAGAGGGGGAGAACCTTCCAAAACCGTACTGAATCTTCTATCCGAGACAGAGCCCTCCCCGTGTTATGTACAAACGTGTCCACCATCTCATGGAACACCCGGATCCTATACCCAGCTTTGGCAACTCCCCCGATGGACGATCTCTCAGACCCCCTAACGGGAACAACACCGACTTTTCCTGATTGATACGGAAACCCAACATAAATCTGAAGTTTCGCAGTACTTCCAAAAACTCCGGAAGGTACACCTCGGGCTCCACCATGTATAATAATAAGTCGTCCGCGTAAAGGGACACTATGTGTATCCGACGCCCCTGCTTCGATACCAGCCTCCGACATGTCTTGCCTTAAAAATGCCGCCAGGGGTTCCAGGGCCAAGGCAAATAATATCGGGGAAGCCATACACCCTTGCCGCGTCCCTCTCCCCAGCTCCCATGTTGCAGACACCCAGTCATTTGTCCTCCCCATTGCCAACGGTTTCGTATAAAGTAGCGCCAACCACCTACACATGTTCTCCCCAAACCCAAACTCCCACAACACCCGAAGCGGCCACCTCCCCTCCAGGGAGTCAAAAGCCTTCATGGCGTCAAACGAGGCTATTGCCATGTCACGCCTCTGGAGCCTCACCCAGTCATAACATGATGTAGGCGGGAGAGATTACCCGATGTGTTCCTTCCCCCAACAAACCCGCACTGGTCTGGGTGAACCAAGAGCGGCGCCACCCCCCACCAGCCTTGTCGCTAAAATTTTACACAAAATTTTCCCATCAACATTCAGCAGGGAGATGGGACGATACGCTGCACAGTCCCTCGGGTCTTTCTCCTCCTTCAAGAGTACTGTGATGACTGCCTCCCTCATCGACTCCGGGAGACAGCCATTCTGAAATGCCTCCTCATACACCTTGTGGAGCTGTAGCCCTTCTTCATTGTACGGATCGCCCATTGAATGTCCCCCTCCTCAATCAGAGCCTCCATTCCCTCCCGTTCATCCTCCCCCAATTTCGGAAGCCTCAACGACTCCAAAAGATCCTCAACGTCCACCTCATCATATCCGCCCTCACTCGTATATAACTCCCCTTAGAATGTCCTAAAGGTGTCATTAATCTCTTTCTGGGTCCCAACTACCTCCCCCGTACTCGTCCTAATCTGAGTTATAACCCGGTTCAGACGTTCCTTCCCAATCAACCAAGCCAACAGCTTACCTGCCTTATCTCCTTCCCCATGCAGACTAACATTCCGCCGACTATTATCAAAACTCAAACTCCGCCAGGGTTTCCTGATTGCAATTTCCCCCTCCAGCTCTGCCACCTGGGCCACCATACGTCGCAGCGTGTCTTGGAGGTACTTACGCTTCCCCACCATCGTAGGCAAACACTTCCCTCTTATCGTTGCCTTAAAGGCTTCCCACAACACCCCCCTTGAGCCCACCGAACCCTCGTTAAGCTCAGAATATCCCTTAATATCTTCCCTGAGCTCGCCCACAAAAGCCCCATCTCGCAGTGCCTCCCTATGCAATCGCCAGAGCCGCCGTGGGGGCCTCTCATAATCCCCAAATAACGTAGCCACTAAGGGGGAGTGATCCGACAAGACACGGCCCAAATACCCCACCTCCCCAAAACGCCAGCAGTATTCCCTACCAGTTATAATATAGTCCAGGCGCGAATATGAACCATGCACCCCAGAATAATAGGAATAGCCCCGCTCCCCCCCCATGTGTCTCCCTCCAGACCTCCACTAAATCCAGTTCCTGCATTATCCTGTGGAGCGACCCCCACCATATGCTTCTTAGACCCACCTCTAGACCCCGACCCATCCAGCCGTTCATCCAAGTGACAATTAAAATCTCCGCCCCAAACTATAATTTCCCCCCTATATGCCCCCATCATGCGAAGCACTGATGGGAAGTCATCTCTGTCATCCACATTGGGCGCATATGAATTAACTAGACAGAGACAACCTTACCCTCCCATAATGCCTGCACTAATATCGTTCTACCTACCTCGTCCTTTACTACCGTCTCTATGGTAGAGGCGTTCCTCTCGCCACCCATATAAGCACCCCCCTGGCTTGAGTGGAGTAGGTTGTGCCAATTACTCGCCCACCCCACATCTTCTCCAATTTCCCCAGCATTTCCACCCCTGCATGTGTCTCCTGTATTAACGCCACCTGCACCTTCTGCCTCTTCAAAAACTCGCCCACTCTCCCCCTCTTCTGATAACTTCCTAACCCTTCAACATTCCACGTCCCAATTGTTAAAACCCCCAGCCCAACCATTGTAGACCTCAATCCTCTCTCAGGTTATCCCTTCCTCACTTCCCGCATCCCTACCACCTGTGCCCAAAACTGGCTCCATCGACACCCCACACCCTGCTGCAGCTGCACCATAACTTCCCTCTGCCTCTCGTGGATCACCCCCATCCCTACGCGCCTGTCCCCAACCTAGTGCTCCATCCCCCAACTCCCCCCTCCAAACCCTCCTTCCCCCACCTCCTGCCCCCCCATTACTCCCCTCCCCCCCACACCCTCCTCCCTCCACCCCATTCACCCTCTCCTCCCCCAACCACCAGTCAGGAGCCAACCCTCCTGAACTCCTCCCCTTCCTCCCCTCAACGGTAGACCCATTGGCTCACCCAACCCCACACACACACACACCTCACCCTCGGGGTCAGTAGCCAATAGCGTCATTAAAGCAGGGGGGTTTTTCATCACCTTTCCCGTGCCACTCCACCTATGTCAGAGCTCCCTGGGCTTACTCTTCCTCCACTACAATCAATCTTGAAATGCCCTACCATGTTCATCCCCATGTCATCTTATTCCTGCTCCCCCGCATCTGGGGGGGCCGACCCGTCCAGGCCCCCTCCCCCCCAGGGGCTCCCTTTGAGACCTTGCATCTAACCAGTCCCATGCCTCCTTCGGAGATGTAAAGAACCACGCCCTCCCTCCCGACAACACATTTAACTTTGCTGGGAAGAACATCATGTATTTAAAATTGAGTTCTCGTAGGCGGCTCCGCACAGCGTCAAATGACCTCCTTTGATGCTGCACCTTCAGCGTAAAATCCAGAAAAATCTGCACCTTCACACTCCCCACTTCATAGCACCCCACTCTGCGGGCGTCCTGAAGGATGGCATCCCGATCCCGAAAACTCAGAATTTTAGCTACCATCACCCTTGGTGGGGCACCCGGCGGGGGTGGCCGCCCGGGAACTCTATGGGCCCTCTCCACCATGAAGAGATTAGATAGTCCCTTGATCCGCAATACCTTCAGGATCAGGTTCTCCACATACAACTCCGTACTGGGACCTTCCTCTTTTTCCGGTATTCCGACCAAACGGATGTTACATCACCTGGAGCGCACCTCTGCATCCTCCGCCCTGACCTCCAGTACTCGAGTCGCCCCCACCAGGCCCGCCACCTGGTTCTTAAGCCTCTGAACGTCATCTTCAACCATAGCAACCCTTTGCTCCACTTCTGTAACCCTCTCACACACTTTGCGGTGATTGGCTCTCACCAAGGAAACATCCACCCCCACCTCCTTAATACACTCCTGGAGAGAGGCTCTGGAGGCCTGTATTGCCTCCATAAGAGAGACCAACGTCACCGTACTCCCCTCCCCCTCCCAGGATCCCTCCTCTGAGCGCCGGTCCAGGCCATCCTGCCCAGGCGCCTTGTCCTTGGCCTCAGTGTATTTGTCCATATGCTGCTGACTCTTGTCCATAGTCAACCAGTTCGTAGGGCTTCCTCCTCAAGGCCGGGATCTCCACCCCTTTGTGACCTAGCCGTTCCCACAGTGAGCAAATCTCCAGGCCAGAACTACCCCCGTCCAGTCACTCTCGTGTCCACCAGCAGACAACTACCACCATCCAAGCCAGGCACCGTGCACCCGGCAAGAGAGCTCCCCTGACCCCCAGAAGGGAGCCCACCCTCCTCAGGAGTCAGGGCCCCCACCCAACGCTCCAGGCAGGGGCGCTGCCCCCCAAGCTTCTTCCACCTTTAATCCTCCCAGCCCCACCAGGTCCTGGGCCAGCAGCAGTCACCACCTACAACACTCACACTGGCTCACTCCTGTTCTCCACGCTCCGGAGAGGGCCCACTCCTCTGGCACCCTCCCCTGACGCCCAGCGTCGTGCCACTTCTCCACCTCCGTCAACACAGGTATTCCTCCTTACCCGGCGGGGGTAGCTGTAACTCCGCCCCTCTTGACACTCGGGGCCGACCCCTCCACAATGCAGCCACGGCTACAAACAGGGCTACGCAGTCACCTGCAAGCCGCCTGCCCCGCTCCTCATCGCGGCTTCAGCTTCGCCGCCGCACCCGCCTCGGGACACGAAAACACCTCCGAAGAAGGGGGGAGGCCCGCCCCCCACTCTCTCCCTGTAGCTGGACCACACCGCCGCGGAAGGCCAGGTGATCAAAGCACAGGGAATCGGTCCAGGGGCACCAGCACCGCGTCGGGCTCACTCAAGGCCTCAAGCTCCTTCTCTCCCCGCACTCCAGCCGGGTCCTCCCTACTCCATGGCGGCCATCTTAAACATGCTTCCCTCAGGGAGCCATCGGACCCCCTTCGACGGATCACGCAGCTTCTGTGCACCGCCCGTGCACTCTCATCCCGGTCCGCTCGGCTCCCGGAGGCCTCCCCTACACTAGGAGACCAAATTTGCACGCACTCCAGAGGCTTGACTAGCAGGATTTCGCCAGGATTCTAACGGTGGCACAGGAGCTAACGGGACCTACGTGCTCATCCTTCGGCCGCCGGCCACGCCCCCCCCAGTCACTACACGTTTAAAATGTACTTTTGCAAACTAAGAAAAATACTTGTTTAAAAGTGTATGTTGCATAAGGCCCTGCCCTTATCCAACATACACTGAAGGGGTTTTGTGAAAGGGTTTTGTGCTGTGAAACAGATATGGGAGAGGGTATTCAACAGTCTTCATTCTGATTTATAACAAAAATAAAATAAGGAATTAAATTGCATTGGTTGCAGTGGGGGAAACCAGCCCCAAACAGGTTTTTGCTTGGGGGGGGGGGGGGGAAGGGGGGGTTGCCAGCAACAGAAGGCCCTTCACAGTAGATGCTAGAACACACAAGTGATCATTGCTACCTTGGCAGACTTTCACCTGCCGAGGCCTCTTACAATGGAAGTTCCGGGACACCAACCTGTGAAGTGGAAGTGGCCATAAACCTTCAATCAAACTGGGAACACCCCTCCCCACACTGGGTTGAAGTGACAGTTGGAGGTAGCGGAAGAGAAAAAATGGTCCCAGTGACGGACAAAGGAAGCCCATTTGTTTCAAAATACTATTTTATTAAGAAACTTTGATGACAGTTATTTTTGCAACAGACATTTGCAGGAATGTAAAAAGTGAACAGTTTTAATGTAATGTTGTTGGTTTTAATTTAAGACGTTGTAGCCTTCTCTGCCACCTTGGGAACAGAAATGGCAGAGAATTGGTTATTCCACGGAAAGTGTACATGATGCCAATGTAAAATTCAACACGGACGTGCCTAATGATGATCCATACACACGTATAAAGTTATAGAATTTTAGGCTGAATATTTCACACAAAAAATAACTAAAAATGTATAGAAGGGCAAAACAATGTTTTACAAACTGTAGAGTTGGACCGGCATGCTCGGCAGAAAATATGTAACCTATTTATGTAATTTGTTAAGATGCCGCAACTGTACAAATGTGCCATTTATGGCAAAACTGAATTGTAGTTAAAGTAACTGTGGGAGGTTCTGGACATTGTAAAACTCACATCATAAATCTGATATCGTACCCTTGAAACCCAACCAGCTGAGAGGAAGGCGGCAACTATCACCCCTGACCAATTAGAGGCGTGCTTAGCTAGGCCTGCCCTGCCATATAATTCTATGTCGTCACCATGCTCTATAAAAAGGGCGGCTGACAAAACTCTAGACAGACCCTTTCCTGATTTTCCTGCGCCTGCATTCCTGATCTTCTACATTCATCTTGCCACATTCCACTGCAAAGCTAAGGCATAGCTGATTCCAGATGCCACTGCAAGGCCAAAGCATTGCTGACCATCCCAGCAAGGCCTCAATCCAGAGATCCCACAAAAAAAATCCCAATAAAGGGAAAAGCTGTGGTGTTCTTTTGAGAAGGATCCTGAAACCAGACTGGCTTTTTGCCCACTAACTGCATGCCCGCTGCAACCCTGCCATCCAGCTGTCCTGATTATCCAGTGACCAGACAGGCCCAGCTGTTGTTCCGCTAGGAGAGTCCGCTGCTACCTGGTAACTTGAGCCCTGGAGTCCAGAACCCGGTTGACTGTTCTTAATCCCAAATTTAAGAGCTTACTGTGAATATCCCACATCCCATAACACATAGTCTACCCCATCTCGACTTTTGTCTTTGTTCCACTCTATAAGCAACTCTATCCATACCATGATAACTTGTATAGACTGTTCTAATTCGCTGTGCACCCTATGTCTAGTGTTAGCGCAATTCTCTCCTTTATCTTGTAACACTCATTAGTGATATTTGGAGTAATTTAAATTAATTCCCACATAGATCAGAACACGACGGGAAAAGGTTGACGTTGCGAATCAATCTTTGAACGTACCGTGGCGTTCTTAAACAATATAGTCTAATTAATTTAGTTTAAGAAAAATGTGCCTGTCATTTTAAAACCGATTTTCTCTTTTTCACTGTTCTATTTTTCCTAAAAACAAACTTTATTCTACCTTCCAAAGCTCTTTCAATTCTCCAGCTATAATCCTCCTTCCACTTCTATATTGTCCCTGTGCAGTGCATCTATTCCCCTGCCCAAAAACTGTATACCGATTTTTTTTTTTTTCAATCAGAAAGACTGCAGTGTTTTTCACCTATTTTTTTTTAAAACATTTTTGCGTTTATAACTGCAAACTAGAAAAAATGCAACTTTTCCATGTGTGAATTCGGCTACACTGGGTTTTCAATTTCAATCTGTTTTGGTGAACTGTATGCTTTTGTGATACCTTACCTAATGGTTGATATAACATCCCTAATACTGTGATAAAACATATGTATATCATTATTTAACACACATATAATTAATTATTTTTCAAAATTCGAGTGTCATTTTAGGCTTTTGCAAAGGGTTTAAAATCCGTTTTTGCCTCTTATTTTGTGAGGGAAGGTCGGATTTTGATTCTGTTTGCTGCCTCTTATACCTGATTATTTGTGGGTTGAGGGAACATTGCAGGGGAAACCTTAACTTGGGTGCTATGTATCCTATTCATTTGTGCTTTGGATATGTTATACTAGAATGTGAACTAAGTGCATTACTTCCATTTTTATTGTCATTATCACCCCCTTGGTGTTTGCTGCCCAATTATAAAATTAGTGTGATTTTTGTGAATTTTAAAAATAAAGAAATATTGTAGCTTCACCAACCGGCCTGGTTTCTATCCATTGTGACCCGGGGTATTTGTAAAAGTGGGTGTGAGACGGGTCTGGTACCGGCTCAATTTGAATTTGTTGAAATTAAAGAAAAAGCATTCCTATTGAGTACCACATCCCAGGCTAAGACTAAGTGTCCTGGTCCAGTGTGTGACGCACAATTGGAATCATTAACACTCCCATTTCAGCATAAGAAGCCAGATATCAACCTCCTGGGTAGGTACGTTTTGGTTTATGGATCCCTGGCAGAGAGAGAAATACTTCTGCTGAACGTTTATGGTCCAAACACTGATGACTCCCAATTTACTAACTGGCCCTGTACCCGTTAATTTCTGGGGTGGGGCTTCAATACTATTCTGAATTTCCACCTCAATAGCTCAACCCACATGCCCCTGATGAAAATGGCTCGTACTATAAAGAGGCAATGGCTTATTTGGGGTTTATGGATGCCTGGAGAGCGATGCATGCACGTGACTGATCGTACTCCTTTTATTTGTTGGTTGACGATTCATATTCTCACATCGATCTGTGGCTGATTTCTGATGTGCTACTAGGTGGGGTCTGTGAGACCAGCATACTCCCTATACACTACTCTGACTACTCCCCTGTCTGCATCTCCTTAGGACTGACTGCGCTTCTTAGACCCCACAATAACTGGCAATTTAAATCACAAGCATTATTAGACATAGCCTTTGCCGCCACTTTAGGTGATCATGTGAAGCTATACTTTGAAGTCATGTATAAGTATTTATGGGGTATCTAGGTTCGGAATGCGCTGAGGCTAGACCTGTATTAAAATGCCTGCGACAAATTAGTATGACATTGCCAGCCGTGATTAAAGTGGAACTCAAAGGCTACCCCGGCGGATGACTATTATGATAATAGTTCCACATATACGTGCAATTTTATAAGTATACTGATACAAACAATTCTAACTTAAATGCAAAAAATGTTATTGTGTAAACAATTAAAATTGCTAATTCTGGTGATACTGCGATTGCCGAGACGTGTTTCGACCTGATGGGTCTTCCTCAAGGCACAGTATCTAATCAAATTTCATCCAAAATTGATCATATTCCATATGTCATTACAATGAACCAGTACCATTTATGTATAATCAAGACCCCAAAATATTAAGATAACATCAAGAGGAGAAGAGAGACAAAAAAGAGAAAAATAAGAATGATTTACACTCGTTAAATCCACATATCATGTTCCATTTCATGTATGGTCAAATATAAGTTCAAAACTCCAATTAGTTACTCTTGTATCCTATTTGATACAGAACTCTTTCACAATACTCCATGTAAAGTCAGTACGTTGAATTACACCTTATTCATAAACAAATCCGGTCATCCTCACTCAAGTTCCTGGCACTTTTGAATCAATGCCTCGCGTTTGCTCCAACCAGTGCACTTGATAGTCATTTTTTTTCATAAAGTGGAAATGTATCACCCAGTGACCAGACAGGAGCCACCAAGTTTACCAAGTATTGCTGACATTGAGAGTACACAACTGTTACACTCTGACAAATGACACAACATAATCAGTTGCAGAAATTCATCAGGAGTCCACCAGAGAAACCTTGATATTCAAGAACACCGAAAAAGGTCAAGGTTTACACCACTGTCTTGAACTGAAGGTGTGATTGATACTTTCTATTAAGCAGTCGCGAATGATATACATAATTAAATTGACTGTGATAAAAAAGGCTAAAAAAGCCAGAAATCTAACTTCACACAAGCTGAAAGAATTGCTTTGCGAGAGTTAGCCCGAGACACTCTGATTGTAATTAAAGAAGCCGATAAAGGTGGTAATATCGTTCTTTTGAATAGAGAGGATTACATACAAATAGCAAATGAACATTTACAAACACCAGGATGTTATAAGAAATTGACTGGCAACCCTATCAAGCAAACAGTTCAAGCATTGGCCAACTTGGCACAAGAATGGCCCTTTTTCTTCCTGCACTTATCAGGCCTACCCGGTCTGCTGCCTTAAACCTAGCATTTGCCAATTGCTGTCTGTACTACCACTGTTTATTGCTTTTATTATGTATTTGTTATTGTTTATCCGTTTCTCCTTTATTTCGCACTTTCCACTTCTCCCCCTTCCATGCACTTTTCCCCTCCCCCTCCCATGCACTTGCACGTTCTCAATGTCACTGGGCATAGTAAGATTGTTGTTTTGTTCTCCCTTGCCTTGTCGCGCTCTGAAACACTTGTGTACAAGCGCGATCGAAATAATCAATATCAATGGTATGTTAACAGACAATGAAATAGCATTTCTTATAAGATGTAATCCAGTGATGCCTACAGTGTACTTTTTGCCCAGGGTACACAAACACTATGTCCGCCTCCCTGCAGTCTGTCCCATAATGAGTGGCCTAGGTTGGGCAGTGGAAGGATGACATTTGTTTAGATGATGTGCCTTGAGGAAGACCTATCAGTTCCAAACACGTGTCGGCAATCACAGTATCACCGGAATTGTCAATTTTAATTGTTTACTCAATAAAATTGTTTTGCATTTAAGTTTGAATTGTTTGTATCAGTATACCTATGGAATAAGTGTGTATATGTGGAACTAGTGCACTATTCTTTGAAGTCAATGTGGGCTTGGTACCCTTGGTCAGTGCACTCCTATATGGGGGATTACTGTGGTCGCCGAGTTTAGCGTACTTAAAACTATTTGACAAGGCATTGTAAGCTGCGAAGACCAGTTGTGTAAACTGGAATAGGGACGGGCAGCCGCTCCTCCTAGGACCACACTTGCACAAGTTAAAGAGGCTCTAGGTGCATTTACGTCACAAGCTGAACAAGAGCTTCATTTCCTAGATGCCCCGCTAGCCGATAGGGAGGATGAAGGACCAGGTAGATTGTTGGCAGGTATGGCACGTCAGGACGGAGGTAGTGGATGCATACTGCTTGTAATAGATGAGGCAGGAAATGTAGTGCACGCACAGGTGGCTGTAAATGCAGTGTTCACTAGGTTTTACATGGATCTCCACTCTACAAGAATACTCTTACCTTAGTGGACATAGATGAAGTTCTTGCTATTGTGCCGATCAGTCAACTATCTCAAGAAGCCAGGACCCTCCTTGACCTCCCGAACGCCTTTGCTGACATCACTCAGTCGATCAACGGCCTTCCATCTGGGAAGCGCCGGGCGCTGGCGGCTTCACCTCTTAATTTTTGTAAACACTATAAATCATCATTGTCCCACACCTACTTCGGCTATAAGCTCTTGAGGTGGGTACACTCCCTGACACTGTGCGAGAGGCTGTTATTATGGTCATCCTGAAGCCGAAATAAACCTGCAGAACCATGTGGCTCCTACAGACCTGTTTCCTTAATATGGATGTCAAAATATTTGCTTCGGGACTCGCCACCCATCTTCTTCCTTTTATGCTGCACATCATCCAACCAAAACAGTCAGGGTACATCCCTGGGAGGTCCACCGCACTAAACATAAGGCGCCTCTTCAACATATTTGCGCAGATTAACCCAGGAGTCCAGGCAGTGGCCGCTGCTCTGGATATTCAGAAAGCATTTAACTTAGTCTCCTGGCAATTTATGTATGCAGTGTTGGGGAAAATGCAGATTCAGCCCGGGGTTCCATTTTATATTTAGGTCTCTTATATTCAGCCCCAACAACCAGGGTCTGCACTAATGGCACTAATATTAACTATTGCTATTGAGCCACTTAGCATACCTCATACGGTAGAAACACACATTGGGGGCTCCAAATGACAGGCGAGCCTGACCTAATTCCCCTATACGCTGATGATGCACTGCTGTATATCAGAGATCCACATGTCCACTTGGAACCCATCATGTTGGATATCTTAGCTTTCGGGGACATACCGGGCCTTAAAGTTAATTGCAGCAAGTCTGAACTCTTTCCCCGAAACAGATGCCAGTACTGCACATTGTGACTTCTATGGGTTCACATGTCCCCCTTCACCTCCCCCATCCGTTATTTGGGAAATGTAGTTGCCTGACACAGTGCCACGTTTTATGACTGTAAATATGTTTAACACAGCTGGCGGTTAAGCTTAAGAGGTGTCCAGCTGCCTGTTACTATTGCGGTCAAGATAGCGCACCTTAGAATGACAATGCTCCCCAAAATCCTTACCTCTTTCTTAATGTTCCATTGTGGCTGGGACGGATCCTCTTCCATGACCTGGAGGCAGAAATGTGTAAATGTTGTGGTACTCTGGCACGGTGTGACTTAAGTGGGCCACAATGTTGCACCCATATGAGAGAGGAGGCTTTGCGGCCCCCAATTTCTATCTGAATTGGTAATCGGCACAGGCACAGTTTGCTGCCTTCTAGTTCTCAGAGGACCCTCTTCTCCCTCATATGCGACTAGAACGGTGCTCTGCTGGCGACAGGGACCTAAGGTCACAGATTTTCCCTACTCGATTTGCTGATGGTTGTGCATTTGACCAAGCTAGCATAACTGTAATGGCCTGGCGTAGATTGTGGAAGGAGACACGCGTATCCGCCCCATATAAGAGCTCTCCCCCTTTGGAACTGTGTACCCTCCTTGCCTAGTGCAGATGCTAGATCGCAACTGATCTGGGCACAACATGGGATTCATACATTGGGGGCCATGTACTTGCAAGGTATATTCATCCCTGCCCGTGAAATACCTGCGTTTGTGAACCGCAAATCCTCTTTGTGGCTACAATATGCAGGCCTGGCCAGGGCATGCAAAGCGCAGTCGGATGGTTTCTCTGTAGAGCCATAGAATGACACAGTGCTGTGGTAACTATGAACAGCGAGTGAAAGCCGGGGCCTAGGATGCTCTATATATAATCTGGTTCAGAACCACTTGGTAGTGCTGCTCTAAATGGGCAAAGCACCTGCAAATAGATATCACTGACCTTTGGACAGACGTGTAAAGTGTCCTAGAACTCCAGCTTCCAATTAATGCAATTAATAGTACTACACTGATACCATTACACGCCAGACAGGCTACGGTTGTTTTCCATTGAGGGGATGGGTGCATGCCCCAAGTGTAATAGCGCTAATGCCAAATACTTCCACATGATATGGGACTGTCCATTACTGGTACCATTTTGGACGGATTTGTGCATGCTAAGATCGGAAATCACAGGCAAATGCATCAATTTCCCCCCACCCATGCATTTATTCCATGTGTATGAACCTACTCTGGGCTGCATGAGCAAATGTGTACAACTGTGCTTTCTCCTTGCTAAATGTTGTATTTTACTACAATGAACGAGCACGAGAATTCCCAACAAAGATCACTGACTACGCAACCTAGTGTGGGACAGTGACCTGGAGGAACAACGGGCGTGTGTGCAACCCGCCAAATCCAGCCTAAAAGACATATGTAGCCCATTCAAGCTCTAGCGTCAGCATGTGGCACCTCCACAGGACACTCTTGTCAGTTTATAGCCGATCTAGTTCTGATACCAACCGGTTTTGCGCCTGGACTGTTGACAACCATGACTAGCCTCTCCTGCTATTGTATGGTACCCCCGATATGTACTGAAATCTGTACCTAACCTTGATTGTCTTATCCATTGTGAATTATGTAATGCTGTGATTTGCTGTAATAATGCCAAGTGTGCGCATAAAGAAAGGTTAAAAAATAGAAATAAGGACACTTCATGTTACTTCAGCTCTGGGTGAAGTTTGAGTAGATCATTTCTGTATTCACTTTGTTCTCACTATTTTTATGAACACACAATCACAAAGGGCCTGTTAAGAAAATATAAAATCAATATATTAAGAAAATGTTTAAGGCTCGGGGAATTGATGCTAGTCATAATTAGGTTTGAGAGGAATAACAAGTTTCTATCCATTTTAGATAGGCAGCACACCACCACGGCCTAGGGGCAGTTTCCTTTTACATTGTTCTTCCAGAGGGACATTGACAGTCATTTGTAATGATTAAAAGGATTCTTTCACCTGTTTGTGTTATTGGATATGCTATGAAACAAGGAAGATGCATTGGGTTTCGCTATCCCTCCTTTGCTGTGAATTACTATGCTATTTCACCATCAAGAGAATGTGCAGTTAGTAACTCGAGACCCAAATGCACTCCCAAGAAAAAAGGTGACACAGATCACACCCGTGTATTTTCACACAGCGCAGGTAAAGGTCCTCACTCAAGCAAGAATTAAGGCAATGAGAGCATAGACTACAAGGCAATACATAATGCCAATAAATAAGTTGCGACGAAACCTAAACCAATACATGCCTCATAGAAAATCGCCCTCAGGGATGCCCACCTTTTTTTAAGAACACAGATTGAATCAACTATTTTTAAAGACAAATCTTTGAAGATGGCCCATAACTAGCATAGTATCAAAATAAATCCTGTTGTCATCTCTGAGGCCAATGCTTGAGCTGAAAGAAGAAATACTGCATTAACAAAAGATGCAGTTCAAATTACCCTGTTTTCAAACCACTCTACTGTCCATAATCTTACTAGGATATTACTGTATGTATTTGTATATATCGTCAAACCACGAGTGTGATGCAGCCAACATTTGATTAAAGTTGCTTGAGCATGCTTGATTGTTGGGGTAAATTCACTGGGATAGTGCCTCTGTATAGAAAGCATGTGGAATTCCAAAAAGGTGTTCACATAAAATATTGGTAGGGCTGATGTGGAGTTTGTCACAGATCGCAAGATTATCTCTTGATTCATGCAAGCCAAGCCAGTTATTTTGAAACGTTAACAGGGATAGGGATGAGTTGTTCAAAACTCAGGAAAGTAGGCCGGGCAGAGTCCATCAAATATCAGTCCAATGTCCTTGCACAACAGTTGGACATGGAAAGACTGATATTGCGACCTTACCTATGACGTACAGGGCATGGAATAATCAGTCGTTTCGCAAGTGGCTATGGGGCCTCTGAAATGTCACTGAGGTTGGAGTAGGCGCAATCACATGACAGGATGGTGCCTATAAAAAGTAGATAGGACATGGGTGTAGTGAACAGGTTCATTAATTGTTTAGCATGCCATTCACATTGCCTGGTGGAGTTTACAAATTGATCCATACTCACTGAATCAGTTGGGGGTGGTGGGAAATTGTGTTAAATAGGCCAACACATTTTCTTTCTATTTAAAGTCCATCCTTGGCATCAATTAAAACATGCAGCACAGCAGACTTGCAACATAATTTTTACAGCATTTGTAAAATGCATAAGCATTTTCTCCGGGGATGTTACCGTTAGCCCCCATTGTCTCATTGACAGCAGGGTGTTTCCTCGGTCTGACATCATTGATGAAAATAAGTTTCCTTCCCTCTAATTTTGTGCTCTTTCGTTAATAAATATTGGTAATCTTAAAAGCATTATTCATTTGTCCCATCTTCGAGGTAAATGTGGCCTGGCATATTCTGGCTACTATCTCAAGCCCACTTGGTGGTAGACCGTGCCTGTACGTGAATACATGGCCCTTTCATCCTCCTCTGGCTGGCGCGGACAAGTGTGGGGCTAGAGGAAGATGAGGCATCTGTGAGAATCAAGGCAAGGGTGGGGGCGGGTGGTGCATATGAGGGATCTATGTTGTTTCCTTCCAGCAATTTGCGGGAGTTCCATTTGTTTGAATTTGTTTTTTATATTCTCCAGCAATCTCTTTCGTGGATTCATATTCTTTGAATATTCCCATCAGACTGGGAGTCCTCAGTAACCTCAGTATTACACTATATAATAAAAACGTTTACTCTCACTTTAGTAGCCCATCACTGTCTTTTTGGGTGAATTGTGCTCCAGCCAATGTGATGACGAGTATCTAGCCCCACCCAAGAAGCCATCTTCAGATTCTAACCACACGTCGTGCTGAGGAGTCCTCTGAACTATTTCTCCTGTGAGGTACTTTTATTTGATAAAGACAACATTCTAAAGTAGTTTCCTCAATCAAGCTGCTTCTCCTACACAGATAAGTGGGGTGTCAATTATGGAAGAAAAGGAAACCTCCTTTTTTAAAGCATGCCAGTCATGTGGCATCAAAAAGGTGTGAGGGGGGGATAAGCACACAGAGTTCATGTATTGCCTGTATCTTTTCCACGTACAGGAAGATTGTGACATCTGTGCTACTTTTAGCACAAAAACACTTAAATGGGCATAGGCACCTAGTGTCTTGGCTAAATGAAGGGTAAATTAACCCCCTTATGAGGCGGAGTCTTCCTTAAGTGGGGTGGCTGCCGAGATTGAAAGACCCCAAACGGGACAGGTCTGAAGAGTCTACCATATTTCAATAAGAGAAAAAATGAGTTAAAAATCAACCCTCACAATAAAATCCATTTGGCCGTCGTCCACGAAGAAGACGCTGTCTATGGGCCACATAAAAGAAAGAGTCAAAACCCCCGTCAAAGGCTGTTAGCACGTTGACTGCAGCACTGTTGACGGGCCCATCAGCGACAGGAGCCGCGACGAAGCAGGTAGTACTGTCCACGACGATGGGGAGAACCTAGTCAATGACAGACGATGAGTGGCACTCCTACAACTATGCCCACTGTGCATGACATATCGCCAACGACGATAGAATCGTCGACTGGAATCTCAACGACGAAGAAGGCGACCAGGAAACTGGTTCCAACAACCAGCTCAACGACCACCTCGACAGAGCACAAGAAATCGCATAAAGCGTCCAAGAAGAACCCAACTACAATGCTGACAGCATCTCCATGCGAAGTATCTTATGGAAGGCTGGAAAAAATCCAACAAGGTCAAGTAGAAAGCAGGGATACCTCTCTTGAGGAATCCATAGTGATAAAGATCCCTCTAACAGCTTTACAAGAGCCTGTCTGGGAGCAAGATCCTGTCGGGGAGCATCATCCTGTCTGCCTGGCATTCAGATTGTGATTTGACGGTGTTCTGCCCACCATTTCATTCCATCACCCACTTGTCTGCAACCACTGGTCTCCTAGAATATCTTGCAGTGACTTCATGTGAAGCCTGCTTTGTGAAATCAGTGGCATACTGGAGGACATTGTCCCTAACAGTTGCACGCATATTTTCACTGAAACACTGTTCCCGGGCTGGAACTATGGTAGCAGATGGGGAATTGAGAGTGCAAAGCATACATTATTTTCCAAAATTGATTAGCAGAGTGTCTTGATTAGCAAATAGATCCATTTGATTAGCAATGCTGTACTAATATTTTTAATGTCACTGAATACATAAAATGAGGCAACAGTACAGCATTTTTGTGTACCACTGTAGTGAGACACTAGTGAGATGAGGCAGGCCTTGCAAATTCTGTAAACTTTTGCTAGACCTGCAGCACGAGTACGTTGGTTTACCTACTGTACCTCAGAAGTGCACTCGATCCATGGAGATGCATGAAAAAAATGTATACACGCGCTTACTGTAAAATGGTGCATGTCACCACAAAACCACTTTGTTTGGCACACTGCTGCCACCCAGAAGCCAGCCATGCACAGTTGAAACCTTTATTTGACATTTACTGAAAATAAAGTAAATGTTAAATAAAAGTTTCAAACATCCCCTGTAAATGGTACTTATCCTACATAAAGTCTACTAGACTACGCGAGCTGCGAGTAGACTTGGCAAGCTCTGGATGAGTGTAAAATGTAAAAGGTTAGCTGCATGAATGGACACAAATAGATATGATAAAACTCCCCTGAAAACAGTTTGTACAGCTCTTTCCCGTAGGTGCAAATATATAATGCAATCATAATCTTAGCCTGTTGGGGAGAATTCTCTCATAAGGCTAATTTCCCAAACCTAGTGAGTCCCCCAGCAGCTTTGCTGGATTTTTGGGGTTTGCTTTTTTTCTCCTGCTAAGAGTGAGACTCTTTTCCTCCCACTCTTAGGCATGATTTGGGAAATGTCTCTGACTATTTGTGTGATTTTAGGCTATGGAGTCTTTTACTCCATAGGGTATCATCTGTTTTTGTGTATGTGTTAGACAGCACCCTCAGTGCAGTAACACATGGGTGTCATAGTGACCCCCAAACAAAGACTCCATACCCTGGGACTGACTACTGTCTCCCAGGGCATGTAAAGTCACCATTGACCTTACTAGTCCTAAATTGTGAACAGAACCAGTACAAACCATCATATTGTGGAAGTACTGGGAGGGGTTAATTGTATTGCCCCTGGGTCTGTTTTCAAGGTGGCACTGTCCAGTCCCCCCTTGTCGAGTTTCTGGCTGGTGGTAGTGGTTACCACGCAAAATATTCCACCAGAATATTCTCTATGGGATTTTCCCATTGATTTTAAACGCACCACTTTTTGGTGCAATGTCAAAGATACCGCCGGTTTATTTATTTAATATTAAATCAACGGTTGGGTCTTTTTGCCAGAACTCTTTTCTAAAATGGTGTTCGTGTCCGTCTCTGTAACTCTGACCAAGGTCGAGCCCTTTGTTCCACTTTTTGGCAGGCTTCTCCACAGAAGCCCTCCTAATGGTGCCACTCTATCTGGGTTACACAGGATGGGTGGAGAGCGGAATTGGCACCCTGGACTGCGTTGCCTTAGCAACTCAAGTCACTCTCTGTTCTGATTGGGCCAGTGGTGAGCCGCCCGGCTCACCACTTAGCATGTATGAGTGACAGCTAGGTGGTTGAATGGGTTTTTTTCTGCATAAAAGCAGGGCCTTTGGGACTGGAACTTCAGAAGTCGCCACAGGACCTAAGAATCCGAAGAGGGAAGAAGCTGAGCCATCTGCAACGACGACACCACCGGTGGAGCCCTGCTGCAACAAACTCACCACTTTCCCAACGACAAGAGAAGATCTTCTGCTGGACGAGACTTCTTCGTCTGAGCTGGTGGGACCAACCAGTTCGCCCTTTTCGCCTTCCAAAGACGTCTCTTGGTCGAATCGCCCGTGCCAAGCACTCCGGCGGTCGGATAGCCAAGCTTCACCACTTTGACCGTGAATAAAAGGAACGCACCTTTTATCGACAACTCCGCGGCTGGTTTCATCACTGTGCAGAGCAACAAATCCACATTTCCTCCTCGATGAGATCCTCTCTTCCCCTGGTCTAAACAACAAACTGCAACCACTGGCAGGAACAACTGCCACCGCTGGAGCTTCCTCTCTCTTTAAGGTACTGTGTCCTGCCTGGCCTCCCTTTCTTCGGTTTGCCCAAGGTGACCCTTAAATCCTTGGCTTTCCAACTGGGTTGGCCCCTGACCTTCTAAGTTTAGTTTATTATTTATAGGGTGCGCCATAGCCTGGGGCATCAGGGCGCACAAGACAGGAATATGCTCAACTTAGTTACAGGTACATGTTAAGTAGGAACAGTACAGGGTCATCATACAATTTACAGTAGGCGGATATATACAAGGCCGGATCTAAGTCCAGAAACAAAGTTTTACAGGTGCAGGTATTCTTGAGGGGAATATAAAATAATAATATATACAATAATAATAAACAGGCACCAGGAACATTGCAGTGCAGGAAGAGAGAGGCGGATTCAAATATCCTGGTAAAGGGGTGCAAGTAGAACTTCAGGTTAGTTCGCCAGTGGATACAGTCCAGTCCAGCAAGTCAGGGTAGTTGGGTGTCATTTGCTCTCAACCAATTGGTCAAGTTCTGCCTGAATTTCACAAAGGGCTGGGGTTCTCTAATGCCATGGGGTAGTGAGTTTCAAAGCTGCGCAGCCTTGACTGGGAAGCTGTGCCCTCCTATAGTAGCGAGTTTAAATCGCGGGACTTGTAGGCAGTTAGCGTTCGCTGTTCTTGTGGGTCTGGTCGAGGTTCTTAGATGAAGCCTGTCCTTGAGGTAGGGTGGTGCTTTGTTGTTGAGGCACTTGTGAGTAAGGGAGGCAATTTTGAGTTGAATTTTATCAGAAGTGGATAGCCATTTATATTCTCTTCTTACCGAAGATATATGCTCCTTTCTGTTAATCTTGAGAGCTGCTCAGGGCATTTTTCTGGAGGACCTGGATTTTATGGATAGTCTGTTTATTAGCCCCAATGTATAGTCCATTACAATAATCCAATTTGGATAGTATAAGGGCTCTGGCAAGCGTGATGCAACTGTCTGTAGAGAGGAATTGTTTGCTGGCTCTGATGAGTTTGCATGTGTATGCAGTAGCTGAGGCTAGAGAGTTAACTTGTTTAGCAACGTTCAAGGTGGCATATAGGTAGAAGCCTAGGGTCTTCACTTCCTTCGCTACTTTTATGTTATTACCATCGATAATGAAGTTGGCATAGTCAGGGCTGAGTTTGAATATGTATGTTGGGGTGCCTAGGATAATGAGCTCAGTTTTGTCATCGTTCAGGCATAAGCCGTGTTTTGCCATCCATGCCTGAACGATGCTGTAGATTTTATTCACTAAGGCCAGATCCTTGACGTAATCTCCTGAAAGCGGAAGGAGGATCTGGGTATCGTCTGCGTAATTAGTGTAGGCGATACCCAGATGATCCATTTCGTCAGAGCGGCTTTGTGAATACATTGTAGAGGGTGGGTGACACACAAGATCCTTGAGGTACATCACATGTTATGGGGATCGGGTCTGCTGAGGCTGATGGAGAGAAGACTCTCATAGTTCGGTTACTCAAGAAAGACTTGATCCATATTATGGCCTCTTTAGAGAAGTGGGCTGCAGAGTCTAGGTGGCTACATAAGACTGTATGGTCGACTAAATCAAATGCCGCTGAGAGGTCTAACAGGAGGAGTAGGGCTGCTTTGCCATTGTCTCTGCATTGATCTATTTGGGCCTTGAGATCGATTAAGGCTGTCTCAGTCCCATGCTGTGGGCGGAATCCAGATTGCCGGTTCCCGAGTAGGTGGTTGGATTCAAGGAAGTTTTGTATTTGCATGTCTGCCACTTTGTCTAAAATGTTTAGAAGAAAGGGCACGGTCGTGATGGGCCTGAAGTTGTGGGAATGGCCGGGTCAAGGGTTTGCTTCTTTAGAAGTGGCAGTACCCAAGACTCTTAAGTTATTCGGTACAGTACCTGTGGTAAAGGATGAGCTAATGAGTTTAGTCATGAATGGCGATAATTCTCTCGCAGCATCCTTAATCAGTTGGGCAGGGCATTGATCGCCTTTACAGTTGGACGGTTTAAGTCCCAGGATAACTTTTTCTACCTCAATGGTCGAGCAGAAGCGCGATTCTTGTTTGGGTTTAGGTGGTGGTGCTATAGTCTGCGGGATATGAGGCGAAAGAGATGCTTTTTTGAGGGCCTTTTTAGTTTGTAGGTTGGCTACCTTGTTGGTTAGGGCAGACTGTATGCTAGAGAACCATTTTTTATCCTTGGTGAAGTTTTCTTGGGGAGCAATAGGTGTTTCCAGTTCTTTCAGAAAGCTGAACAATTCTCTGACACTAGATTTAGATTGAGATATTCTGGTATTATACGTTTCCTGTTTGGCTAGTAGGATGTCTGTCTTGTATTGGGAAGATGCCTTGGCAAGGTTGAGTTTATTTTCGGCTGAAGGAGAGAGTCTCCAAATAGTTGCAAGTTTTCTTTTAATTAGCCTGAGATTTTTTAGATGAGGAGTGAACCATGAGTTAAGATGTTTTTTCGGTTTACTGTTCTGTAGTTTAAGCGGAGCTATGTGGTCAAGGGCTGTATTAATAGTTATATTAAATTGTTCAACTAGCACATTGGGATCCATATTGACTGGGAGCGAATTCAGTTGTGGTAGTATGATGGGCAGCAATTTTTTCGCTGTCATAAGATTTTTTGTTCCTCGTGGGCATAGGAGGGGCAAGTGAGGACTGGGCCGTGGCCGAGTTCATTGCTACTGTAAATAATAGTAGATGGTGGTCAGTCCAGATCTGGGGTACAGTGTCTGTGATGGTTACTTCATAGTTGTGTTCCGCTATCCGGTCAAGGATTCGACCTTTGTTATGAGTGGGAAGGTTAACTTTCTGGGAGAATCCCAGTTCTTTTAGGATCAAGGCAGTAGCTGTAGACTGGATATCCTTAACGTCATTGTAGCCTAGGTTGAAGTCCCCTAACACTATTGTTTGGGAGGTGTTTTTTAAGTTATTGGACAGGGTTGTAGAGAGATGCTCAGTGAAGGTTCCAATAGGACCTGGATGTCTATAGATAAGGAAGAGGTTTAATGTTTGGGAGCTAGCGGTGGCAATTTTAACTGTGAGGCATTCACAGGATTTCATAGTGGGGGTTGTGGTAATTCTCATGTCTAGACTGATCTCGGCTATGATAGCTAGACCTCCACCTCGAGAGGTGTGTCTGTCTGCTCGTAAGATGGTATAGTTGTCGGGAACTGCTAATGATAGGGCAGGGCCTGCCGCATCATGAAGGCAAGATTCTGAGATAGCCAGGAAATCGAGGTTGTCTGCGAGAATGATATCTGAAATCTGTTGCGTGTGCGACTAGAGACCTAGCGTTTATAAGCGCACCTTTGAGATGATGTTTGTGGCTTTCAGAGTTGGGGTGCGTGGTACTGAGTCTAGCTATAGCGGTAGGTTTGGTGCAGTTTTGTATGGGTCTTTTGGGATTGCAATATTTCCTAGTATACTCTACAGTAGCCTTCAACGGTGGATGTTTTTTTTAGGAGCTTAAGTTGTTCAATTTTCTTTGCTGGTAGCTCATGCAGTTTAGAAAAGCGCACGCATAGTTTCAGGTTTCTGTCTGCAGTACTACATGGCCTTTGTATAATAGTATCTTCTTGATACTGGTTCACTATAGGTCCTGTGATTTGTTGTGTGATAGGCATGGTGAGGTAAGAGGTGAGTAGGGTGGGACCTGGTGCCGTGGAACATTATATTAGCTTTGGTAGCCAAGCTAAGTGATAATGCTACTAATATGATGGAGGAGGCGATGTAAGAGAGGTAGTTTAGCTATCTTATAGTGGGCAGCGATAGTTTGTTTACCTGGGTTTAGAGAGTACATGCTAACTGGCTAAATACGACTAGCAAGCTAGGTGCAGTTTAGATAACAAGTGCACTTAAAGGTTGCTTAGTGCGGGCAGGCTAGATGTGACTGACTGGCTAGGTACAGTTTTGAGATATCTCAGTATGTTTTAAAAGGGCTAAGTACTGGCCGGTTAGATGCGACTATATCAGGCTTTGACTAGTTTTAGGTAGCAGGATATTGATAGGCTAGGTGTCGTTTCACAGTTTACAGCAGTCTGAGTGCATCTAGATTCAAGTATCATGCACATCAGGGAATGCAGTGCAAAATACAGTGTAGCTAAATTCAAATATCAGGCACATCAGGAAATGCATTGCAAAATACAGTGTAGCTAATTTCAGATATCAGGCACATCAGGTAAAACAGTGCAGAAAGCACCAGGCAGAAGTTGGGTTATGCAGTCTAGGCAACATGTAGGCAACCATGTGCAGAAGTCGCACATTGACAAGATGCAAGAGGGCACCTAAGTTCTAGGTCCTAGACCGAGGCAGAAATACATTGTTGACACACATTGAGTAGGATGCACATACGATGATACAATGGACACCTAGATTTAGAACCCTAGTTGAGGCCGGAATACACTGAGGTCATAATGGATAGGATACCAAGGGGCACCTAAATTGAAATCGCAGCCAGAGGCATAAATGCACTATTTTTACACAGTGAGTGCACATTTGTTATGATACAGTAGGACCCCTAGATGTAAGAATTAATAAATGCAGCAAGGTACACTAAAGACACACAGTAAATGTATGCAGAGGGATACCTAGTTTCGATAACAAAGGCGGAGGCAAGCGGTCATACGGGTAGCATCGATAAAGTCAGGTAAGGATGATTGCAAGTCCTGAAATGCCGTAGTGTACCAGAACTCTAGGACATCGATATGTATGTGCCAAAGATGAAGAGGGTGCACATATCTGTCACGCTTGAGGCACGGCGCAGTGTCAATAAGAGTTATGGTGTGACAGTGGGAGTTTAGTATGGACGCTGGGGGTCTGGCCGCAGCACGGTGTGCAGGATCTTACCTCCGATGGGTGCCGTACAGTTAGGGCAGCGTGGACGGCCCCGTGCGGCCACGACAGGAGGTGATCCTTGGTGTGGGTCCTTGGTGGGCGGTCCGGCTGATGCCTATCCGGCGATGAGCGCCGGAAGAAGTAGATGGGGAACTCCAATCACAACGGAGTAGCAGCAGCTCTGTAAGGTTGCTTGGCAACCAGGACGCATTTACACGGAACTTTACCTTCTTGAATCGCCCCAACCTCTTTTGAACATTCTGCAAAGACTTTTAGTACATTTTAAACTGTGTGATCCTGGGCACATTTCGCTTTGCTCCATTAAAGTGGGCATGGCCTATGAACTTTGGCTCTACAGTATATACTGCCTTTTATTCCCTTGCTGAGAACGCCTAAAAGTGTTGGGACCTGTTTTATTTCTATGCTCTGCCTTTTTCTCTCCCTTTAACTGAACTATCGGAGTGCCATCAGGTTATTTAACAAATCGTGGTGTTTTAACTCTGAATTGTCTAATAGTTATTTAGGGAGGTGTGTATACTTTACCTGACTATGTTTTAACTTGCTTTTGATTTCGAGGGCTAGTATATTGCCTAAAGTGTGTTTTAAATAAATAATTATATACTTTTTATACAAAGCTCTGGTCAGTGTTTGTTTGCTCTGTGTTTAGCCCTATTGTGTATACTCTATATACTGCTTTACTCTTCTTCAGAGAAGTCTGACTGCTCAGCCACAACTACCAGGTAAATCTGGGTGATTCAGACTGCTACCAATTGGGTTTACTGCTTACTCCTGTAGTCTTAATCTTTTTGTAGTGTTCCCCAAGTGAACTGCACAGGATTCTGCCTAACATAGCCTATAGAGCCACTTTGCTCCAACTACAGCGTTTGGTATTGCAGTAGATGTACTTTGCCTAAAGTACTGGTTAGCTTTGTGTATTCATTATGTAAGAGGAAAGAAAGCAGGCAGAAAACTGGGCAAACTAGGTGAAAATTGTAGTTATTAGCAGTGCTCCAGATAGGATTTTAGCATGAGAATAGAATTCGAGACTAAATCCAATTTCAAGAGTAAAAATTAGTTACCTCCTTACAAGAGTGTAATAAGGTATCCGACAACTATCCAATTGGTGCGTAAATTTAAAACTGTGTTTGAAAACGTTAGTGGCAAAGTGCTTGTCGATGAGTACTACCCAGCTTCATCTTCATTATAGTTTGACACTAAAACTCACTTAAGAACTTCTACATATGCCAGCTAGTTACATCATATATCAAGTCCCTCACTTAACCAGCATCCCTTCTCTGCCTCTCGGGCCTACTGTTGCTGCCTGGTCCTACCTGCTTGACAGCCACTCCATGTTTTTACTCCATATCAACTTCCCTTTGCTACTCTGTTTTCCCCTCTCTCTCCCTTTCTGATTTTCTGCCTCTCACCCTTCGGTGTTGCTATGCCACGTTTTGAGGTCTGTTGCTCTCTCACTCTGCCTCTCCCATCTCTGCATTCTATTATTGCTGTTTCCTCCTACATTGTGCAGCATCGGTTGATGTAACTCCTCGTCTTCTCTCTTGTCGTTACTCTGACTATATCTGTTTTTTCATTTTTTCTGGTGTGGTTGCTACTCCTTTTGATTGTCATTCTTGCACTGCCTCTAATGGTCTTGGCCTGTCTGTCTCTAGTCTGAATTTTCTATTTCCAGCTCTCCCAATCTGCTGTTGATCTGTTTTCTTATTTTACTGCATCTCTTTTGCTCTGCCTCCATCCCTCAATCCTATTGTGTGTGTTCTATTTGCTTTTTAGCCTTCTCCCTTTCTTTGTTGCTCTCTTATGTAGCTCATTGGACTCTCTCTGCCTGTTAATCGAATTCCTGTTTTGGTTTGGCTAATTCGTTCGCTGTTCTCTCGGCCTGCCCGCCAACCCCCCTAATTTGTTCTCCTGTATTGATTAGGTTCAGAGTTGCTCTTCCTCTCCTTTTTGTCTTTTGACATTGCATAAATATTCAAAAAGCTGAATGTACCTTTTCCATTTACAAATCGAGTGCAGCTTTGCCACTGACTGTTCCTTTTTAGATGTGTGCAAACCTTCTTTTGGCCATCAGGCTGGGAATTATAGAGTTAGAGGTTTGTCTCACTAGATGCAGATGTTTTACCAGCACTGTTTGCCATTACAAGTGTAAGAACCCAGATGAGGTGCATTCTCTCAGCCATTACAAGTATAGCAGCCCTGATGAGATGGGTGTGGTCTGATGTTTAACGAAAATGTGTGTTTTTCGAACACCGCGCGGCAGCGTGTTTTGAACCAGGGATTTGGTCACCAGTTTCTCCAAAGTTGCACTCGTTTTTTGGGTGTTTCTTGGAAATACGTGTGAAGTGAATTAAAGTACTTGGCACCTGGGCCTATTGTGCAAGGACCCGTGTCTTTACTATTAGAAGCATTCTGCTGTTGGAATACACTTGGCCTGTGTTGCTTTTGGGAGTGTTTGTTCTACCCAATATCCAACCAAATAGGATTAACCAAAAGGCGGCTGAATTTACGGCTGTAGATGTTATTGTGTACTTGGGTACATCTGAAGCTTTGGAATACGAAGATTTCAAGTTTGCATTTAGGATCAAGTTAAGATCTACGGCCACCAGGACTGGAAGGGACGATTTTTAGTAAATAATGAAGAACTACCCCTGACGAATGTCGGACACATAGGAGTCAACAGACAGAAACATGTTGGGTTATATCTAAAATGCAACAAATTAATTTTGCACGTGTAATTTTGTATGTTAAATGTTGTTTGATGTAAATTTGTTTTTTCACTTTTCAATTGTGTATTGTATGTAATCGTCCCGTTTAAAAACCTGGTTTTAAGGTTTTTTTCTTATGCCTGTGTACTTTTTACCAGTTTTTTAAGAGAATTGAGTTTTTTTATATATTCGCATAATAATATGCTAATGAATTATTCTAGATGTGGTACACCACTGTTTTTCGTTAAATATTAAGCAGTTCTGTTTTCCTTTAGATACAACAAAACTTTGTCATGGTGTCCCCAGACAGTGGAGACAGTAGGGTTGTGCAATAGACCCTAAGGTGGGGACGATTTGCTTTGTTTTGCCCTCATATGTGCTACTATGGGTGTGGTCTGAGCCATTAAAAGTATAGCAGCCCTCATGGGATGTGGGGTCTATACCTGTAATGGCTCAGAAGTAGAAACCCTGATAAGTGTGTGTTCTGAATCTCTGAATATTTACTAGTCCTTTTGATAAGTCGAAAACTAAATCAGCTCTGTTACAATTGAATGTTAACTGCATCTTGAACACCATACCACTGATGCAAACGCATTAACTCACCTATCAGCAAGATTTGAACAAACAGGTTGCACAATAATTTCTGCAGCAGGGTTATTGACCCACTGAGCTACCTTTCCCAACAGACTGTTGACTCGGAAAGGCGCAAAGGGTTAGGGCACTGGCAGCTCCATATGAGGCTTGGATGACAGAACTGGCTTGTCAAAAACCCTCAGCCTGTTTGGGCTATCCTATATGAGTCAGGAGATGCATAATGAGGCTTTGAAATGTGCTAGATTTTTGGCAGTGGGCCTCAGTAATCTGACATGGGAGAAGCAGAAGTTTAGAAAAGCGCAAGACAGACTAGGAGGGATTGATGTATAGGACAGCAGTGCCATCTTCTCACACTGTCCGCCAGTGTGCTTCACACCAGCTCAGGAGGATGATGGGAAGGATCTACGTAAAAATACAGAATTTTGTAATGTGAGGTTGAAAATCTTCCACGTAAAACACCACCTTTTCTGTATTCTTAATGCAGGGGAGACCCCCCCCCCCCCCATAGATCCCCTTCACATCCCTCTACTTTATTAAATATCCCTTCCAAACCCTTCCCAACCCCGTCTATTTTTTGGGGGAAATTCATTGTTCATGCAAGGTTTTCTACCTCGCAGTAATGAGATTTAGTATTTTGTAGTGATACCGGTGGGAAGAGCTTAGACACTGTTCTTACTCAGAAAATGCCAACACATTTTCGTGCTTTGACCTTATAGCAGGTCTGTTAAGAAATTCAGGAACTGTCGCAAAACATAGCAGTCCTGCTAAGAAATGTGGGCCTGATGCAATCAGCCCTGCAGTGAATAATTGGCATTGTGCCATAACATGCATATAGCAGCTTCGCTGATAAATTAGGCTACTTTGCCTGACTATATAGCAACACTGAGAGGTGTACTGGTACAATCTGTGCCACTGAACATATATAAAGCGCTGCTTCTACCTCTTAATTATACCTGCTTGCCGAGGATAGGTGGTCCGAAAGGGAGTTAAAGTCAAGTTCAGACAACATGCCCATCTATTCCTTGCTCTCTAAGGCAAATTATGTACAGTGCCCTTTCATGCATGCATATTCAAGTGAACACATGTACTTGATCACAACGTCAACTGGCCTAGTAGAATCACTGTCTCTGTCCTCCCTCTGTTTCCCCCTCCCTTGCCTCGTTGCTCCTTGAAACGCTTGTGTATAGGTGCGTTATAAATGCCATATATCATATCATATATCTTAAAACTAAAAAAACACATCTTCATATAGAAAACCAAAAGCTTTTCCTCCTCACAAATGCCAAACAGCTACTTGCTGGGAGGCTCTCCTAATACTTCAAGACATCAAAAAGCCTGAGCCATTAAATGTAATCGATGTGCTTCTGTGATGAAAAGAAAAAAGTATGAAATGCCCATGCTGCTTTAACTGTGCTGCCTCTATTAAAGGTGATTTGAGAAAAAGGACAATGAAGCAAAAATGCAGCCCTAGTTTAAGACAATTTTCATTTTGCACAATACTACATATGTCCTAAAGAAATTTGAAAAGCATGTTAATGATTTAAAATGCTTTAATAACACTGTAACCTACAAAATGCAGGCAGTTGAGCAAAGTGATCAAAACACAAATTCCCTTCTACATTACTCAAAGTATTATCTTGATGGAATTATTAACATAGGAGAGAGAGTGTTGAAAAAATAAACAGACCTGGACTTATCCCAGTTGATTCTTTCAAGGAACTGTGTGGATTGCTAACATTTAAGAGTTGATTTGCAAGCTGCTGCTGGTCAGGCTGTCACCAGTTAGGGGGTGCTGCCATAAATAGCCTGCGTAAACTGTACGCAAAGAAGAATTAAAAGGGACATATTGACAAGATTTCTGTGCGTAAAAATGCCTTAAACACACCTTATCTGGAGGGCTAGTTATTGGTCATCTTACTTTCAGGGTAGCCGAATATGGGATCAGCTCATGGCTTGTGCATCTGTTGCATAGATGAATGCAACCAGCAGGTCACACAACTAGGTTTGCCATCAAAAGCATGTGGCCGTGTGATCATGTATGTTTTCAAAACTGTTCACTTGTCAATAGGATGCATCTTCCCCAACAAAATGAAATCTAGTTGACACAGAGATTTAGACACAGTAACCTAAACGTTACTGTAAATCATGGCGACAATGTTTAATAGAAAGTTAACACACACTTTTTTTTTGCTGGACAGGATAGTTGGCTTAATAAAAGTACTTGTGGTTTGCAATTATTTGGAAAAGGAAAAAAAAATTACCTACTACTCCCATACAGGCCTTTGGCACTTAAGAGTTGAGATGATTACAGTTACGCTCCTCTCCATTAGACTCTTTTGAATTTACAGTGACCAGAGAAAAGCCGGTTGAGACAGCCCGAGGGCTAGAGAGGAATGCAGGGTGAACTGTGCTTTAATTGAGCCGGGTAATTTAAATAGCTAGCTTTGCTACACAAGTGTCAATTTATTAGCAAACCTGCAGAATTGCTATATGACACTGCTTATTTTATGCCTTCGAGTGTCCTTAAGAGGGGTGGACCCTGCCCTTGTTTGTGTTGAATTGTGCCCCCAAGAACAATTTGAGTTACTGTTTCAGGAAATAAGACACGCCGCTCACAGGATGGGGTGGTCACATAAAACACCTATGGAGTGTCCAATAGTACAAACTGCACATCAATGTCCTGGAGCTAAAAGTGGTGTTCCAGGCTCTTCGATCTTTCCGACCAGTACTCAAAAACAAGGTGGTGACAGTGTTAACAGACACAACCACCACCATGTATTATATACGGAAACAAGGAAATTGTCACAAGATGTCCAGCAATTGTGGCATTGGGCAAACCACACCCAAATAAAGCTCCAAGCCTTCCACCTATCAGCAAACCAAAACAAAACGGCGGATCAACTCAGCTGAGCCGTCAATCCGTCCCACAAATGGCAATTAGCGAACATACAGCTTGACAGTGTATTCCAAAGGTGTCGGGACACCGTCCATTGACCTGTCCACAATGAGAACAACAAATGCCTGCAAAATGCTAGCAGATACCCACAAAAGGGGTCACTTGGGGACACCTTCATTCTATCCTGTGAAGGAATGTTTGCCTACGCATACCCGCCGATTCCGGTGATACACAAAGTCCTACAGATGATGACCACGTACAAATGCGAGATTATCCAAATAGCGCCTGTGTGGCCAAGGCAGCCCTGGTTTTCAGATCTCATGCATCTGGCACAAGACCAACCGATCTGCCTAGGGAAGGAACCAGACCTGCTCTCAATGTGCAACCAACGGGTTCTGCACCATGATCCAGGGACCCTTAACTTAAAAGCATGACTCATGACTTTGTAGAATTCGGCCACATCCCGATTTCACAAGACTGCAGAGACATCCTTGCAGTGGCTAGGGCATACTCTACTAACAAGTCTTACCGGTACACATGGGATCGGTTCTGTAAGTGGTCACTCCAGCAATAGCAAGATCCACTCAACATCGCAGCACATCACATATCATATTTGTTAAAACTTGCAAAGGACGGCCTTTTACACTGGTACATGTGGTGGCAATCTCAAGATATTACAGGAGGGAGGGCAAAGCCCCTCCAGTTTAAGAATAGTGAAGCATTTCATGAGGACATTTTCGCCCTTACACTCCGCAAAAGAAAATGCCTCCACAATAGTCTCAATACCATCTTAATGGCGCAGGTGAAGGTGCCATTGAAGCCTATGCAGGGATTCCGCTGTCTGACATCTACAGAGCAGCTACTGGGCGGTGCGGCACACCTACGTGAAGCACTACTGCATGGACGGACACAGTGAATCGGGGCAAGTGTTGGGAGAAGATACTCGAGGAAGGTGCTAAGGCCTCTGACTCCCCCAGACACCTTTTTTCCCCTGACACCAACTGTTCATATCTGATGACTGCTGTGTACTCTACTCAAAGCATGTGAATCCATGAAAGATCCAATGCTGGAGAAGTAGTATGTTGCTTACATGTAACTACTGTTCTCCAGCATTTGTATCTTTCAGGGAATTACGTGCACCCGTCCTCCGCCCTAAGGGGTGCAAGGCTGCAATGTTGTGGTGCTCAGCTCTCTGGGGTTGGAATCTGAAGATGGTCTCTTGGGTGGGGCTAGATACTAGGCATCCCTTTGGTTGGGGCACAATACACCCAAAAGGACAGTGATAGGCTACTAAAGTGATGTTAAGTTCTTAGATAGTGTAATACTGAGGTTACAGAGGATTCCCAGCTTGACGATGGGGAATATTCAAAGCATGTGAATGCATTAAAGATGACAATGCTGGAGACAAGGAATTGCGGGGTAAGCAACCTACTCTTTTACTGCAAAAAATGCATGGGGATATACCGCCCACATCCTTCCGACCTGTATAAATATCTAAACCCAACCCCCCCCTCATCTAGGTTTTTCGGTAATGTGGTATAAAACGCATGACCAAATGGGCATTGAGCAAACTGGTCTGTGAGGAAATAGGTAGTTCCCGTAGGAGGGGGCTACTATGGCAAAGGAGAGCACTCACCCAGGACCCAGACGCAGGATGATTTATTGGGCATTGTGGCAGCAGCCGAAAAGGGTCAGGCAGGAAACGTCGAGCATACAGAACCACTGAGCAGGGGAAACTATGGAAAAGAAGCATGGCAACATGACTCAAGCAAAGGGATAGAAGACTAACCGGTAACTGCATAGATAAGGGTAACCAGGATACCTACCAGCGCTTGTAAGAACAGAATACGTTTTTTAATGTAAATGTCTTATCTGGATAATCTTGCTTTGGAATCTGCAGCCCACTAGACAGATTTGGCACCAGATGTTCCCAGGAAGAGAGGAAAGGGCAACTGAACCACCAGAAAAAGTCTCACTGCTTGTCACCGTACTGTAAACGGTCATGCACTTGGGGCATGGGCAGACATAACAAATGAAATGGAGTAAAGGTGTTTATCAACCCTGGCCACACCAGTCACCACCTACCTTCCATCACAAAGCTCCTTTCTTTATACGGTGTAATACCTCTGTTCACCTCAGTAACTGTCCTTCGATCGCTCCTCTTGTAGCAGCAGTGGCACTGTGACTCTCACTGTGCCACAGTAGCTTGTGTGATCTACTGGGCCTGGCAGTTCTAGTGAACAGTCCTCTCCTTAGTGCTGCATGTGCCTCCCAGGCCAAGGTGTGCTACCCACTGCTAGCCACCCCATCCCGCACACCACAGATAAAATTTCCATTGGCTCAAAAAACAGTCAATGGTTATTGAATGTTTGTATGACGAACAGCAGACCCTGGCTTCAGATTGTCCCAAATCTGCTGTCAGTCACGTAGAGGGCCCAATGCTGCGCTGTGTAGAAAAGCCCCTCAACACGGACACCATAAAAAAAAAATACAACCCACTAGGGGAAAAAGCCCAACACACCTCTTTCAAGGAAAACAGTTTTATTTCCACAAGAATAGAAATGTACCAGCAAAGAACTCTGCTGCCACGGAACGTTCTGGTAAAATCAGTACGAACAACACTTTTTTTTGATGGCGTAAAGTGTCATCAATGATGTAAATTACACAATGTGCAGACCTGCATGGCTGGTTGGTCGAGACCCTATACGTAGGATTACCTGCTCCATAGGGGATACCCGGCCATTGGTCCCAGCCCTTTCTGTCCATCTTCTTCCACGTAGGTTCCTCCTCTCACGTCATTGGGTGTGAAGCTACCACTGATTGGCAGTTATGTGAAGAAAAACAATACAAGCACTATCTCTAACCTGATGTGCACCTGGTACTGCAGACATGGGCTAAGAGGATACTTCGAGGCCATTGCTTCTAACACACTACAGCTCCATTCCAGACACGTTGGTGCCCAGTCCAAGTTCCCCACCCTTGTTTTAGCGATGTTGTTTTATCCCTTCCGGCACCTCGCAGCACAAATCACACAACCTATGGTGAAGGTGACTGATTGGGGGTTTAACAGTTTTATGGTTGGTGGTCTGGGACTGACTGGTACCTTGGAATGCTGGGGGTCTTGGGGCTGGGGCTTTCGGGTGCCTGTGCCCTCCTTCTCGTGAGATTGCTTTTGACAGTTAGCGCTCAACCCCTTTGTGGCATTGCAGGGTGCATTCCGTCTGGAATACGGAATGTTGGCAACATGAGACAATGAAGGGTCTTTGAATCGCTGCAGCTCTGGCCTTCCTCACCGGTGCCCAAGCTATAATCCAATACCGCCTTCATATACTTTATTTCTGTGTGTGTGACTCAGGCCTGTGACCCTGGCTTCAGGGCAAAATTAGGCCTCAATTCCAATATGGCTGCTACTCTTAAAAATGGCGTTTGATTCCCCATGCATACTAGAGTAAGATGCGCACCCCCCCCCCCTATCTGCATAATGGCTTCTAACAACCCCCCTGCCCCTCTGTAACCTCCTAGCCCGTACTCTACCTTGCTGAGCCTCTGTTTCATCCGAAAGTGTTGGGGGGTGAGGGATGGTGGAGGAGGGTCTGCGACAATCGCCCCTCCTTCCCAACAGCGGCTTCTGTTTTGTTTGTTTTATTCATTTGTAATGCACGCCAGACCCAAGGGTATCAGGGCACAGGAGTATCGAGGATATTCTCAGCTTCTGCATCCCTTAAGAGGCAGCGGGCCCCAATCATTATCACACCATCAGCCTTTTAAAGAAAACACCCTACAACATCTGTGCAGAACTGTTGTGGCTCTGTACACACATTACAAAGAGACTCCCTAGAGTAGAACACACCTTGCACAGGCTGCAGGTCACATGTACCCTCCCTGACTGTAAGTGTCATTATACCATCTTTGATTCAGGGATCAGCGACTGCGTGAGCATTTGCAAAAGCATTCTATTTGCTATGAACTCTCTGCCACTGCCTCGCTAGATGAAATACGTACTTTTGAATTAAAATGTACATCTTTTACCTAATGTCAAACAGTGAGGGTTGCACCTACACTTAGAAGTCACCACTGCATTTACCTCTGATTTTCAAAAGATACCTTTTTCTGATCTCACAAGGATCATCCCGCTCACATCTAGTCTTTAACCTATGGCTGCCTTCCGCCTGCCTTCATTAAATCCCTCAACCTCTCCTTTCAAAACTATGCCGATGACACGAAAGTGATTCTAAAATTTGCAAGCAATGCCTGTCTCCTATTCAGCATTCTGGAATGTTTTGAAAAGATAGATCATTGTAATCACCTTCTTCTAAATCCAAGAAATATGGAAATCATGACCCTGTTTTAGACCGCTGTCTTTCCTGGCATGCTCACTGGATTTAACCAGAACACCACACACCAAATCAAGAACCTAAGCATCACCATCATCTCAAACCTACTTCAGGACCTCAAATCACGACTGTCATAAGACCGTCTTTTAGATGTCTTTGAGCTCACAATAATACTACAATTTTTAGCATTCCCTTAGAAATTCACAGCTTTTCTTTCCATAGTCATTGCTGGACTATGCAAACAAAAATACATGTGTGTACAGGCCTACTTAAAAGCAAGACTCCAAAGAGTTCAAAAAGTGGCAGCATGCACACTTCTGAGAATTAACCCCCGGGAACACTTCTCCAACATTGAATCTTACATGGATTGTAAACACAACACTGGAGCTTTCCAAGATAAAACCCTGGGTTGTGTTTACCAGTAGGAAAGGAGATGGAGGGAATAGAAATTGTACACCCCTTCCTGCCTGCACTTATGGATATTGTTAGGGAGAATTCTCTGTAAAGGCTAATTTCCCAAACCTAGTGAGTCCCCCAGCAGCTTTGCTGGATTTCTGGAGTTTATTTTTTCTCCTGCTAAGAGTGAGACTCTTTTCCTCCCACTCTTAGACATGATTTGAGATGCTCCTTTGACTTTGTATGTGTTCTATGGACTATGGGGTCCTTTTCCCCATAGGTTTTCATGTGTTTTTGATATGTGGGTTACACAGCACCCTCCGTGCAGTAACCCAGGGGTGTTGTAGCGACCCCCAAACACAGACTCCATACCCTGGGACTTACTACTGTCTCCCAGGGTATGTAAAGTCACCATTGGCTTTACTAGTCTCAAATTGTGAACAGAACCAGTACAAACCATCATATTGTGGACGTACTGGTCGGGGCAATTCGATTGCCCTGGGGTCTGTTGTTCGAGGGGGCACTGTCCAGTCCCCCCCAACCGAGTTTTGGCTGGTGGCAGTAGATACTACTTTTTATATTCGACCGCAAATATATTCCTATGGGATTTTCCCATTGTTTGAGGCTACCACTTTTTAAAATAGCCTCGAACATACCACTGGTTTATTAAATTAATATAAATTCACCGGTTGGTACTTTTTGACGAAACTTGGTTCCAAAATGGCGTTTGTGTTCGCTTCTGTGACTCCAACCCAAGTCGAGCCCTTTGTTCCACTTTTTGGCGGGCTTCTCCACAGAAGCCTCCAAAAGTGGTGCCACTCTTTCTGGGTACCACAGGGGGTGTGGGAGGGGGTTTAGGCACACTGGACTGAGTTGCCTCAGAAACTCAAGTCGCACTCTTGTGTGATTGGCCCAAGTGGTGAGCCGCCCGGCTCACCACTTAGCATGTTTGAGTGACAGCTAGGCTGAATGAATGGGGGTTTTCTGCATAAAAGCAGGGCTTTGGGGACTGGAACTTCAGAAGTCACCACAGGACCTAAAGAATCCGAGGAGGGAGAAGCCGAGCCGACCTGCGACGACGACACCACCGGTGGAGCCCTGCTGAACCGTCTCACCACTTTTCCCGACGACAGAGGAGATCTCCGTCCCGGAGAGTCTTCTTCCTTGGACTGGTGGGGATGACCAGTTTGCCCGTCTTTTCGCCTTCCTGGACCATCTTGTGGCCGCCTTGCCCGTGCCAAGCACCCCGGCAACCGGAATACCACGGTTTACCACTACCGCGAAGAAAAGGGTGGTAACTTGTAACCGGGAAACTCCGCGGCTGGTTTCTTTGCTGGCAGTGCAACGACCTTCAGCTTTCCTCTATGTGGAGACCTCCTCTTCCTCTGGACGAAACACCGACTTGCACCCGCTGCCAGGAACAACTGCCCCCGCTGGAGTGTTCTTCCCATTTTCAGGTACTGTGTCCCGCCTGGCTTCCCTTGCGGCAGATCGTTCGGGGTGACAGTAAATCCTCGACTGTCTAACCTGGGTTAGCCTGGGGCCTGTTAACTAACTTTTCCTGACTTGATCTCAATCTTTTGTGAACTATTTACAAAGACTCTTTGGGAATAACCCCACTGTGTGATCCTGGACACATTTCGCTTGCTCTCTAAGAGTGAGCCTGGCATTTGAACTTCCTTGCTCTCCAGTAGACTTTGCCTAACCTGCCTCACTGTGGTTCTTTGAAAAGTATTGAGATTTGTGTGCTTTCATAACTCTTCCTTTTTCCCCTCCCTTTTTAACAACTTATTAGAGTGCCATCTTACGTTAAGCGCTCACCTCTGTCTGAAAATAAGTGGTGTTTCTCACCAAGACTTGTCTAATAAGTAATTAAGGTTGTATATATATAATAGTGACTGTGTGTTGAATTTACTTACCTCTTTTTGTGCTAGTGTAATTTTCAAGTGTGGTTTTAAATAAATAACTATATACTTTTACACCAAAGCTCTGGTCAGTGTTTGCTTGTGCTACTGTATCTCTGTACCTATTGTGCATACTCTATATACTGCCTAACTCATCTTGAGAGAAGTCTGACAGCGCAGCCACAGCTAACAGGTAAATCTGGGTGGTACAGACTGCTACCAATTGGGTTTACTGCCAACCACCTGTAGTCTTAAATCTTTTGCAGTGGTCCCTAAGGGAACTGCACAGGTTTCTGACTAACAGATATGCACACAAAAAATGCTATCTGCTGACGGGTGGCCACCGGAGTGAGATGGCTACCCAGTACCCATACCATAAATCGGGTACCCTACCATCGAGACTTCAATGACGGACTGAGCCCCTGGCTGGCAGACGCGTCCTCTTTCTTGCCTATTGCAACCAACGCTGCTTCCTAGTCTGCCCGTCGCCCTGACGGTCTCTGGTCTACCATAGGCACCGTCAGGCCTTCTCATGGATGTGACCACCCTGGGAGTCTCCAAGTTTTACCAGGTTGTTTGCAATTTTTCCGCCCTGAAGAAGGCTGAACTCGTCGACAAAGAGACAGCCACCTCAGCCAAAACTCGAGTAGGCAACTTACAAATCTGACGTTAACATAAGATCCATCTTTTTTTGCCAGCAAGAACGATGCAGCATGAATCTGCTGAACAGGCTTTTTGAAGTGCAATAGGCATTTTTGTGCACTTTTCTACAACAGGCTGATTTAATGCTGCAATTGAATTGCAGCACTCCATAACCATTTGTTTGTACTTTCATTGTTTTTATTGTTCACTATTGTATGCCTTTTAGGACTTTATTTGTATTGTATTTGCTTTTCCTTGATACACACAGCCATCTAAACCCCCACCCCCACCCCCCCTCCCCCGCCCCACTTGGCATTATGGTTTTTGTGTTTGTAGTTGATGCTGTTGGATTGTTTGACAGACTGATTGACTGTATGAGTGTGATTGAGGGAGCATGTATTTGTGAATGATATGAAATTCTGCACTATATGAATTCATACACGGTGGTCGCATTTGATACTATTTGATTATTGTCTTTTTACTAACCAGCCATGAAAATGAATAAACAATCGCCTTTGCAATTAATTACGGAATGGGTGAATTCAACCAAATTTGGCCTAGGAGTGTTTGTTTTTGTGTTGCCTTTAGCTCACCACGTATCTGTATTCCACCAAATGAAGGTTGTGGAGTACTTCACGTCTTTGTATATCGGTGCACAGTCATGCCTCATTAAGAGTCAGCAGCTTTATAGAGCGTACTCCCTCTGGTAATAGGTCGACATCCTTTGAGGATGCTTCCCTGGTGCAAATACTAAAAAAGGTTAAATCATCTCACTCTTCTGCTTCTTTGTCGACGGTGGCTGCAGTGCCTATAATACATGTGTCGACGGCAGCCCCTTCCTCTGAGAGAAGGAGTTTAACGACGACTTCCCAGTCTAGGAGTCGTGCACCGTCGACTGATCAGACGATGTCCCAGAGTCACAAGTCCACAAAACCTAAATTGTTGCCGAGATCCTCGTCAAGGGCTCCACCAGCAAAGACCTTGTCCACGATGCCTGCGATTTTCACCCTGTCTATGCCTACAACCACTATATCTAGAGTGGCTCTGCCTCCGCAGCCTCCTTCAGCTACATCTGCTTCAGTCATACCAGCGGCAGGTCTCTTGATGTCGTCACAGGCTCCTGTAATCACCTCTTTTCCCTCAACTCTCCTTCTTCCAGAAGCTTACTAAGGCCATGCAGCGCCTCGCCCCATCCTCTAAGGGATCACCTAGGGTTTCAGCACCTGCTTGCAACAATTCAGCTCTCAAATGACTAGTTTCCAGAGGGTTTCTTCTCTGATCAAGAAGGGGGACAGGGGATCCTGACCCCATTCTTCCAATACCTCATTGCCCTCAGCAGCCTACTCCACCTTCCATCCCTCGGCCTGCTGCCCCGGTGCTAGCCCCAGCAGCACCCATGGATTTGCCAATGCACATTCTATCCACCCTGCACAACTTAGTATCAGAGCTTCAGCAGCGTATGCCTCCGGCAGCTCCTATGCCGGCTTCTGCTAGGAGTCTACTATTGCCTTCACGGCCTCACCTGGTACCTCCTCATACAATTCTATCTGCTCCTCTCCAGTTGTCCATTCCACTACCTTCCATAGTGGATACTGCTGCCCTCATGGACATGGACACTGACACGGCTACGTCCCAGGGTACTGGAGGTGCAGATGATTTCGATGACTTCCTGTGAATGGCGATCCTCCAGACATCGTCTTGCCCTCCAGAGACTGTCCACCAGATGAAATTGGTTTCATGCAATCCGTTCTCATGCTGGGAAACTGTTCAATCTGGTCCTAGAAGAGTAAAAGAAGGAAGGTTTTCTTTTCCAGGGAAAGGAGTCCCTTAGGAAGATGCTTGTGTCAATCTCTCTTATGGACATTTAGGAAGATGGCTTATTGATCATGAAAACTCCTTTCTCAGCTCCTCCTAAAAGGAGCAGCCTGACAAAAAGTACAGATTGCCAGATACAGCCCCAAGTGTCTGATGCCAACCATCGCCGGATTCTTTGGTTTCCGCTACAGCAAGGAAGAGGTTAGCCAACCCCTCTTGTAAATGTATGGTCCCTCCCGATCAGGTGTGTAAGAAACTGGACGCAAGGGGCAAACGCATCATCACCACTGCCACGATCAAGGCTGCTAACGCACTGGGCGCTGTCTCCAGGTATGATAGAGAGCTGTGGTATTAACTAGGCACCGTCCTGGGCTTGCTCCTTGATAAGAAAGCAGCTGAGGCTTTAGCTTTATTCCATGAAGGGAAAGTGGTCTCTGACCACGCGATCACTGTCGCCATGGACGTCACAGACTCTCGTTTATGGCAGATGGGCAATGGTGCAGCTCTGCGCCGCCAGGAATGGCTCAAGGCCGTGCACTTCCAGCCTCATGTCCAATCAAAGGTCATAGACATGCCATTCAATAGAGTGGACCTCTTCGGGAAGGCCGTAGATGACACTTTGCAGTTCATTAAGACAGACTATGAAACATCACGCTCATTAGACACGCTTCAGCAACAGCAATAGTCTTTTCTGCTCTCCCGCGGGGCTGTTCTAGGATCTTCCAAGGACTACAGGAGGTACTATTGTCAGTCATCTCGTCCCAGCACTCAAGCGGCTTATAAGGGATGATTGCATTCATACAGAGGCGGATCCCAGTGTTGTCATGGAACGTCCTCCATGACGCAAGCTCCTAAACAAGCCTGACCCAGTCCAAGGCGCGCACCACCGCTTCAACACCACAGTGGAAGGCTGGCTGTCTCCAGTTATCAACCAGTGGCAGAACATCTCCACTGACAATTCTAATATATAAAGCTGAATGTATGTATGTGTGTGTTTTATCCGACTATACAAATTCCCCACTGTTGAACCGTGTACCAAATTTTGCATGGATTCCTCTTTTGTCTGGGGCAAGATCGTAGTCTGTTTGAATGCAAAAATCGTATATGCAAAAAAAAGTTTTTGTCCGGCTATACAAATCTACACTGTTGGACACACTGCTACCAAATTGTGAATGGATTCCTCCTTTGACTATGATTGGATGCAAAAATTTACTCCGTAGACACCCTCATTTACTGATGCTCACCCCGATTCACTACAGTAGATCCTACGAGGCATACAACTGTATACAGTTGTTTAATGCATTTTTAAAGGGAATAAAAAAAATACATTTTATTTTTATCACGCCACTCGAAATATGGGAAATGGCAACGTTACAGGTTACTTAATTTCATTCACGTGAAGAGAGCTCAATCAATCTTTCTTGGACATTTTCTCAAATGTGCTGAAGCCATTGAGTGACTGAAACATGGCGCCGAAAAAAAATGAACATCACTTGGAAAAGCTCCATCTGATGCAAAGCGAAAATCAATATGAAGAGCTTCTGAAACGCAAAAACAAACAGCGGAACGACTTGCTTGAGGACAAGAGCAACTTTCTCCAGTGCGAATGAGATGCCAGAGCAAACTGAAGCAAGACTTGCTGACATGAGGACAAGAGCAGCATTCTCCAGGGCACATGAGCCACCACTCGATCAAGACACGGGCAACAGCGGGTACCCCAGCTAGTGAGTGCTAAATATCGTCCAACAGGGTCACACCTTAGAATTCCAAGTCACAATGAAGGAACAACACCAAAAGGAGGTTCAAGCGCTATAAAAAGGGGCAATAGAGCCAATTCCCCAGTGCCTGCGTGGCTCTGGACTATACTCCAGGTATTTCTACGTTCGGAAGAAGTCTGCTAGGTGGAGACCCATCCTAGACCTAAGAAAACTAAACAAATTCCTAAAATCCCAAAAATTCAGGATGGTCACATTGCAGCATGTGCTCGGCCAGCTGGAAGAAGGGGATTTCATGTCGACATTCATTGAAAACACTGGAAGTTCCTGCGTTTTGTAGTTTAATGCAGACACTACCAGTTCAAAGCACTGTCCATCGGCCTGAAGTCAGCGCCAAGGGTTTTCACAAAGTCCTTGGCCCCGGTAGCAGCTCATCTCCGTCGCACATGCGTCTACGTCTATCCCAATATAGACGATTGGCTGATCTGTACCCGCTCTTCAGCTCTGGCGGTGCGGCACACCACAGAAACCATCCAGGTCCTGACTTCACTAGGATTCTCAAACAATTTTCAGGATGCCCTTTTCAGGGGTTCCTGTCTCAACACTGACGTGTCGGGTGACCCCCTCGGAGGAAAGGATGAACACCATCTTGGGGAAGGTGCAGTGGCTATTCACAGCCCAAACAGCGGCTGTCCAGTCAATCAAGTACCTGCAGGGGAGGATGGCCTCTTGTATCCATCTGGTTCCTCATTGCGGACTACAAATGAGATCTCTTCAGGAGTTCCTGGGTGACGGGTGGAAGCAGATATCGGACTCCTGGCACGACGAGATCACCCTCAATCAATCCTTCCAGCAAGCCCTACACTGGTGGTCCATTAGTCCACACCTCACAATTGGCGCTCCTTTTTGACCCCTAGTTCATCAGGCAACAGTTATTACCGGTGCCTCACTGGAAGGTTGGGGCGTACACACAGGCCACTTGTATGGCAGAGGCCTCTGGCTGCCGGAGTAGAAGTTACACATCAAGGTCCTAGAGCTGAATGCAGTGTTCTGGGCTCTGAAGTCCTTCCAGCCTCAGCTCCAGGGGAAGGTGGTCTGCATCTTCACGGACAACACAACCACCATATTTTACATCGGGAAGCATGGCAGGAAACGCTCGCCCATACTCTTGCGTCCCGTCCCCTTTCCTCCATACTGCATGGGCATCCCTTCCAAGGGTCGGTAGACGGAACATTTTTCACCAGAAAAAAACCTTCTTCCCCATTAAATGTAGAGGCGCGCAGGGGTGTTGCCCATGGAGCATGCGCTGCCCTTACTCTGCCCTCTGGCGCCACACCTCAGTCCCTTTTTCCGTGCCGACGGGAACGGGACGAATTCACCAGCGCTCCTGGGTTTGGCTTCAGCCATGTAATTCCATGCACGGATACTTCTTCTTTGTCTTTTTCTTTCTTTTTATCATTCAGGTACTCGGTCCTCAGGCGTCACGCTCCTCCCCGGCGCATGTAGACTTCCACAGGGTTCAGCAGGTGTCCATCCTGCAACAGGCTCTTCCCAACTTCAGACCCCCACGCCCTCTGCCTACGTTGCCTTGGCCCAGACCACGGTTGGCAAGCTTGTACAGCATGTGGCTCGCTGTCATCGAAAGCGCTGACGAACAGACTAGCCAGGTGGAGGGAGCTCTTCCAGAAGTCGCCTCCAGAGGACCTCAAGAACTTTGTGAAACACAGAGCCAGGCCCAAGGGAGGGCTGCTATTTTCCATCGCGCCCCACAAAGGCGACTCCTTTCCAAGCACTCACCCGTTCAGGTCCTTGTACCAGCACGTGCACCCAGGCTGCTGCACCTACCGGCCTTTGGGCCGAGGGATCCTTGGATTCTCTCGGTGGCAGTGTTGAGGGACCGGAAGTTTCTTGTACTGGATTGTCATCCGAGGGTCTCTGCCCTTGTAACGCCAATATGGCCGAGGGGCTATGCCCTAGTACCGGCAGTACCTCTGAGGGGGTGCCTAAATGCAGCTTACCGACCCCCGGGTCAAGGGTGTCTCACCTACTGGGCCTAGGCCCGAGGAGCAGGGTCGGACTCGTGATCCACATACAAGAGTCCTGGAGGAGACTGGGCCTGCCGAGCAACACGTGGCAGGCAGCTCGACAAGATGGCCGCCGCACCAGACAGGCACCAATCCAATGCCATTCCAGGAGTTCGGCGAAGAACGAGTGTCAAGGTGGGACTGGCCTCAACCAGGTACGTGGCCGACAGCCTATCCTTCTTATGTGCAGGGCAGCTTCCCAATGCGTCCATACGGGCGCAGGGTATGCAGTGGCTCCAGCAGCCTCTGGCTACCCATTCAGTACCTCCTACCCCCCACTCAAGCTAGTGAAGAGGGGTTCTTTGAGAGGTTCCTCTGGCACATGAAGTCACCTCGGATGGGGGTTATCCTCAAGGAAGCCATTAGGGAAGTCCTCCTGACTATGCTAGCGGCAACACAAGCTCCTCCGCCGGCCAACTCGGCACCGGGGCAGCCGCAGGCCCCGGCTCCCCAGTCGACTCCTCAGGCGGTTCCGTACTAGCCTCTGCTGCCTCCTCAGCCTTTGGCTGCGGCTCCTGTGCCTCAGCCTCTGGCTCCAATGACAGCTCCACCTCCGCAGGATCCTCCAGATCCGCAGGACACAGATGACGAGGAGGATCCAGACAGGCCATCCTCAGCCAGGGCCTTCCACGAACGTCTTGCTGGCCTGGCGGAATACCTGGGCCTACTCCAGCCCGAGTTCAAGCAGCCGGCAAAGGGGTTCTGGCTGAAGTCCTCGCGCCACGCCCCTGTGCCAAAACAGGGATCCTCTGCAGACTGATCTAGTCTCCCGGGCCAAAAATGTTTGGCTTAAGCCCCACTCTGCCCAGCCGGTCAATCGATGCCTTGACGCGAAGTACAGGCAGATGGAGTGGGGATATACTCTTGCTCTCGGCCCATCCTCAACCACACTCCTCGGTGATCGCTGCAGCATCACAATACTCCAAACCTCAGTCGTCATCCACCTCCTCCTCTGCAGCTCTACTAGGCAAGGAGGAGAAGATCTTGGAGGCGTACGGAAAGAAACTCTATTCCAACGTGTCCCTGCATCTTCGTCAGGCCAACGCCGATGCCATACTGGCTACTACTAACCAAAGGTTATGGTGGGAAACTGCAGACTTCCTCCTGGAACGCCCTACGCAGAGCTGATCGCGTTTTAAGGCAGAGGCCACGCCAGTGGCGCAGGACCTCATGGAATCCACCATGGGCCATATTGACACCTCTGGTCTGTATCGCCACAGACATGGAGGGCAGCCTGGCTCCGGCCCACAAACTTCAACCCGGACGTCCAGGAATGCATGTTAGATCTACCGTTCGAGGGGAGGAGGGGGTTCTCTTCCGCTCCACCACGGACGAAGAGCTGGACAAAAAGAAAAACAGCTCGCAAATGGCCAAGTCTTTATCCATCTTGACAAAGACCACGCCCAAGTCGTACACCCAGTCATAGCAGCGCTCCAACAGTATGGTGGGTTCTGCGGCTTCCAGGAACGGAGATCCAGGCAGCCGGACCGCTTGCCGTCTCAGAACCGGCGCAAGCAACAAAAAGGGGCAGGGGTATGCTTTTTCCAGTCCCCCTCCTCCGTGACAGCCTCTGAGGAAAAGAGGGCATGACACGTCCCTTCGGATCCACGTGTCTCCAGTGGGGGGCAGGCTTGCTTTCCATGCACATTTCTGGCACCAGAATTTCACGGACCCCTGGATCCCCTCCGTAGTATCCATGGGGTACTGCCTACCGAACCCATCCTCTCCTCCCTCCTCCCCTCCACACTCCCTCAAGTTGGGACAGCAACTCTTCTGGCAGAGATCTGGTCTCTTGTAGAGAGTCAGGCAGTGGAGGAATCCCCAGCCTCCCAGCGAGGCTTGGGCTTTTACTCCAGGATTTTTGCCATTCAGAAGAACCACCAGGCGGGCCTAAGAGTTGTGCGGGACCTCTCCACCCTCAACCTCTCCTTACCCCTTCAAAAATTCACGATGGTTACGCCAGCATTTATAACGGAGATATTGTGCAAGGGAGACTGGATGTGCTCCCTGGATCTGAAGGACGCGTACATACACGTCCCGATTTGGCAGCCCCATCGTTCTTTCCTACGGTTCAGGATCATGGGCGACCATTTTCAATACAAGGTCCTTCCTTTTGGCCTCAATTCGGCCCCCAGGGTCTTTACCAGGCTCATGAATGCGGTTGCTGCATTCCTCAGAGCGCAGGTCCTTCGCATCTACCCACACCTCGACGACTGGCCTGTCAGGGCTACATCTCCGGAAGCGGTTCACCACTCTTCCCAAGCCCTTATGAACACACTGCATGATCTGTGATTCTCGCTCAATCTCAAGAAGTCACAGATGCAGACTCGGACATTCTTGGGCCTCATCTGGGATACATGCTCTGAGTAGGTATTTCCATCAAGAAGGCTACCACCCACTTCCTCAGCAGAGAGGAGACTTCAGCATGGTGGTACCAGCATCTCCTGGATCTCTTGGCGGCGGTCCTATTAGCCGTTCCACACACGAGATTGAGGATGAGGAGGATTCAGCTGCACTTCGCGGTCTCATGGAACCAGGAGGGGGGCTCCCAATCTGAGATGATCAACGTTCCTCCGTCTCTCCACCCAGACCTAGCATGGTGATCCAGGGACTGCAACCTGTGGACGGGCAAGCCCTTACGGCCCCCTAGCCCGCAGGCCACCATCACCACAGACTCTTCGCTCGGGCTGGGGAGCCACCCTGGACGATCAGTCCTCCACAGCACCTGGACGCAACAGGAGCAGGAATACCACATCAATTAGAGCTGAACGCCATCTGGCTAGCGCTCAGAGCATTCCTACCACTTCTGAGGGGCAAGGTTGTCCTCATCCAGACACAGGTCGACCAGCATGTTCTATGTCAACAAGCAGGGAGGCACCAGGTCCCCTCCTCTGTGCAGACTGGCAATCAGCATGTGTGAGTGGGCCCTGCAAAACGACATCTACCTAACTGCAGTCCACCTCCCGGAGGAATCCAACCTGGAGGCAGACAGGCTCAGCAGGTTTGGAGCGGACAATTAAGAGTGGCAGCTAAAGTACCTTGTTATTAAGGAGATCTTCAACAGGTGGGGTCATCCCCAGGAGCATCTCTTCGCCACCTGGCACAACAAGAAGTGCCCTCAGTTTGCCTCCTGGCAAGGACAGGATCCTGGATCCCTGGGCAGCGCATTTCGGCTTCATTGGAATGGCATGACGGCTTACGCCTTACCGCCCACTCTGCTGATTCACAGAGTGATTTGCAAGATCAAGAAGTCTTGCCAACTCAACATCATTCTAATAGCGCCATAGTGGTCTGCCAGGCCATGGTTTTGGGATCTGCTCAGCCTCTCGGAGAGGCCTCCGATTCACCTCCCGACAGGCCCAGCACATCTTCGGGCGCAGCAGGGTCATCCACCGCGCGTCTCAGAAACGAGCCCTCACAGTGTGGTGCATGAGCAGGTAACGCTGCGGCACCTTGGCCTCTCCCAGTCGTCCAATCTGGAGATCATACAGGGCGCTCGGAGCAAGGCTACCAGGGCCCAGTATAAAAGTAAATGGACTAGTTTCTGCCACTGGGCAGACTCGAAGGAAATCGACCCCTGGCATGTACTTTGCGGCACACCTCGCTCGCTCGGGGGTCCAGGTAGATACCTGTCGTGCATACCTCGCAGCTATCTGGGTTTACAGGAACTCGGAGGGGGATCTTCTCATCCTCCAATCCTATTGTCAAAACATTTGACTGGGCTCGCAAGGCTCTAACTGCCCATCAAGAGGCCGCACCCTGTGTGGGACCTTAACCTAGTCCTGGGCTCCCTGGTACACAAACCGTTTGAGCCAATGGCGTCCGCGGACATCAGGCTTGTCGCAATCAAGATGGCCTTACTGGTTGGCCTCACCTCGACTCAGTCAGCGAGATCCAGGCGCTGGTCGCCTCAGAACCATATACTACCTTTCACAAGGACAAAGTAGTCCTGCGGACACACCCAGCATTCCTGCCTAACATACCGTCTGCTTTCCACTTGAACGAGGAAATAGTTCTTCCTATGTTTTTTGCCGATCCTAAGGACAAAGCACAGAGTGCTGCACTGCTTGGATGTCAGGCGGGGCCCTGAAGTTCTAGTTGGACAGGATCAAGGGCTTCTGCAAATCGGATGCCCTGTTTGTCACCTTCGGTAGCTCAAGACCAGGCTATCGGGCCTCCATATCCCGCTGGATGTCCCAGTCATCAAAGAAGCATACGAGGGCCAGCACAAGCCGCTTCCGGCCAAAACATGCATGCCCACACAGTCAGGGCCAAGGCAACGGCCATCGCCTTCCAACGCCATGTCCCTTGGCAAGTCATAAGCAGGGTGGCCATTTCCACCACTCCCTCAGCTTTCTGCAAGCATTACTGTTTTGATGCCGGCTCTAGATCTGACGTGGCTTTCGGACTGGCGGTTCTCACAAACCTTTTTGCTTAAGGAGTGTCTTCTCTCCATCCTGGGGCTACATTCAGTTGTAATCACCCATGCTGTATTGAGGAAAGGGAACGGGACGTAAGAGCAATTAGAAGTTACTCACCGTAGTGAGTAATGTAATCTTAGTCCTTAGTCCCCTTTCCTCCATACGTCCCACCAACCTCCCCCCTAATAATACTGATGTCATTAGGCAATGTTAAATCTATTGTCAACGTGTCAATGGGGACTGAGGTGTGGCGCCGGAGGGCGGAGTCAGGGTAGCGCATGCTCCCAGGGCCGCACCCCCGCACGCCTCTAAATTTAAAGGAGGTTTTTTTCTGGTAAAAAAGGTTGTCTCCCGTCCCTTGGAAGGGACACCCATGCAGTATGGAGGAAAGGGGACTAAGGACTAAGAGTACATTAGTCACTATGGTGAGTAACTTATAATTTCTCTCCCGGGAGACGCAATATCTATGAAACTGGGTCATAGCTCACCACATGTTTCTCCTGCCAGGCATTCACACCATCATTACAGAATTGCTCAGCAAGGAGCTGTGATCCTGCCACGAGTGTGAGCTCCACCGGACTCTGGTGTCTTTTCTTCAGTAAGTGGGGCTGCCTTCACAGCGCTCTTTGCCATGACGGCCAACACCAAATGCCTCAAGTTTGCCAGCAGGTATCCTCAAGCGAGGAGTCTAGGGGACGCCTTCTCATTCCCCAGGGAGGGCCTGTTCCTCAATGCAGTTCCTCCGATTCCCATGTTACTACATGCTCTAAATACACTCAGACAGTACAGTTGCAGAATGATCCTCATTGCCCTGGCGTGGTCCAGGCAAATCTGGTCCGACGTGCTCCACCTGTCGATAGTTCGGGCCATCAAACTGCCTCCTCTTCCGAACCTACTCTCCAGAGAAAGAGGATCGATCCTGCACCACAACCCAGCGTCTCTGAGGCTAAGAGCCTGTCTCCACAACTCTAGAATTTGGACACTACACGCTGTCTTTAGAAAGCAAAAACATTCTGGCCAAGGCTAGAGCCCTGTCAACCCTTTCCTGCGACAAGCATAAATGGAGGCGCTTTACTGTATGTGTAATTCGCAAGGGATCTTTCTGCTGTGCATCACAGCTCCACAGTTGCTGCCATACTTACTCTCGCTGATTAAGTCTGTCCAGCCTCTGCATCTTTCAAGGTACAACTGGCTGCAATTTCTGTATAAACTGTGTCATCCTTGTGAACCCCTGAATCGTGCATTTTTGAATTTCTTATCCTGGAACACTGCCTTTCTAGTGGCCATCACTTATGCCAGGCGTGTTGTAGAGATTTAAGCTCTTTGATGCAAGCCACTATTTATCCTTTCACCAATCCAAGGTGGTTCTGCAGACACATTAATCTTTCATGCCGAAGGTCCTGTCAGACTTTCACTTGAACAAGCCTTGGGTTTTTCCAGTTTTCTTAACAAGTCCTGTTTCACCTGCAGAGAGGTCTTTGCATTCACTGGGCGTTTGACGTGCACTGATATTTTATGTTGCACACACCAAGTTTTTATGAAAGACTTCTCTGCTTTTTGTTTAATTTGCACCCAGGGGGACAAGGTAAAGCCCCGTCGAAGGCTTCCATTTCCAGGTGAGACTCTGGCTGTATCATGCATTGTCATCGTCTAGCCAACAGACTGTTGCCAGGCAGTCCCAGATCCTACTCCACCAGGGCTGTTGCATCAACTACAGTGTTCCTGCCTGGTGTTCCTCTGCTGGATATCTGCAGGGCTGCTACGTGGATGTCTACCCATACCTTCACCAGATTCTACTGCGTCGACAGGGATTCCAGGTACAAGTCCTGTGTCTGCCACAAAGTACTTGGAAGCCTGTTTGCTTGAGGTGAGTGTTTTCCGGGGGCAAGTCTTATTGCTTCTGTTGAGTATTGCCACCTCTGGTGGGTGTGTATATGTACTGCTGTGTAATCTTATTCATGAGCATGTCAATCCATGTAAGATCCAATGCTGGCGAAGGAACAAGTTACTTACCTGTAACTCCTGTTCTCCAGCATTGGTATCGTACATGGATTTGGATGTGACCCTCCCTCCATCCCCTCTATGGCTATTCTTGGTTCCTACTGCTACTTTACGTGTGTGACCAAATCTGAAGATGCCCCCAAGAGGTGGTACTATAGAGGACGAATGTCAATGGTTGGGGCAGTATGACCCAAAGTGACAGCAAAAGGCTATATAAGCAACAAGCAGTTTTTAGTTTTAAAGCAAAACTTCTTAAATAATTACTGAGGATACCCAGCCTGACGGGGAATATTCATGAGCATATGAATCCATGTGAGATAGCAATGCTGGAGAACAGGATGTACAAATTTGCACTGATCTCTCTGGACCGAAACCCATAGATAGAATTGCTTTTAAATAACTATGCATCATCTTTATAGCTTTGCATTGAAAAGATCCAGCATTGTAAGTTCCCTACCATACCCGCCCGCTGGAATCCTCCAATGGCCTATCTCTAGTTGTTCCCGCCTAATCTGGAAAAAGAAAATCGGTTGACTCCACCTTCTCCGACCTAGGTTCTTGTATATGAGAAAAAACCACACATCTATTTTTATAGGAAAAGAATGTATTCTGTTTGGGGGGGGGGGGGCATGAAACTTTGTATAAGTTGTTGGCACAATAGTTAAGTGCCATGTTACTGAAGTGAACTATTCCATTTGTCTTCCAGTAAACAATGGTATGGGAAGTGATTGTCGTTGCTTAAGTGGACATCGTCCACTGAAGTGTAGTGCAGGCTTTAAAATCCTGCCCTCTATAACGTCTGCTCTGTTTGAGTAAAACCTGTTGATTATTGCCATTGTCAAAAACATTATTTTTGATCTGGGACTTTGCAGATTGAGAGAGAGTTGTGTTCTTCGTCAGCTGAATTTGAAGATTTTGTTCTTCAGTTTATGGACCGGTGAGTAGACTTCTCAAAACATGGCACATGGTTTGATAATCAGTTTATTTTCTTTTTAAAAAGTATTCTTTGTGATTTTTGTTGCAGATGTTTTGCTCTTATAGACAGCAGTACACTTGAACAAACGAGAGAAGAAACTGAAACAGAAAAGATGACCCACTTGGAGAGTTTGGTGGAGTTAGGACTATCTTCCACTTTCAGTACCATCCTCGCACAGTGTTCCAAAGACATATTTAAGGTATACACAGCATGTTTTTATTTTGCTTTTGTGAATCAATGACATTTTATAAAACATAACTTGTAAGGTTTTGTGATCATTTAGATGGTTGAAAGAGTCCTAATTGAACAGGAAAAAGCAGAAGTAATACAGTGGTTTCTTTGTAATTTCAAAGCATGTTTAACAGTATTTGACATCTCCTTGGACCAACTTACGAATAAATTAATCTAAGGCTACTTAACCATTAGATGTTTCAATTTAGTGCGACTGTCTAGTCAATGTATGCTTCCTTATGAAATGGGCTAGGGAACAAATGTCTTTATTTGGATATTGTCATCAAGCAGAGTTACGTACCCCATATTGTATGCTGAATATGTCAATTTGTTGCATCCTGGAGGACAATTGGAAGTGATTGCATTAATATTGACTATTGTATTATCAATAGATTATTCACTGCTTATAGCGTCTGTTTTTTAAAAACATTTAACTGTTTAGACTATTGAGTGCCCACCCCTCCCAGTACTGGGAGTGCTGGGTCAAAACAAAGTTCTGCCTGGGAGTCCCTAGGACGAAGAGAATTTTAGAGCTACCCATACAAAAATATTATTTAAGCATGCCCGGTGGCAAAATAAGACAACTTTTTAAGTTTAATGTATATACCTGCAGGATCTATGTGATTACTGTGAAAAGAAAAGCCCAATTTAAAATTGCCATTTTTTTTCTCGCCAACATTTCCCTGCAATTATATGCTAGGGAGACCCGCCCCCCTCTGCCCCCCCGCCTTTGCCCTCCCCACCCTCCAATATTCCAGTTATATTTTTTTATAGCCCTAAACCTCCTACCCCCTGTAAAGACTGGAGCGCGGTATCTGTACTCCTGCCCTCTATATGGCAGAGTAGAAGCACAAAGCACCCCTGCCAAGGTTCTGTATATGGTAGATGTGGACAAGCAACTAAGGCTTAAGCTCTCAGGAGGGGATGCAGGCTGGTTCTGTAGTACTGTGTAGTCCCCAAGCCCCCACCAAGGAATGTCCGCACACTGTTATGTGCTAACACAGTTCTTTATTTAAAAGTAAGGTTCAAGATATATACATCAATTAATAACACACTTTGTACTCTGGCAATTCTAATATGGCAAATATATACAATGGCTATGTGGTACCACTCTTAGCTATTGATTCCTTTAAAATGCATCAACTACTGACACTTATAATGGCATACAAATCATGCAGCAATGGGTAACAGCATAGATCATAGATAGGAAGGCAAGTTAGGTTAAATAATGACAGAATGCTTTCTCAAGCTACCTAGATGCAGTTCTGGGTGAGTATCCCCCCACCTGGGCAAATAAAACGTATAAACAAACTCAGTCCATCAATGTTTAAATAGTCTTGTTTCCTCGTCAAAGCGGTCAGCCACCCCAATGTACCTGAGCTGCTTCGATGGTTCCTCGACTGATCCCTCAAGAGTGGACTTCCTTTAAAGCAAGAGCCACAGGTTGTCGAGATTCCTTGAAGAAAATTGAAAACATGCGTCGTGACTGCAGCTTCGACCTGCGCAGTGCTCTTCGACGATCGTGGAAGTCCTGTGAAGATGAGGCGTGCGGTCCAGCTCGACGCAAAGAGTTTGGTGCCGCAAAGAAGACTCAGTGATGGATGTAGGCCCAGCAGCGGGTGTTGGGAGACGCTTCGGCGGCCGTCTGGCCTGTTGGTACTGCTGCCGCAGCACCTACCTCAGGATAGCTTCGGGGATCGGGACTCGACCACGGGCTGGACTTCGGATCTTCACTAAGTCAGTGTCTTTGTTGGTTTCTGGTGGCGGGAAACCCACCGGTGGACTTTCCTCGGTAACCAACAACCTGGACTTTCTCCGGTGGGACAAAACGATCCACTGTGATTGCAAGGGAGCCTTTCGTTCAAATGTTCTTAGGCAAAGGTGGAGTGTTACAGTTCTGGTCGTCGAGCAGCACGGCGTCAAGCTGTCCCCGCTTCTGGGCAACACGACTAAACTAGGTGCCAGCAGTTACGGAAATCCTCTGAACCCCGGTCGACGGCGATGGACTTCGATGGCCTCGAGGTCCTGGTGTTTAACTTCAAGATTCTCGGTGGACCCCTTTTCCGGTCGACAGCCTTTCGGGTCTGACTTACAGGGTAACTCTATGAAGATCAACTTTTGCACAATGTTCCCTCGTAGCTCGGGGAGAGATCTCCTAGCCAGGTCCTCTCTCGGGTCAGTCTTCGACAATCTCGACAGCTTTTAGATTTAGTCAAAGGAAAGCAGCAGCAATTTTTCTTCCTCCAGCTGGGCTTCAAGGATGCTTCAAGTTTCAATTTCAGTTTCTGAACACATTGCCGAGAGGTCCCCAGATATACACATCTGTCCCTCATTCACTCAGTCAGCCAATCACACAGAAGGGCATTCATGCAGGCAGGCAGTCAATCAGGCTCACAGGCATTCAGGCTATTCACTTCCACCCAGACACCCATAACAAGGAATTTGGATTGGTGCACGCACCCAGCCTTTCAGCACATCACACTGCATTCATGCCCGTTTCAGGCAGGGCTGTCATTGTGTCTCACACACACACAGAAACCAGACACCCATAACATAAAATGCATATTGGTCACACACACTATTCACACAGGACCCACTCCAAGGGTGTACCCACAACATACAATCACTGGGAAGGCTCCAGCCAGTCTGGCCTGGACTTCCCCACAATACCATATATGGTTCTTCCACCCAACAGCCACTCAGGGGAAGGGACAGAATCAGGGCTTCCCAGTACTTTGGGGAAACAAGGTAACAGGCGATAAAAACTAAGAGACCACAGGGGTCATCTTGCCTTCTATAAGTAATCCACTGATTCCAATGGCAGGGCCTGGGTATCCCAATACTCGGAGCACCTGTCAAATTCAGCATGGTGCTGCCACCAGCCCATACCCTTCTCTGTGGGCAACACACAGGTGCCGAAAAACATTCACTAGGGGTACAGGGTTGTACCCCCACCCATGGGTTCAATAAGGGTATCCCAAGGGTCTCTGTTCACCCTGACCAAAAGAGGAAGAGTTGCACTGCCAGGATTCCCAACTGGACTCCTGTGCGTAAAACACAGAACACACATGATAGGGGGGTACAGGACAAGGAAATGGAGGCCCTGTCCCTCCAATGCATTTCCAGCAATATCCCCCCATCCCCCCCCAACGCCCCCTCACTCACATATAATTGCAGGGAAATCTGCCCCTCCAAATTCTGCATTTTTACATTCTGTATCTTGGTCCTCTCAGTAATTGACTGATAACTCACGTGTGTGTGTGTGTGTGTGTGTGTGTGTGTGTGTGTGTGTGTGTGTGTGTGTGTGTGTGTGTGTGTGTGTGTGTGTGTGTGTGCGTCTCTATATATTTTTCTGAGGCTTGTGGATCTTCTTAGATCACATTCTCTGCATAGTCTGACATCTAGTGGTAGTCACGGGGTATTACAAGATTTGTTTTTGAAACTCAAACGGACGTCGAAAGGGTGTGTTACTAATACTATCCCTAGTGTGACGTGTACTGTACCCATGGTCCTTCATGTGTCGAGGTCCCTCAGATTGTTTCTTTCCGCCATCGTAGTTGGTCTCAAGTTACAGAGTACCTTTCCAAGCTGATACCTTAGACTAGTTAAATGTTTGTTCGTAGACTTCTCTCTTTCTTTCTTTATTGTCCGCTTTTGCTGCATGGTCATCCAACTGCTCAACGGCCTTCGGACAACTTCTTTGTCGCTGACTGGACTGAATCGACAACTAGACGAGGCCTTCATGGGCCTCTTCGGGCTTCAGCCCTTAGAGTAGGAAGTGAGGGGGGGGGGAGTCCTCGTACTGACTTCTTTTAGAGAATTCATATTGTGCCACCCCCTTTAAGTTTTTATCGCCTAACTGCTCTTTCCATTTATAATGGACAAAACCCCTTTTACATTTTGACCTACCTGCCGTAGAAAATTCCCATGGCAACACACGCAGGGAGTGTGCAATTACTGTCTCTCTAGGGTCCTGCATACTTTTCTGCCAGAAAACTCTCAAAGATCGTCACTTCAAGCGCTGGGCCATCCGTGCAATGCAGGCTGAAGCCTCCATCGACGTGACGTCCAGCAAAGGCAGTATCAGTGTGCTTAGTGACGCTGAAGTCAACCGGAGTATGTCAGAACCCCATGTGTTGGCCCACAACTCCAATAAGCAGGCTGGCTGCTCTGTGATGGATATGACACCCGGCGGCCATAGCACACACACGACCAAGAACATTAAGCACATAGCCCACGGCAGACATTCGATGAAATCGAGCGTCTGGGCCCATGCCGTGTCTGCAGGAAAAAATAAACTCTAGATCTTCCCTGTCCTCTGGGCCATCGCTTACTCTTTCGCCTCAAGATAGGCCTCTGAAACCGGTCCGCAAAGTCAGTTTGGACACTGCGCACAAAAAGGCACTCCTTTTGCGCGCCGAAAAGCAGGCGCTGAAAGGCGCATCAGTGTCCCCTGAGCATATGCCAAAAATGCAAGAACTAATTAAAAAAACACGTCCCTGCTACCCTGTTAAAGACAAAGGCACTAAAAAAAATAGAAATCCTCTATGTCTTTGTCCTCCAAAAGCACTCATGTTGTTGATTCTTCCTACCCTGTAGACAAACTCTCGGGGGCTATGCATCACAAGGACCAGACAACCTCCCAAACCACCCCTACCCTTTCAGGCCATGTGGTTGAAATGGTTCCAGAACTCCTAAAATCTCAATCATTAAGCACCATTCAGGTGTTTAATAATTGAGATTTTAGGGGTTCTGGAACCCCTTCAACCTGGTGTTCCAAGTCATCCCACTTGTTGCAGCCATAACTAGCTAGGAGTTTAGTGTTATTTGCATTGCAGAGGCCAAGCAGGTATCAAACTGCAGCCTCAAAAATTATCTTGATGCAGCAGACAATGCAGGCTGCATCATCGCAGAAGGCACACTCATCAAGCGCCACACCTGGTTCAGACAGCCTGGTTTTAAGTTAGAAACTAGGGCCACCCTCCTTAACGTGCCAGGGGAACCTAATGTACTTTTCGGTAAGGCTGTCGAAGACACCCTTAAGAGCGCAAAAGAGGACTATGACACTCTTAAATCCCTCGTCCAATTAACAAACATATGCTACGTAGAGCAGGGTCAGGGTTCATAGGACTCCTCCGGATACACTCAGGGCAGACAGTCTTCATCTTGGGGCCCACCTCAAGGTCAATCTTCCTCTTCTGGTTTTCAAAGAGGAAATAAAAGATCCAGAGGAAGAGGCAGAACTTCACCTGGGAGAGGCTCCACCCCAGCCAAACAATGATGCACTGCTGCAGGTCCCCTCCCATGCCACCCCAGTAGTAGGTCGAATTTCACACACTTATCCCCTCCCATGTGTGGGTAATGTCAGACAAGTGGGTGTTGTCCACCGTGGCAGGTGGGTATTGCATCAAACTGTTACAAAAGCTTACTCAACTGACATAGAAAGATGATGCCAGAAGAACGGTGCATACTGTGCATACCTAACCTCTCAACATGTTCCAGGGGAACTCAATTATTTGGCAGATACTCTAAGCAGATACCCTCTACCAGAAGAACACGAGTGGCAACTCAACAGATATTCTAAATGGAATATTCTACCACATTAGGCCTAAACGCACAATGCCCAGACTTTGCATCCAGGTTTCCCCAACCAGGATACAAGGGCACCGCCCTGTGGATGAACTGGTCAGGGAATTTAGCTTACGCTTTTCCCCCAAAACTACTCCTGAGCAGGATAGTGCACAAGATGCACGTGGAACAAATGAGTCTAATCCTGGTGGCTCCTATGTGGGCGAGACAACCTTGGTTTTTACATCTGCTCAAACTGACAATGTGTGACCCAATCAAGCTCCCGTGCCCCTACAACATGCTAACACAACACAAGGGAGCATCCCTCCACCCTTGGCCTCAGTGTATGAGCTTGGCAGCCTGGATCCTGAAGTCATAGAATTCAGCCACTTAAATATTCCACAAAGGTGTATGGATATCCTAAAGGAGGCATGGAAACCCAACACCAGACACTTAAAACCAATAAAAATGTTTTTTTAAAACATTGTATATTTGAACATACAGTAATACCCCTCCCACCCCCCCGCCCCAAATTCTCCCCCGCCCCCCTCGGTGGTGTACAGTTCTGTTCTTTTCAGTGTCTGGTTGGTCTTATACATGTCCAGTATTCTAATATTGTGTGGACACCATTGCATCATGTAGTCACTTTGGAGATCAGTTATGATTTGTCCCCAAACGGTCTGAAAAGTTTCTGGTGATCCTTGAAGTTTGTAGGTTACCCATTCCAGGGACACAATATGCTATACTTTCTGAAGCCATTCGTAGATCGTAGGCAGTGATTTCTGCTTCCACTGTCGGGCAATTGTTAGCCATGCCGCTATTACAGGATCATAAATCCCCTTCTTAGTGATTTAGTATGTTTCCCCAGTTCTGGTTTCCACAATCCCGCCATCCAAACCCTGTCTTGGAGTTGATCCATTCCTGGTATTATTCTCCCCACCTGGTTCTTCACCTCCCCTCAGAATTGTTGCAGATTTGGACAGCTCCACCAAATATGCTTCCAGTCCCCCTTCAAGGCACACCCCCGCCAACATTTGTCCTGGTTAGTGAATACATTGCATGGAGCCTTTCAGGTATATAATGCAATTGTAGCAATACCTTTTGCTACATCTCCTTCACTTGCACTGCGCGTGTCAATTTTGGTATCATGCCCCATACAAATTCCCACTTTTTCCTTGTGATAGACTTCCCCAGTGTGTTTTCCAACCGCTTCATATAATTCCATTGAACCTCTTCCCTCTGATCATTCAAGAACCTATAAAGATTCGAGACTAGTTTTCTCGAACCGGTCTATTGTCATGTATACCTCAAAGGGTGTCAATTGCCGAGTGGATGTGACCCAGTTTATAAATTGGTTGTACTTAAAATCATCCTTGTTCGTTAACCCTAGGGTCTGTTTACATTCGTGAAACGTCAATACCTTTTGTCCCTGGTACAAATCCCTAACCATGCAACACCCTGCCTCCTCCCATTTTTTTTTTTTATAAGTTTTGTCCCATCCCTGTTTGGAAGTCTGGGTTCTCAAACATTGGGAAGAACGTTGAGGGGAGCATTGTTAAAGCACCTCTTTTAATCGCCCTATCCCACACCTCAACCCCCACTCCCATCACCTCACTTATTTTGATGTTTGGGCGCCTATATTGACCCCTCAGTCATAACATGCACGGGAGTGGGGACCCAGCTACCGCCCTCTCTTGCTTGCTCTGTTTTAATTTGTTTTATCACGCGACAAATTATCAGGTAAGTCATTCAATTTCTTTTCCTATTTAAAGTTACCTTCTTTGTAAATATAGCATAACTTGCCCTCTAAAAATTCTTTATATTCCCTCATAAGGTGGCTGCCCCTAGATAGGGCTGGTGGACCGCTTATCTCGGGTGAGGGGATAGATCAAAAACTTGTCCTATAGCTATTCCATCAGTCACTACTGTTTTTTATCTAAAAGGCACACTTTAAACATAACTCGTGTATCGCAGGTGGAGTCTAATTACTTTATTCTTTTCCCTTGCTCGGCAACTAAAAAGACAAACAAACAAGAATTATGTATCTGAAAATACTCTCATTGGATAGTGAACCATTCTAAATCACTTTCCCAACTTGACATTACCTAAGGTAGTGTACTCAAAATGTTGTTTTTTTTGGCAAGAGTTCTGTTATCTACTTGCAGGGACCTTGGGGCCATCCCAGTGTTAGCGAGAATTCTCTGTTTAGGCTGAATTTCCTAACCTAGTGAGTCCCCCAGCAGCTTTGCTGGATTTCTGGATGGAGTTTTTTTTCTCCTGCCAAGAGTGAGTCTCTTTTTCTCACAATCTTGGACATGATTTGAGGGGTTCCTTTGACTGTTAATGTGTTTTATGGGCTATGGGGTCTTTTACTCCATAGGGTCTCGTGTTTTTACTATGTGTGTTACACAGCACCCTCAGTGCAGTGACACAGGGGTATCATAGTGACACCCCACCATAGACTCCATACCCTGGGACTGACTACTGTCTCCCAGGGCATGTAAAGTCACCATTGGCTTTACTAGTCCCAAATTATGGACAGAAACCAGTACAAACCATCTTATTGTGGACGTACTGGTTGGGGCAATTCGATTGCCCCAGGGTCTGTTATTCGAGGGGGCACGTCTCCGTCCCCCCTGATCGAGTTTTGGTTGGTGGCAGTGGATACTACTTTTTATATTCGACCACGAATATATCTCCATGGGATTTTCCCATTGTTCGAGGCTAGCAACTTTAATTATTTAATTCTCATAGCCTCGAACATACCGCCGGTTTATTTATTTAATATTAATTTGCCGGTTGGTATTTTTTGCCTGAACGCGATTATAAAATGGCATTTGTGTTCTCTTCTGTGACTCCAACCCAAGTCGAGCCCTTTGTTCCACTTTTTGGTGGGCTTCTCCACAGAAGCCTCCAAAAGTGGTGCCACTCTGTCTGCGTACCACAGGGAGCGTGGGAGGGGGGTTTAGGCACCCTGGACTGAGTTACTTTGGTAACTCAGGTCTGTGATTGGCCCAAGTGGTGAGTCGGCCGGCTCACCACTTAGCATGTTTGATTGACAGCTAGGCTGAGTGAATGGGGGTGTGCTGCATAAAAGCAGGGCTTTTGGGACTGGAACTTCAGAAGTCGCCACAGGACCTGAAAATCCGACGAGGGAGAAGCTGAGCCGACTTGCTACGACGACACCACCGGTGGAGCCCTGCGGAACCGACTCGCCACTTCCTAACGACGGAGAAGATCTCCCGGCTGGAGAGTCTTCTTCCCCTGACTGGTGGGCACAACCAGTTTACCTTCTTTTTCTCGCATCCCAGGACGTCTTGTGGTCGAATTGCCCGTTCCAAGCACCCCGGCAACCGGATAGCCACTTACCACTGGACCGCGAATAAAAGGACCGCTCCTTTTAACTGAGAACTCCGCGGCTGTTTTCTTCCCTGGCAGTGCAACGGACTCCTGTCTTCCTCCCCGACGAGATCCTCTCTTCCCCCGGACGAAGCACCGACTTGCATCCGCTGCCAGGAACAACTGACCCCGCTGGAGTATTCTCACCACTTTAAGGTACCGTGTCCGCCAGGCCTCCCTTTCTAAAGATTGCTACAAGGTAATAATAATCCCTTAACCTTCTGGACTGGGCTGGCCGCCTTGACCCTCTAACTGGTCCCTTTCTTTTGGTCCAACTCTTTCTGAACTGATTGCGAGACTTTTGGTCACTTTTGAACCGTGTGACCTTGGACACATTTCGACCGGAGCCTCTTAAAGTGGGTCCGGCCTTGTTAACTTTGACTTTACGGTTTTAACCTGCCTTCTTCTCCTACTGTGAAGTGTTGGGATCTGTTTCTATCTTTGCTCTGCCTTTCTCTCCCTTTTAAACCGATTGATTAGAGTGCCATCTTCGTTAAGCGCTCACCGCTGTCTGAAAATAAGTGTTGCTTTACTTAAGACTTGTCTAATCGTTGAAGGGAGTGTATATCTTTTAGTGACCGTGTTTTTGAACTGCTTGATATTAGTGCCAGTGTGTTTTATTAGATGTGGTTTTAAATAAATAATTATATCTTTTACACCAAGCTCTGGTCAGTGTTTGCTTGTTCTACTGTGTTCTTTTGACCTATTGTGAATACTCTGTATACTACCTAACTCTTCTTGAGGGAAGTCTGACTGCTCAGCCACAGCTACCAAGTGAATCTGTGTGGTACAGACTGCTACCAAGTGGGTTTACTGCCAAACACCTGTAGTCTTAAATCTTTTGCAGTGGTCCCAGAGGGAACTGCACAGGTTTCTGCCTAACACCCAGTGGTCCTTAATTTATGACAAGGTCCAGCCTTGTTTAGATGAAATGTTTGGGTCGGCCTCTATACTATATCGGGGTTTTCTGTCAAATTTAGTAATTCCGACTTTGAATGGATTGTTTTCAACGTATTCCTCATCTTTGACATGTATTGTCTGCAGCTCGGCTGCTTTGGACATTTTACGGCAGAGGGCTCTCTGCGTCGATGGAATTGGGTCGATGTCCCTCGAAGGCCTCCGTCGAGGGTGACGTCCTCGGATGTTATAAGTAGCAAGCACGGCACCCGTTGCCTCAGTTCCGTTTTTTCCGCAAATTGTTTGCTTCCTGAAACTCTGCACGCCTCGTACTGTCTAGTATATGCTGTGAAGTTCTTAGATATGTTTTCGTCTTCCACTCCGATGACACCTCGTTCCGGGTTCAAGAAATGCCGGGACTGCGGATACAAGATGTCCATCACGGATCCGCATTGTGTCTGCCTGTGGTGCCTCGGTGGGGGCCATGACACGGATACGTGCTCCAAGGCCCAGTCAAAGACTGGAACGGCCTTGCGGGAACGTAAGGGGAAGCTCAGGGTAGGCAAGGTGTCCAAGCCCCATAAGCCCTGACTTGCTGGGCCTTGGACCTATGAGTCGAGAGGTGACTCTCCTCCGAGGCAGATGGCAAAGCGTTCAAGGTCCAGGAGTGGTTCCTGCCACTCTTCCTCCTCATCGAAGCGGTCAAGGAGAAGGCAACGCCGCTCGCCTTCCTCGTCATCTTCAGGTGGCATGCCCTAGAGGGTGAGTTGCCCGTCCAAACATTTGTCGCCCGCTGAGTGGGAAGCTTTCCGCATGGAAATGCTTAGAATTTTTGAAAAGCAGGGAAAGGCCCCGTCTGCACCTTCTGTTGAAGCCGGCAGGGAATGGTCTCTACCGGATACTCGTGTGCCCTCACACCCGGGTAAACGGTGAGATCTTTATCGGGAGCCTTCGAGCCTTCGTTCGGACAAGGTTGCTAAGGATCACTCAATACGTGATGCAAGATCACGGTCTTCATCTCCATCGAAACCCTCAGTGCCATCAAAGCCGTCAACGGCATCGGTGCCACGCCAGTCGATAGTTCCTGTTGGGTACTCCACCCCGATCAGACCCTAGATGCCTTCGCAGTCGTTGCCAAATTTTCCGGCGCAACCCCTGGTAACGGTTGAACCTCCTAAAAAGGCAGTGTCTGTGTCGAATTAGTCGACTTTGAAGCCTCTGGCTGCGATACCTGAGAAAAGTTGTACTCCCCTACCAAAGAGCCACCTCCATTTTTGAGGAACATCATTCTGATAAGGGTGTGGCTTCTTTTGGTTTCCAGTTTGGGACCCCTAATATGCCAGAATGCCTCATCTCGGAGGAGAGTAGGATGCAGGATGTTTGTGATATCTTGCATAATGCAAGTGGAATTGACACTTCTCCTGAGCTGGTGGGTTCCTAGTGATAGTTTCGAATGCCATAGTTTCGAATAAAAATGCATCGAAAAAATGCATTAAAAAAAATGTTTAATGGTGGGGGGGTACCCCAACCCCTGTTTTTTTTACCCCTTAACACCCATTTTAGTAAAAAAAAAAACTTTACCTACAAAATAAATCTTTTTTTCAATGCATTTTTTTCTAAACTTTTGTCATTCGAAACTGTTTCCGAAACGATGCCTGGATACCAGCTGGAGTACGGCAGACCAGATCCTGGAGAGCATGCCTACTCCTCTTACAGACGCCTTAAGTCGAAAGTTGTGGAGTATTTGGGCTGGTCCAGGCCTACTACCCATTATGATCAGCATGACCTTAAGGACATTTTGGACCAGGGTCCTCCTACAGATCCCATATTGCCATTTCATGCGGCTCTGCAGAACAGGGTGGCCAAAAATTGTGAAATACCGGAAAGTAATCTGGCGGTGAACAAGTCTCTGACAAGAAAATACTGCCCCTCCAGTAGTGACCCCGGCTATCTGTCATCTCACCCACTCCTGAGTGTCTGGTGGTCCAGGCAGCCACGGCTACCTTGAAGCAGGCTGCGTACCCAACCATCCCTCCAGGTAGGGACGACAATCGCGTGGATGGATGGGCGCGCAAGGTATTTTCGGCTAGGAGTATTGCGTTGAAGGCAGCCAACTCCTCTTGTGCCTTGGAAAGATTCTGGTACACTCTGTGGGATTGCATATTTATGGTGGGCGAGCATATTCCCGAAGGGGAAAAAAGGGAGGGTTTGCTGGCTCTCGTTAAGGAGGCCATGTGTGAATCCCTTCAGTCCGGGTTGGACGTTGCAGACAGTGTCAGCAGGTACATGGCTACGAGCACCGTGATACGTATGATATGACATTTATAATGCGCCTATACACAAGTGTTGCAAGGCGCGACAAGGCAAGCGAGGGGGAACACGGACAGCGATCTTACTAGGCCTGGTGTCATTCAGATTGCGCAAGTACAAGGGAAGGGGGGAAGAAGATAAGGGCGTGGGTAGGGGGCAGGGAAAGTGCTGTACGTGGGATAATAAAATAACAAGATGAATAAAAAAATAAAATGGACAGCTAGTGGCAAGTGCAGGGTGAGTGCAGACATAAGTGCTCGTGGGGGGACTATAGGGATACAGAAAACAGTCCCCAGGTGCAGGGGTTGCCAGGGAGGCAATGCAGGCGTGCAACTGGCAGGGCTTGGGCCCGAGATCAGATGGGTGGCCAGGTTACCAGTGCAGTATCAGCCAGGACTTCAGCAGGGGAGAGGGGGAGAGAAAGCAGAAGCAAAGAGGAAGGTTTTAAGGTGCTTTAAGATAAGTGAAGATGGTTCTCCTCAAGTTTCAGGGAGACAAGGAGGCTGTTCCAAAGAGAGGCCCCAGCTGAAGAGAGAGATCTACCACCAACTCTTTGCTTGGAGAAGCGACTGACCCTGAGGGAGTTGGAGGCAGATGAGCGAAGAGCTCGAGAGGGAAGATATTTAGGAAGAGAGAGTTGAAGGTATTGAGTCCCCAGGCCCCAGAAGGCCTTGTGGATGATGCAGAGGGTTTTGAACTTAATCCTTGCAGCCACTGGAAGCCAGTGCAGAGATTTCAGTCCTGAGAGATACGATCCCTGGGCTTGAAGCCAAGGACAAGTCTTGCAGTCCTGTTCTGGATGAGTTGCTGAGGGCGCAGAGTAGAAGCAGGCAGATTCAGAAAGAGGCTGTTGCAATAGTTCAGCCTAGCGAGAACCAGAGCTCTGGAGACAGTGAGCTTCTGGGGAAGGAGAGGAAAGGAAGAATACATCTGAGGAGGTGCAGCTGGTAGTGTGACTTCTTAGAGATGTCAGAGATGTGAGGAGAGAAAGAGAGTGTGGATTCGAAGATGACCCTGAGGTTTTTAGCCTTGCAGGTGGGAGCAGGAAGAGGGCCAAGAGAGGCCGGCCAGAGAGCTACAGGAAAGGAGGGAGTGGGTATGCCGATGAAGAGAATCTTACTGGCACCAAGGCAGAGGTCATTGGCGGCACACCCCTCATGGATAGCAGACAGACAGTCCGAGATGGGGGAAGGAGAAGAGGTGGCTGAAGGTAGCCTGAAAATGAGCAGAGTGTCATCCGCATAGCACTGAAAATTGGGCAGAGAGCGGCAATGCTGTGGGCAAGGAGTGCCAGGTATTGGTTGAACTTCCAGGGAGAGGGGTTAGACCCTTGGGGGACACCACAGGTAGAGAAGAAGATACCGGAGAGGAAGGACCCAAGTTGGACCTGGGAGGGTCGGTCAGAGAGGAAGGAAGTCGGCCATGCCAGGGCCTGACCGGTGATACCTAGGTTATCAGAGACAATTTAGCTGGATGGCATTGTTGACAGTGTCAAAGGCAGAAGAGAGATCAAGCAAGATGAGGACACAGGGGGTGTTAGAGTCAAGGTTGGAGAACAGGTCTTCACGGATGTTCAGGAGAGCAGTTTCCGTGCTTCTGGCAGCTCTGAAGCCAGAATGATGCTCATGAAGACAGCCAACATATTCAGTGTGGAGATTAAGCTGGGAGATGGCCAGTTTCTCCAGGAGCTTGCTCAGGAAGGGAGTGATGGAGATTGGGCGATAGTTAGCCGGGCAGGAGGGATCGGCAGAGGGTTTCTTAAGAGGGTGCACAAGGGAGTGCTTCAGGGGGGATGGGAAGACTCCAGTGGCAAAGGAGTGGTTGCAGAAGTCAGCCAGGGCAGGAGCAAGGGTGTCGATGTGGTCATTGATGGTTTTGGAGGAACAGGGATGAACCTGTTTTGACGACGTTTATAGATCAGACTGGTCTAGAAAACTCATCTGCGGAGAACAGGGGAAAAGCAGAGGAGGAAGGAGGTAGGAGAGGTGTCTGCAGAAGGGTGAGAGGAAGAGCGGGGAGTATAGGGAGGGAGGGGAGAAAATGAGTGAGGACAGGATGTCCTGAGTTTTAGAGACGGAGTGCGAAGCCTGTGCCATGTAGAGGGCCTGGGAAGGGACAGAAGAGGTAGAGACTGTGACAAGATTGGCCAGTTCCTTGCAGATTTTAAATAGTTCAGCCGGGTTGTTAGATGCCACCGTGACGCAGGATTGGATAGGAGCTCTCTTCTTGGTGAGGACAGAGAGCCGGTATTGCCTTTGGAGCAGGCAGCCGGCCATTTTGTCAGAGGATGTACAAGAAGCAAGCCATTTCCTCTCGGCCACCCTGCACTTGTGTTTAAGGGTGACGAGGTCTGAGTCTTACCAGGAGTTGCACTTTGCTTTGGGCTTCAGGTGGATCTTCTTGACTGGGGTAAGGATATCAAGAGTATCAGATATAGCAGAGTGGAGCGTGGAGAGGGCTGTGTCAGGGTGAGAGTCAGCCAAAGGGGGACGGGCGGGTGAGATAGTGGCAGTGAAAGTCTCAACTGATACGCGCTTCAGGGTCGGATGACTGAGAAGGTGGGTGGCAGTGATGATCGTGGCTTGGCCTGTGGGGTAGCGAGGGTGAGATAGGAGGAAATGAGAATGTGATCACTCTAGGAGAGAGGAGTGGTGAGAGGGACGGAAAGGGGAAGGTCCGAGGTGATCAAAACATCCAGAGGTTGCCCTGCAGAGTGAGTCAGACAAGAGGGAGAATAGTGAGTGAGAGAGAGTCGCAGAGATCGCGAAAGAGTCCAGAGGGAGGACAGGAGGCATCCAGATGGATGTTGAAGTCTCCAAAAAGGAGGAGTTGAGTGATCGAGGCCAGGAGTGAGGAGGAGAGATCCTCCCACTCAGAGAGGAAGGAGGAAATCTGACCAGGTGGCCGATGGATAGTAGCCACAGTAAGAGAAAGGCTAGGGGAGAGAGAGAGAGAGAGCCTGCAGACGAGACATTCAAAAGAGGAGTAAGCCTGTGTAGGAATGGGAGGCTGGAATCTACTCGGGGAAGATCAGGGCTACACCCCCTTTGGAGCGGTTGGACCTGGTCACGGAGAGGATCTTGTAGCTGTCAGGGATGAGTGTGTCAAAGCTTGTGACAGAGCTGGCTGTGAACCATGTCTCGGTGAGACAGAGGACATCGAGGTCAAGTTCTCCCAGGAGGCGGCAGATGGCGGAGACTGTTTGACAGCTGAGTGAGATTTAAGAGTGCTGCCTCCTCCTCAGCTACCTTGCCCTCTCATTCCCTCTCTGCCCCCCCACCCCTCAGGCTCCTTCCACACCTCCGTGAAGTGTACCTCTGATCTGCACCCCTCCCCGGAAGTCCTTCAAGGATGGCAACCTTCCGGGGAGGGGTACAGATCAGAGGTACACTTCGCGGAGGTGTGGAAGGAGCCTGAGGGGTGGGGGGGCAGAGAGGGAATGAGAGGGCAAGGTAGCTGAGGAGGAGGCAGCAGGGGCAGGCGAGGAGGCCGGGTGAGGGGGGAGAGGGGACAGCAGGAGAAGGAAGGAAATTGATGAGGCGGGGGAAGCGTCTATCAAAGAGGTGAAGGTTGGGCTTTCATTCCATCGACAGCCAAAGCATCTAATGCCATACCAACCAAAAAAAAGCATCAAATGCATTTTTTTCATTTTCTTTTTTAATGGGGGTTCCCCCCAAACCCACCTTTTTGAACCTTTAAAACCCATTTTTATTAAACTATACTCTTTACCAGCTAAAAAAAAAATGCATTAGATGCTTTATTTTTTTAGATGCTTTTTTTTAGATGGTTTGGCTGTCGATGCTTTGGTTGTCAATACAATGACCGGATACCTCTGAGGGCCTTGGACCAGGACAGTCCCATCTGAATAAACATTAATGATGACCTTGGAGGAATGGAAGGAGGCCAGGAGGGCATCCCACCGGGTGCAGCCATTAATGGGAGAAGAGAAGAAAGGAGAGAGCACAGAGACCATATGTACGGTTCATAGGTCTGGCCAGGGAACGACAAAGAGGATGTTGGTGAGAGTTTCCTTGGAGGAGGCACTGGTATAGGTGTCAGCGATAGGGATGCCTGGGTTGGAGACCACGATATTGTTTTTTAAACTTCTTCCTACCAGATTTCATGACGAGGGCAGGATAGTCAATAGAGAAGCAGTTATAAAAGATAGGAGAGACAGAGAGCACCATAGAGTAGGAGGGAAGAGGGGAACACTAGGGAAGGACACAGGGCTGGGTGCAAGCAGACTAGACAGGGAGAGGCAAAAAGGTTGAGCAGTAGGACAAGATGACAACACTCAGGATTAAAGAACTATCCAAATGCAAGTTTTAAGACGGTGGGAAAAACCACCCAAGTTTGAGAATCCTGAATAGAGGGAGAAAGGCCTAGGTTTCACAATACAATTTTAAATACTGATACAGTGCAAATTATAAACAACAGATTTGCGTGGCTGCGGAAGTCAGGTTTTGCACCGCATGTGCAGCCTAGACTTCAGAACATGCCATTTGACAGGTCTCACCTTTTTGACTGCAAGGCTGACGAGAGCCATGAGAAGCCGCAGACCTCTGAGGCAGCTGCCAAGTCTTTGGGCGCCGCTGTCAGGCAGCCTCAGCCTTTTCGTCCTAGCGGACAGCGTTGGAGGGGTAGATCTTTTTGCTACTACTCCTCATTTGGAAGGGCGAGAGGAATGGCCAGTCAAAGAGGCCAACATAAGTTTCCTCGTGGTGGACGAGGTAGAGGTGCCAAAACCGCTACAGCAGCAGCTCTTTGCCATCAGGCTCTGCTACTGCCGCTTCAAAACCGCTCTGAGGCCTTCAGTCACAGCTCACCGGTGGGGGGCATTCTGTCTCATCATCTAGAAGAATGGCGAGCCATTACTTCGGATGCTTGGGCTCTGGAAACAATAGCCCAGGGGTACTGCCTTCCTTTTCTACGGAGACCTAACGACAATCCACCAGAAGTACTCTTTGGGGTTCCAGATCCGCTCCTTGCGCAAGAAATATTAACCCTGCTAGAGAAAGGCGCTATAGAACCAGTGCCTGTAGCGGAGAGGAACAAGAGCTGGTACTCCCCTTATTTTTTGATTCCCAAGGAGGACGGGCGACTGAGACCCATCTTGGACTTGAGATACTGGAACAAGTTCCTCGGGAAGGACAAATTCAACATGGTTACTCTTTCTCAGATCCTTCAAGTACTCCAACTTCTGGATTGGTTGGTGTCATTGGACCTTCAGGATGCTTATTTTCATGTGCAGATCCAGCTCAAGCACAGGAAATACCTGATGTTTGCCCTTGGCGGCTCGCACTATCAGTTTCTAGTCCTGCCATTCGGGTTGACCTCTGCCCGAGGGTCTTCACCAAAATGATTGTGGTAGCGGCAGCACATCTCAGGAGAGGGGGGGGGGATTCTCGTCTACCCCTACCTGGACGATTGGCTGCTCAGGGCACGTTCTCCCGAACAATCCTTGGATCATCTCAACGTTACCAGTCACTCCTTTCACAGACTGGGCTTGTCCTTCAATTTCATGAAGTCCCATGACACCTTCCCAACAGCTCCAGTACATCAGGACTGCCTTACACGGTTTTGGGGAAGGGCTGCCACCCAAGGTGAGGGCTCACAATATTCTCAAGATGTTAACCAAATTTCAGACTGCCCATAGTCTTCCGGCCTTTGACTTCTTGAGGTTGCTCAGCATCATGGCCTCCTGCATTTTTCTGATGCCAGAGGCCCGTCTGAGAATTAAGGTCCTTTCAATGGGCGCTCAGGACTCAATGGTCCCAATTCTCAGGCAGGATGTCGGATCTCTCACCGGATCTTCTGTGGTGGGCCTGCGAGGAAAACCTCATGAAGAGAGAACCTTTTTGGCAGCCATGGCCGGATATAACTGTAGTGACGGACGCTTCCCTCACAGGGTGGGGAGCCCATGCCAACGATCTGACCATCGGCGGTCGTTGGTCTCCATCAGAGTACAAACTACACATCAATCTTTTGGTGCTGAGAGCAACCAGGCTGGCACTGAAGACTTTCCTGCCATCTGTACAGGGGAAGAATGTGCTGATAACGGACAGCACGGTGGCCATGCATTACTTCAACAAGAGAGGTGGTGCAGGGTCACTGCCACTGCGCAGAGGCAATGCAGCTCTGGTTGTGGGCAATTCATGAAGGGAATCTCCCTAGCGGCTGTTCATCTGGCCGGAGAGGAGAATGCGGTGGCAGATGCTCTGATAAGGCAGAGCAGTCTCCTACGAGTGGGAAATAGCTCAGGAAGTCCTTCAGGACGTCTTCACCCTTTGGGGAACCCTGCAAGTGGATTTGTTCGTGACTGGTGCCAACCAGAAGTGCGAACAGTACTGCTGAAGGGAATTTCCTCTGAGAGGAGCTCTAGGAGACGCGTTTGTAGTGGATTGGGAATTTCCGCTACTGTATGAGTTTCCTCCAGTCCCCGTCATTCCTCAAGTTCTCAGGAGGTTAAAACGGTTTGGGACTCGCACGATCATGGTGGCTCTGGATTGGGCCAGGAGATTGTGGTACCCGGTGTTAGGGCGAATTCTCATTTATGGCTAATTTCCCTCACCTAGTGAGTCCCCCAGCAGCTTGCTGGACTTCTGGAGTTGATTTTTTTCCCACTTGGTAAGAGTGTGAGTTTTTCCTCCACTCTTACCTATGTTTTGCCATGTGTATTTCTCTGTTTTTATGATTGTGGACTCTGAAGTACACCACTTCACTAGCCCCCTTCTTTCTGTGTGTCACCCAGCACCTTCAGTGCCGTGGCACAGGGTTGTCTTTGAAACTTCCCCCGACTGCATTTCTGAGGCTGACTACAGTCCCCCAGAAAAGGGGTAAAGTTGCCATTAACTTTACTTAGTCAATCAACCACAGATCCAGTACACCCCATTTTCCATGGAGTACTGGAAAAGGTTAATTTGTATTCCTTTTTATCTGTACCTCCTAGAGCATTGTTTCGCTCTTTTAACATTTAGACTTGGCTGATGGCAGTGGTATCTACCCTAACTTTCTTACCACAATTATATTAGATAAACGTGGTATTGTTCTTGGCTATTATATTAGCCTTGAACATAAACCCGCTGGACCAAATCGTCTTTCTTTTGGCTCCGGTTGGGTTTATTCGCCATTTCTTAAAGCCCTTCTTGTGTTTTACTTTGTGCGGCAAACTAGGTTCACCTTCTTTGTTCACCGTCTTTTGGCGGGCTTCTGTCTAGGTGGGCTGAATGTGAGGGAGGGGTGTAGTCACCCCCTGCACAGGGTATCCTAGGAAACTCAAGTCACACTTTGCCATGATTGGCTGAGGTGGTTGTCCGGGCTGGACAACCCCCCTGCTGGGTGATTGACAGCCAGGCTGTGTGAATGTGGGTTTTGTGCATAAAAGGCAGGTCTCTTGGGCTAGAAGTCAGAGAGTCGCCACTGGAACTACAAGGAACCGAAGAGAAGCGGAGAGAACGACAGCTGCTGCAACTATACCGTCCCGGTGAAGCCCTGCTGCAGTCCTGAGCTATCTACCCTTCAACGACTAAGAGGAGTAAGAGGAGATCCAGTCCGGAGTCTTCTTTCCTTGAGTCTGGTGGGGATAACCAGCTCATCTTCCACAGCCAGAGGATCCTCTTCCTTGGTCGAAATCACTGCACATAGCTGTAGTGGTCCGGATAGCCATTTGAAGAGCCTCTCCTGTTTTTAAGGAGCGCACCTTTTATTCGTTGTCGCTGCTGCCGGCTTCATCCCTGTGTGGTGCAGACCCCCTTCAGACGTCCTCGTTCACAGCGAAGCTCCAGGAATCGTGGGTCTGCAGGAAACCAACATGAACTGCTGCCAGGGCACCAGCTGCACCATTGGAATAAGGTACTGTGTTCTGCTTGAGGAAACTGGGTGAACCCCTTTTCTTCATTTCCAAGGCTTGCCCTTGTCTTCCCTCCTTCTTATAACTTTTGCTTCCGAACATTTACAATATCGAAGTACTCTTGGCTACTTTGAATCGAGAACTATCTGACTGTGTGATCTTCGGCAACAGGCCCCCGGTGTCACTTGACCCTGGCTCTGGCCCTTTGACTTTTGAACTCTTGTCTCGGAGTGTTTCTCGATTCTGTCTGCCTAACCAAAATATTGCCTGTGATTTTTGCCTCCAACGTCCTCTGGGTATCTCAAGTGCTAAGTGTGTTTTTGCCCCGGTAGCATTTCATGTCACGGATACGCGTTTATTTAGTAGACCGAACTGTCAAAAAGTGATCGCAATCGTATTCACGGTAACGTGTTTTGTTCATAACACTGGTTCATTCAAACACAGGGTACTTACCTTGAGACATACTGTACAAAGTGAATTGGTTAGTTGTAGTATATTTGACATGTGGTTTGTGTTTAAGTTTAATAGAAGTGTTGTGTTTATAACAAATGGTTTAAAAATATATGTACTTATATTTTTCTACCTGAAACCTTGAGTCAGTGTTTGCTTGAGTCACAGAAATTGTGGTCCCTTTGTGTAATCTCTGCTACTGCTCATATACTCTTGAGATAAGCCTGGCTGCTCCGCCACTGCTACCACTCTGACATAGTAGTACAGGCTTGTACCAAAGGTAAAACCTGTATTGCCACCTGTAGTCTTAATTGTGTGTAGTGGTCCCTAAGGGCACTGTACAGGATTCTGCCCAACACCCGGACCTTCTGGTCATGTCCATCTGTCCTCCGGTGCATTGTCCCCAAAGAGAGGATCTTCTCTCGCGAGGGGAGGGTCGGGTTCTCCATCCAGAGGTCAAGACTCTCAACCTTCACGCTTGGTTTCTGTAAGGCTAAGATAAAAGGATTGAGCCCTCCCGGATGACATAATGGAGGTGTTGCTTTTGGCAAGAAGACCAGCAATAAAGTCTTTGTGCCGTTGGAATAAGTTTTGTAACTGGTGCAGGGAAAAGAATGTTGATCCTTTACTTTGTAAGACTCTGGATGTTTTATCCTTTCTTCTATCCTTTGCTAATTTGGGCCTTCAGATCAGTACCATTAAAGGCTACTTAGCAGTGCTATCCAACTTTAAGCGCTCATCGGAGGAATGCTCCTATTTGAAAATACCACTAGTGATTCAATTCCTAAAGGGGGCTCACTAATGTGTTCCCTCCATCTCCTTTCCAGGTTCTGGTTTTAAGATTCCTCATGCGTGCTCCATTTGAACCTATGCACTCATGTCAGTTAAGGTTATTAACCTTTAAAACAATTCTATTGGTAGCTCTGACATCAGCCCGTAGAGTGAGTGAGTTGAAGGCACTTTCATACAAGCCACCCTTCACCACCACCTTCAAGGACAGGGTTGTTTTAAGGGACAAACCCTCCTTTTTGCCCAAGATCATTTCGACTTTCATTTAAATCAGAAAATTGTCCGTCCTTTCTTCTATCCCCCTCCTTATCCTGGTAAGGAAGAGGAAAGACTCCATAGGTTGGCTTTTACATCTCCAGAATGTCTAAGTTGAGAGTTGATAACTAACTTTTTATCAGATATACAGGACACAAGCTAGGTCAGGCTGTTTCCAAACAGACCTTGTCTAGGTGGATAATTCTCACTATATCAGAATGTTAAGGCTTGCAGGTAAAGACCCTGCTGAAGGATTAAGAGCTCATTCGACCAGGGGCATGGCTATATCTGCAGCACTTCAGAGGGGTGTACCTATAAAATCTATTTGTGAAGCAGCAACGTGGTCTTCCATACACAGAATTACTAAACGTTATTTCCTGGATTACTCCCTTGGCCAGGATGGTCTTTTGGAAAAGCAATCCTTCATTCGAAGGGATTGTGTCCTCCGACGTACTCCTTATCTTAGATATCTCCTTCCAGCTCTGCTGGCCTTGGAAAATTTTTCTCTAGAGGGCGCTGTGCGTCGACGTCCTCCGAGTCGACGTCCTCCGAGTCGATGTCCCTCGACAGCCGCCGTATCGACGTCGACGTCATCCTGCCTATAAAGGCCGCGCGCAGCGTCTGTGTCATGATGCCTGCTCCCGGGGAGCCGGCTCAGGCCCTGCGTCCCCGAAAGCGGACATCAAGTCCCCGGGGAAGGTCCCAGCAACCCCTTATAGGGGCCCTTTGGACAGCGTCCTGGCGCCTATGGCGCCAGGCTCATAGAAAACGTCAGTCCTGGCGCCATATGCGCCAGGCTCATTATAAAAGTGTTTGGGTGCACTTACCTGATGCAGACCATGCTGCAGAACCCCGGCCTCCTTGAGGCCTGAAAGGAACTACTTTACCTGTGGGACTCATTTACCACCCGGGCGTGGTCAGGGAAGGATACATACCTGATTGGAGGAAGGACACATTCTAGGAACTTCTTCCAAGGCTATTTAAACCACACCCGATCAGCCACACGTGCTTTGCGTTGTTCTGCATCTAGCAGCTGGACGCTCACCGTGTCTGCTCCTGCATCTTGACTTCTGCCACACCTGCCAGCATCCTGAATCACCTGCAAAGGAAGGGAACAAGAGAACAGAAGAAGGAAAAGGCCTCGCCTGCTAAATCTGCATCCCAGAGACATTTTGCCGACAATCCTGAAAAGGAAGACATTTATTTTTAAAAGCACATCGCATCGATCGCTGCAGCGCTGCATTCTACTCACCTTTACAGGGCGCCTCCATGTTCAGCAGCGACCATCCGGATCCGCAGTCGCGCCCCCGCGCCTAGGGAGAAAAAGACAAGAACAAAGGCGAGAGAAAGAAGGGAAAAGGGAAGCTAAAACTCCATGTCAAGACTTACCTGTTGGGTCATTCCCTTTTCATTTCGGGTCCGCGCCGCATCCAGGCATTTTTGGACCCCGGCCCCTAAGGGGAAAAAGACATCAGCGTTAATGAGTGAATGAAAAGACATTACCAAAACACTCATTAAGGACTTACCTGATTTCCACAAGGATTTCACTGCTCACCTCGGGTCGGTGCCTGTTCCCCGGAATTCCGTACCCCGGCCCCTATGGGGAATAAGACTCGCATTAGAACATTAATGCATGGACACAAGGGGAACCACTTATAGAAAAACTTACCTGGAAGTCAAGCAAGTTTGGTTCTCACCCATCCGAAAATCCAGTGACGTAACTGGATACCAACGCGCCCCTGCATCAGAAGCAGGATGGAGAGCTCGTCCTTCCAGACCCTAAGGTGAGACGCTATGGGGAAGCACCGAAGGGTTTTGAGGAGGGTGCGAGGGGTAAGTGGGAGGCCGATTGCATTACCCCGCAGACAGTTAACCCCTATTCTCACCTACAGAAGGATACTGCTGCGAGTCAGACAAACGAGATCTGGGGCCCGGTCCAGTCCGTCTTCCGAACCCTGCGCATCACCTTAGACGAGGTCAAAGCAGCGCGAACCAGGCCAGCGCCCCCGTGGGAGTCAGGTGAGCGTTACAGTCTGTTGTTCAGTTCCGTTTTTCCGCGCTTACTCAGTGCCTCGGAATACCGTTGCTCAGTTTTGTCAGGTTAATCTTATTTACCTCGAGTTATTCGATACCGTACTCGATGGCTTCTTCGTCGGAACCGACAACTCCTCGATCCGGCTTCAAAAATGCCGAGATTGTGGGAAAAAGATGTCGCTGACTGACCCTCACAGAGTTTGTCTGTGGTGTTTGGGAGCTGAACACCATTGTTCGGAGTGCGAGGACTGTATGTCCATGACAGCTAAGGCCCTGAAGGAGCGTAGGGGGAAGCTGGAGAAAGGTAAGACTTTTAAAGCTTCTTCTTCCTCAACGAAGTCGAGACATTCGTCTCCTCGTCACCATTCGCGCTCCAGGTCTCGGAGTGGGTCCCATCACTCCTCGAGATCGAAGCACTCGAAGAGGAGACGTCGAAAATCCCCTTCTCCGTCTTCCTCTTCCTCTGTTTCTTCAAAGAGAATACCTTGCCCCACGAAACATAGTTCCCAGGCTGAATGGGAGGAATTCCGCAAAAATATGATGAGCGTCTTTGAGAAAGCGGCCTCGACCCCCTCAAAGAATGCCGAAAGCGATGCTCTGGTCGAAAGACCCGAAGGTCAAAAACGCCGCGAGTCGCAGTACCCGGTGAAGGAAACCTCTCGAGCGCGTCTCAAACCCTCGAGTAGGACTATGACCTCAAAACCTTCCACGAAGGTTCCGTCGACACTGTCGACGAAGGTTCCGTTGACGCCGAGGTTGGTGTCTTCGACGCCGTTGTCGAAGGGACCTTCGACACACGGGTCTGTCGACTCGACGCCAGCTTCGACACCGGCGTCGGCGCCAAGAAAAGTCACGGTTACGACACACCCAGTGACTATCCCCAGGTCCTCGATGACGATGGCGTCGAGATTGTCGAGCAGAATCCCAATTCTGTCGAGGTCATCGAGGCCTCCGCCTTTGTTTTCGACGCCACGCTCGAAGCCGTCGACGTCGACGACATCGACGTTTTCGAGGCCGATTATGACAAGTTCGACACCCTCTGCCTTGGAAATGAGGTTTACACCCTTTATGAGTTCAGAACAATTGAGAACTATGTCCTCAATTATGGAAGAGGGTGAATTGTCTGAACAGGAAGACACATTTGAGTTGCAGGGACCTGTAACCCCAATTAGAGAGGAATTTTCCTCTGAAGAACGCAGGTTAAAGGATCTTCATGATTCCTTACATGAGGCAAGTGGGTTAGACACTTCCCCTGAGGTGGAGTTTGCTAGGCCAGACCCGGGGGAGCATGCTGAAACCCCCTATAGAGCCTTAATGGCCAGGATCACAGATTTTATGGGGTGGTCTGCACCTTCACAATCTTTCCAACAAGATGACCTCACGGATATTCTTGACAAAGGCCCACAGGAGTATCCTGTGGTGCCTTTTCATAAAGCTCTTCAGAGGAAGATTATGACGAACTGGGAAACCCCAGATGTCGTCCTAGCAGTAAATAAAAAACTGTCTACAAAGTACAGGGTATCTTCTACAGACCCAGAGTTTTTGTCAAAACACCCATCCCCAGAAAGTCTGGTGGTACAGGCAGCATCTTCTACTGATGTCAAGACTGCTTATCCTACCGTCCCGCAGGACAGGGACGATAAAAAAATATGATGCAAGTTTTTTCGGCATGTAGCATGGCGTTAAAATCTGTTAATGCTACTTGCACCCTTGCTAGATTCAGCCATACACTTTGGGAGTGTGCTTCTACAGCGGCTGAATGCATCCCGGAGGGAGAAGAAAGGGAGGCGTTCCTGAATATCATACAGGACGGTAAAGACGCTATGTGCGAATCCCTCCAGACGGGCATTGATTCAGCTGACAGTATCAGCAGAGCAATGACGGCAAGTACAACAACCAGGAGATTCGCTTGGTTGAGAAAGTCTGGTTTTGCCCCAGATGTGCAAGCCAGGCTCTTGAACATGCCATTCGATGGCTCTTCTTTGTTCGGGAAAAAGGCGGATGACAGTTTAGAGAAACTGCAAACTTCAAAAGCAGCAGCAAAATCCCTAGGCGCTGCAATCCGTCAGACACCTTTTCGTCCCACAGGAACCTCTGCGAGGGGCAAGTCCTTTCGCTTCTACTCCACATTCGGAAGAGGTAGAGGACGACCGGCTCAAAGGGGACAAAGAAGAACTACCCGAGGTGGACGGGGTAGATATTCAAAAGCCGCAGCAACAGCAGGTACCTCTTTACCATCGGCATCTGCATCAGCCGCCCCAAAACCACTCTGAGGACTTCCCTCACAGGACACCTGTAGGAGGCAGGTTGACTCAACATCTGGCGGAATGGCAGGCTAACACGTCAGATGCTTGGGCATTGGAAACAGTTGCCCAAGGTTACTGCCTGCCTTTCCTACGCATACCTGAGTCATCCACCAGGGATCAGCTCTCAAAAAGCTCCAGATCCGCTCCTCTTGCAGCGAAATTTTGGACCTGCTAGAGAAAGGTGCCATAGAACCAGTACCTGTAGCGGAGAGGAACAAGGGCTGGTACTCCCCTTACTTTCTCATTCCAAAGAAAGACGGAGGACTGAGACCCATCTTGGACTTGCGAGAATTGAACAAATTCCTCAGGAAAGACAAATTCAAGATTGTCACTTTCTCAAATCCTCCAGGCCCTTCAGTTCCAGGACTGGTTGGTATCTCTGGACCTTCAGGACGCTTATTTCCATGTGCCTATACATCTCAAACACAGGAAATACCGGAGGTTCGCAATTGGCAACTCTCATTATCAATTTCGAGTGCTGCCATTTGGGCTGACCTCCGCCCCGAGGGACTTCACCAAGCTGATGTCGGTAGTGGCTGCAAGTCTAACGAGGGAAGGGATTCACGTCTACCCCTACCTGGACGATTGGTTGATCAGGGCTGTATCTTCGGAACAAGCTCAGATCCAGCTAAATCACGTGTGCCACTCCCTTCACAAACTGGGCTTCTCCCTCAATTTAAAGAAGTCACAAATGATACCATCGCAGTGACTCCAGTTCATCGGAGCAATCCTGGACACTTCCCTGGGAAAAGCCTCGCCACCAGAGGTGAGGGCTCAAGATATTCTACAGATGGTTACCAAGTTCCAAAATGCCCAATGTCTACCAGCCTTCGACTTTTTGAGGTTGCTAGGCCTCATGGCATCCTGCATTTTCCTAGTGCCAGAGGCTCGCCTGAGAATGAGATCCCTTTAGTGGGCACTGAGGACTCAGTGGTCGCAATTCTCAGGAAGAATGACAGATCTTCTTCAGGTTCCCGACAGGGTGGCTCGAGACCTTCAGTGGTGGGCCTGTCAGGAGAACATTCTGAAAGGAGAACAGTTTTGGCAACCCTGGCCGGAGATAACAGTAGTCACGGATGCCTCACTCACGGGGTGGGGAGCCCACGCAAATGACTTGACCATCAGCGGTCGTTGGTCTCCATCGGAGTCCAGACTACATATCAACCGGTTAGAGCTGAGAGCCATCAGACTTGCGCTGAAGGCGTTCCTGCCAGCTGTACAGGGGAAAAATGTCCTGATAATGATGGACAACACGGTGGCCATGCATTACCTCAACAAAAGAGGAGGCGTAGGATCACTACCCCTGTGCAGAGAGGCGATGCAGCTCTGGTTTTGGGCAATCCAAGAAGGAATCTCTCTATCGGCAGTTCACCTAGCCGGAGAGAAGAACTTGACAGCGGACGCTCTGAGCAGGCAGAGTACAGTCTCCCACGAGTGGGAACTAGCTCAGGAAGTCCTTCAAGAGATCTTCGCCCTTTGGGGAACCCCTCAGGTGGATCTGTTCGCCACCAGCGTCAACAGGAAGTGCGATCTGTTCTGCTCAAGGGAATTTCCCCCGAGAGGAGCTCTGGGAGACGCGTTCATAGTGGACTGGGAGTTTCCGCTTCTGTACGCGATCCCACCGGTCCCTGTCATTCCTCAAATGATCAGGAGGTTGAGAAGATTCCGGAGAACCATGATCCTAATTGCCCCGGATTGGGCCAGGAGAACGTGGTACCCGGACCTTCTAGACTTGTCCATCTGCTCTCCAATTAGACTTCCACTCAGAGAGAACCTACTCTCACAGAAGGGAGGTCAGGTTCTCCATCCAGACATCAAAACCCTCAACCTTCACGCTTGGCTTCTGAAAGGCTGAGGTACAAGGATTGGGACCTCCCTGATGATGTTATGGAGGTGTTGCTTTCGGCAAGGAGGCCAGCAACAAAGTCTTTATACCGCTGCCGTTGGAACAGATTTCGCAGCTGGTGTAGAGAACAGAATATCGACCCCTTTTCATGTGGTACACCAATGGTTGTGTCCTTCCTACTATATTTGACGAATTCAGGCCTTCAAGTTGGCACCATTAACGGCTATCTCGCAGCGCTATCCATCTTTAAGCGCACTGCGGAAGAACCATCCTATTTCAAGTTACCCTTGGTAATACAGTTTCTAAAGGGGTTAACCAATGTTTATCCCCCAAGACCATTCCAAGTTCCCCTGTGGGATTTAAACTTAGTCCTAACTTTCCTGATGGGCTCACCTTTCGAACCACTCCATTCTTGTTCGTTAAGATTCCTTACCCTTAAAACTGTTTTATTAATAGCACTTACATCTGCTAGAAGGGTGAGCGAATTACAAGCTCTTTCTTGTAAACCTCCTCATACAATCTTTCACAAAGACAAAGTTGCCCTGCAAGTGAAGCCTAATTTCCTCCCAAAGGTGGTTTCTGAATTCCATATCACTCAGAAGATTACCCTACCATCTTTCTATCCTCCTCCTCATCCGGGGAAAGAGGAAGAGAGGTTACACAGGCTAGACCCTAGAAGGGCTTTAAGTTTTTACATCAGTAGACTAGCCAGGAAAAGACAGGCAGAGCATCTGTTTGTAGGTTACACAGGTCACAAGCTGGGGTTACCAATAACTAAGCAGACCATTTCCAGATGGATCATTCTAGCCATTCTGGAATGTTATAAACTGGCAAGGAAAGAGCCCCCTCAAAACCTTAGGGCTCATTCGACCAGAGGTATTGCGGCTTCATCGGCCCTCAAAAGAGGTGTGCCGGTTAAAGACATCTGTGCGGCCGCTACATGGTCGTCTATCCATACCTTTACACGATTTTACAACTTGGATTCCTCCTCCAGTCAAGAGACTAGGTTTGGAAGGGCTGTACTGCACTCTATTCATCAATAGAAGACAGCGTGAAGTCAGTACTCCCTCCTCCAATGATAGAATACTGCTATGGGAGCCTATCTAAGATAAGGAATACGTCGGAGGACACAATCCCTTCGAAGAACAAGTTACTTCTTACCTTGTAATGTTCTTTCGACGGGATGTTCCTCCGACGTATTCCTTATCGACCCTCCCATCCATCCCCGCAGTTCTACTTCCCTTGTTGTTGCAGCTTACGCTCCTTCAGGGTGATTAGTTTAGTCCAGAAAGAATTATTGTGGGCTACAAAACAGAACTGAGCAACGGACGCTGCGCGCGGCCTTTATAGGCAGGATGACGTCGACGTCGATACGGCGGCTGTCGAGGGACATCGACTAGGAGGACGTCGACGCGCAGCGCCCTCTAGAGAAAAATTTTCCGAGGCCAGCAGAGCTGGAAGGAGATATCTAAGATAAGGAATACGTCGGAGGAACATCCCGTCGAAAGAACGTTACAAGGTAAGAAGTAACTTGTTCTTCTATTCATGAAAATGTATAAATTGCAATTCTGCTCCCTCCTCCAAAAACATAATACTGCTTTGGGAGTCTGTCAAAGATGAGGACTACATGGGAGAACACAATCCATTCGAGGGGGAAAAAGTGTTACTTTCCCCTGGTAACGTTCTTGCGACTGGATGTTCCTCCCACGTATTGCTCATTCCCTCCCATCCTACTCTTGCAGTAGAATTTCCCATGCTATTACAGCTTCCGTTCCATCAAGACTGAGTACAGTCACTCCTGTGTTTTATGGGTATATCTTCTACAGAGGATGGAAAAATAGAACTGAGGCCAACAGGCGCTGCGTGTGCTATATATTCCCTTCGATGACATCACCTTTGACAGAGGTCTTCGAGGGACATTGAATCGACGCACAGCGCCCTCTGCCAAAATTGTTTTCCGAAGCAATTGAAGCTTGACAACAAGTGTCAAAGATGAGGAATACGTGAGAGGAACATCCAGTCGAAAGAACATTACAGGGGGTAAGTAACCTGTTCGTCTATTCGCCCCCACATGATCTATACACACGGATAGGGTTATGAAAATCTAGGACATTGCATTGGGGCAGAATATACCGGTCGCATGGTGTCTGATCATTCGTCGCTGCTGATGATATGGGAGACACTAGAACCTCGGTCCCAACTTGGCATTTCCCTGTGGCGGTACTGGAGGATGGGGCTTTTGCTGAGGCATTAGAGGAGAAAATGTAAAAATACCTTGAAATCAATGTGGGAAGCGTAAGGAGGTGGGACACGGTGTGGGAGGCGCTTGACAATTTCTGGAGCGGATTCGTAGGAAATTGAAGAAGGAATTGGAAATAGAGGCGTAGATTGCGGGACTAGACAAGCGTGACCAGACTGGGGTAAAGGGAGAGCGTGTACGGGCGGAACATGAAGTGGAAGGCGGCATGGGGCAGACTATCGAAATTCGACTGAGGTAAAAGTGGAACAAGCCCACAGGGAGGGGGATTAAGCTGGGAGGATGTTGGCCTGGCTGTGTAAGCGAGAGCAACCCAGGCATATGACAACAGCGCTGAGTGATGAATGTGGGGCCAAATGGAGGTCCCCGATGGGTATCACTGACATTTTTAAGGAATTTTATAAACCGCTTTATAATCATGAACTATATGTGCCGCCGGATGAGATTGAGGCAGCACATGAACAGATTAGCCTCCCTTGTCTGTCAAGAGAGCAAGCAATAGATTTAGAAAAACCCATTACTGATGAGGAGGTAAAGGATGCGATTGTAGCGCTAGCATCGGGCAAGACCCCGGGTGAGGACGGACTGCTGTCAGAATTTTAGTATACCTCCTTGCTATCGAAACCGTTACAACAGGTGTACGAAGAGGCATATGAAAGTGGTATTTTACTGCCAGGCATAATGGAAACTTGTGTGATGCCGATACTGAAGGCATGGAAACCCTGGCGTGTTGCTATTCTTACCGCCAGCTTGCCCTACTAAATTATGATGCCAAAATTCTTACCACTATATTAGCAAGCCGGCTACGTAAAGAAATAGCAACCTTAATACACCTGCACCAGACGGGGTTTATTCCTGGCAGTAGTATGTCTCTAAACTTTAAGAGGCTTCAGTATGTGATAGATCGCACTAATGGGCTCCCTGAACAGCTATTGGTGGCATCAATAGATGCAATTAAAGTTTTTGATTAAGTATATTGGGAATGGATATATGTGGTCCTAAACAGGTCTGGGTTTGGAGATTCATTTTCACAGTGGATTAGAGTGCTTTATACCAACCCGGTGGCCAAGTTCGGGAGGTGCATATTGGGACTGTGGGATATACAGAGAGGTACAAGGCAGGGATGCCCCCCCTTCACCAATGATCTACGTATTGGCACTCGAACCGATAGCAGTGTACTTGAGATGGGATAACCGCAGGGGTATTGTTAATGACAGGAGATACCTTCTCTCATTATAAGCAGACGATGTGCTGCTGTATATTTGGGTAACGGGGCATAACCTCTGCATCATTATGGAAGTCCTAACCGACTTTACGAGATTGACAGGGAATAAGTTTAGCACAGATAAATCCTTTTTATTTCTGCTAGCAGGACTTAAAGGCAAGGATGTGCGGGATCTCCCAGAGTTGGGGATAAGGTGGGAAGTACATACGTTCAAATATCTGGGAGTGCAGATAGCGCATATTCCGAGGGACATGCACAAGTATAACACTGTAAGAGCTTTGGATGGGATAAAGCGCTCTTTGAATTTCTGGGCACACCTGTCACTCATGTAAGGGCAGTGTGTCAATAACAAAGATGATCATTCTTCCAAGACTATTATATGCTTTTCCAAATGTATGCTATTATATATAACCTAGCTTCGAATGGATTGTGTCCTCCCACGTATTCCTCATCTTGTGATAAATCGTTATCTCCAGCTTCGGAAAATAAATTTCTTGGCAGAGGGCGCTATGCTCGAGGTCGTGGCGTCGATTGTCCCTTGACGTACTCTGTACTCTGTCGACGTCACTGATGGTATAAGTAGCTCGAGCCGCGCCCGTTGCTTCAGTTCCGTTTTTCCGATCGCTTCGCTATCGAGAACGGCATGCTTCTATTTTCTGTGAAGAAAATGTCATCCTCTTCGACACCCAGAACTGGGTTTAAAAAGTGTGCAGATTGTGGGTCTAAGATGTCGATTACCGATCCCCACCGGATTTGTCTCTGGTGTCTCGGTTCCAGCCACCGAACCGACGACTGCGGTTCCTGCCAATCGATGACCGAAAAAGCTCTTTGTGAGAGGAGAGGTAAACTGTCGGTGGGGAAGGAGGCCTCAAAAAAGGTTTCGTCAAAAAAAAACATAAGAAAGCGACAGATTCTAAGGGATTGGATCGCCATAGGCACCCGAAGAGATCTCGATCTAGAAGTAGATCAAGACATTCTTCGTCATCATCAAAAAAAATGAAGAGGAGACATGGATCTCCCTCATCATCTTCTTCTTCAGAGTCGACCGAAGAAATTCGTTGTCCGACTAAATCGGATTCTCCCAGTAAGTGGGAAGAATTCCGCAAAAAGATGATGGAGGTTTTCGAGAATGCGGCCTCGACACCCTCGAAAGAACCTCGAAAAAGCCATACCCCTAAGGTCGCTCCATTGGACGACAAAGGGAAGTCCAAGGCTACTATGGCTAAGACCAGTAGCGTCGAGGAATACAAAAAAACCTCGAGTCGACTTAAAACCGTCGAAGAAACTTCGAGAGTCGAGCACCTCTCCAGTGCCGGCCAAGAAACACAAATCGTCGAAGACTTCGACTTCGTCGACGCACTCGACGTCGACACCAAAACCACATGCGTCATCAGCGCCATTATCAAAGTCATCTTCGAAAACTTCGAAGACACCCTCGAAAACTTCGAGGGATTTGTCATTTACTTCGAAGCAGATGGAAGAGGAAGAAAGGAGATTCACTCATCTGCCCAGATCAGCCTTTTTGAAATCTATGTCTGCAATTTATGAAGAGTCTGCTTCGGAAGAAGACAAAGTTACTCCTTTGGGAGTTACTTATGGTACAAGACAAGTTCCTGAAGAACTTATTGACCAGGAATCCAGAATGAGAGACCTGAGTGATACTCTACATTCTGCCAGTGGAGTTGACACATCCCCAGAATTAGAGTTCGCTAAACCTGATCCTGCAGAGCATGCAGATGCTGGGTACAGGGGTCTTATGACCAGGGTAGTTGAATACATGAGTTGGGGTAATACTTCACCCATTTTTGAACAAGATGACATGACGGATATTATCGTCAAGGGATCTCAGAAGGATCCTGTTCTCCCTTTTCACAGGGCCCTTCAAAGGACTGTGGAGAAAAACTGGGAGAAACCAGAAACCATTGCTGCTGCAGACAGCACTTTTCCAAGAAAATACAGACCAGCTGGATCGGATCCTGAATATTTGAATAAACATCCGACTCCAGAAAGTTTAGTCATTCAAGCAGCATCCACTTCAAAACAAACTGCTTATGCAACTATCCCTCCAGATAGAGAGGATAAAAAAATGGATGCCTGGGCACGTAAAGTTTTCACGTCACGCAGTATGGCACTTAAGATGGCAAATGTCACCTGTACCCTAGCCAGGTTTACCCATACCCTGTGGGACTGTATTTCGGCGGCGGCTGATCATATTCCGGAAGGCGAGGAAAGGGAAGGCTTCCTGAATAGAGTCAAAGACGGGAAGGAGGCAATGGGGGAATGCCTCCAGTCTGGACTGGATACTGCTGATAGTATCAGCAGATCCATGGCTGCAAGCGTTGTGCTACGCAGATTTGCGTGGTTGAGGAAGTCGGGATTTGCACCGGATGTGCAAGCTAGACTCCTCAACATGCCCTTTGATGGCTCGAGGCTCTTTGGCAGAACGGCTGATGAAAGCCTTGAAAAACTTCAGACCTCGAAAGCGGCAACTAAATCACTTAGCGCCTCTTTGCGCCAGCCTCTAAAACCCTATTCCGGCTCATGTTCCTGGAGGGGTCGTTCTTTTCGATACTACTCCTCTTTTGGTAGAGGAAGAGGACAGGCCTCTCAAAGGGGCAAAAGGAACTTCCCTCGTGGAACACGGGGAAGAGGTGCAAAATCAGCCTCAGGAGCGGCTTCTGTACCCTCAGCCACTCCTGCAGCCGCCTCCAAATCCCTCTGAGACCTTGTTACACAAAACACCAGTGGGAGGCAGGATCTCTCAACATCTGAAGGAATGGCGGGGCATTACCTCAGATGCTTGGGCACTGGAAACAGTAGCCCAAGGTTACTGTCTCCCCTTTCTAAAAAGGCCTCAGAATCATCCACCGGGAGCCAATTCCGTCAAAATTCCGGATCCGCTCCTGTTGCAGGAAATTTTAACCCTGCTAGAGAAAGGTGCCATAGAACTGGTACCTGTAGCGGAGAGGAACAGGGGTTGGTACTCCCCATACTTTCTCATCCCAAAAAAGGACGGAAGACTGAGACCCATCTTGGACTTGAGAAACTTGAACAAGTTCCTCAGGGAGGACAAGTTCAAGATGGTGACTCTCAGATCCTTCAGGCTCTCCAACTCCAAGATTGGTTGGTATCATTGGACCTTCAGGATGCTTACTTTCATGTGCCAATCCATCCAAAGCACAGAAAGTAACTGAGGTTCGCGATTGGCAATTCTCATTATCAGTTTTGAGTTCTGCCATTCGGGTTGACCTCCGCCCCGAGGGTTTTCACCAAACTGTTGGCGGTTGTGGCAGCAAGACTCAGGAAAGGAGGTATTCACATATATCCCTACCTGGACGACTGGTTGATCAGAGCAAGTTCTCCAGAACAAGCTCAGGAACATCTTTCGATCACCTGCCACTTCCTCCACAAACTGGGCTTCTCCCTCAATTTCAAGAAGTCCCACACGATACCATCCCAGAAACTCCAGTTTATCGGAGCAGTCTTGGACACTTTATCGGGAAAAGCCTCGCCTCCCGAAGTGAGAGCTCTCCACATCCAGCAGATGGTAACAAAATTCCAGAATGCCCAACGTCTACCGGCCTTCGATTTTCTCAGGTTGCTCGGCCTCATGACATCCCGCATTTTTCTAGTACCAGAGGCCAGGTTGAGAATGAGATCCCTTCAATGGGCACTCAGAACTCAGTGGTCCCAGTTCTCAGGGAATATGTCGGATCTTCTGCAAGTCCCGAGCGCAGTTGCTCAAGATCTTCTATGGTGGGCTTGCAATGACAACATTCTCAAGGGAGAGTCTTTTTGGCAACCATGGCCGGAGTTAACGGTAGTGACAGATGCCTCACTCACGGGGTGGGGAGCACACACCAACGATCTGACAATCGGCGGTCGTTGGTCTCCATCGGAGTCCAAACTACACATCAACCTATTAGAGCTGAGGGCAATCAGACTAGCTCTGAAGGCCTTTCTGCCCTCTGTACAGGGAAAGAATGTTCTGATAATGACGGACAACACAGTGGCCATGTACTATCTCAACAAGAGAGGAGGTGTAGGGTCACTGCCACTGTGCAGAGAGGCAATGCAGCTCTGGTTCTGTGCAATACGAGAAGGAATCTCTGTCGGCAATTCACCTAGCCGGAGAGAAGAACACGGCGGCAGACGCTCTGAGCAGGCAGAGCACGGTCTCTCACGAGTGGGAGCTGGCTCAGGAAGTCCTTCTGGAGATCTTCACCCTTTGGGGAACCCCTCAAGTGGATCTGTTTGCCACCGCGATCAGCCGGAAGTGCGATCAGTACTGCTCAAGGGAATTTCCTCGAAGAGGAGCTCTGGGAGACGCATTCGTAGTGGAGTGGAAATTTCCACTGCTGTATGCGTTTCCCCCAGTCCCTGTGATTCCTCAAGTAATCAGGAGGTTGAGAAAGTTCAGGAAAACCATGATCCTAATTGCCCCGGATTGGGCCAGGAGGACGTGGTACCCGGACCTTCTAGACATGTCCATCTGCCCTCCAATAAGTCTTCCGCAAAGAGAGGATCTTCTCTCGCAAGAGGAAGGTCGGGTTCTCCATCCAGGGGTCAAGACACTCAACCTTCATGCATGGTTTCTGAGAGGTTGAGATACAAGGATTGGGATCTTCCGGATGATGTAATGGAAATCTTGCTTTCGGCCAGAAGACCAGCAACAAAGTCTTTGTACCAATGTCGCTGGAATAGGTTTAGTAACTGGTGCAAAGACAAGGATGTGGACCCTTTTCAGTGTGGTACCCCAATGGTGCTTTCCTTTCTTCTACATCTAGCTAATCTGGGGCTCCAGATAGGAAAAATAAAAGGATACCTTGCTGCGCTGTCCATTTTCAAGCGCTCCTCGGAAGAGGTTTCATATTTCAAAATACCGTTAATAATTCAATTCTTAAAGGGGCTCACTAATGTATACCCTCCAGTCCCTTTTCATGTACCAGCCTGGGACTTAAATTTAGTATTAACATTCTTGACTTGCATACCTTTTGAGCCTCTGCACGCATGTCCATTGAGGCTTTTAACTCTAAAAACTGTCCTCCTTGTGGCCCTATCATCAGCCCGCAGGGTTAGCGAACTTCAGGCTCTCATGCAAACCACCATATACTATTTTTTATAAAGATAAGGTAGTCCTTAAAGTTAAACCTTCATTTTTGCCAAAAGTAGTCTCAGACTTCCATTTGTCACAAAAAATAGTACTTCCAACGTTTTATCCTCCTCCTCACCTCGGCAAAGAAGAGGAGAGATTTCATAGATTAGATCCCAAGAGGGCTCTTAGTTTTTACATCTCTAGAATGGCTAAATTGAGACAAGATGACCAACTGTTTGTGGGTTACACTGGTAAAAAATTAGGCTTATCTGTAACAAAACAGACCATTTCCCGCTGGATCATATTAGCCATGGTTGAATGCTACAGATTAGCGGGAAAAGAACCACCAGATGGGCTTCGTGCCCATTCCCGGCAGCAGACATTTGTGCAGCTGCAACCTGGAAAACAATACATACCTTTGTTAAACATTATTGTTTGGACACTGCCTCCTCTAACGAAGGTTTATTTGCAAAGGCAGTTCTGCATTCTGTCCACGAAAACTGAAATGGTACTCCCACCTCCAAAAATTGATACTGCTATGGGAGCCTATCACAAGATGAGGAATATGTGGGAGGACACAATCCATTCGAAGAACAAGTTACTTACCAACTGTAAAGTTCTTTCGACTGGATGTTCCTCCCACGTATTCCTCATCGACCCTCCCATCCAACCCCACAGTACAGTTTACGTGTTCTTACACTTTCCTCTCACGAAGAATGTATCGGTCATGGGACACGCCTGGGTGTTCCCCCTATATATATTTCATCGAAAAAACAGAACTGAAGCAACTGTCGCGGCTCGAGCTACTTATACCATCGGTGACGTCGACAGAGTACGGAGTACGTCGAGGGACAATCGACGCCACGGCCTCGAGCACAGCGCCCTCTGGCGAGAAAATTGTTTTCCGAAGCAGCGAACCTGGAGATAACGATTTATCACAAGATGAGGAATACGTGGGAGGAACATCCAGTCGAAAGAACGTTACAGTTGGTAAGTAACTTGTTCTTCTTCCGGCACCAGGGAGGGATACTTAGGGAGCAGTGCAGCTGAGATATGTGGTGATGTGGTTGGCAGATGGGGTAAATGCGGAGACTCGATTGCTGCAGAAGGTAGTGATGCCGAGCAGGCTAAACGAATGCTTATGGGCCCCAGAGGCTTGCATGAGTGCCCACTGTAAGCTGATACAGCTGGGTTGGCATACATGGACTAGGACTCTACAAATGGTGAGCTCATCATGCCTGTATGCTAGAAGTGTTCCATTGGAGGCATATCTTTGATGCTGGTGAGCTTTGCACTACGTTCTGTGTTCAAAGGTGATTTTAGTTTCATAAGATAATATAACTTGTAAAGTTTTGGGTGCAAACCCACTAGAAAGAGTGCCTCAGTGATGTAGCACTGCGTAACAAATGGAAAGAAGACCTTGGCTGTGAGGCCAGCAGTGTGGGCTGCACACCCTAGAATCACATTGTTATTCCACCAAGGTATGTATAGCTTTTGAAAGAAATGTTTATTTCCACTAATTAATTCCAAAGTCGTTTTTCAAGGTTGATATTCAATATAATTTAAAAGGCAGGTATGTCACATTGTAGGCCTATGCATTTCGGGCATTCATGCCCTTCCTCAGGGCCTGTGATCATATATCTTTTATCTACCATATGGTCAAATCAACGTAAATGTGTACATTTTGTAGTCCATAAACGAACGAACCATTTGATGGCAAGCTATTACATCCGGATTCATCCATGAAAGAGCATTGCATAAACGTGCATCATTTTCCAGCATCAGCAGTTAGACAAAAATAATAACATAGCCAAATAACATTTGTGTGCACAGAATAGAATTTCAAAATATACAAATTGCACATAAGCATTGTCATATACATTACCAAATGTCATGCCGTGTGATGAGTAATTACATGAAGCATCGTTAAGGATCCATGAAACAATAAGAAAAGGAGAGACAAAATAATAAAAGAAAAAGTGAGCAAGATATGTAGCATAGCAATTAAGCTTAGATGACAGTACTTCATAAGAGGCACTATATTCATGTATGCATTCGCGTAAGGATGTGTGTCAGCATTACTGACCTACTGGTCGCGTTAGTGCTATACTACTGGTAGTGTAGAAAAGCAGAGCTTGCGATAGCCGTGTCTCTCTAGTGGATCGGCGTCTTAGTCTGTAAAAGATGTACATGGAAACCTGTGCTGATTATTTGATTCAGAATCGTATGGGATCTGACTATGTAAAACCTGACCTGAGATATTACGCTTACCTGTTGTGGAGTGCTTCTAATAATGCTGTTGCAGAACGCTGTAGAGCATGTGCATAGCGTTTTTCTTGCTGAGTTGTTTGTGGTTGCCTAGGAGACCGTGGTGGATGCTCGGTGGCCATAGTATGTAGTTATACATGTGGAGGTAAACGTGATGGAGTTAGATCAGCTGTGGAAATGCAGGCAGCCATCTTAAGATGGTGAAAAACCTGTATGTTCACTAAGTGAAAGTATGTTGTGGATGTGAATAACGCACTTTGCGAGTACATATGAGAGATACCAGTAACTGGTATACCAGTAATATAAAAAAAGTGCGTACACGTGATGAATGAGACAATATTAAAACAAAATCCTTTGATGATAATGTAGGATAGTGGAACGAACGGAAAGGTGGAAAAATAGGACATGCTCGGTCGGCAGAAAGATGATGACTGCGAGTATGTAATCAGGGGACCCAGGAATACGGATCCCCAACCTAGGGTTACCTGGTTAAAAAGATGGATACAGAACTTAGAAAAATAGAGTAGAAATAAAAATAATAGTGAAAGATAGAAATTATGCATTATAAAGAGATTTAACGCAAATGATATAAAATGAAAAATAACTAAAATGAAAATATTTGAACAAAGACCAAACACACAGCTGGTGTATGTCTTCTATGAAAATGTTAGTGGATGCTGTGGGATGCATTGACCCACTTCTGCTCTGCCCTGTGACATCCCTGTGTCCTGGTGGTGCAAGAATTATCAAAATGGCCACAAAACCCCTGGGTGCGCCAAAACCTATGGAAATTGCGCTTTGAAACACAAAAAGATGGCTGCCAAATCTACCTTTCCTGTTGTCAGTAGTGGAACGGAGACCTCACTGCTAAAACATGTCATTGGGCTGCCCAACCAGTAAAGATGGAGACTGCATGAAAAGCAGTGCTTGCTGAAAGAAATCCGGAATCTTGTTTTCAATCTTTTTCTGGTTGCTGAAAATACAAAAACACCCACAAATACCCAATCTTCTTGCTGGGTGTCACATTTTACTGAAGTCAAGAAATCATTGTGAAATTGCAATATCCTGGAGAGCTGAATTTGTCACAAAAACATCCACAGCCAGTTTGCCTGCCTGTGGGATCTGTCAAAATGTGGGCGCAGTACCAGCGGCTGCCTGAATGCTGTTTTCAAAAGCCTGCCTTAAAACTGTAAACTTGTAGCATTTAAGATCTACTGTCTAAAATCTAAGTGACCTGTTATTAAGAGGAATCTAGGTTGTAACTATTTAATTTCCATGGTTTTGAAGCTGGAATAAGAATTCTAGCTGCTTGTTTGAAAATTGCAAGTTTTGTTTTAAACCAAGAAAACTGAAATAAAATGACAGTGAATTAAGCTGAACTCAAAGCCACCAAACCAGTTCCACCACTTTCCCCAACAAAAGGCATCTCCCTTCTGCTTCCCACCAAGACCAGGAACTCACATTCATGTGTTAATTAAGAGGGGAGGAGCACTTGGGCTGCTCTGGGAAGGGGACAATGCACTTTCTCTGGCTGAAAGGATATGGAGATTGTGAAGTGCCAAAAATGGCCTCTCCCAGGCGGAAGGGGCAGATTGCTTCAAATCTGCCAGGAGGAAAAGGAGGCGTGGACAGACAACTTTTGTGGATTCACAATGGACAAAAAGTATATTTCTAAAAAGACTGATAATTGACTGTGTACAATTGTAAAAAAATATATAAACCCAGGACTTCTGAACCTACATGTTTGCTGCACATTTTAAGAGGAGCCTGAACTCTGTGCTAAATTCTGGGACGTAACTGTAGAAATTGTGGTTTTATACCAAATTTAATTATGTCAGAAGTATGAAACTTCACACACTTATTCCCATGTGCAATGCGCACAGTTGTACAACATTCTGGATGAACTAGCTATTGTGTTCCGGCCCAAAAGGGCAGAATTCTGTCAAAAGCCAACACACGATCCTAAAATGACGGGGCTTGAAAGAGCACCTGCTCTACAAAATATGTGATCTAGATATGTTGTTGTTATAAAGTCTGCAGAATTGTAAATATGTATTATATTAAAAGTAGATTTCATGTTCAAAAGCCAAGGGGAGGATTCTCTGACTCATAAAACCACATCATCATGGTGACACCCTGTTTTCTCCTCCAATCCAGGGAGAGAGCAGACTCCAGCCAATAGCCTACCTAGGGGGTACGCTTAGGATAATTCAGCATACACACCCCTTTATCAAATGCATAAATAGAGACAGTGAGGACTTAGAAGAGACACAGATTCACCAACCAACCGATTGCTGGCGGAGCACTTTGCAAGAGAACTTGACATCTTCCCTGCACCAGACTCCAGAAACTTGGCAAGCAGAAAGGCCCATTTCCATAGCTGAACCATTCTCAGCTAGGCCTTGAACATTCCAGAAACCAGAATTTACCCCAGACATCTAAGGGGAACCAAAGAACAGCCTGGCTGTGCTGTACTGCTTTCCTGCTAAGAATTATTGCCAGAATCCAAAGACCCAGCCCAGTAGAGCCGTGCTGTGACGAGATAGCTGTGAACCAGAGCCATTTTCGACTAGTCCAGTCCGTTGTGCCCAGCAGCCTGTCCCAGTCCGGTGTGCCCAGCAGAATTTCTGACCAGAATCCCTGATCTTGACAGACCAGAATTCCTGACGGTTCTGTTCAAACATATATACTGAGTATCCTTAGTATAGGACTATTACTAGCCACTGTACTGTCCATAGTCATCCCTATCCAAACCCATCCTTTCTTATACTCAGAACTGCATTGTTAGAATTATTTTTGAACTGCCAGAACTCAGCGCTGATGTATTTCATCTGAAGAAGGCAAGCGTCTCGGCAGGCACAAACCTGATCCAGAGGCGTCCTGGTCTGGTGGCTGTGCTGTCGTGTAGTATGTGCGTCTTAATAGTCCATCCCTAGTGTAAAGAAATTCTGTTTGTCTTTTTAAAAGCGCATCCTTGTTTTACAATTTGCTTCTATCTGAAAAAAACGACCTCCACGAAAATGTCCATAACTTCTTAAATTTTCATGCTAGAAACAAACATCCCAAGCTTTCCATAGAACCAAAAACCGCATCTCAGATCCTTATAGTTCTCCCGCGATCGTGATTACTGCGCGTGGAAAAGTGTGCCGCGAATTTTCGCTTTGGCAAAATCTGTAACGTGTAAAATAGCTTTTCATTGCACCCGACCTCAAAATTAATTTTTCACATTGCTTATTGGCGTCCAATCATTGATCGTGTTTGTCTGCAACCATATAAAGTGGCTCTTACTAGAATTTGAACAATTTCAGTGATTTAAACCAGTTTTAGTGTTTTTACCCATTCCATTCAAAGACAACTTTAAACCATTTTGACAGTTTGCCAATCATTCCTGTTTCTCTCGTGTTGCTGGGGGGAAATCGGGATTGATACATTTGCTTGAATTCTGCATTCCTTAAACCTGCTCTCTCTATCTTTCTATTTCTTCATATTGCATATTGGGGGTATTGAGGGGTGTGCAGGGGGAAATAGTAACCACATCGCCATTTGATTTGAACACCCACCCACAAAAGTAGTATTGCTGTGTTGCATTGTTTTTGCTCATTATTACTCCTTGTGATTAAAGTGATTGCTTAGTGTGACATCACCCCATTGGTGATTATTGTATACCCATTAAAAACAGTGTGATTATATTGTGAAATACATAAATATTTTAACTTTGCAAACCAGCCTGATTCCTGGTTCAGTGTGACATGCGGGGGAGGGGGGGGCAAAGAGAGGCGCGTGATATGAGTGGTTCATCGTTCAGAATAAAAGAACTTCTAGACACAAATAATTAAATAAGGATCTCAGTTGTGCATTACATGCTAGGCATTGACTTAGGTGAAGTGCCGAATTGAAATCACTTACAATGCTTCATGAGAAACAGCTGAGGTTGAACTCTTCCTTCATCGCTTCTGGTGCTAGGGACCCCATTCTTTCGATCCATAGTGCTTCTTTTTGTGCTATCAGTTTCTTCATGTTTGTACTTTGTCCTTTAGTGGGTATCATGTCTAGTACTACAAATTGAAGTTGCGCCACTGTGTGACTGTTTTCGTGAAAGTGTCTCACCACTGCTGATGTCTGATTATTCAATCTGATGCATGATTTGTGTTTGTTCATGCGAATGCGTTCTTTACGTGCAGTCCCTCCAACATAATATTTGGCACATGGACATTTGATAGCGTAAATCACGTTTTCTGATAGGCAAGTAGCATGCTGTCTCAATTGGATTTTCTCTCCTGTTCTTGCGTGTGATATGTAGGGTTCTTTTATTATGTTGTTGCAGTTCCCACAACCCATGCATGGATGTGTCCCTGGATATTTATCCAGAGATTTTTACTTCGTATTTCTGTTGTGAGTGTCGACCAGTAAATTCCGTAGATTATTGCTTTTTTGATATGCAAATAGTGGAGGCTTTGCAAAGAGGTCCTTTGTCCTGTGGCCGTTCTGTAAAATGTGCCATCTCTTTAAAATGCTGTCTTTGATTTGTTGGCTCTGCATAGAATATTTGGTGACAAAGACTAACTCTGGACTTTCCCGTTCTTGTTTTTTGGATAGAAGCTGGGTACGATCTTGTGTTAGTCTTGACTCGAGCTGCTATGAGGTCTTCCTCTGGGTATCCTCTCTTGGAGCTTCTTATGTAGTTTGTTCAATTCAAGACCACGTTCCCTTGGGTCGCTCACGATTCTTTTGATTCGTAGCATTTGGCCAAGAGGTAAATTGCATAAAATACTGGGTGAATGAAAGCTCATTCTGTGAAGTAAGTTGTTTCTGTCAGTTGGTTTGGAGTACAATTTCATGAAAATCCTTGAACCTTCAATTGCTGTTTGTACATCCAGAAAATGAACATTTGGATTTCCTATTTCCATAGTAAATTGTAATCGACTGTTGAGAAACAGCAAAAAGGTGTTTAATTCCTCTTGGTTGCCTGACCATACTCCGAAAACATCGTCGAAGTAACATATTCATTTCTTAAGGTAATTTCTCCATTGTGGGTGGTTGATTATGTGGGTAGTTTCAAAATCATACATGAAAGAGTTGGCATATGATGGTGCCATAGTGGCTCCCATAGCTGTTCCAGTAAGTTGCTTGTAGTATATGTATTTATATTTGAAACATGAATTTTTAGAAATTAATTTCAGTAAAATCATCAGGAATCCTGTATTGGCTCCTATTGGTCCTGCATGTAATAGCAGTTTCTCCACTGCTTCTTGTCCCAAATCGTGTGGGATGCTTGTATACAAACTAGCAACGTTGATGGTGAATAAGATATCTTCTGTTGCGAGTTCGATTTGGTCCAAAATCTGAAGTGAGTTGTATCTTTCACATAGGTAGATGTCTGTTGGATAATTGGCTGAAGGAAGTAATCTATATATGTGACCAATGGTTGCAGAATGCTTTCTGTAGCTGCTGCGATCGGCCGTTGGTGGCATATGCCTGTACTGATGGGAGGGAGCTGGGAGAGGTCAGGATATGGAAACAACATGGGGTATATATGTTGGGACATGTTTGAAAATGGGCAGTTCAAGGAATTAAGAGAGCTTGGGAAAGCGGATGGCTTACCTGGAGGGCAAGTTTTGCGTTATGAGGATCCGTGGGGTGGTCAAGCAATCTTGGGGAGGGCTGCCTGAAGAACCGTCGGAGGATGGACTACTGTCCCTATTATACCAGCTGGAAGATGGCGTTAAACTCACCACTAGAATATGTGACTGTATTAGAGGGTTGCGTAAAAACACACGGTAAACTGAAGGATAAATGGGATAGGGATGTTGGGGCACAGATTACTAAAGTACAGTGGGAACAGGCTTTGTTTTTTGTTAAATGTGTCTTGCGCAATGTGCAGTTCGGATTAATACAACTCAATATATTACATAGGACATATATAGACCCCAGCAGAATGGCTAAATTTGGTGGTGAGGGGTCTCGGGGCTGCCCAGGATGCGGCCTGGAGAGTGCTGATCTGATGCATATGATATGGAGCTGTGCTGCAGTACGGACCTTTTGGGATCGAGTAGAACAGGCTTGCAGAGCGATGGGCATAGTTTGGTTTGAATGGACCTTGTTGGAGTGCCTCCTAGGCATCTACCCCAGGCCAGCTAAGTATAGGAACGTGGTGAAGTTCATCGACTTTGCCTGTATACTGGCAAAGAGATGTGTGTCTATGACCTGGAAGAGTGAATAGGGCCCAGTATATAAGCAATGGTGAGGGGATTTTGAGTGCTGGTGCCGGGCCGAAACAAGAGTGGGGGAGGGATCCAGGCAATGACGGGAAGATGACCAGTCAGAACATGATGGGGAGAGCCTGTTACTAGCAATGTTCCCACCGTCGGATGACAGACCACCTTGAGGTGTCAATATAGTTGTGTCAGACACTGTAATGTAAGATGAACAACGAAACTGTGAAAAGATGTCTCACCCTAGATATTTTTTTATGTTTATTAATTTTTAACAACATATACAACCAAAACAAGTCAAGTATTGCACGCGCATCACTACCCCACTACTCCCCCGACTCACCCAAGCTTACTCTGCCTCAATCTCTGTCTCACCCCCTGAGAGTGTACTCGCCTCTGCACCGCCGGAGGAGTCTTCCTCTCCATATTCGTTCCTTGCTGATTCGAACAGTGTGGCCACCAAGTGTCTCCAAGCCATCAATGACTCCCATAAGTCATCCCCTCCTCTATTAGCTGCTTTGCTCCACACCGCTGTCTCTGCTTCTACCCATTTCTGAAGGTCACTCCACCACAGCTCCACCCTTGGTCTGTTGACGGCTCTCCAACCCATGGTGATCCTGCACTTGGCAAGAATATGAGCCAAGTCTTTTAGTTTACTCACATGTTTCATCTTACGTGGCCTGGGAAATCACCCCCCCCCCCACCATGCACGCCACAGGGACTCCACTTCTAGTTTAATGCCTTTCTCATCCATGCAGCGAGCCACCTCCCCACAGTATCTCCTTATCTCAGGGCATGCCAAAAACATGTGTATCATGCCCGCATTCACTTCTCCACATTTAGGACGTGTCTCACCCTATATGTGGGCATTGCCCCCAGAATACTGACTGAACTATAGGCACTGCAGGCAATCCATGTCCCGCAAATGAGAGAAGTAACTGCCTCAGCAGTGTGTAGTAGTTAGTTATCATTTGAAGTTCAGTGGAGGGGGAAGGGTACAGGAAAGTGAAGCTAATGCAACTATGGTACTGAGTGTAACAGACAAGATTGTAACTGTGAATGGCATATCATTCTTTGTTGTACTTTTTGTTTCTGTACTGTGCACGTTTAAAAGAAAGGCAATGAACAGATAAAAAAAAAATATATATATATTTCTGATGTTTGTTAATCTGCTTAGAATCACATGCTGTGCATAGGTCCGACATCCAGTGGTCACTGCGGAGTATTGCATTTTGTTTTTCGTAGTCGAAAAAGGGGACTTCGACAAGGCGTATCTGTAACACTATCCCTATAGTGACGTGCATTGTACCCACATTCCCTCACGCGTCGTGGTCCCTCAGATTGTTTTTTTCCGCCCAGCTTCTGGTCGCCTTACGCGGAGCTCCTAGAGAGACATTGCAAATACTTACTACGGACCTCGGTCCTTAATTAGTCTTATTATATTGTTAAAGATCCCTCCCCTCGACGTTAGCTGTCAAGCTGTTTCTCCGCCGAGCAAGTTTTCGACGGAGGGGAAGAGACGGAGGAGATCCTTCGGCGCTGCCGAACACGTGGCCTGGCCTCGCCGGCCAACATACAGTAGGGAGAGTGGGGGTTCGAACTTTTATCTTCTCTTTGAGAATGTCTTTCTTTCTCCCCTATCTTTCCCTTGGGGTTGTTATCACCAGTTATTATTGCCTCAGCTATGGAGAGGGCACCTTTTAAGTTTTGCCCACGCTGTAGGGGCAAATACACTTGGAAGGACAAACACAAGCTCTGTAATCGTTGCTTGCCCCTCGATCATAAGGAGGACAGCTGCGCGGCCTGTAAGCTCTTGAAACCAAGAACTCTTAAAGAACGAAAAGTTAAGAGGTGGGCGGACTACGCTATGTCGAAGTCAGTTTCCTCACCCGCCGCCGCTGTTACAGAAAGTGACGAGGAGGGTGATAACTCGACGTCCGTTACGGAAGTCATTAACCCCCAGAAGGAGCGCTCGCGCTCCTCGACGTCCGTCCCCGGCCCCGACGGGCTCGGCTCACGCCCTGCTTATGGGGATGAACACCCCGGCGACAAGGACGCACAAAGACCCCATAGGCCTAAGCACACAACCCACGGCTCTTCTTCGTCGAAGACGAAGGATCCATCAGCGCCGAAGGGGACGCAGGGCACTCCGGCGTCTACCTCAGACCGTAAGGGTCTCAAGCCCCACCCGCAAACGCAGCTGCGACCAGCGATTGGGCTTTCATCAAACACGGGCGCTACCTCAAAATCATCCAACGTAATGCTCCATACAGCGGCCGTCGAGGAACAACGCGTAACGCAGGCAACGTCGACACCAGAGCCCTCTACTGACAAACTCGTTGTCGAGAGCCTGGCGAGAATTGTTTCCGAAGACAAACGTAAGCGGACGACGAAACAAACGTCGAATACCGCACAAAAAGCTATGGAAACGCCGAAAAAGCGCAAGAGTAGCCAGGAACTGCCCCCTTCATCTAAGGGCACTTCTTAACTACCAGAGGGCTTTTCAGAGGGCGACGGAAACCTTTCTTCGACGTTGTGGGAGCGTTCTAAGCGTTTTGAAGGTGAAGACACTGATTTCCCCCCTCTAGACTATTCAGGGGTCCCCCATGAGACCCTTGAAAGACTCCAATCTTGTATGGAGAAAATGGAAAGGTTTTTGGGAGCCAAAACCCACCCACACCCAAAAGACCAAGAGAATGGCCCCAGGATGACCCTAGGGACAAGATTCCTAGGCTGTTTCCCCCTTCTACAAACGCATATGACCTCACTGAAAAGGAGCAATACCTCCAGGAAGATGAGTGTTTGGGTGGAGAGGAAGAACATGAGGAAGAGGGGTTTGAAGAAGATCCTTACACTAGTGCAGGAGCTTTTGAAGAAAATACAGCTACCTCGCAGCCCTGGCAATCCCCATCAGTGCAGCCTTGGCAATCCCCATCAGTGCACTCAGACCCTGATGTCTTTCACCCTTCTCCTCCCAAGGATTCACCTATTGGAAACACCTCTCCCATAGATGACCAACCTTCACTTAATGCACTATTGCGCAAGGCAGCAGCACATTTTGAAATAGACACAGGGGAGACTCTTCCTGACATAGACTTTGTAGAGAAAGTTATTAAAGAAAAAGCCCCTGTTAGTATATTCCGCTCCTGGCTTCTATAAAGAGAAGAATAACTCCTTCCCTTTCCAATCCGGCCTTAGTCAGAGGGGTCAACCCTCGGATAGGAAAGCTCTTCAGCCCTTCGTCCTCTGACCCTTTGTACATCAGAGGACATTCTATTCCGGACTCCCTCGTAGTTACTAATACAAGAAAAAGAGCGGGGGTACCACTATCCACTAGTGAGGCACCACCTGACAAAGAGGGCAAGAAGCTCTATGCACTTGGGAAGAGAATCACGACCTCTGCCGCCTTCTCAACTAGGATTGCAAATAACAATTCCCTACTAGCTAGCTACGCAGATGCACAGTGGAGCAAGCTGCGCAGCGAAGCAGAGGACGCACCAGAACCCCTGCGTTCACGCCTGTTCGCTATAATCTCAGAGGGAACTCTTGTAAACCAGGTCATCGTAAAGAACTCCTTAGATGCCGCAGAGATGGCTGGCCGTTCCCTGGTTCAGGGAATACTTCTCAAACGCCATGTCTGGCTGCGCAATTCGGGATTTAAGCCGGAAACCCAGGCTTCCCTGATAAATAAGCCCATAGAACAAACACATCTGTTTGGGAAAGCAGTTGATGAGGCCCTAGAACATGCGAAGAAAGAGTTTGATACCATCATTGACCAAATTTCTAGGCCCCCTAACAGACGCAGCTATGGCAATAGACGCTCCTTTCGTGGCCAACACCAGCAGCAAAACCAACAGCAATTTTACTCTGCTACCAACTGGCCCTCTAACCAGGGTAACAACACCCAGTTCAGTCAAAGAGGCCAACGCCGTGGCAAAGGAAGAGGTCGCGGCTCCAGCCCCAAAGGTTCCACGCCCAATACCAACAAATGACCCGAAGATTCGGGTCCCCTCCCATGCATCACCGGTCGGGGGCCAGCTAACATCGTTCCTTTCAGCATGGGAGGGAATATCGTCAGACCGCTGGGTATTATCCACCATAGCCCACGGATATTGCATCGAATTCAACGGTTCCCCGAAGTACAGACCCCCACGGAACCGACGCATGACACCGGAACACCTCACTATTCTTCAAGAAGTAGAAGAGCTACTGAAAAAAGAAGCTATAGAGGCTGTCCCCCTATCTCAGGTAACAGAAGGTATTTATTCAGTGTACTTCCTTGTACCCAAAAAGGACTTAACCATGCGCCCTGTATTAGATCTGCGCCCAGCGAACAAGTTTGTCAAACCCCAAAAGTTTCGTATGGTGACCTTGCAGGAAGTAATCCCACTGTTATCACAGGGGGATTACATGACAACACTAGACATGAAAGATGCATACTTTCATATTTTAATGTTGCCAGCGCACAGAAAATACCTCAGGTTCAAGATAGAGAACAAACACTACCAGTTCAGAGTACTACCCTTCAGGATAGCATCTGCACCAAGGGTATTCACGAAAGTACTGGCAGTGGCAGCGGCCCACCTGCGCAGGTTATCCATCCCGGTATACCCTTACCTCGACGACTGGCTCATAACAGGGGATTCTTACGAAACATGCTTCTCCAATACCCAAAAGACCGTAGACCTTTTGTCCCAACTGGGCTTCTCCATCAACGAAAAGAAGTCCAGCTTAGACCCCAGCCAAATCAAACAATTCCTAGGGGCTCTAATTCGAACAAAGGACGGCCTTGTCTTCCCCTCCAACGAGAGGGTCCAAAACATGCTGTTTCAGATCCCCCATTATGTGGCAGGTCGAGAGGTGGCGGTACGCAAAGCAATGCGCTTGCTAGGGATGATGGCGTCATGTATTTATTTGGTACCTCACGCGCGCCTGCGCATGCGCCCTATGCAAGAGTGGCTCTACAGCCAGTGGTGTCAGGCCAGCGGACAATGGGACGATCTAGTGGTGGTCTTGCAGACCTAGGTTCTCTCGATCCGGTGGTGGACAAAAGAAAACCTGTTATTAGGGAAAACTTTTGCCACACCCGCAGTGGAAGCCACTCTAACCACAGACACATCCCTTACAGGATGGGGGGGGCTCACCTATCCCATCAGACTGCTCACGGAGTGTAGACTCCGAGCTTAGCATCCAAGCATATAAACCTGCTGGAACTACTAGCGGTGTTCAAAGCACTGAAAGCCTTTCAGGAACACTTACAAGGAAAGACAGTGATGGTCCTCACAGACAGCACCACAGCCATGTACTACCTCAACAAGCAAGGGGGCACTCACTCTCCAGGACTGTCCAAACTGTCCCAGAATATATGGAAGTGGGCTCTCAAACACAACATGTTCCTACTATCACAACATGTACCAGGGCAACTCAATCTGCTAGCAGACAAACTCAGCAGAGACTTCGCCCTGCCCGAAGAGTACGAATGGCAATTGCACGAAGACATCGTCTTAGATGTCTTCACGCAATGGGGATTCCCGGAAATAGACCTGTTCGCAACTCTGGAGAACTCACAATGCCAAAGTTACGCCTCCAGGTACCCCCAGAACCAGTCCATGGGGAACGGTCTGTCGATTCATTGGTCAGGGAAATTTGTTTACGCCTTTCCCTCGACTCCCCTTCTCAACAAAGTGGTGCACAAGATGCACCAGGAGCAGGTTACCATGATACTAGTAGCCCCAATGTGGGCCCGGCAGCCATGGTTCGCTCACTTGATGGAGATGTCCCTATCCCCCCCAGTGAAACTTCCCTGCCCGTACAACATGCTGTCGCAGGACAAGGGCAGGACACTGCATCCATGCCCTCAGACCATGAACTTAGCAGCCTGGCTCCTGAGATCATAGAATTTGGACATTTACAACTCCCGCAGAGATGTATGGACATCCTCAGGGAAGCCAGAAAACCTAATACTCGCCACTGCTATTCTAGCAAGTGGAAAAGATTTGTCATCTGGTGTAGAGGTAAGAGCATCAACCCGGTTGACTGCTCTCCCACTAACATTGTTCTGTACTTGACCCATTTACTGGATTCAGGTCTAGTGTTCAATTCCATTAAAGTCCACCTAGCGGCACTTTCTGCACACACCACTTCCCAACTTAAAGTGTCGTGGTGGAAGATACCAGTTATCAAGGCCTTCATGGAGGGGGTAAAGAGAATACACCCTCCGATAGCTAACCCAGCTCCCTGATGGGACTTAAATGTGGTACTTTCTAGACTCATGGGCCCTCCTTTCGAACCCATGCACAAGGCAACTCTTAAAGACCTCACTCTTAAGACTGCTTTCCTAATAGCTATCACCTCCATTAGGAGAGTAAGTGAACTACAGGCTCTTTCTGTACTAGACCCCTTCGTAACAGTTCACAAGGATAAGGTGGTTCTACGCACACACCCAAGGTTTGCACCAAAATTAATCTCGAAATTTCATGTAAACCAGTCAATAGAACTACCAACGTTCTTTCAAAACCCTTCCAGCTTGGGAGAAAAAAAGTCTGCATACACTAGATGTACGCAGAGCTGTCATGTTCTACATGGAAAGAACCAGACCACTGAGAAAGACTAATCAGTTCTTTGTCTCTGTGGCAGCAGGAAGAGAAGGAGATGCAGTTTCAAAGTCCACTATATCTAGATGGATTGTTCAATGCATCATTCTCTGTTACACTCTTGCTAAGAGAGAACTACCCTTCAAGCCAAGAGCACATTCCACTCGAGGCATTGGGGCTTCCATAGCGTTCATTGCAAATGTTCCCCTTGAGTCCATCTGCAAAGCGGCTATCTGGAGTTCTGTGCACACCTTTACAAAACACTACTGTCTAGATGCACACTCTAGATCTGACTCCCAGGTGGGACAGGCAGTATTAAGACATCTTTTCTCTACTGTTCCTTCTCATAACCCACCGCCAACTCCGGGTACTGCTCGCTAGTCTATGCACAGCATGTGATTCTAAGCAGATTAACAAACATCAGAAGACAATGCATTACTTACCGTAAAAGCATTTCTGATGGTTGTATCTGCTTAGATTCACATGCGCCCACCCTTCCTCCCCACTCGTATGGAAGGAACATAGACATCCTTTTCTATATTTCTCTCTTTTCTGTACTCACTCACGTCTAGAAGGCTCCCTCAGGGCAGAAAAATACAAACAGAGGGACCTAGACGCGTGAGGGATTGTGGGTACAACGCACGTCACTATAGGGATAGTGTTACAGACACGCCTTGTCGACGTCCCCTTTTCGACTATGAAAAACAAAATGCAATACTCCAGTGACCACTGGATGTCGGACCTATGCACAGCATGTGAATCTAAGCAGATACAACCATCAGAAATGCTTTTACGGTAAGTAATGCATTGTCATATATATATATATATATATAATGATCCATAGAATCCGTGGCGTCTGCCCCATTCAAATGTGCCTGCACCTTCGACAAGGGCATACTCACTTCCAAGTTCGGGGTAGAGCTACAATGACTGATATTCAACTTGTCACACGTACCTTGATATTATTGATTACTTTGTTCTGTCGGATTCTCAGTCTGCGATAGAAGTTGCAGCAGTTTTTGCCATCTCATCCTCAGGGAAGCTCCCGTATCAGGTCCATTATCCGGCACCTGCTCCATGCCGCCGGACTGGGAACCCCGGAAACCCATGAAACATTGTTAACACACTCTGCAACTCTCCGCTTTTGGTAAGGTTTTTTGTGCAGATACACCTCCTCCTCCTCAATAGAGACAGTGGGCAGACTGCATTGTTCAGCACTGGTAACACCGCTACGCTCTGTGTTTGATAAGGTTTTTAAAAAAAATGTTATTTATAATGCGCCTATGACGGACTTAACCGTATTGAGGCCCAGGTGGAGATACAATTGTGAATAAGGAAAACATAAGGAGTCACTAAATCACAAGTTCATTTCTATGTACATAGAGATTGTGAAACTACTGGGTGAATTTTTAAACGGAAGGGTTTTCAAGGTCTTCCGAAACTGAACAAGTGTCTGACATTCCCTGATCTTTTGCTGCATATTGTTCCATAATTTGTATCCAAAAACCGCAAATCTCCTGTCGCCTCTAGTGATGAATACTGACCGCTGTCAGAGTCCTTACTGGCCTATAGAGAGACATTTTGTTACTTAGATATTCCGGGGCCAGTCCCTTTAAACACTTAATCATAGGTTCTTTATCTTAGTAGAGAATTGAAGTTTCTCCCCAAGAATACAGGGGACAAAAGATTTCCTTACGGATGCAACCTGCTTCTGGGGTCCAAACAGAATCGGCTCTGTTTTAGCTGCATTCAGCTGAAGTTGTTTTATGGACTTCCATCCATGTATCTCTTCCAAACACTGGGCAATGTTTTACAAAAGCCTTCTCAATGCTAACAATTTTAATGTATATCTTAGTATCGTCTACATAAGAATGGTAACTTAAGCCATGATTTTTCAGAATATTCAACACTGGCTTCATATATAAATTAAACAAGGGGGTGAGTGATGACCCCTAAGGCACCTCACAGCTCATTGCAATGGAGTCTCGGATATATCCCCCGGATTTCACCTGTTGGTGTCTGTCATCAAGAAATGAACCTAACAATTTCAAGGCTTGGTCGTAAACATTACCGGGCATTGTTAGGCACTCAAGTATAATGCTATGCTTGACTGTATCAAAGGCTGCAGACAAATCCAACATTATAAACAGAATCAATCGCCCTGGGTCTGCAACCTCCAATAGTTCATCATGAACTGCCAACAAGGCTGTTTCTGTCCCATACATGGTTGGGAATCCTCATTGTAACTCGTCAAGCAGTGACTCCTTCTCAACAAATGTTTGCAGCTGTGAAGTAACAACTTTCTCTAAAATGTTCCCTGGCCATAGTAGGCCTGCAACCGGTCGATAATATTTTAGACAAGCTGGATCCAAATTTGATTTCTTTTTTTTAACAGTGGGGTAATAGATTGTTTTAATTCCCTATGTAACGTACCGGGGGTAGTGACTTATTAATGTAGTAATAAAGGGCGCAATGTTTTTTGCTAGACTTCTAGCTGAGCATGCAGGCAGCGTGAACAGGGAATCATTAGTCGGTTTGAGCTTTAGGATTAAAGATTGAACATGGTCCTCTGTCACTGCTTGGAAATCAAACCTCACACGTTCTATATTGCTCCCTACTACCATTGCATCTACTTGAGTGTTCAAGCCTCTTTCAATTATCTGACTATGACCCATCTGGGTCTCCTCAGTCTTTACCCGTTCTGCACTGGTAACACTCTGCAACTCTTCCTTTTCTATAATGGAACAATTAAACTTTGGGCCCTGAAATACTCTCGAGGCATGTACAACTATTACTGTATTCCCTTTCAGTATCTGTGAGAGTACAGCACCTAACCAAATTGGTCTGGCATCTGTCGTGATTACCATCAAACACTTAGCATTACATTGTCTCAGTGGGTGCAACATATACATCTCCTTTTTATGTTTTTTATGTCCCTTCCACAGGCCATAGACCTTCAAATGGAGCTTTTCTTTTTATGAATTGCTGCAAGTTTTCTCTGCCTGTAGTATGGCGTTGAAGTCCATCAACACCACCTATACGCTTGCCAGGTTCAGTCACACACTATGGGAGTGTGCTTCATCAGCGGCTGACTGCATACCCGAAGGAGAGGAAAAGGAAGCCTTCCTTAACATTATTAAAGATGGCAAAGATGCCATGTGCGAATCACTTCAAACTGGCATCGATTCCGCGGACAGTATCAGCAGGGCCATGGCGGCAAGTACAACAATCCGCAGGCATGCGTGGTTGCGAAAGTCTGGCTTTGCTCCAGATGTACAGGCCAGACTTTTGACTATGCCCTTTGACGGCTCTTCACTATTCGGAAACAAGGCTGATGACAGTCTGGAAAAGTTACAGACTTCTAAAGCAGCAGCAAAATCTTTAGGAGCTGCTATCCGCCTAACTCCTTTTCGCCCCTCAGGAACCTCTGGGAGAGGAAAGTCCTTTCTCTATTATTCCGCATTCGGGAAAGGCAGAGGACAGCCGGCTCAAAGAGGCCAAAGGAGATCCACCCGTGGTGGACGGATCAAAAGTACTAAGGCCGCAGCAGGTGCCTCTTTACCCTCGGCATCTGCATCAGCCGCCCTCAAACCACTCGGAGGCCTTTCCACACAATACACCTGTAGGGGCCAGGTTAACTCACCATCTGACGGAATGGCAGGTTATAACGTCAGATGCTTGGGCATTGGAGACAGTTGCCCAGGGTTACCGCCTACCCTTTCTACACATCCCTCAGAGTCATCCACCAGGGAACAGCTCTCTAAAAGTTCCAGATCAGCTCCTCTTGCAGGAAATTATAGACCTGCTAGAGAAAGGTGCCATAGAACCGGTACCTGTAGCGGACAGGAACAAGGGCTGGTACTCCCCCCTACTTTCTCATACCAAAGAAGGACGGAGGACTGAGACCCATCCTGGACTTGCGAGAATTGAACAAGTTCCTCAGGAAGGACAAGTTCAAGATGGTAACTCTCTCTCAGATCCTTCAGGCCCTCCAGCTCCAGGACTGGCTGGTATCTCTGGACCTTCAAGATGCTTATTTCCATGTGCCAATCCATCTAAAACACAGGAAATACCTGAGGTTCGCAAATGGCGACTCTCATTATCAATTTCGAGTTCTGCCATTTGGGCTGACCTCCGCCCCGAGGGTCTTCACCAAGCTAATGTCGGTAGTGGCTGCGAGTCTAAGGAGGGAAGGGATCCACGTCTACCCCTACCTGGACGATTGGCTGATCAGGGCTGTATCTTCGGAACAAGCTCATATCCAGCTAGATTATGTCTGCCACTTCCTTCACAAACTGGGCTTCTCCCTCAATTTTAAGAAGTTACAGATGATACCATCACAGAGACTCCAGTTCATTGGAGCGGTCCTGGACACTTTCCCAGAAGTGAGGGCTCAAGATATTCTACAGATGGTCACCAAGTTTCAAAATGCCCAACGTCTCCCAGCCTTCGACTTTTTGAGGTTGCTAGGCCTCATGGCATCCTGCATCTTCCTTGTGCCAGAGGCTCGCCTTAGAATGGGATCTCTTCAGTGGGCACTGAGAAGTCACTGGTCACAACTCTCAGGGAGAATGACGGATCTCCTCCGGATTCCGGACAAGGTAGCCCGCGACCTTCAATGGTGGGCCTATCCAGAAAACATCTTGAAAGGAGAACTGTTTTGGCAACCATGGCCAGAGATAACAGTAGTCACAGACGCCTCACTCACGGGGTGGGGAGCCCATGCCAACGACTTGACCATCAGCGGTCAATGGTCTCCATCGGAGTCCAGACTACACATCAACCTATTGGAGCTGAGAGCGATCAGACTAGCGCTGAAAGGGGAGAAATGTCCTGATAATGACGGACAACACGGTGGCCATGCACTACCTCAACAAAGGAGGCGTAGGATCACTACCACTGTGCAGAGAGGCGATGCAGCTCTGGTTTTGGGCAATTCGGGAAGGAATCTCTCTATCGGCAGTCCACCTAGCCGGAGAGAAGAACTTGACAGCGGACGCTCTGAGCAGGCAGAGCACAGTCTCCCACGAGTGGGAGCTAGCTCAGGAAGTCCTTCAAGAGATCTTCGCCCTTTGGGGAACCCCTCAAGTGGATCTGTTCGCCAAAAGCACTAACAGGAAGTGCGATCTGTTCTGTTCAAGGGAATTTCCCCCGAGAGAAGCTCTGGGAGACGCGTTGGTAGCGGACTGGGAGTTTCCACTCCTTTACGCGTTTCCACCAGTCCTTGTTATTCCTCAAATGATCAGGAGGTTGAGAAGATTCCGGAAAACCATGATCCTAATTGTCCCGGATTGGGCCAGGAGAACGTGGTACCCAGACATTCTAGATATGTCCATCTGCCCTCCAATCCGTCTTCCACTCAAAGAGAATCTTCTCTCGCAGAAGGGAGGTCAGGTTCTCCATCCAGACACCAGAACCCTCAACCTTCACGCTTGGCTTCTGAAAGGGTGAGGTACAAGGATTGGGATCTCCCTGATGACGTCATGGAGGTGTTGCTTTCGGCCAGAAGGCCAGCAACACTGCCGCTGGAACAAATTTTGCTGCTGGTGTAGGGAAGAGAATATCGACCCTTTTTCATGTGGTACACCAACAGTGTTATCGTTTCTACTCTACTTGGCAAACTCAGGCCTTCAAGTTGGCACTGTAAAAGGCGATCTCGCAGCGCTTTCTATCTTCAAGCGCACTGCGGAGGAACCATTGTATTTCAAACTTCCTCTAGTGGTACAATTTCTCATTCGAACCACTTCACTCTTGTTCGCTGAGATTTCTCACGCTTAAAACTGTCCTATTGGTAGCGCTAACATCTGCTAGGAGGGTGAGCGAGCTACAAGCTCTCTCCTGTAAACTCCCACATACACATTTCCACAAGGACAAAGTTGTCCTACAGGTGAAGCCTAATTTCCTCCCAAAGGTGGTTTCTGAATTTCATATTACTCAGAAAATTACCTTACCTTCGTTCTACCCTTCTCCCCATCCGGGGAAAGAGGACGAAAGGCTACATAGGCTGGACCCAAGGCGAGCTCTCAGCTTTTATGTAAGCAGAATGGCTAGGATCAGGCAAGCAGACCAACTGTTTGTTGGATACTCAGGTCACAAGTTGGGACTACCCATAACAAAACAAACCATCTCCAGGTGGATTATTTTGGCCATTCTGGAATGTTACAAACTAGCAGGGAAAGAGCCACCCCAAAAGCCCAGGGCTCATTCAACCAGGGGTATTGCAGCCTCTTCGGCTCTCCAAAGAGGGGTACCGGTCCGAGACATATGTGCGGCTGCCACATGGTCGTCCGCACATACATTCACAAAATTTTACAATCTGGATTCCTCCTCTACTCAAGAGACCAGATTTGGCAAGGCCGTATTACATTCGGAACATCCCTAAAGGGATGCATACCATTCTCACTCCCACCTCCAATTACATGCCACTGCTATGGGAGTCTTATCAAAGATAAGGAATACGTCGGAGGACACAATCCCTTCGAAGAACAATTTACTTCTTACCTTGTAACGTTCTTTCGACAGGATGTTCCTCCGACGTATTCCTTATCGCCCCTCCCATCCATCCCCGCAGTGATACTTCCCTTGTGGTTGCAGTTTACGCTCCTTCAAGGTCAATAACCAATTCAGGCATGACTTTTCTTATGCTACAAAACGGAACTGAGCAACGGACGCAGCGCGTGGCTATTTATGGGCATGGTGACGTTGGTGCCGATACGGTGGCCGTCGAGGGACATCGACTCAGCGGACGTCGACGCGCAGTGCCCTCTACAGAAAAAATGTCCAAGGCCAGCAAGCTGGAAACGTATTATCAAAGATGAGGCATACGTCGGAGGAACATCCCATCGAAAGAATGTTACAAGATAAGAAGTAACTTGTTCATCTTTACCGTAAGAACCTGTAATATTGTCAGAACCATTCTTCCAACCCTGTCTGTAATTCCTAGTGTTAGCACCGATTTTCTCTTAATTTTTGTTTTACTAGAACATAAGCCATTAGTGATTTTAATTAAAGTAATTTCCATAAAGAAAACTGAGTATCCACCATGTGAAGGGTTACAACGGCCGTGCAACTGTGGAGATTCACGGGTGGCATTCTTTTTCTTAGCCATTGAATCTAGTTTAAGTAAAATTAAGCTGTCATTTTAAAACCGATTTTCTGTTTTTCTCTGCTATTTTTCTAAAAACACCTCTCATTCAGCATTGCATAACTTCCTCAATTTAATAGGTAGAGACTTAATTTCAACGCTGACTTATACATAAAACCTGTAGCACATCCCAAAACAGTGTATTTCACCCGTTTATTCTTAAAAACCGTTGAGTGAATTTTAGGCGGGAATTTGCATTTCTGCGCAATTTTACACATGTGATTTTCAATTATTTCCAAACTTCATTAAGATTAAGTGTTTCTTTTGCTTAACCTATAGCTCATGTTTGTTAGGATCTTTTCATTGTTGCTCCCATAGAGATTTATATTTATTTAAGGACTATTTCACACTTTTCATTGTTTTGCTAAGCCATTCTCGAATGTCATTTTAAAAGTGTAAGATTTCCATACTGTTTATCTCTCTTGTTTGGGGAGGGAAGGTTTTATCTAAAGTCTGTGACTTATCTTTACTCCTGAATACCTGCTGCTTACTCACATCTGTTTAGAATTGCTTATTAGTGGGTAAAGGAATTTTGCAGGGGGAAATCTTAACTCAAGCGCTATTTTTCAAACAAACCAAAGTGTTCTTTTCTCTGATGATTTCTATTCTGTGTTGATAAAGGTGAATTTAACTGCCTTTTATTTGTATTGTCACCACATTGGTGATTGCTGCTCCATATATTAAAACATAGGTTTGATTTGAATTTTAAATAAATAAATATTACCTTTACCAAGCAGCCTGATTCCTGGTCCATTGTGACCTGGGGGTATTTTGAGAAGGGGTGTGATATGAGTGGTATATCACTCAGAATATTGAAACTATAGACATAATAAAATAAGTATTTAATTTGCGCGCTGCATACTAGGCGGGGACCATGGTGTATTGCCTGATTGAAATCCTTAACAGTACTCAATAGTTTGTAGGTATTTGGTAGAGGATGGCATCCCACCACTATACACTGCCCTAGATCTATACTTGGTTACCAGACATTTGGTCGAAAAAAATTGGTCGACTGGACAAATGGTCGAACCAATTTGGTCGAAAACCAAATGGTCGAATTTTTTATTTTTTTATTTTCACCCTTTTTTTGGGGGGGTTCCCCCCAACCCCCTTTTTTTCTAAAAAAAACCCCTTTTTTTCCCTAAACGAAAACCAAAAAAATACATATATAAATAAAATAAAAAATTCGACCATTTGGTTGTCGACCAAATGTCTTTCGACCTATTTACAGTCAACCACTTGTCTGGACACCCTATACTTAGCTGCATATCCCCATTCACCTTATTGACAGCCACAAGCTATGACAACCACTCAATTTGTCTTTTGAATTATCCTTTTCGCATAATCTCACTAACTCTTTGCCCATAATCTCTTTCAAGGTAAGGGGAACTTTGTACTCTCGGACAACTGCAGAAGTACCTTCATTCAACAATATTGTGCGCATAATTCTTTTGTCCAAGTCCAGATGCAAGTACATTGGTAATTCTTAGACTTCCTCATTACCAACTTTGATCTGCTCCCTTGCGTTTGAGTCAGGTTTAATGCACAATTCCTTCTTTTCCCTCCACCTTGCAAGATACAACCCTATGACTCGGCTGGCTCCCTCCCCTGGAACAGCCTCCCCCCTCCTCTCCATCTTGAATCAGATCTCCTCAAATTATGAAAGCTCCTCAAGACATTACTCTTCTCCTCCTCCTTCCCCATCTCCCTCCCTTGCTAAACCCCACAGTCTCTGAGATTGGTGGCATGGGTCCTTATGTGTCCTTCTGTGTCTTGGCCTTCCGTCCAATCGCCTTCAGCCTCTGCCCTTCCAATGGAGTTGCCTTTGGATTCCCGCTGGCCTGTGCTGTCCCACAGGCCTGCACTTAAAGTATTGGCAGGCGACCACTCTTTACCAAGTGGTCTTTGCCAGCACTTACCTGTTCCCTTGCAACTGACTCTGGCACTTCCTGCCTCTGTGCAACCTCTAGCACTTACCCCCGTTCCCTTGTCTTTTCTCTCTCTCTCTCTCGTCACTTGCAGGTTCCGAATGTTCACAAGGCCTAGTAGGACTGCCTCTCTTTTTTCATCATTATTGTATTTGCCTTTGGTCCCTTTCCTTTGCCCTTTAGGCACTGTGAAACACAATTTCCTGATGTATAAGGGCCTTACAAATGCACAATAAATAAAATGAATATAAATAAATTACTAATATGCACACTTTTCTCCAAATTTGATTTGGTGTTACCGACCAGATCAACCTTTCCCTGTTATACCGTCAGAGGTTATTTCCATTTTTTTTCTTCATATGCCACAGCTGGTGCACCCCCTTTATCTTTGGAGATCAGGGTCACATTGTAATCTGAGTCCACAAACGTCTGCATTTCAATTCTAATGACAATAATGCCAGCTTCTGGGTTCTTGAAGTTCTCATCTTGGTCATCATCATTTTCACCCCAACCATCAGAATTTGTATCCTTGTATTTTGCTGCATTTTCTACAAAGCAATCAATAATAGGCATGACCTCATCTTCTGCACTGAACTTTTCATCTGTTTGATTCACTCCCATTATCTCTCCCAGATACCTGTGTTATGCCATCATTTTTACTCCTATTCTTCTAATGCAAAGAGGTGGTCTTGTGGTAACATGCATGGTGTCAAATCAGCTTTCACTTATTGAATGTTACACTCCTTGCAGGACAGATGAGTGTTCGCTAAATGCACCATACTCGCACATCTGAAAACGTTTACTGCATATCACATGACTCCTCTGCTTTTTATGAAGGTTTTTGTTTAATTTTTTTTTCCTATATTTTCATTCCCTCCACTTTTGTGAGGTAAGTAGTTGCACATAGTCTGAGGTTGCTTAATCTAATTTTTCAGTAAAAGACAAGGGATTAAGAGGGCACACAACCACTCTGATAAGTCCTGACTTATCAGGTCAGCCGCCATGTGCAGAATCTCAAGAGCTCAATCTATATATCTGACATCACAGAATTCCAGTAACATTCTGTGCACATGAAAACCAATGCTGAGGGTTGCAGTCCTAGCACAATAGAACAAAATGGAAAAGTCTGGAGGCACAGTTACATGTCGATGTGTTGAAGCACATGGCTGTTCAACAGTCACACTACAGCTTTCAAGCTAGAGTACAACAAGAAAGTGTTCTCATGGAAACAGGCACCATTACAGTGATGTTTTATTTAAACAAATAGGAGGTGGGCACGCGCTCTCATACTCAAAGGTCCTTCAACAAATGTGGCACTGGTGCATAAACAAGAACATATGGCTGCAGACACATTATGTTCAGTTCGCTAGCCAACCGTCTCAGCCAACCAAAACGCAAGTGGGAATTAAGCACAAATGTACTGAAACAGATTTTCAAAAACATTTTCTATTGCCAACATAGACTTCTTTGAAAAAAGTATAAATGAAAAATGGTACAGCTTTGTGTCCAGATGCCCGTAGCCCATGTCATTAGTAAATGCAACGTGGATGACCTGGTTGGGACTATTTGCCTGTACCTTTCCCCCCTGACACTCCAATCATACAGAGTAGTTTCAAGCTGCTTCAATAGAGGTTAAATCTAATACTTGTTATGCCCATGTTGGAGCTACAATCGTGGTTACCCTCATTTGCTAGGCATGGCGATCAAATCACCAATATAGTTACTTGCAGTTAAGTGATAGAAGAATTTGGCCATTTCAATCTCCCTTCTAGATTTATGGGCATCCTCGGGGAAGCTCCAAAGCCAAACACAAAAAACTGCTATTTTCAACAAGTGCAAGTCTTTCGTCAACTGGTGTAATAAACACAAGCATATTGTTCCTGTGTACTGCGGCAGATGCAGTTATGCATCTTCTTTGATTATTGGAATCAGAACTAGTGTTCAATTTACTAAAGGTACATCTGGCAGCACTAGGTGAGAACTCCTCCTCACAACGCCGCTTACTCTTATGTCCCGTCCCCTTTCCTCCATACTGCATTGGTGACCCTTCCAAGGGACGGGAGAAGGAACCTTTTTCACCAGAAAAAACCTTCCCCTTCAAATTTAGAGGCACCCAGGGAGCATGCGCTGCCCTCACTCTGCCCTTCGGTGCCACACCTCAGCCCCCTTATCCGTGCCGACGGGAACGGGCCGAATTCACCAGCGTTCCTGGGTTCGGCCATGTAATTCCACGTGCGGATACTTCTTCTTTGTCTTTTGTCTTTTTGTCATTCAGGTACTCGGTCCTCCGGCGTCACGTTCCTCCCCGACGCCTGCCGACTTACACAGGGTTCAGCCGGTGTCCAACCTGCAACGCGCTCTTCCCAACTTCAGACCCCCACACCCTCTTCCTATGTTGCCTTGTCCCAGACCATGGTTGGCAAGCTTGTACAGCGTGTGGCTCGCTGTTATCGAAAGCGCTGAAGAACAGACTAGCTAGGTGTAGGGAGCTCTTCCAGAAGTCACCTCCAGAGGACCTTCAAAACTTTGTGAAACACTGAGCCAGGCCCAAGGTAGGGCTGCAATTTTCCATCACACCCCGCAAAGGAGATTCCTTTCCAAGGAGACTCCCGCGCGGGAGGGACCGTTCAGGTCCTTGTACCAGCACGTGCACCGAGGCTGCTGCAGCTACCGACCTCCGGGCCGAGGGATCCTCGGATCCTCCCAGTGACCGTGTTGAGGGACCGGAAGGTTCTTGTACCGGATTGTCATCCGATGGGCTCTGCCCTTGTACCGGCAACACTGCCTCTAGTCGGAAGTGACTGTCATTTGCATTACGATTCAGTGCGGCTCGACAGAGGACTTGCTGATGAGCGTTGACGAGGAGACAAGACGAGGAGGAGACCACGGTGTTGGAGACCTCGGTGTTGGTGCTGATGCCGAGGGGCTGCCTGAGTGTGCTGGGGGAAAACATAGCTTGTCACGAGCAGTTTTGGAATCGTCTGAGCGGCTCACAGCAGAGGCAGAGAGTAACCCTGCATGGGTTAGATCTGCACGCTCCCCACTTCATCTACCCCCACCTACCTACTCTTTTTTATATTATATCTATAAAGCATTTTTACAGCATCCTTACCCCGTTCTCGCACTTCTTCTAAATATGCGGCCATCTATTGTTGTGGCTGCCGCCCATTGTAAATATTGACTTTGAGTCTTGGAAAAGCCTCAGTGGTTACCCTGAATACGTGGCCTGACTGTCTATTAAACAAAGACAGCAAATTGTATTATTTTGTTTTATTTTGGACTAATCTCACCCGCGGCTGGTTGGGGGACTGCAGGACTTGGATCCTTTGATCGCAGCCAGCTGGAGAGGTTTGAGGTCCGTTTGGAGGAGAGGGTACTTTGTGGACAACATTGCTCTGCTCCCTTAAAGTCGCTGGATGAGCGAGGGCTTACCGGCGCCGACCCATCGGACTGTGGGGGAGGAGGCTCATTCACCCCGGTGTGGGTAAACAGGAGGGGAGCCCCTGGTAGGAGCATGCGGTGTGGGAGCTGAGTCCCTCTGCTTAGTTGGCATCACTGGAAACGCGTGGTTTCCCTCGCTCTCAGTTGTAGCACGAGACCCGCTGGGTCCTAACATAGCGAGTTTTCAGTGCTGCGGACACGCCTCAACGTTGATTATCACTGGGCATGTCAAACTATTGAAAGTTTGAAAAGTCTGGAAACGCAGCCAACAAAGTTGAATAGAAGAGACCCTTTCCCCTTGTTTGAGGGGCAATACATTGAGTAAGGTATTTATACACAAACATGAAATTAAGGAGCAATCACGATGGTGGGAGCACAACAGAAGGGGAGGGTATAACATCAGAGGAGGTGGTGTTATCCAGTACTGTTGAGCCGACTAGTAAGGAAATCAGGTCAGACCTCTACACAGTCGGCCAGCACAAACATCACAGCACAAGTACATAGAGGCAGCACCCCTCACACCTACAAAAAACAGAGACAAGAGAAGAAGAGCATAATGGAAGGGAGTGTTGGAAAAGAGGTTTAGAATACACGGTAACAACTAAGAAAATACAGAAGAAAATAGAAGAACACTTTGGTAATAAGAAAAGGGCAAGTGATGAGGAGATATGATTGATAGCCAACACATTGCACTCCAGTTCAAGATTGAGAGAAGAAAGGGGTGAAATAGATATATTACACCACCCGCAAAGTCAGGACTGAATACAAGAACTGATTCTGGAAGAACAAAGAGTGTGCAGTTCTGATAAGAATCAATAATCGACCCTATTTGGTAATGAAGAAAGTTTGGAAGGTCAGCAACCATGCCCAGAAATAAACAATCCCTATCCTGAGGAAACTCAAGCTCGAGTCAATCAAGTAAATGAAAATACACTCTCTGCATTAAACTGTCTTGAGTTCCTTGGTCTCAGTATTCAAACTGTGAAAAGGAGAGGTGTAGTCTCAAACAGGCACCCTCCTAGAAATGACAAAGGAGATGGCAAACCTGGATGGGGCACTAGTGGGGTGTAATAATATATTGAACACAAATGTTCGCCAGGGTTTACAAGAGTTTAGACTAGAATGTACTAAACAAGGTATGGACTTATCAGTGGTACAGCGATGTCTTGCAGCACGGAAACCGTATGAGACAGACCTCAAGGTAAAACAGGATATTGTGCTGCAACTCCAAACCTTGAACCAAAGAATGGCAGATACAGAGCAAATAGAGTTGAAAGATCATAACTCACAGATGGATTATACCCCTTTGTCAGAGTCTACACTTGAAGAGTTTAGAAGATTGGCTAATGTTGGCGATGGTCTCTTAGAAGAAGAGACTGAGACTTCGGATCCACTGACAAAGACAATAAATCAGATTGGGATTTCTTTAATGGGGTGGCTGAAGATGACGACAACCCTACACAATCGGGAAGAAAAAAAGAAAGGAAAAGAGAATCAAGGAGACAAAGAAGACTGAAAGAGAACTTTATACAAAAAATGGGAAAAAGTAAAAAAAACAAATGAAGAAAAAATACAATAATGCAGAAACAAATAACTTTCTGGAGAAAATTACAAACATCTCACTATCGTCATCAGGAATAGATCAGGATGTAATTGAAGTAAATCCTGAGGAAGGTTCCTGCTGGGAAACGGATCCATCCAAGAAACAAAAACGTTTTATTGGGAAAAAGAAAAATCGCAAAGATCAGATGGGCAGCGAGGAAAGAGATAAAAAAACAATCAAGGACATCAACAGGCTGCCAAACAGACCTTGAGAAGGATGGTTTGGTAGCAACCGCAGAACCAATAAAGATAAAGAAGAATCCACCAATTGCACCAATATTTTTGAAAATGAAGAAAAAGCAGAAATAGTAAAAAAAGCTCAAAATGCAGAGAGTATTGGAGAAGTGAAGATCGCTCTAAAGATCGCCCCGATATTCCTGAAAAAGACAGAAGCAGAACAAAAGAACCTAGCTGTCGGTGATAATGTAAGGACGGGCGAGGGAAAGCACAAGAGAATCGGGGAGATTGGGAATGGAGTGGGAAAGTCAAAAGAAATGGAGGAATTCTCGATCCCAAAGCCAATTTCAATGACCTCGGCAGAGGCACCAAAACAACAAATGGAAGGTCAAGCAAAATCATCACCATTTGCTATGCCAATTATTTGGATGCAATCAACTGCAAATAAAAACCAGATAAAGTCCTTAAATCGAGGGGTGATCTTAACAATCTTAACAAAAAAACTGCCAAGCCTATATCTTATTAAAAGCAATGACATTGAATTTGTGAAATTTACAGATATAAAACAACCTCGGGTGGCAGAGCTTGGATGCGCCTCAAGAGAGGTGTACACCGCCATCAATGAGGCAAAGGAGGACCTGAAGAAACAAAATGTACTAGTTAAAAATGAAAGGCCTGAGACTGTAATACAGCAAGAGGGAGGGGGTCAGAAAAGTAACCCACCGCAAGGGCTCAAAAATACCCCCCAAGTCAAACTCTCAATTGGTAACGAATGCATCAGTAGTTTCGGGGGCAACCTTAAATGGAAATGCGCTATCTCTACTCCCGGACATTCTCAGAGGTTTTGCAGAAACTTGGCCTGGCACAAAAACCTCTTTGAAAATGACGGTCTAAAAATGTTCTGTTGGAACACGTGGGGTCTAAATAACATCATCTCCAAGCTTACGAAAAATTACCTTTTTGGGGAGGGAGATGCTATCGTGCTACTGGAAACATGGATGGTAAACCATATAGCAATAGAGGGTTTTTTTCGTAGAGGCACAAGCCACATCTCAAAAAGCTAGAGGGAGGCCGAGTGGGGGGATGCTGATAGCCCTTAAGAACTCTAAATTTAGGGATATACACACCATTGACTGTAAAATGCAAGGGCTTCAACTCTGTAAAGCGACTTTGAAGAGCACTCAACAAGTCTTGGAGCTGATAATTGGCAATATTTACTGGAACCCCGCGTGTTTGGGCCTGGATGCCTTTTTGGAAAAACTAGCAGAGGCCCTAGAAAAGGTGTTAACATTGTTTCCAGAGGCTAAAATAATAGGGGATTTGAATTCCCAATTCTTGAATTTACCAAAAGAACAAACAAATCAAGGAGGACGGAGGGTGACTGAGAATGATCACTCATGGACAGACGTTTTTAGTATGTGGGATTTAAAAATGACAAACGGAAATATACCTTTGGATATACCTGTAAAACCCACGAAAATCCAAGGTGCGGTGGTTTCAACGCAAGACTATCTTTTCATTTCATTTCAATACGTCCTAGGGGGTGCCCAAACGCAGCTCTACCGACCCCCCCCCCCCCCGGGTTGAAGTTGTCGCACCTTCCAGACCTAGGCCCGAGGAGCAGGGTAGGCCTCATGATCCATATACAAGAGTCCTGGAGGAGGCTGGGCCCAGCGAGCCGAGCAACACGTCGCAGGCACGTTGGCTGCCGCGCCAGACAGAGGCACCCGTCCAACGCCATTCCAGGAGTACGGCGAATAACGAGTGTCAAGGTGGGACTGGCCTCAACCAGGTATGTGGCCGACAGCCTATCCTTCTTATGTGCAGGGCAGCTTCCCACTGCATTCACACGGGCAGGGTATGCAGCGGCTACCTTGTCAATACCCCGTTCCCCCTCTCAGGCCAGTGAAGAGGGGTTCTTTGAGAGGTTCCTCAAGCTCATGAAGTCACCTCGGATGGGGGTTATCTTCAAGGACGCCATTAGGGAAGTCCTCCCAACTATGCTAGCGGCACCACAAGCACCTCCGCCGGCGCCGGTGCAGCCGCTGGCCCCGGCTCCCCAGCTGACTCCTCAGACGGTTCCGTACCAGCCTCCGTTGCCCCCTCAGCCTCCGGCTGCAGTCCCTTTGCCCCAGCCTCCTGCTCCAGCGACTCCTCCGCAGGGTCCTCCTGATCCGCAGGACACGGATGCCGAGGAGGATCCGGACACGCCCTCCTCAGCCAGGGCCTTCCACGAACATCTTGCTCGCCTGGCAGAATACCTGAGCCTACCCCAGCCCAGGTTGAGCAGCCGGCAGAAGCGGTTCTGGCGGAAGTCCTCACGTGACTCCCCTCTGTCAAAATGGGGATTCCTCTGCAGACCAATGTAGTCTCACTGGCCAAGAAGGGTTGGCTTAAACCCCACTCGGCCCAGCCGGTCAATCGATGCCTTGACGTGAAGTACAGGGAGATGGAGGGGGGATACACCCTTGCACTCGGCCCATACTCAACCGCACTCCTCGGTGATCGCTACGGCATCACGATACTCCAAGCCTCAGTCGTCCTCAGCCGCCTCCTCTGCGGCTCTACTAGGCAAGGAGGAGAAGATCTTGGAGGCGTACAGAAAGAAAATCTATTCCAACACCTCCCTGCATCTTCGTCAGGCCAACGCTGATGCCATGCTGGCTGCCGCTATCCAAATGTTATGGCGGGAAATTGCAGACTTCCTCCCGGAACTCCCTACGCAGAGCCAATCACGTTTTAAGACGCTGCTGGCAGAGGCCAAGCTAGTGGCGCAGGACCTCATGGAATCCACAGTGGGCCATATTGACACCTATGGCCGTGCCATCTGTATCACCACAGACATAAGGACTGCCTGACTCCGGGCCACGAAATTCAACCCAGACTTCCTGGAACACATATTAGATCGAACCATCGAGGGGTGGGGGGGGCACCCTCTTCCACTCCATCACGGATGAAGAGCTGGACAAAAAGGAAAACCGCGCACAAACGGCCAAGTCTTTATCCATCTTGACAAGGACCACGCCCAAGTTGTACACCCAGTCACAGCAGCGCTCCGACAGGGAGTGTACGTATGGAGGGTTCCATGGCTTCCAGAAACGAAGATCCAGGCAGCCGCACCGCTCACCTTCTCAGAACCGGCGTAAGCAATAAAAAAGGGGGAGGGAGTAAGGGCTTTTTCCAGTCTCCCTCCTCCGCGACAGCCTCCCAGGGAAAGAAGGCATGACATGCCCCTTCGGGTTCACATGTCTCCAGTGGGGGGCAGGCTTGCTCTCCATGCACAATTCTGGCACCAGAATTTCATGGACCCCTGGATCCTCTCCGTAGTATCCACGGGGGACCGCCTACCTACCCCATCCTCTCCTCCCTCTTCCCCTCCACTGCCTCAAGTTGGGACAGAAACTCTTCTGGCGGAGGTCCGGTCGCTCGTAGAGAGCCAGGCAGTGGAGGAAGTCCCAGCCTCCCAGCGAGGCTTGGCCTTTTACTCCAGGATTTTTGCCATTCAGAAGAACCAGGCGGGCCCGAGAGTTGTGCTGGACCTCTCCACCCTCAACTTCTCCTTACCCCTTCAAAAATTCAAGATGGTTACGCCAGCATTTATAGCGGAGACATTGTGCAAGGGAGACTGGATGTGCTCACTGGATCTGAAGGACGCGTACCTACACGTCCAGATTTGGCAGCCCCATCGTTCTTTCCTACGGTTCAGGATCATGGGCTACCATTTTCAATACAAGGTCCTTCCTTTTGGCCTCAATTCGGCCCCCAGGGTCATGAATATGGTTGCTGCCCTCCCCAGAGCACAGGGCCTTCAGATCTATCCATAACTCGACGACTGGCTGTTACAGAGAATTCTCATTTATGGCTAATTTCCCTTACCCTATACATTTCCCTAGTGAGTCTCTCAGCAGCTTTGCTGGATTTCTGGGGTTTATTTTGTCCACCTGGTAAGAGTGTGAACCTTTTTCCAACTCTTACATGTGTTTTGCCATGTGTATTTCTACATTTGTGTGATCTTGGGCTCTGGAGGCACACCACTCCATGAGCCCAACCTTTTGTGTGTTACACAGCACCTTCAGTGCAGTGACACAGTGTTGTCTAAGACTTCCCACTGACTCCATTTTCCTGGGGCTGACTACTGTCCCCCAGAAACAGGTAAAGTTGCCATTTACTTTATGTAGTCATTTAAACTGCAGACCCAATACACCCCATCTTACATGGAGTATTGGAAAGGGTTAATTCCTACTCCTTTTTGTCTGCGCCTCTTGGAGCTTTGTTTTGCTCCCTTAACACTAAGACTTGGTTGGTGGCAGTGGTACCTACCCTATCTTTTCTACCGCGATATAGTATATAAATGTGGTACTGTTTTAGGCTATTGTATTAGCCTCCAACTTAAACCCGCTTGACCAAATACTTTTTATTTTGCCTCTGGTCGGGTTTTATCACCATTTCTTTTTGTTAAAGTCCATCTTGTGTTTTACTTTTTGCGCCAAACCAGGTTTGCCTTCTTTGTTCGCCGACCCTTGGCGGGCTTCTGTTCAGAAGCCCTCCTTTGGCATCTGGGTGTCTAGGTGGGCTGAATGTGAGGGAGGGGTTTAGTCACCCCCTGCACAGGGTCTCCTTGGAGACCCAAGTCGCACTTTGTGTTGATTGGCTGAGGTGGTTGTCCGGGCCGGACAACCCCCCTGCTGAGTGATTGACAGCCAGGCTGTTTGAATGGGGGATTTTGGCATAAAAGGCAGGACTCTTGGGCTAGAAGTCAGACGCCACTGGAACTGCAAGAACCGAAGAGAAGCGGAGAAGAAGACGGCTGCTGCAACTCCCGAGTCCCGGTGAAGCCCTGCTGCAGTCCTGAGCTAGCTACCCTTCAACGACAAGAGAAGATCCAGTCCGGAGTCGTCTTCCCTTGAGCTAGGTGGGATCAACCAGCTCACCTTCAACAGCCAGAGAATCCTCTTCTTGGTCGAAATCACTGCACACAGCTGTAGTGGTCCGGATAGCCATCTGAAGAGCCTCTCCTGTTTTAAAGGAGCGCACCTTTTATTCACTGTTGTTTCGCTGCTGCTGGCCTCATCCCTCGGTAGTGCAGATCGCTCCAGACGTCCTCCTTGTCCCCACGACTGAAGCTCCAGGAACCGCGAGTATGAAGGAACTACCAGGAACAACTGCCGTAGCGTCAGCTTTTCTTCAAACGAATAAGGTACTGTGTCCAACTTCGAGGAATTGGGGTGAACCCTTTTTCCTCACCAAAGGCTCGTCCTTGTCTTCCTTACCCCTTGTAACTTTTGCTTCCCTTTTGACAATAACCAAGTACTCCTGACAGTCTCGAATCGTGAACTGTTCTAACCTTGTGATCCTCGACAACAGGACCCTTGTTCCATTTGACACTGGCGCAGGCCTATTGACTTTTATCTGCGTTTTAGAAAGTATCCTCTGATTCTGTTTGCCTTGACAAAAGTATTGCCTATGATTTTTATCCCCTATTCTCTTGTGTTAATTCATGTGCTAAGTGTGTTTGACTTCGGTAACATTTCTTCTCGCGGGTATGCCTTTCTTTCGTAAGACCGAACTGTCATTACTGTCAAAAAGTGATCACGTATTAACCCACGGTAACGTTTTTGTTTCACAACACCTGTCTGTCAAATCCCAATGTACTTAGCTTGAATTGATCTACACAAGGGGAATTGGTTGTGTGTAGTATATTTGGAGTGTGGTTTTAATTTAATAGAAGTGAAGTGTTTTGTGAATGGATGGTTTAAAAATAAATATACTTTTTTTTTAAACCAGAAACCTTGAGTCAGTGTTTACTTGAGTCACAGTAATTGTAGTCCTTTGTGTAATCTCTACTACTGCTCATTTGCTCTTGAGATAAGTCTGGCTGCTCAGCCATTGCTATCACTTTTTCTGTTTAGTACGGGCTTGTACCAAAGGTGAAATTGTACTACCACTTGTTCTCTTAATTGTGTGTAGTGGTCCATAAGGGCACTGCACAGGAATCTGCCTACCACTGGCTCATCATGGCTACATCTCTGGAAGTGTTTCACCACTCTTCCCATGCGCTTATGAACACACTGCACAATCTGGGCTTCTCGCTCAATCTCAAGAAGTCACAGCTGCAGCCCATGCAGACTCTGACATTCTTGGGCCTCATCTAGGATACATGCTCCGAGAAGGTATTTCCGTCGGGAGGACAAGATCTCGGCCATCAAGAAGGCCACCACCCACTTCCTCAGCAGAGAGGAGACTTCAGCATGGCGGTACCAGCATCTCCTGGGTCTCTTGGCGGTGGTCCCATTAGCCGTCCCACACACGAGATTGAGGATGAGGAGGATTCAGCTGCGCTTCGCAGCCTCATGGAACCAGAAGCGGGACTCCCAATCTGAGATGATCAACGTTCCTCCATCTCTTCACCCGGACCTAGCATGGTGGTCCAGGGACTGCAACATTTGGACGGTCAAGCCCTTTCGGCCTCCCACCCCGCAGGCCACCATCACCACAGACTCCTCGCTTGAGGGCTGGGGAGGCACCCTGGACAATCTGTCAGCCCACGGCACCTGGACGCGACAGGAGCAGGAATACCACATCAATTGGTTAGAGCTGAACGCCATCTGGCTAGCGGTCAGAGCATTCCTACAACTTCTCAGGGGCAAGGTTGTCCTCATCCAGACAGACAACTCGACCAGCATGTACTACGTCAACAAGCAGGGAGGCACCAGGTCCCCTCGTCTGTGCTGACTGGCAATCAGCGTGTGCGAATGGGCCCTGGAAAACATCTACCTCACGGAAGTCCACCTCCTGGGGGAATCCAACCTGGAGGCGGACAGGCTCAGCAGGTTGGGAGCGGACAATTACGAGTGGCAGCTAAACAACCTTGTTATTCAGGAGATCTTCAACAGGTAGGGTCATCCCCAGGAGGATCTCTTCCACACCTGGCACAAGAAGTAGTGACCTCAGTTCGCCTCCTGGCAGGGACAGGCTCCCGGATCCCTGGGCGACGCCTTTCGGCTTCAGTGGAACGGCATGAAGGCTTAGGCCTTCCCGCCCTCTCCGCTGATTCAGAGTGATTTGCAAGATCAAGGGGTCTCACCAACTAAACATCATTCTAATAGCTCCATGGTGGCCTTGCCAGCCCATGGTTTCCGGAGCTGCTCAGCCTCGGAGATGCCTCAGATTCACCTCCCGATGGCCCCAGCACATCTTCTGGCACAGCAGGGGGGCAAAGTCATCCACTTGTGCCTCAGAAACTGACCCTCACAGCGTGGTACCTGAGCAGGTAACGCTGCAGCACCTCAGCCTCTCACAGGCTAATTTGGAGATCATACAGGGCGCTAGGAGCAAGGCTACCAGGGCCCAGTATAAAGGTAAATGGACTAGGTTCTGCCACTGGGCAGACTCCAAGGAAATTGACCCCATGGCATGTACTTTGGACGACGTGCTCTCCTTCTCGGCACACCTCGCCCACTCGGGGGTCCAGGTAGTCACCTGTCGTACATACCTCGCAGCCATCAGGGTTTACAGGAACTCAGAAGAGGGGGGGAATCTTCTCATCCTCCAATCCTATTGTCAAGAAACATTTGACGGGGCTCTAAAGGCTCTACCCGCCCATCAAGAGGCCGCATCCTGTGTGGGACCTTATAACATAGTCTTGGTCACCCTGGTGCACAAACCGTTTGAGCCAATGGCGTCTGCAGACATCAGGCTAGCCACCATCAAGACAGCCTTAATGGTTGGCCTCACTTCTGGCTCGTAGAGTCAGCGAGATCCAGGTGCTGGTTGCCTTGGAACCATATACTACCTTTCACAAGGACAAAGTAGACCTGCGGACACACCCAGCATTCCTACACAAAGTGGGGTCTGCTTTGCACTTGAACAAGGAAATGGTCCTTCCTATGTTTTTTGCCGATCCTAAGGGCGAAGCACAGTGCTGCACTGCTTGGATGTCAGGCGGGCCCTGAAGTTCTACTTGGACAGGACCAAGGGCTTCTGCAAATCGGATGCCCTCTTTGTCACCTTCGGAGGCTGAAGACCAGGCTATTAGGCCTCCATTTCCCGCTGGATGGTCTCGGTCTTCAAAGAAGCATATGAGGGCCAGCACAAGCCACTTCCGGCCAACATGCATGCGCACACAGTCGGGGCCAAGGCAACGGCCATCGCCTTCCAGCGCCATGTCCCTTGGCAAGTCATAAGCAGGACGGCCACTTCCGCCACTCCCTCGGCTTTCTGCAAGCATTACTGTTTGGATGCCGGCTCTAGATGTGACGTAGCTTTCGGCCAGGCGGTTCTCAGGAACTTATTTGCTTAAGTAGGGTCTCCTCTCCACACTGGGGCTACATTGAGTTGTAATCGCCCATGCAGTATGGGAAGTAAGAGTAATTATAAGTTACTCCCGTAGTGACTAACGTACTCTTAGTTCTTAGTCCCCTTTCCTCCATACGTCTCACCAACCCCCCCCCCCCCCCTAATAATACTGGTGTCATTAGGCAATGTTAAATCTATTGTCGACGTGTCAATGGTGACTGAGGTGTGGCGCCGGAGGGCAGAGTCAGGGCAGCGCATGCTCTCTGGCTCGCAACCCTGCGCGCCTCTGAATTTAAAGGGGAAGGTTTTTTTCTGTTGAAAAAGGTTCAGTCTCCTGTCCCTTGGAAGGGACACCCATGCAGTAAGGAGGAAAGGGGACTAAGGACTAAGAGTACATTAGTCACTATGGTGAGTAACCTATAATTTTATGGTGGAAAATTCCATTAGTCATAGCCTCAATAGAGGTTGCAATAAAGATATACTTACTAGTGGCCGTGCCAGCTCCCTGCTGGGATTTAAACATTGTGCTACACAGGTTGATGGGGCCACCATTCAAATCTATTGGCAGATGCTCACCCAAAGGTCTTGCATACAATGTTGCATTTTTTGGTAGCTATCACTTCAATAGTAAGGCTCGGTGAACTCCATAATCAATCAGTAGATGAATGCAAAAGGAAAGGGTGGGCACAACTATATTTGAAGGTAGGTTAATTTCAATGAAGAATTGTAATTGTAATTATGCTGATTTAAAGGAGCAGCCTGTGAGTAGTCCAGAGACACCTGGACCCAATATATACCAAAAGCAAAAAAACTGAGTGAAATACCCAGCTAAACAGTTGCTCTCATACTATGCCCATCAGGGTTACTTGAAACTTATTGATGGTGTCAATAAAGTTCATGCAATATGTCTTAATAGTGTTTTCTGTTAGAATTTGTTGAAAGAATTCAAGAAATACTCCAATAAGATAAGTAATTTAATTTCTGAACAGAAGCAAAGGCCAGCTTTGGCCTAGAAGTACATAAGAGAGCTTTAATGCCAATGTATTTCGGAGTATTCAAACTCCTTCATCAGGGCCAAGCCCTCTAATACACAAAAAGTCATGTACAGGTACCACAGTGAGTATATGCATAATAATGTAACAGTTAACATAAAAGATATCGTAAGACATCACAGAGTTCGGTTTCGATCACCAACCCAACATATAGCAAAGGTAGAACCTTAGACTGGCTAACTGACTTAAATTGTGACACTAAGATTCTCTCTAATGCACCGTGCGCCTGGTCTGACCACCATATTATCCCTTTCACCATCCAGGATAGCCGACGCCCAAGCTCTAGCTCTACACAAGCACCACCAGCACTTACCAGAAATAATCACAATATCACAGTTGAGAAATTACTGCCCCCATTACAGCCTATCAAGGATAGTTAAGTTGCCTGTTGTTTCACTATGACTGTGGTTTGTCTGTAAAGTTGCCTGTATTTGTAACACAATGCTAATGTTGTTAAATTTTTGTGTATGTCATTGCACTGTATTCCTTAGCAAAGCGCCCAGATACCTTTTGGGTTAGGTGCGCTTTATAAATAGAGTGGCAACCACTTTGCACTTAACCCTGGCCTCTGCTAGACCAGGTGTACTGTCCCCATCCCCCTCCGCTCACCTGCACGACCTTGAATGTACTCGGCTTAGCATGTTTATCTGTCCTGTCTTCCTCGGTCTCCCCTCCTCATCTTTGCTGTGCCTGCAAGCAAAGGCGCATTGATGAAGAACCTTTTGTCTTGTATGCCCTCTCTCCTCCGTAACCCCTTCCCCCCCACTAATCCGCCTCAGTCTTTGTCTCGTACTTATTCTAGGTGAAATTCCCTGGGCTAGTATGCTAGTTATTGCTGCTGGGTCATTCGGATTCTTCAAGGCCTAAGAATGACGACTTTGAAGCACTTCACCTGTGTATAAGCGCTTTACAAATAAGCAATTACAATTGTGAGATTTAAATGGGGGCGTGTTGTGCTGTGACTTCTGTGGGGAGGATTTACGCTGTTACACTTTCTGTGAGCAAGGACATTTAAACTTCAAAGCCCAGCGTGGGAGCTCTGAAGTGCTCGTGCTGAAGTGCTGTTGAGCTGTTCAGTGGGTCGGCGAGTTGCGAGTGGTGATTAACAAGACCACTACAACAATCGTAAGTCCCTCCCACCGCATCTCCTTCATTTTTTGTGGGCTTACATGCTGCAGCTTCTAGCTTGACAGTTAAAGGCTTTGTCAACTTGGCTGTCTATTTCCTCGACTTGCGGCTGGACATTACTTTTTCTCGCGCACCATTCTCGTTCTCCCCACTTTGAAAGTTTGTGCTATGCCACCTAAGAATAACAACAAAGATTACAAACTTTCCAGTCCCATGCAAAATACATTTATGTCTGGAAATCAACTGCAAATTTGCTGAATTTCCGGGGAACGCGGAAGGCACCATCTCAGCTGTGATTTCAGAGTTGGATCAGGGGGAAAATAATGGAATTCTGTCAGCCTTGTGCCTTGGCCCCTTTACTCAATAAGGAGCAGACGTCCCCGCCCATGTTTTAGACATTGTTTCTGCTTAACCTCAAATTGACAATTCCATTGTTTACTACCTATAGATAACTCTTTCTTAAATGTGTTATTCTTCAATGTGGAGGCCACCAGAGGTTGCAGGCATGATGGCCGCCTAACTGTCACGCTCCGTCCCCTGCCCGACAGATGGTGGTCAAACTGCGGATTTACTGGCTCGGGACCCCTACCAACTGGATGATAGAGCGGGGGAAGCTGAGGGGTGTCACTGGCCCTGCAGAGTAGGCCCCCCACCCGCCCAGTTTCGTGCCACAACGGGGGGCTGATTGGCTGCGACGGAGTGGAGCTCCCGGGGCCTGAGAGCTGCCTGGGGGAGGTGCAGTGAGGCCTCTGGCAGGCCGCCACGGACATTGCCATCGAGGGTGGAGTCTCGCTGTGCCTTAGGCGGGGGATAGCTAGAAACGGACACGCAAGTGCACATGTGACACAGCTGGTTGGGGTTGGGAGTCGAGTCTTTGGAAAGACCTGTCAAGTGCAGATCCTGGGGAGCAGAGGAGTAATGGGCTCGGAGCAGCCTGTGGAACTGACAGCTCCAGAAGACTTGCTGCTTTGGAGTGCTGCGACGTCGCAGGGCTTTAATAGACTTGGAGAAGACCAGAGAGATTGTGTAGAGAGGTGCCCCTGATCAGGGAAGATCAAAGGTGAGGGCGGCGCAGGACGGTCTACAGGCCCCCAAGGTACATAGTGAAGAGGGACACCCGAGCAACTGCAAACGCACTCTGTTTAAGGTATCGTGCAGCATTTTGAGTGCTGAGTGCTGCCTGCTGGCGTGATCTGTGCTGGAGGGCCTCTGGATCCCCCGCACTCCACACCCTACATTGGCACTCAACCAGGCCTGCCCACAGACACATAATAACTAACGATTCCCCCATTGGCGCGGTTCCATCTCTCAAACCAGCAGACAAAGGGGCTAGGAGGCCAATGAGGCAGTGGTACACTCAGAAGGCGGCAAAGACGGACAACAGAAAACATTGGATGCGGCTGGCAGTGAGGTATTTAAGAAGCAGTGGGCGGTAGGTGCTCCCTTAGGGCCAGCTCTAGGAAGATCTTCAGAGCCTGGTGTACATAGTCTGGGACTGGTGAGCGGAGGAAAACCGGAGGCTGTGACCAGCGCCTAGGGGACTGGAGCTCCCAGAACACTGCTCCACCTGGGTATCTGTTGCTTCCCTCACGATTGCAGAGAGAGGGTTCACTGAGGGACTGTGTGAGCGGTGGAGGGAGGCCCAACTCATGTACTGAAGCGACCAAGCGACTTGCACCCTGGTGAATGAGCTGGAGGGAAACCCTCTTGCAATTCCATTACGCCGTCAGAGGGGACATGGCAAAGAGTGAAGAGAATCACCACCATGCACCATGGAGATGGGCGCAGAGTGTTATCCAAATTATCCTGGAGGAGATACGAGGGATGAGGACAGACATAGGCTCCAATGTGGTGGATCTCATGGCGAAGGTGGAATTCATGGAGGAAAGGATGAAGGCTTGCGAGGCAAAGCGGTCCTCGACTAAGGTACTGTTAGGCAGAATCCTGTGCAGTTCCCTATGGGAACACTGCAAAAAGATTATTAAGACTACAGGAGTCCACAGTAAACCCAATTGGTAGCAGTCTGCACCACCCACATTTACCTGGTAGCTGTGGCTGAGCAGTCAGACTTCTCTCAAGAGAGCAGGGCAGTATATAGAGTATACACAATAGGGCTAAAAACACAGTAGAGCAAACAAATGCTGACCAGAGCTTTGTATAAAAAGTATATAATTATTTATTTATAACACACTTTAGGCAATATACTAGCACTCTAAATCAAAAGCAAGTTAAAACACAGTCAGGTAAAGTATACACACCCCCTTAATAACTATTAAACAAGTAAGAATTAAAACACCACAATTTGTTAAACCGATGTGAGCGCATAACCTGATGGCACTCCAATAGTTCAGTTAAAGGGAGTGAAAAAGACAGAGCATAGAAATAAAACAGGTCCCAACACTTTTAGGAGGTCTCAGCAAGAGAATAAGAGGCAGTAGATACTGTAGAGCCAAGGTTCATAGGCCAGGCCCACTTAAGAGGGAGCAAAGTGAAATGTGCCCAGGATCACACGGTTTAAAATGCACTGAAAGTCTTTGCAGAATGTTCAAAAGAGGTTGGGGCGATTCAAGAAGGTAAAGTTAGGTCTGGGGCCAATCCAGTTGGCAAGCCAAGGATTTAAAGGTCACCTTGGGCAAATTGAAGAAAGGGAGGCCAGGCAGGACACAGTACCTTAAACAGAGAGGAAGCTCCAGCGGTGGCAGTTGTTCCTGGCAGTGGTTGCAGTTCGTTGTTTCGACCAGGGGAAGAGAGGATCTCTTTGAGGAGGAAAAGTGGAGTCGCTGCACTGCACAGGGATGAAATGAGCCGCGGAGTTTGTCAATAAAAGGAGCGTTCCTTTTATTCGCAGTCAAAATGGTGAAGCTTGGCTATCCGGCCGCCGGGGTGCTTGGCACGGGCGATTCGACCAAGAGACGTCTTTGGAAGGCGAAAAGGGGGAACTGGTTGGTCCCACCAGCTCAGAGGAAGAAGACTCGTCCATCAGAAGATCTTCTCTTGTCGTTGGGAAAGTGGTGAGGTAGTTGCAGCCGGGCTTCACCTCCCAGTCACAAAAGCCCTGCTTTTATGCAGAAAAACCCCCATTCATCAGCCTAGCTGTCAATCACACATGCTAAGTGGTGAGCCGGGTGGCTCATCACTAGGCCAATCGGAGTAGAGTGCGACTTGGGGTGCCGAGGCAACGCAGTCCAGGGTGCCAATTCCCCCCTCCACCCCTCCTGTGGAACCCAGACAGAGTGGCACCATTTGGAGGGCTTCTGTGGAGAGAAGCCCGCCATAATAGTGGAACAAAGGGCTCGACGTTGGTCAGAGTTACAGAGACGGACACAAACGCCATTTTTGAAAAGAGTTCTGGCAAAAAGACCCAACCGGGGATTTAATATTAACTAACTAAACCGGCGGTATTTTTAACATAGCACCAAAAAGTGGTGCTTTTAAAGTCAATGGGAAAATCCCATAGAGAATATTCAGTTGGAATATTTTGCGTGGTAACCACTGCCACCAGCCAGAAACTCGACAAGGGGGGACTGGACAGTGCCCCCTTGATAAGACCCAGGGGCAATATAATTAACCCCTTCTAGTATTTCCACAATATGATGGTTTGTACTGGTTCTGTTCACAATTTAGGACTAGTAAAGTCAATGGTGACTTTACATGCCCTGGGAGACAGTCAGTCCCAGGGTATGGAGTCTATTTTTGGGGGTCACTATGACATCCCTGTTTTACTGCACTGAGGGTGCTGTGTAACACACCCATAAAAAATAGATGATCCCCTATGGAGTAGAAGGAAAACACCATAGCCCACACTCGCACACAGAGTCAAAGACACTCAAATCATGCCTAAGAGTGGTAGGAAAAGAGTCTCACTCTTAGCAGGAGAAAAAAAAAATAATAATAATAAGCAAAGCTGCTGGGGGACTCACTAGGTTTGGGAAATTAGCCTTATAAGAGAATTCTCCCTAACAGGTACTAGGGCCGCAGATGGATGTATGTCTCCTGGAAGTGGAGCAGAGGGAGGAGGAGCTGCGCCTAAAGGTGACAACATTGAAAATCAGGAGCAGCGCAACAACTTCTGCTTTTTTGGACTCAACATAAGAGGGGGTGTCACTGACCAGCCTGGAAACAATGATCCAAGAGATCATAGGCATGACATTTGGATCCAAGGAGGGTACAAAGGTGGTCCTAGACAATGTGCACTGTGCTGGGGGTGGAGGTAAGGGGCCGTGTTCAGTCTTGGCACGTCTCCACTACTATGAGGACAAGGTGAAGATCCTGGAGAAGGCAAGGCAAATGGGCACGATTGAGTACGAATACTCGAAGGTTGCGATCTTTCAAGTCCTCTCGGCCCACACGCTCCAGAGGTGGAAGAAGTGTGCTCCACTCACTAATGGCTCCAGGAAACGGGGGTGAAATACTGATGGGGATTACCCCTTTCACTGATATTTGAGTGGGAGGGAGACCGCTTTCACTTGGTAACAGGGGGAAATCACACAAGCCATGGCTGATTTGAAGGGTCCTTGCTTTGAAGGTCTCCGGATTGAGGGGGAGGAAAGGGACAGAGCCAGCTGAGTCCCCCTGGATATGAAAGGAAACTCTGGGTGGCTAAAGGTCCAGGTGGTGCAGAAGTTTCAGTGACTTAGTACCCCCTCGCTGAGGAAGGAGGATGCATGAGGTGGACTCGGATTTGCTTTGTAACCCATGTTTTCCTTGGTGCGCTCTGTGCCCCTGAGACTTCCTTATGCAAGGTAGTCTCAATGTGAGGCCTCTGGAGGACTGGGGGATGCAGAGTTTTGAAGGGACACAATGGTAGTCTACAATGGCTTGTGGTGGGTGGCTAAGGGGTGAGGGATACCTGTGTTGAGTTGTGGGGGGAGGGGATGTTGGGAGATGAGGGGAGGGTGCTTTTATAACTGTGCCTTCGGTTGTTGGGGCTTAAGGTTGCTTGAAAATAGTTGGCAGTGTTCATATTGTTGTTGGGGCACGGGACTAATCTCTGGTGGGGGGCTAGTGGGAACCAAGCCTCAGGGGGTGGAGGGGTGCAAGGGCAATCCGCTGGTTCGCAAAGTGGAGTGGGCGGGTGGAGGGGTAGGGAGTGGGGTTATAGCAGCAGTTCACACTTGAAGATGGTTTGGAAACTAAACAAGGAAGGGAGATGAGGGTCAAGACTTGATATGGCTGACGTCAGGGTAGCCACCCTAAATGTTGAGGGTCTCAACTCTCAAAACAGGAGGCCCCCGATAAGCAACCGGATGTGCAAGCAGCATTTACCGGTCCTGTTCGTCCAGGAAACCCACTATAAGCGGGGATAGGAATCTGCGATAAAAGGCAAGGAGTGAGGGAGGCTTCACATCATGAGCATAGAAGGAGGGGGTGGGCATCCTGTTGGGGAAGTCTTTCCAGATGATGGTGGTCCAGGTCAAGAGAGGGATTGGGGGAAGATTCCTGGGGGTGAAAGGGCTCCACAAGGGGCTTACGGTCACTTTGGCCACTTTGTATGATATGATCTGATACAGCATTTATAACGCGCCTATACACAAGTGTTTCAAGGTGCGATGCGGCAAGGGAGGGGGAACAAAGCGAAGACAGAGACAGCCATCCTACTAGACCAAGTGTCATTCAGATCACGCAAGTGCAGGGGAATGGGGAGAGGAAAAGTGCAGAGTGGGAGGGGACAAGACAGTACATGGGGTAATAGAAGAAATAAAACAATAAGAGCAGTAGGGCCAGCTGGTGGCAAGTGCAGGGGTAAGTGCAGACATCAGGTGTCAAGTGCTGGGGGGGACTGCAGGGATACAGAAAAATGTTCCCAATTGCGGGGGTTGCCAGGGAGGCAGTGCAGGTGCGTAACTGGCAGGGGAGGGGACCTGGGCCCAAGATCAGAGGGTGGCCAGGTAACCAGTACAGTTTCAGCCAGGAATTCAGCAGGGAAGTGGAGGAGAGAAAGCAGAAGCAAAGACGAAAGTTTTGAGGCGCTTACGGAACCAGAGATGGTTCTCCTTAAGTTTCAGGGAGGCTGTTCCAGAGGGAGACCCCAGCCAAAGAAAGGAATCTACCACCAACTTGTTGCTTGGAGAAGTGACTGACCCTGAGGGAGTTGGAGGTTGGATGAGCAAAGAGCTCGAGAGGGAAGATATTTAGGAAGAGAGAGTTGGAGGTATTGCGGCCTCAGGCCCCAGAAGGCCTTGTGGACAATGCAGAGGGTTTTGAACTTAATCCTCACAGCAAGTGGGAGTCAGTGCAGAAATGTCAGGCCTACGATCCCTTTGCTTGAGGCCAAGGACGAGTCTCGAAGTCCTGTTCTGGATGAGTTGCAGGAGACGGAGAGTAGTAGCAGGCAGATTAATAAAGAGACTGTTGCAATAGTCCAGCCTAGAGAGAACCAGAGCTCTGGAGACCGTGAGCTTCTGGGTGAAGGAGAGGAAAGAATACCTCTGAAAAGGTGCAGCTATTAGTTCGACTTCTTAGAGACGTCAGAGATGTGAGGAGAGAAGTAGAGTGTTGAGTCGAAGATGACCCTGAGGTTTTTAGCCTCGCGGGTGGGAGCATTAAGAGGGCCAAGAGAGGCCGGCCAGCGTGTGACAGGAAAGGTGGGAGCGGGTGTGCCGATGAGGAGAATCTCAGTCTTACTGGTATTAAGGCTGAGATCATAGGCGGCACACCATTCCTGGATAGCAGACATACCGTCCGAGATGAGCGGCTAAGAGGTGGCAGAAGGTAGCCTGAAAATGAGCTGAGTGTCATCCGCATAGCACTGAAAGTTAGGGCAGAGACCTGCAATGCGGTGGGTAAGAAGTTCCAGGTATTGGTTGAACAGCCAGGGAGAGAGGTTAGCCCCCTGGCTCGGATAAGTTTCCTGTGACAGATGTTCACCCTATTAGAGAGTTGATCTGAGGGGGCTACTCTTTTTGTGGGCGAGGAGGAAATTTTAATATAATAGCGAATCCAGCCCTGGACTGGTGGTTGGCGAAGGGGGACGGATTGAAGGTTAATAAGGACAATAGCGACTTTGGGAATCTCTTAGCAGACCACTTTTGGACAGATGTATAGTGATATCACTTCTCTAGCTCTGTGGGATATACGTTATTTTCTCGGCCACTCACCAGACGTATCCAAAGATTGACCTCCTACTGGTTCCGCAGGGACAAATAGCTGGCATAGTGGCACCCAGGGTGGAGTTGATCACGTGGTCTGATCATGAACTTGTCGTGTCAGACTGGAGAGTGGGGGAACCCCGCAGGCAAGGATTCAGGTGGAGGTGTAATTTTATTTTATTTTTTTAATTGATTTAACTGTTTTTATCAGTTTTTACATAGAGTAGGATCACTGTTCCTGGAGTGATTATTTCTTAGTCATGGTTTGCTTCATGTTACTTCAATTAGCTTTTTGCTTTCAGGTCATTTCTCCAATGGTTAAGTATATGTTCTGAAGGAACTGGCCAACCGCAGTGACTACTTTAGTGCCTCCACATGACATCCGGATGTTCCACCAGCGTTCCTCTTCCATGCACCTTCTGTTTTTGAGCAGGTGACCCATGTGGATCATTCTCTTTGTGGACAGACCAGGGCAGGACAATAAAAGATGCCTCAGGGTTTCAACAGTGTCCGATGTATTGCAAAATTGGCAAATTTTGTTTGTGACAATGCTTCTGATTGACAGGATTTCTTTGGTATTTAGGAGATTAAGTATTGACCTTAAGTATGTGTTTCTGATTTGTTTGATCTGGCCTTTTAGCAGGTAGCTCATCGGCTCGTTGTGTTTTTGGTTGTTGGTTGGTAAGTCGAGAGTTTATTTATTTTTTGTGGCATCTTCTAGTGTTATGATCCAGTCCATTTGTTGAAATTATTTTGATGTTTTGTTTGGATTGGATTCCAATTCCTCCCAAGAGCTTCCTATTTCTTCAAGGAGCCGCGAGTTTCTTTGATCTCACGCAGAAAGGATTTTGTTTGAGCCTTTGTTTAGCTCTTCTTGGATTATCCTGAAGATCTTTTGTGTGGAGAGCCTTATTTTCCTGTGGAGCATCAAGGTGTTCAAGTCCACTCTCCCCCTTAATGATAGCACATTGATTTCTCTGCGTATAGACGCCATCAGTGTTGATTGCGGAAGCATCAGTATTTTCCTCCAGAATATGCCTTCTAGTTTTGCCCAGATACTCTGGGGTATCGGAGGCATCGCTTCAGCTCCATAGATGATGGCTGGTACTGCTTTTGCTGTGTAAAAGTTTAGTGCTGGCTTCAGAGTGAATCTCCCAAATTTTTTGTCCATTATTCGTGCTTGGGTTGGCATAATTTTGGTCTTGTCAATCATGGTTTCCTGCATTGGGAGTTCAAAGCGATTTGTTAATTGTGACTCCCAAATATCTGAAGGCCTTTATTTTTTCCAGTCATTCTCCTGCTAAGGACCATTTCGATTTTTCTCTCCGGGCAGTTGTTTTTTCGAGTGTCATCACTTTTGTTTTTGATGAATTGAGTTTCAAGTCATTAGTCAAGAGGAGGTGTAATGACACGCTTTTGAGAGACCGGTATTCAAGGACTTCTTGGACAAGGAGATGGACGCGTTCTTTGAGGCGAATGACAATAGGGAGGTGTCCAGGACCATAATGTGGGACGCAGCGAAGGCTGCGATTCGGCGGTTGCTTATAGCGGGGGGGGGCCAGGAAGAAGAGGGAACAGGGCTCGGTAGAAGGTAGGCTAAGGGAGGAATTGAAGGGCCTGATATTTCGGCTCATGAAGAAAGGTTCCAACCACGGGGAGCTCCTAGCAGAGATGAGGGAAAAGAGGAAGGAGCTTCACCCAGTCTTAATAGGGGAGGTGGTTAAAAAATAAATGAGGCATGCCATGCAGAACTATTACGAAACGGGAGACTCTGCGGGTAGTCTACGTGTGAATAGTGTGCGGGGAAGTCGGGTGGAGAGAAGAGGCGACAATTTCCGGGGGCTGGATGGGGCACTGGTTGATAGGGGAGACGATATCCCAGCACAGTTTGCAACCTATTGCGGCCAGCTGTATGCCCACCTGGCCACAACGTTGAGGGATGAGATACATAGATATCTAGGTAACCTGTCCCTCCTGCGACTTACGGAACTGGAGGCAGCGGCAGTGGAGGCAGAGATCAAGGGTGAGGAGGTAGCGCCAGTGATAGGGCAGTTGGACTGGTAAGGCCCTTGGGGGATGGGTTCAATGTAGACTTCTACAAACAGTACCAAACCCGGCTGAAGGAACCCCTAGCTAAGCTCTTTAATTCATTAACTGGAGAGTATGCACTACAACTGTCGTTCTTGCATGCGTTACCGGTCATCCCTAACCGGGGAAGGGCCATACGTACTGCACCTCGTACAGGCCCATGTAGATGCAAAAAATGATTTTTGCTAGGATACTCGCTTCTAGGTTTAATCTCCACCTACCTAGGCTGATCCACCCGGACCATACTAGGTTTATCTTGCAGATGCAAGGGTCCGACAATTTGCATAGGACTTTGCACTTTCTTAGTGCCCCCATGGTGAAAAGGGAGGAAGCCCTACTCCTTGTCCTAGATGTCGAGAATGCTTATCAGGTGAGTTGGGCTTCCCTCGGCAGAGTCCTCTCGGCTATAGGGATGGGCCCCAGGTGGATGGGTTGGGTATCTGCATTATACTCCAATCATCAGGCCAAAGTAATGGTCAATGGCTGCGAGTCTCTGGGGTTCCCACTAAAAAGGGGTATGAGACAGGGTTGCCCGCTTTTTCCTCTTCTGTACACGCTAGTTATGGAACCTTGAGCCATAGAAGTGAGAAAAGAGGCAGAAATCATGCTAGGGGTGGCGGAATAGAAGCTCAGTCTCTTCGCGGATGACACCCTACTTTATATCACCAATCCTGCATGGTTGGTGCCACGTCTGCCGGAGAGACTGGTTCGGTGTGGTGAGCTCTCAGGCTTAAAAAATCAACTTGGAGAAATCGGTAGCCTTTCTCGATGGAGAAATTGCAAGCGCTGACAGAGGCTTCATAGAAACGCTCCCCCTTTTGGGTGCAGGAAGAGGGATTTTGCTTTCTGGGGGTGGAAGTTTTGTGCAAATATGGGGGATCTCTTTGCATATACTACCTTCCACTCTGAGCAGCAGTGAAGGATAATTTGAGTAGATGGACCCGGATAAGGCTCGCGTGGATGGCACAACTGAATTGTATTAAGATGGTTGTCTTGCCAAAGTTTCTGTTCCTCTCTCATATGCTCCCAGTGATGGTCTTGTTTGCTTTTTTGGAGGAGCTGAAGGGTGGTCTACTAATATTTCCTTGGCCCGAGAGGAAACATTAGATGGCTTACAGCTCTGACACTCCCAAGGGTGGAGTGTGAAGGTAGGTCTTCCCGACCCGAAAATCTAGTATAGAGCGGCCCTGCTCTGGATATTGGTTGACCATCTGGACTGGACCCCCTATCTAGTAAGCAATGGGTCCACATGGATATCGCAGTCCTGGCACCATTTCTGTTGGGGGAGTGGTTCTGGGTTCCTCTGTCCCAGATTCCGGGGAGAGTGGTTGAGCACCCCATGTTGGACGTTTTCTGGTCCATTTGGGTGGAGGAAAGTGATATGCGATGGCTCTCCATGTGGCTGCCTCCTCCCCTCTGTGAGATGGAGTGGCTGAACTACTACAGTTGCAAAATTGGTATGAGGCGGGACTGAGCAGGGCGGGCCAAATGTGGATTGAGTGGAATTTTGGTAAGCTGTCAGTGTTTTGCTACCTCCAGTTGAAGGGTGTGTTGACAGACCGGAAATGGGAGGGAGAATCTACGTAGAGGACTGACAGAATTTGAGCAGCTGCTGATAAACAGCGTGGGGACCAGGGGGAGGATTGCAAGGCTGTACAAGGCCATTCTGTTGGCAGAACCTAGGGACCCCCTGCCTGCCAGGGTGAAGTGGGGAAAAGACCTTGGAAGGGAAATCAATGATAGGCTCTGGGTGCAGATGTGTAGACAGGTTTCTCAATCTATGGTTTATCTCCAGTATAAGATGCAGGCCATAAAACTGCTTCATCGATGGCAGTACCCACGGCTATGTTGTTCAAGATGTACAAGGTGTATGACTCAGTGTTGAAAGTGTTGCAGGGTTGGGGGTGATTGTCATGTATGTTGGGGGTGCTCTAGAGTACAGCAATATTGGAAGCATGTCCTCTCTTGGATCAAAGGAATTGATGGGATTCCCAGAGAGGCCTTGCCATGGATGCTTTTGTTTGGGTTGAGAGTGGAGGAGAGGAGATTGTGGAGGAGGGGCAATGGTGCAGGTGGTGTTGGTGACCGCCAGAAGTTATCTGGCTCAATTCTGGGAATGAAGACTTACCCACGGAAAGAGACTGGCTGGCTAAACTTTGCGCCATATGCAATATTTCTCTCCCATCGCCTAGAGGAATCGAGATCGAACAATGAAAGTGCTTGGCTACCCTTCTTCAAGAAATATGGCTAATAATTGGACCTGAAGGTGGTGGTTCAATAAGCTGTAGGGTTTCCCGCCAGACAATGTGCCGACAAGGTTTTGAACTAAGCTGTACAGGGTTCGGGGAGTGGGCTGGGGGGGCCACGGTTGGGGGGAGGAGGGGTAGTGGTTGCAGGATTTAGTGACTAGGTTCACTCATGTTAAATGCTGAGGACTGAGAATGGTATGATTTGTTTCCTTGTTTGAAAATGACAATAACATTACGTTTTGAAAAAGTCTCAATGTGAATCGATTGGCCTTCCTCTTCCCTAGCTCCTCTATTTTAAATATGCAAGTACCATCTAAAATCATTGGCTTTAATCTCTCGAAGTCTCCAGACCTAGAAAAAATTGCGACTGATTTCTACGATTAGTTTGATGAACATGATAACTAATGGGTCTGACAATTCTGCTACATCTAAAATGTCAAGTTCTGTCTTAATAATTCTTAATGCAGTTCTTACTCTATGGCACACTCCCACAAGCTACCCACCTCTACACACCAAAGAGGGGTCAGACTGTGTGTTCAATGTAGATCTACTTTGCATAATCAGCAGATACATAGGGTCAGTATGACTTAAAAACCGATTTTTATTCAAAAGCAAACATTTTTAAAAACCGCACATGGCGGAATATACTGTATAATACAGAGAACTAATGTTTGTGACATACACATCAAACAAATAACGAACAAAATGTTCCAATTTTACATACATTCATGATATGTAATTTTATTTTAGGTGCTGTTAGTAACACGTGAGATAGCTGTTTACAATGTAAATTAAAACAGCAGTCTGCTGTTGGTGTCACCACATAATGTGTTTCTGGGATAAAGGGGGAAAAGTATTAACATATAATTTCCATCAATAACATATCAAAACGAGCAGGGAGGCAGAGTTTCGGCGTTGGGTATCATTGGCAAAGAGGAAGTATAAGAATTATAATGAGACAATAGTCCTGAGGGCTGTGTTGTACAGGGAAGGGAAATGGACAACAATGGTGTTATTGGAGTCTCCCGCTGATCGATTTAAACTGGTGTAACATTCTGTGGTTAGCTACAATGAGTCTGGTTTTCCTCCTTATTATAGTTTGACATCACTACTATGTGGTGGATTTTCTGTTATATAACTATTTAAAAAATATTGTATCTGGTCATTTAGTTCCTTGTGCAACCTACTCAAGCACCCCTATTCTCACTTCTTCCTCACACAGGGTTATGCTCATTGGAGCTGAATGCAATCCCTTTTCTTACAGAGGCTTGGTCACAAATAACTTGATTACCTATTTGGGAATCAGATACCAAAGGGGACCCAGTGTTCAACTTTTTTGGGGGCGCTCTATACTAGATTGTTATGTACACAAGTTGAAATATTACTCTCTCCATCCAACGTACCACTCCATACACATATCTGAAACACCAATGTTTTTTCAAGGCCTTTCTAGGGCATTTTCAGTAACCTGCTGGTATAGATGTGACTGGCCGAAGTGGAATGGTAATATATTGTTTTTGCATCACCAGGTCTACCATTTTCCCCCCACACACAAATTAGCATGCGATCAGTGAATTTAGCTGAATGACAGGACTTATTGGTTAGAATTGCCCTTTGTGTCCTGTATCGGCTGTTGGAAAACTGTGTACTGCAGATTTACTTGAGCGTTCCAATATTTTAAATTTTTTAAACAAGTGGTGGAAATGAGATTTCCTTTTTCAAAAAACTTTATTTAACACATTGTGAGAGGCAGCAAGTGAAAATACATGACATCTACAAATCAATTCAACAGCAGCAGGTGATAATTCCATCATAATGGCAAACTTGGTCATGGAGAATACATTGCACAACTTTCACCTCCCCAACCCTACCCATTGGACATAGCCGGATATTATTTAAAAATCCAAACAATACTACAGCAGCGAGAAGTGCCATATCAGAGGAGACTTGACAACCACCGCATGATAGTTCTCTGCAAAGTCAATAAATGGCTTCCAAACAGTGACATATTTAGTGTCTCGCCCTTCACATATCGCAGTAATCTTGTCTGCAACTAGGGTGTCCCATAGTTTGACCCACCACATTTGGGTTATCGGACCCTCAGCCAATTTCCAATTCCGGCAGATAGTCTGCTTTGCAGCTAAAAAGGTGATGCCCAATGAAGGCAGGCCCGTAAGAGAGAAGGACCCAGTCCTCAAATCCCCTAGTATTACAACACATGGTTCCATGGGGAGCGATAGCCCTGTGATATGTTTGATTTTGGAGAGCACCTCCTTCCATAAAAGATTCACTTTACCACACAGCCATACCATGTGAAAGAGAGAGCCTACCGGGCCACAACCCTGCCAACAAGAAACTGAGTAGTCAGGTGATATATGATGCAACCTTTCCGGGGTGAGGTACCACCTATAACAGAATTTATAGGAACACTCCCGGTCTGTAACACATCCGAAGAACTTAAGCATCCTACCCCATATTCTCAGCCACACCTCATCCTCTATAGTCTCGCCCAGGTTGTCTGCCCACTTTGTCATGTATGGTAGTCGCACTGTCGGAGCCCCAGTATCCAACATGTTATATTGTTTCGAAACTCTGCCCCGCGCCATGCCCCCTTGTAGTGTCAGTTCGAGAGCATTAGCTGTATAGTAGCTCCCTTTTTTGTGGTTGGATATGAGACCCAGTGCCACAGCTGGGCATAGCGAAACTGCTCTGTTTTCAGTAGTGTAAAGGTGAACTTGCACTCTTGAAAGGTCATGGGACTGTTTTCCTTGTATAGTTGGTACAGTGAAGTCAGATCCCCCCCCCCCCCCCATCAACCTCCTCCCGAAACTCCCACGGTCACATCCAGGCCAGAAACTTGGGTTATTCCAAACAGGCATGAGAGGACCCAACCCATAGTCGTCCCCATCTATACTCTGCTCTTTCGATATAATAGTGTGCATTTAGTTGTGGCCAATAATGAGAACACCCCATTCTGTCCCAAGGAGCCCCTATCAACATAGGGTAGTTGGTGGAGATCTACAGCTGATTTTTGAGCTGTTCGATTGCCTTCCTTTTCGGCTGCAATGTGGCATCCCTGCAGGTGACCACATGATAAAACTGAGCGGCTAAGTTATAGCGTAAGACATCAAGAACCCCCACCCCAGTGGCCTCAGGAGCACCCTCCTAGCGATCCTACCCTGCTTATTCCCCCAAATTAATTAAAAAATCTTACCCTGAAGCGTACGCAAATCTGTATCAGGGGCCCTTGTCGGGAGCGCTGTACAAAGATACAGGAGGCGTAGCATGTGGTTCATCTCAACCGCTGCAATGTGGCCAAACCAGGAGTTCTCGTGCCGGCCCCATCTAATTAGGTCCTCAGACAGCTCCTGGAAAAGCGGTGGAAAGTTAGATCTATAGATCTCAGCAATATGGCTAGGAATACGCACTCCCAGATAGGGGATAGACTCTCGTGTCCACTGTACCGGGGCAAGACCATAGATCTCATTCCTATCCCGAGGCCTCAGGGAAACATCCAGCCCATGTGAGACCAGACCAAATTCCTCCAATTCATGCAACACCGTGGACAATGACTCCCAGCGGTTACTCAGGTTGAGCAGCACATCGTCTGCGTAGAGGGAAACCTTATAGTCCACCCCCGACCCAAATGCCTTCTATAGCTCTATTCGCTCTGATCCTACTGGCAAGAGGCTCTATAGTCGGGGGTGGTGGTGGGGAAATCAGTGGAGAAAGCAGACAACCCTGTCTCGCCCCCCCTGGTGATGGAGAAGCTTGATGATTGCACCCCATTGACTCTGAAAGAGGCACATGGCTACAGCGCTTTTGGCAGAAGTATAAGGTCTAATCTAGAGAATGAAAGGTGAAATCCCTCTCCTCCAAATGTCAACCAGTCCCACTTCCTACAGAAACAGCCCACATGCATTTGCATGCCTGAAATCAAGCTTGGTGGAAGGGGGAGTCTTAACAACCAAGGGGTTGGGCACCAAATTGAAATCCTCACCAATCAAGAATTTTCCATCGGTGAAAGGAAGCACCTGAAGAAGGAAGGTCTCCAAGAAATACTTCTGGGCCACATTTGGAACATGCAGTGACACTAGCGTAAATGGACGCTCCCACAGCAGGCATTTGATGCAGAGGGTAATGCCCCTGCAGATCTCGAAGGGTCTTGGCTTTAGAGATTGGGATCGGCTCTCCCACCAAGATAGCCACACCCCGCTTCTCAGCCCCCTGCCCCCTCTCTCTGAGGCAATAAACTGTAGTGGAAATGCTTTTGACTTCTTAAGTTTCTCATCCCGCTCAAGCAAATGAGTTTCTTGTAAGTACATTAACAATGTGCCAATCGAAATTAAATCCTCATTTTCCCTTTCACCCACAACAGTAGCTGACATTTCCATGGATATCAGGTTGTCCAATTCCCACAACCACCATTCGAATCACCTGCGGTATGGTGCCATAATGCAAGTGCCCCTCCCACAACAGCCATTTATAAACAAACCTCCCACACACCCAAACCAACCATAAACCATGCTCAGCCTTGAGTAAATTCCAAACATCTGGAAACCATCAGGGAACCCGACTTGGAAGGCAACAAAGATCACATCCCCCATAGTAACCCTCTCCCGGCCTGTCCCCCTCACCCAGGAACTTTTCTTAGAACCATAATTTCTTAGCTCCCCTGCACAGTACTAATGACTCCGTAACCAGAGAGGCATCCCAGTCACCCGCAATCCCTCATTTTAATCCGCAGGCCATTCAGGTCCTTCTAGTTGGGCCCTTTGTCTTCCTCCCTCTACCCTTCTTCTGCCATTTTTGCGATAGCTCTAGGCCACAATTCTGGCTCAGCTTCTGCTGAGCCTCCCTACCCCCTAACCCCCTGTCCGATCTGGGTTCAGCAGGCTCTCTGCATCTGTTGCAGCATGCAAGACCCAGCACTTTCCCTGACAAGGAAAGTGGAGTACAGTTGGAAAATCCTTCTATAAGACAACTCCTTAGTGTGTAGCCACTCAGTCCTTGGCCTCAGTGCCTTCCGCTTTGCCAGAGTTGTTGATGCCAAGTCCAGATACAGTGAGAGTGACATAATGCGAAACGAGATATTCGATAGGGGTCTGGCCACAGTCATTGTTCGCTCCTTTAGTTTCAAAAAGTTGAAACAGCACATCCACGGCTCTGTCTTGGGGCAAGGTGGCCCTGGTCCTAACACGATGCGTCCTTCCCAGTACAAGACATAAATTAGTTTTCACAAATTGATTAGCAGAGATTGCTAATTAAAACATTTTTGATTAGCAAACAAACCCATTTGATTAGCAATTTTGTATTAATATTGTTAATGTCACTAGACGTTATTTGTAGCCAAGGCATGAAACGATCAACAATACAGCAGTTTTGCGTACCGCTGAAATAAGACATTAGTTGGGAGTCAGGCCCTGCAAATTAATTAAAATTCCGCTATACCTGCAGGTTGGGTAACTTCATTTTCCTATTCAACCTAAGGGAAATGCACTCAACCCATAGCAATGGAGGACAACAAATAAAAAATGTGATTTGTGTAGAATGGTCCATGTCACTACAAACCTGCTTTGTTTGGCACACTGCTGCCACCTAGAGGCCAGCCATGAACCATGAAACCTTTGTTTGACATTTGCTCCATACAAAGTAAATGTTACATAAGTTTAAAACATCTCTTGAAAATGCTACTGGCACGTCCTAAAGTTTACTCGACTATATGAGTGGGCGAAAAGACTTTGCGAGCCACAGCCGAGTGTCTATAAAATGTAAAAGGTTAGCTGCATGAATGGACAGAAATAGATACGCTAAAAAGGCTCTGAAAACAGTTTGGGCAGCTGTCTCTTGCAGGTGGTAATATATAATGCAATCATAATCATAAAGCAAAGTTAGCTCTGGAGGCTAACTACAGTGTTTGGTTTTTCAATAGACCAGTAGATGTACCGATTGGATGGAATTATTGATCACTACTTTTCTTAAGCATCTAGTTTGCTTTGTGTATTCGTTATTTAAGAGGAAAGAAAGAGACTAAGCAGAGTGGATTGCTAGCAGGCAGATAACTGGGCAATCTAGATGGAATATTGTATTTTGTGCCCATCTCAATTTCAGGGTACCTGGTATAAAGCAACTGTGTGATGATACAGAATGTCAAGGCGTATGGGTACGCTCATGGGTTGAGCACCAGCTGCAAGATGTATGCAACCTACATGTTACAGAACTAGGTTTTCCATCAAACGCAATTTATTTGATCATGTGATCATGTCCATTTTCTAAGTGTTCACTCAGCAATATGATGCATCCTCCCCAACAAAATGAAATATAGTTGACACAATAACATTTAGATACACTAACCTAAACTTTGGAGATGATGCAGTGCTTAACAGTATAAATACTCTAATCATGCATTATGTAACAACCTACATTTTAGAAATGGAATTGCATGACTCTTCTAAAAAAAAAATATATATATATATATATAGTTGACACATGCTAGTCTTTACCAGACAGCATATAGAATGCATAATAAAAGTAGCATCCCGATGTCTGGTTCGCAATTATTTAAAAAAGAAATTCTTGCCCATCACTCCCACACATGGCTTTGGCACTTAAGAGTGGAGGAGATGAATACTGCTGCACTTTCTCTCCATTAGGACTTGAAGTGAACAGGGAAAAGAGGGGGGCAAGAGCACAGAGGGCAAGAGAGATATGCATGGTGAGCTGTACTTTCATCAAAGAGGTCAACTTAAATAGCTATCTTTGCTACACAAATGTCCATCTGATTAGCAAACTGACAGAATTGCATAGCAAATTCCTATGCGACCCTGATTATTTTATGCCTTGCAGTACGGTCTTAGCTTCCTCAGGCAGTTCAAGTATAGACCGTAAGAGGACTGCCACGAAAGAAGGCAGTTCATCATCCCGCACCGCTGATGAAATGCCCTGAGTCCGAATGTTATTTCTTTGGGACTGTTTCTCCCCATCCTCCTGCTTGTCCTCTAAGGCCTCGCATAGGGCCTCAAGTTGGTAAGAGCACTCACCCACCTCATAGGACTGGTGGCAAAGTGTGTCTTCCACTTCTGACGCCCTATCCTCTGCTTCTGAAACCCTTTTATCGAACGTAAGAATCTTGTGCTTTTATGGGTTTCTTTACGAATTTCAGCAAGTAGTACCTATAGGTCGGACTTGGTGGACATCTGCGCGAACATGGGCGAGAGTGGATCGGCTGTGTGCACCTGTGCCGTCACCACTTCAGGACACTTACACTTGTCTGTGGGCTGTAGCATTGTGGAGATGTTCCCCTGCTTTAGGTGTTTTCAACATAATGGACATAGAAGGGGGTCGCAGTCCAGCTCACCACCTGGGGGATGGACGCCCAGGCACCAGGTGGGGACCCCACCCAATCTAGCACTATTCCAAACTGACCAAATTTCACTACAGGCACAGGATGGAGCTCTCAAGACACAAGGAAATGGGGCTTTCTGGGTGCAAGTTCACCTTTTATCCACCTCACACCTCTCCAAAATGATGCTAGATCGACAAGCGCAGTAAGCAATCTGAAGCCATTAGCCCCTGTGCCCCTCTCAGACCGGAGCCCCAGTGGGCAATGTTTTGCAGGCGGAGACACTCTGCAGACAAGGAGGGCAGGACGTTGCTCACACAGGGAGCCCCTATATGCTCTTGTGATGGTATTGCGCACCCATAAGGAGAAAGCACCAAGATGGAAATTCAGAGGCCGCATAGGATTCAGTGGCACGAAGGCAACGCTAGATGCAGGGTTGGCACTCAGCCAGGCAATGGGAGAACACTGTATTCCATACCCCTGGTGAGGGGGTCCTCAGATATAGATGCCATGGACCCAGTGCTGTAACATATCAAGGTGCTGGCTGCCAAGGTTCCTCTTCCTTACGGGTCCCTGCAGAAAAACAGTTCAGGCCTTGACCTCACCAGCTGGAAGGCAGCCCCCCACCACACTTTTCAGTACAAATGCTTGGGGCGACAAGAGGGGAGCCAGACAACCGGCAGTCCCCACCGGGTGAAGCATGCAGCCCCAGCCACTTCAGGATTCATGGATGCGAAGCACCCCCTCCTTCTATCCCGGGCGCTTTGCTGCTGGAATGATCACATTGAGAAGCCGCGCGCCGCCCGCCACTCACTCCCTGGCTCCGCGCTGCTCCCCGGGATGTCAGGATATGACTACCGCATTGGCCCGGTTCACTCCATGTAACTAGCGATCCAGGGGTCTTCCGCAGTTTAGCAACAGTTTTCCAGAGGCTGCATGCACCGCAGACCGCCTCCAGAATCAGCCCCGGGCATCACGGGCTATACTGTACATTCCCCGCCGGATGGCATATTCTGGGGACTGCAGTACACAGCAACGGGGCTCCAGCACCGACCATTCGCTGGAGCCGTATAACACTCCTGCCGTGCACTCTTTCACCATTCGGGCCAGGCCGGGGTTTCCGTGAAGTGGGCCAAACACCATCAGGCCCAATCCTCAGGGTGCCATCATTCCCAGGATTTGGCGGACTGCACAGCTGTGGCCCTAGATGTTAGGGGACTCAATAGTGCATTTTGCACCGAGTTAGGGTAGCAGAAGAGGGACACAGTGTTTCTCGCCTTCACTCTGCCGGAGACTCACAGGCAGGCATCTTTCCAATGGCATGCCTAGCCAAAAGGAGATCTTTATACTTTGTCAGTCTTAGTTTTTTTGGGGTGTTTAGAGTGCAAGATGCAAGGGTCAAAGCACTTCACCTAGTGCCCAAAAACAGTACGATTTATGATCTGGTTGGGCAACACACAGCTCTAGCCATGACTACCTTAGAGAATATTGTGGTATAATGTATTAATTTAATTCTGTTGGTTCTTAGATAAAGTTCACATTCATCCAACATTTTGTGGTTGATCATACATATTTCATTGCATTGTGTTTAACAACATAGTGCAGACGTGTTTCATGCTTTGTTGTGTTTTACAAAGTAATTGATAAGTCTGTATGTCGTGTGAAGAAGAAACACCAATCAGGTTGGTGAGGGCATTTTGTGTTCTCTCAAAAGTGTCCAATGGGGTGAGCATTCAGTCCTAAAGGAGGTCAACTCCTTTGGGACTGGTGCTCCCAAAGTATTTACCATTGTACACTTCAAAGTTTATAATAGGGGCGTGGCTAGCTAGCCATGTAAGAGGTTGGGCTGCTCTGGAGCTCCCACGGATCCGTTCATTATCCTGTTGATGCCCGCTGCCTAACCTAAGGAAAATGCACTTCCAATACAGGCGAATTGATGGGAAAGTAAGCTGCATGTAACGTGATGTCCTGGAGCCAGAAATAGGCTGTACCGAGGAAGCTGTGCGAGTTAGTCGGAGCGAAATGTTACAAAAAGCAGTGAATCAAAATGGCCACCCTGGAGAACAAAGGGCTCAAGCACGCGAGGACAGATTTGCATAGGAGACTCAAACGACCGCTACTGGAAAGTACCTGATTGCAAGTTTGAGTGCTAGTCGAAGAAAGGGCAGGCTGACAATCGAAGTGTGTCAGCCCCGCATTCACACAGATCGACCTAGTGACTACGGCTCCAAGTAGGCAGAGAGATGGCATCCAAGCTGTCCAAGATGAAGGGGAAGCAGCCCACAATGGAGAACTTTACTAAAACTCCACAAATAATAAAGGGAGCCCGGAACAAAGAGAGGAGAGCTCAGGCGGAAGCATCACCAACACGTGGAGACCAACAGATCCTGGAGGCCATCGCAGACCTGACAGTGTCTTGGGAAACAAAACGAGAAGCGGCCATGACCACACTCTGTCTCGCTTGAGCCCAAAATTGATGCAGTACATATGGACGTTAACTTGTTGAGACAAGATGTAAGGTCAATAGGAAAAGGAAGTAAAATCAAACACGGCGGCCTGTGTGTCACATGCCTCAGAGATCCATGTACTGCGACAACAAGTGAGCAACTTGGAAAATAGAGCCGAGGAAGCCGAAGGACGCACACGAAGGAATAATATACGTATTGTGGGCCTCCCGGAGGGAGAGGAAGGATCAAACCCCACTGTGAGTACATTGAGACTATGCTGCTGCAGGAAATAGAAGGGGGGGCACTTACTCTAGGATTTGCGGTGGAGAGGGCACACAGAGCCCTTATGAGAAGCCCCCCCCACCACCCGAGTGCCCCTCCAAGACCGATCATAGCCAAGATATTGAATTAGCGCGATAGGGAAAATATTCTGGTACATTTCTGCAAAGGAGGCACAATACAAAGGTCATCTGCGTCTATCACCGCGTATCCAAATTATACACTCCAGGTGCAAAGACGGCGACTGAAATTTAGAACAGTGAAGAGGAGGCTTCGTGAAGCGGGCCACAAATACATGCTGATGTATCCAGCGAAACTGAAAGTGATCCACAGGAACCGAGCGATATTTTTGAGACCCCGTAGGATGTGATGGAGTGGCTGGATACACAGAACTGTCCAGGCGAGACAGATGCCTGAAAGGAAGGCGGAATGGAGAAATGAGGCACCGGCTCCAGAGACCGAGGTGCTGTATGTACTGAGACATTGGGACTTGATTATAGACCTGTGAAGTTAGATGAAGGCGGGCAGAACTTTATGGATGGACGGATCGGAAGATACGGAGGACCTGAACTCATAGCCCAGTAGATAGTTTAGTTGGGCTACCAGTAGCACGGTAACCCCCTGCTGGGCTCCTAGTACCGGGCTAGCCAGGGTAAGGCCAAATGTGGGATCGCCTGAGATCCAGAGATGGAGCTGGGCAACAGTTGGGGCAGGGGTGGGAGGGGAATTAGGGAGTTTATTGGGGAGTTTGTTAGGGAATGAGCATACACCCACGCATCACTGTACGTGACACAGTAGGTAAAAGAGGCTAGAGGTGGAACATGGTATGGCTGAAAATGGGGGACCTCAAGATAGTAACCTGGAATGTCAGTGGATTTAACAGCTATTTAAAAAGGAATAAGATAATGATGTACCTGAGGAGACAGAAAATAGATATTGCCTTATTACAGGAAACCCACCTAGCAAGGGACAAACGGGAGATGACACGAGGAAAATGGAAGGGAACCACCATCGGTGCAAAATATTCGTCATACCCTAGGGGGGTGACTACCTGGATCGCTCCACATGTACCTTTCCAACTAATACAGTCCACAGTGGCCACAGACCGGAGGATGTTCGCGATAAGGGGACTGACCTAAAATAAGGAAGTAAGCATCATTAACTCATACGCACCCAACCAAGATACTGTAGCATATTTCAAGACCCTATACGGTAATGTTAGCCCGTACCTGGGAGGGGTAGTTATATGGGGAGGTGATTTTAACTGCACGCTTGACTCAGTGATTGATAGATCGGATGATAAACTAAGTAAACTCGCCCCTGCTGCCAGAACTTTGAAGGCCCTGTTAGGGGAAATACAACTAGAAGACATTTGGAGGTTACACCTCCCGCAAGATAGACCTTACTCGCACTATGCGGCCCCACAAAACCTATACATGCGGCTGGATTACGTGTTTGTCTCTGCAGAGGTGTTTGGGGAAATGGTGCAGGCAGAATACAAAGCGAGGGTCCTCTCAGACCATTCGCCACAGGTGGTAACTTGGCAATATCTGCCCCCTAGACCGAGGATCCCCACATAGCGGCTTAGAGTTGAGGCATTGAACGATAGTGTTCAGAGAGGACTTAATGGAGGATATTATTGAATATTTTGAGGAAAACACTGTTAATGTACAATCGGCGGGTACCCTATGGGAGGCTTTCAAGGTGGTGGTGAGGGGGATCAGCCATATCACAATCTAAAGGGCTCCAAGGTGAGATATTCCGGGATCTACAGGAGGCAGAAAAGAAACTTGAAATAGCTATGAATAAGGGAGACTGCTCCCCAGAGGGGCGCCGAAGCCTTAAGTAAACTACAGCAAGAATGTGGGGGACACTGGGAGAGACTATGTAACCTAAACTATAAGAAATATACTGAAAGACAACACGCGGGTGGAGATAAGGCAGGGAGGCTGCTGGCATGGCTGTACAAAAAGGAAACGCCCAGATCAGTTATCAGAGTAATAGAAGGGGAGAATGGTCAAATGTTAGACACCCAAGAGGGAGTGAATGACTGGTTCCTTAAATATTACCAACAACTGTATCAAGACGTAGAAACGGGGGAAGGAACCGAGATTACGAAATATTGGAGGATATAGGCCTACTAAAGCTGAGTGCAGAAGAAATGGAGAATTTACATGCCCTGATTATGTTAGAGGAGCTGGAAGCGGTAGTTAAGCAACTACCTACTAGCAAGGCCCTGGAGACCGACGGACTGCCTAGCGAATTTTATAGAATGTATAGTACTTCCCCCAATGCTACATATGCTGAACAAGGCGTTGGAAGCTGGGAGGTTACCGGAATCCCTCAGAGAGGCTGTCATTATCCCACTCCTCAAGCCCAATCAACCAAGCACGGATTGTGGGTCATACAGACTGCTCTCCATGCTAAATCAGGATAGTAACATCCTTACGGCTGTACTGGCATCCAGATTGAGACAAGTCCTTGGCAAGCTCATCCACCCAGATCAAACCAGATACGTGCCTCATAGGAGCATATCTGACAACTTAAGAAGGCTTCACCATGTGATAGAACAAGCATAAAGTGATACGCAAGAAGCGGCTATAGCCTCGCTAGACGCAGTGATGGCCTTTGACTCTGTTCTTGGCTGCTGAAAGAAATACGGAATAGGGCCTGGGTACTTACGATGGACAAAATTGTTGTATAGCTCCCCACCAGTCAGAGTCAAGACGGGGGTGATTATTTCTAACAGATGGCCGCTGAGCAGGGGCACCAGACAGGGCTGCCCCTGGTCCCCGATGCTATACATCTTTGGGTTGGAACCCCTAGCGATATACCTGAGACAACAATACGAAACCGTGGGTATCCACACCAAGGGGGACCACATCTCATATCGCTGTATTCTGACGATATTCTGTTATACCTGAGGTATCCAGAGGAAAACCTACATTATATCCTCGAAGTAATGGAGCGATTTGCGTTGCTCTCAGGAATTGCAGTCAATCCCATGAAATCCAGCCTGTCTCCCCCCCCCCCCCCCCCCCCCTTGGCAGATACAAAGGGACTGTGCGCGAGGACCTACCAGTAATGCAGATACCTTGGGAAACCAGTACCTTTAGATACCTGGTTATTGATATATATCACAAGGTGAAAGATGAACACATACACAACATGGAGAGGGCAGTGGCGAACTTGGATAAGAGCATGAGATTCTGGGCGAAGCTCCCCCTGGCCATGGCAGGGAGGGTTGCGCTCTTGAAAATGGTAGTATTGCCCAGGCTATTACACTTCTTTGTTAATATCCACTATATGATACCCAAGCGATTCTTTGGTAAACTACAGAGCTTATGCAGAGGTTTCGTCTGGCATAACACCAGAAACAGGGTAGCCTTATGGAAATTGCAGAACACGTACGACAGAGGGGGTATCAAACTGCCCAACTTTGAGATCTACCATCTGGCTAGGCTAACCAATTACAGTATGCGGCTAAATGGCTGATGGAAGACCCCACAGCTGAGTCCAAATTGCTTTCGGTCTGAATGTGCTCTGTATTTCCTGAAAGAAATTATATGGGTGCCCAAAATAGTACTGAGCGGGTGATTGAGGTTGTTGGAACTGGGATGGAGGGTATGGCTTAAGGCCTGCCGGGCCATAGAGAACTTGACTTCGTGTTCCCTGCAGGTGCCGCTTGTGGCGCTAATGGGAGTAGATGAACAACTGCGAAAGACGATTCACAAGCACTGGGAACCGGTGAGCATCGCTACAGTAGGAGACCTATGGCAGGAGGGGAGGGTTATAAAATTTGATGAGCTGATAGCTGGAACCGGACTACACCGCGGGCAATACATTACCTACACCAGGGTGGTCCGACAGGTGAGAAAATCATGGCCTGATATGGTGCTGGAAGACCTGCCAGATGAAACTGTTGAAACAATGTATGATATCTCGGAGGGTGGCCCTGAGGTCCCCCAAATCTATGAACTCTTGATGTCCAAGGTGGGAAAGGAGGTAACGCAACTGAGGCTGGATTGGGAGGAGAAAGTAGGGGCACCCATGCATGACTGGCTGTGGGAGAGGGCCCAAAGATACCTCAAAAAGGTGTCCAGGAACGCGCGGTTGCAGCCGATCCAACTATATGTAACCCACAGGGCATATATGATCCCCCAGAGGATTGCCAGATTAAAAAACGCAGGAATACAAGCCTGCCCTAAATGCAGAGAGGGGGATGCTGGGATGATGCATATGTTGTGGGCATGCCTGGAGATCTGGAAATTCTGGAGCGAAATCACCCAAAGATAAGCCGAGAAAGGAATCCAGCTAGATGTGGAATCGGTGTGGGCTTGTATGGTGGGAGGCTTCACGAGACCTCGCAACCTGAGGCATGTAAGAAAACTCAAGGACCTGGCCTACATACAGGCGAAGCGCAGAACTGCCATGGGTTGGAAGGCGAGCCAAAGACCCAGAATAGAGGTGTGGTGGCGGGACCTCCTGAAATGGGCAGATGCAGAAACGGCGGTATGGTATGAGGCGACCAATTGGGGGGCGGAGGAAACGGAAACGCTGGTGGCTTGGAGACACTTAATAGCATCACTGCATGGTTCTACCCAGGATTGGCCAAATGAACAAGATTCTACCCAAGACACAGAGGAGAGTGAACCTCTAGAAGACACCATAGTAGAAGTGGGAGAGTAAGCTCAAGTTTGAGGGAGGGTGAGGGGAAGCAGTGGTAATTTGAGAAATTGTAACAAATGCTTGATATTTACGACATACACTGTTGGGTTGTGTTTATATGTTGATTGTTTATAAAATAATAAACATTAAAAAAAAAAAGTTTGTAATACAACCCACCCCACTCGATGGTTTTCGTCCGCACAATGTATGCAGATCTATTATTATGAAAATAATTAATACAAATAATAATAAATTAATCTGATAATAATTAGTTATTTATAACCAGCTTAATACCCAGATGTTTCTAAGTGCAGACCCGAGGATCGAACCTGTGTTGCCCCGCATCGTCTTGCTGCCAAGGCGAGCGCTTTGCCTCTGAGCTATCCTCCCGAGACACATTTCCTTGATTAGCTAATAAACGCAAGTCGGCATTGTTTTTAATCACGATGAAATAGACACCAGGACTTTTTTTAGGCTGACTTACAAAATGGGAACAAATGTACATTTGAAAGTACTCACTTTCAGACATGTTTTTCCAACTCTGTTCAACCATAGACAGAAAAGGTAATCTTAACATAGCAGACATTGGTCTCATTTATAGTACTATTTAAATGGATTCTTAATACATTTCAATAGAATTTCAACATGACTGAAATTATAATCATTATCATTAATCTGGCTATAACATCAAGAGACCCCACCATTTCTAAATATTGACCATTATTTCAATTTGTGACAGAATATCAACAGATCTGTCCCCTTAAAAATAGGTTCTCAAAGGGGAGGAAGAGATCAGTAATGCTTATAGGACGCTTATGGGACAAGAGACATGGAGAGCAGCTGGTTGCCGACACAAATTTATCATGGCCCAGTTGCCAATCTTATACACATATATTGATAGTTATTTTATAATCCTTCTAGTTTTAACAGATGGCTTCAGAAATCAACAATATATATTACAGAGAAAAAAAGATTTGCTTTTTCCTATGTAAAATGTCATATAACCATTGCTGTAGTGCCGGACTACAACTCAATAACATGTGCGTACGGTTGTAACTCAAAGTTAACTACATGAGTTAAAGAACCTGAAACCAACATGTGATGCATTTCCTGTACGACTATATGCACCAAAGTGAAGGAACATTTGTAATGCTGCCTGCTTGTACACAGTCCTTTCAATTGGAGTAAAACTTTAGTCAGAAATGTGTTCAAAAGTCAGTGAATTTTATTTGTTTATATTATATAATGTTGTTCTTCAAGTTAAATATACGTGAATATTTTATCCTAAAATGGGTTAATCAATTATTGGGTTGAAGCATGACTTCTAAAATGTTTGTGATCATTGCAATTGCAGGTTGCCTTGGAGAAAGTGTTTAACTTTGCTATTTCCAACATATTTGAAACAAGAGTTTCTGGAAAAATGGTTGCAGATATGTGTCGTGCCGCAGTAAAGGTGAGAAAAATATTCATTTATTCCATCTCAATTAAAATAGGCTTGCCCTTTTTCTCGATTTCTTTGTATAGCTTCACCACGTTATTCCCTTGGGTACTCGTACACACCGGTTATTAACTGACATTTCTTGCTCCACAATTATTAGTCCACTTCCTTGTAGATGTTTACATACTACATGCGCTATAGATTGCTGAATGTAAAGGTCAATTTATTTGTCGTAATTGGCTTGGACTAATTTACTGTGGTTATATCTTATAATACACCAAACCTCACTAAGTGGTTCTTTTCATATAGCTGAGATATTACAAGCAGTCTCTCCATATGTCGATTCAATGGATTTCCCAGAGTGTTCAACTTTAAGCTTGGCCGGAAGCAGCATAGCATAGTTAACCCCAAGGTCGCTGAGCCTCTTTTTCACTGCCAGAAAGGACCTCTGCTCCTGCTGCAAAGTGATCGAGAAAATCAGGGTATAGATGAATTCTGTTGGAACCTGGGCAATGATTGGGCGAGGGCGGGCTCCTGGTTTAGGCTTTGTGATCAGTGAATGATGAGAACACTCTATAGCGAACTGGGGGGACAGCTTGGGACCATCAAGTAGGGAAAGGAGAGTGTTTGTTTTCTACAATGTCTTCCATGGGGCCCTCGATTCTGTCCTTGGGAACCGCGACAGAGACGCCAGATCGTTTTTCTTACTAACGGCTTGCACCTGCCTGGTTAGTGAGGTTACATCAGCCCTGAGCGCTGAGATTTCGTCCTCTGCCTCTGGTCTCAGCCTCTGTTACCCAGGGATCAGATTTGTCCATGCGGGACTTTATGTTGAGGGTGGTGAACCCCTCCTGCATGTAGTCCATCATCCGCTGCAATTCTGTGGGTTTCCCAGTAGTGGACGTGGTGGGGCCCTCTACAGGATTGTCGACACCCCACGCTTCCCTGAGGGCCGTTTTGGTGAACATGTTCATGGAGCTTTGTTTTTTACCCCCTCCTTTGGTCATGGTTTCACCCTGTGCTGACGTGTTAAGTAGGCAATTCGGCACAGCAGTAGTGAGTGTAAGATTGGGAAGTGCAGCAGTTGTGGAAGGAGCTGCGTCCAGACTCCTTCACCAGAAATCAGGGTTTGGTGAGGGTATACTTAAGTGTCTTTTCCCTAGCTGGTGATCTTGAAAGCCCTCAGTGCAGGGGGGCTGGTTCTGCTATGGCGTGTGGAGTTTCCAGAAGCACAGGTGGCACAGTAGTAGATGAGGCAGTGTGTCAACTTCAGCAGCCCAGCCAACAGAGCAAGCAGTTCAAGGAGTGCTGGTGGGATCTGCCAGCACACAGCCTAGTGGGCAGTGCTGGGACAAGCGGAGTGATGAGATGGTAGGTGGGCAGCCAACCAGCACAGCAGTAGACGGTTTAGGGTAAGAGCAGCAGTTGTGGAGGGTGCTGTATCCAGGGTCATTCCCACCACTCAAGGTTGGTTGGGATATTCTGAAGTGTTGCTGTCCTTGCTGGTAGTCATGTATGGCCCTATACACAGGGGGCCAGTGTTGCTGAGGCACGCAGCAGTTTCAGCCACGCAGGAGGCACAGTAACCGGCAAAGCAGAGCATATGTTTCAGCGGCCCAGCCCACTGGAGAGAGCAGCTCAAGGATAGCGGGCAGAGGCCACCAGGCGCACAGCCCAGAGGAAAGTGACGGCTGGAGCAAGCGGGCTGCACGGAGCGACACGTGGGCTAGGAGCTGGGGAGAGGTCAGCTTTGTGTCAGTAGCAGGGAAGGATTAGGGCGCAGACAATGCACGGTGACTCACTGTGTCGGTGCCTGCACCAAGGCAAGCGACCTGTGCCTCTCCAGACGCAGCGGGAACCTCAGGGCAGTGGGTGCGCAAGCACCAGGAGAAGGCTGTAGGAGCGGACGGAGCCTCACGCTCCTCGCCGAAGTCACCTGCAATGTCCCTGGCTCGCTCCGGCACCCCCGCGAGTAGGATGCTGCGTCGTAGACAGGCAGGCAGCGGTCGGGTGTGCGGTAGACAAAACGTAGGCTCTCAGCGGAGCAGTGGGTCATATCTAGCCCAAAGTCATCTGGGAGGTTGTATGACTATCCAGTTGGTCTTTGCCGTCTTCACCTTGTTTTGCCCACTTAAAGGGTACTTTATGTGCTGTCTGAAGCAACCAGGCTGCAGAGGCACAATCTCAGGTGGCCATCCTGTTCCGTGCGCAACAGCGCCCCTGGGCTTCCCCATTTCAACATCTTTGCCCATAAGGGCCTGATCAACGCTATTTAAAGCCTGGGCAAAATCAATTAATGCTAAAAACATTTTAGTCTGATTCTTAATCATTCAACTTTTTAAGATATTAAGAATAAAAACATTCAAACTAGTACCCAACCCCTTTGTAAATGTTGCCTGGAAGATATCCTTCTGATCAGACTCTTCAATCCATCTTGACAAAAACTCTAGGATTAATGACGCAAATATCTTCCCTGACGCATCCAAAAGAGTGGTACAGTGGTAGTTTTTAGGATCTTCCCTGTCGCGCTTTTTGAATATTGGTACTATAATACTCTTTCCATGAGGGGGTACCTCCCTACTTTTCTCCACTTGTTCGATTAATAACCACAAAAAATCTGCTCATAGTTCTGGTTGCTCTTTTAAAATCACATTGGTCAGGCCATTGGGGCCCTCCAACTTCTAATTTTTTTAATCAATGAAATTATATCCTCGCTTTCATTCAACATCTACGATTCTCGTAATTCCCAGAATAGGCAAAAAATGCTCTCGAAATGCTCCATACAAGCCTCTTTTTTTTTTTTGCAAGGCCAATTGGGAGTGCCCTCTGCATTTATAAATTGCTAAATATCGCCTGTACGTTTTTTGCCTACTGCTCTAAGCACATTTTTAGCGTCTTATTACATCATGAGAGCTTTACAAGAGTGCAACCAATTCTTATATTCTTGTTTCCTTCTTAGTTGTCCTGCAATCTCGACTTTCAGTAGGGCCATTAATTGTTTAGTGTCGGCGCTAAGGAACCTTTTTTCTGGTCTACTTCTGCATTGAATACATGTCTATGCCAATAATACAGCTTCCCATTTCTTGATTTTATCTCCATAAAACTATAGAGAATCAGAGCATAGTCCAGTGCTCCATTTGAGTATCTTACAATTCCATTTTGTAAACAATCTCTATAGCAGTCTATAAAAGTCAGTACCATACAAGGCCTGGTTGCCCGTTGGTGTCTCCCTGCGAAAGGTCCAGCTTTGGGTCATATACCTCCCCCTCTCTCTCTTTCTCTAAACTCCAATTCATTTTCAAAATATCATTATTGCTGCGTATAGAAGGGATAACCTGGAACATCCAAATATAAGGTAGAGCCTTGCTAGAGGCAAACATATAGTCCAGGATTGCCACATGTGATCTTCCTGGACCAAGAAGCCCGGTATGGGATAGCTCCATGCACTTGTCTATTTAATATGTGCAGGTCTCTTAGCTCTATCTCTTTAAACCACATCAGACCCCTGTTTTCGCAGGATTAGGGCAAGTTATTAAATCAACTAACACTTCCCTCCTTTCATCCAAACATGTAATATTTAAATCTCTGCACACAAGTAACTGGACTATCGACAAATATTTGGCACTTATCTATCAAATCTGTAACACAATCTACAAATTCCCCATCTCTTATTGCTCCGGGGTTCCAATAAATGTTAATTACTATACAAGCATCAGGCCCTGGATATCTTCTAGAATCCCACACCAGCTTAGCCATTTGACTATATGGGTTAGGATTTGTACTAGCTTGTATTACCAGCCTTGGGTTAAGCAAAGGTAACTGTTCCAGATGCTGTTGATTAGTCCTCATATCTCTCCAACAGCTCAGCATCTGTAATTTCCCTATCCATTCCCAAGCCACGACTCACCTGCCAGTGGAGTCCTTTTTGCAAAATATGCTGTAATCTTACTACCAGCTGATTTTACCATTAAATCCGAACCCACACTCTGACCCCTGTTTAAATCATGTTCTGCTGATTCATGTGTGTGGTTACAGACACAACTCTATCTGTAGAACTAAGCAGTACTACAGATGTTCCACTTGTCACTCTACTATTATTCAGTGGTGCTTCTGTTAGAGGCATTGCAGTTCGCTGCTCGCTACGCACCATGCCCTCACCGTCAGCGTCAAAGAGGCACTTGTTTCTCCTTGAGCTTGCTATGTAGGGCATACTCGGAGTCCATTTTTCTCTGCCCTTCCCCCACCAAAAGCTGTAGCACGATTGAACGTTACGCTGTACTTTCGAAGATCGTACAGTGTACAAAATTAAGGTTCAATGAGCAGTAGCTAAAACAAGCTCTTAGGTATCTGGCATCACTTGGTAGGCAGGGGCTACAATTGGGGAACGAGGAGTGAGCACACAGTGCACTGACCATCAATGTTCCACATGCAGTGCAAACTGTAACTTTATGCCCATTATGTTTGATCCATTATGTTTAAATGTGTCCTAGATGTGCCTAATCCTTCTTTATTAAAATGCTCAATTACGGGGAGGCCACCAGGGGGCGCATGGAGCATATCTGATCCTCCTGTGAGTTCTGTCACTGCAGGATGTAAAGGGGTTCTGATCCCCCGCTTTACCCCCACCCCTGCAATCTGAGCAGAGGGTAGCGTCCGCGCGAGAACAACCCTGGGTAACCCTGTTCCAACTGTGGGGGAATTTCACCCATGAACAATGGAGATAGCAGCATCGAATGGAGAGGCGGGAGAGGTGGTGGCCCCGGCACGCGTCGAAAGAGAAAGTGCACGCAAGGCCCAGTCCTTGCGGGAAGGCGTCCAAGGCAAGGCCCATAGCCTCAGACAGCAGTGCAGTGTGTTCGCTGCTGAGTGAGACAGAGGCGGGGACCACAGCGGGAGCAGACCAGCTGGAATCTGAGCCATCCCTACAATGAGGAGACTGGGGTGGAGGAGTCCTCCATTGTTGCTGCTCTTGTCTTGAGCCTGGGGAGGAGGATTAGGCTGGCATTGCAGCGTGAGAGCCCCGGAGCTGGTCAGCGGTGGGCCAGGAGGGGAGCTGCTCTGCCCATCCAGGGAGGATCTGTGGAGAAGGGCCCTCTGGGGCCGGTGGAGGGTTCACCCACCCACTGTCAGAAGTAAGAAATATATAAATAAACAAATCAAGGAACCAAACATAAAAAGGGGACAAGAAACAAGAAACTAACAGGAATCGCGCCCCACTACACAGCGATGGGTCATCTGGGTCCCAAGAGGTCCGGCTACACTGCAGCCCCGGAGCGACAGGAAGCAGGCAGAGGACAGCCCATTCCAGGCGGAGGGACCAGGGTGGCCCCAGGTGCAGAGGCCACTTAGACCGGTGGAGCGAGCTGACCTGGGGAGTAAGGCGTGGGAAGCCCTTGCCCCCGGTTGAATCCATCAGGCAGATTGTGTGCTCCTCCCGAACAGGTGGCTAGGTGGGGGTTTGGCAGGGAAGCGTGGTGGAAGCAAGGAGAGAAGGCAAGGAGGTGGGAGCGTGAGTGGGGCCACCGCCCCCCTGGGGTGTGCAGCCGCCCCCTTCACCCGGGGAAACCACAGTGACGGAGAGGGGGAAGGTTCCAGAGCATTCCTGCCTGTCCCCTAGCCCGAAAGGTGCTGTTTCGGCTACAGAGTTGACAGGGCCCAGCTACAGGGGGGTGGAGGCAACATACACCGCCCAAATTGGAGGGCCCTGTTGTGGGGGAAGAGAGACCAGGACAGGGAGAGAAGTGGGCCCCTGAGGTGAGCCCGGAGGCAGTCTCGGGGGCCGAGGGCCCCAGCTTGGAGGACGGAGGCACGCACGAGGGGAGAGAAGACACCCTGAGACTGCCAGGCCCCCCCCCCCCCCCAAGAGCAAATGGAGCCCAGGCCGAAGGCTTGTGATCACGGACCTAGAGGGAGGCCATTGTCGGCACACAGAGCCTAGGCTGCGGAGCCCCTTCCAGCCCATGAGTTGGAGAAACTCACTACAGAGGTTCCAATCCAATCCACGAAATCCAACATATCGGCCCTGATGGAGGAGATTAGGGGCATTGGATCAGCCCTGGACCAGAGGCTGGATAAAATGGACCAGAGACTTCTCTCAATGGAGGACAAGATTCAAGGGCTGGAAGCCAACCAGGCCTCAGTGGACACCTTGGAGCTCCAAACGGGAGTGAGGCTGGCAGAGCCGGAGAGGAGGGAGGCAGAGACCACAATCAAACTGGACAATGTCGAGAATAGGGAACGCTGCAACAACCTGTGCTGCTTTGGCTTCCCGGACCAGGAAGGGGAGACGGACGGCGACATCACAGGGGGGTCATCACAGAGGTGATATGCACACTATTTGTTGACTTTGCCATGGACGATCCTACCATTGACAGGGCTCATAGAGCAGGCGGTGGCTCAAGAGGCACGCTCTCGGTGATGGCATGCTTTCACTATTATGAACAAAGGACAAAGATTCTGGAGCGAGCCTGGAAGGGGGGCCCAATCACCTACGATGAAGCCCAGGTGACTTATCTTCCAAGACCTCTCGGCTCGCATGCTCGCAAGAAGGATGTTCGGCCCATTCACAAAGTGGTTGATGGAGAAAGGATAGCGTTACCGTTGTGGGTTTCTCTTCTCACTGAACTTAGAATGCAACGGCCAGGACTACCGGCTGGCAATTGAGGACAACATACACAGGGCTTTGGATTAATTCATGGGGTATTCATGGCTCCAAGCATCAGCCTCGGGAGAGTCCGCTGGATCAGTGGCCCTGCCTGCGAGTGCCAGAAATAGACCCAAGATGGCAAGGGCCCACAAGAATAAAAAGCTCAATACACCACTGAGGGGCCCCTCGGCCCATGACTTGGCCATATGAAGTGGGCGAGGCTGGTAAATGTCGATGAAAGCGAGGGCAGACGGTGGGCTGACTTTGAGGGAGATTGCGATGGGGTGGGGCCGAGGGAGAGAAATAAGATTGATTCAATGTGGCCCTGTTGACTCGAGCGATGTTGGTGTTCATAACTCCTGAGGGGGGCGGGGTGGAGGGGATTCAGTAACAAGGAGTGGTTTTGAGAGAGTACTGTTGACTCAGAGGCTTCTTGGGATCCTATCCTGACTCGTAGTGGTGTTGGTGTCCGGGTTGGATGCTCGGGTGGGAGGGTGGAAGGGGGGTTGGGCAGTTTGGGGTGTGCCCAGACAGAGTTTGTTCAAAGTTTTTTCACTGGTTCTGGAGACAGCCAATCGTGGGGCGCAGGTTCTACCACAAAGTGGTGTGATTTCTTGGACTAAGGGATGGCTTAAATAGAAGGAATGGAATGGGAGACAGGTCTGTAGAAGATGAACTGGTGATTGGTTCCCTCAATGTTAGAGTGCTAAACTTACCTGGCAAGAGATCAATGACCCTACGGGGGATTTAGGCGCTGCACTGGACATTCTCATGGTACAGGAGCCACACTGGCGGAGGGGCAAGGAACCGAGATTTGGGGTGAAACAGGTGGGGGAGTTGCGCACAGCCTCGGATACGGAGAAAAAAGGCGGGGTGGCGGTTGTGTCGACCCGCCTGGGACTGGTGGTGGATGAGACACAGAGGGACCCGGGTGTTGAGATAGATTTCTAAACTCTGACCTGGTGGGCTTAGTGAAACAGGGGAACTTTCTGGGCAAGCCAGATCAATCTACGTAGCTTGGCAGGCGGTCAAGACTAAGTCTCACGAGGGGTGAGAGTGAGCGGAAGCCCACAATGAACACACACAGGAACAAGCCACAAATTACTCTTAGACAAGTGTATATGAAAAATATCTATACACTTATTGTCGGCCGGTCCAAAAGACCCAAGTAACTTTAGGAATGCGAAAACAGTCATCACACAAAATCCTTATACTATACAACATATATACATTACATTTCCTAATGCAATACATTGGTAAAACACAGCCACAACCTGTAAAGAGAGGGGTTGAGTTAACACCTTAATAGCATTAGGCAATTCTTTGGCGTTGTTCCCTAACTTTAAAGTTCATCCCTATGAAGAGGGGAGCCTTGTGCTCAACAGTGCAGTTGTGCTTAAAAAGTCATGATCGCAGAGGTGAAGCAAAAAGTGGGTCTTCTTGGGAGGGCTGTAGCAAGTCAGGAAGGGGCTTGAGATGATGAATTGGTTCCCACTATTCAAGTAGGCTCTGCACTTGGAGACAAATCAGTGTTCAAAAGGCGAGAATAGCTATGGAGCTCAGGCGCACTCAGCCAAGATTGAATACCTTTAAGGGTTACTCATCCGTAAAAGTGATTGTCGTGCCAGGGGGCCACCGGTAAGTGATGCAAGTACTCACTGACCCTCGGCACAGTCCGGGCCAAAATTTGCCTGTTTAGTCAAGGTTGCTAGTAGGTTCTAGTCCTGCCGTTCCGTGGCGCTCCGGGCTCTCAGCGGCTGCAGGGAGAACGATTGTCTGTGATTGGACAGTTGCCTTTTCTCAGCTTCCGAAGGAAGTATGAAGAAAATTCTGGTGCAGCAGGCTTCAGGGCACAGAAGAGCAGAACAGCAAGGGATCTACAGTGACCGTCACCAACAGGTAGTGACACAGGAATCACAGATGTGGGCAGCGTACGCGCTCTCCTAATTTCGGACTCAGAGGAGCTAGGTCTGTGAAATTTGGCGGGAGAATGCATGGGGCCACAAGCAAGAGATGTCCCAAGTCTCGGGTTCGCACTCGAGGCGGCGGCAGTTCTGCAAGATACCCTGGGGTAGAGCTGGACAGTTCAGTGGATGGCCCAGGAACACTTCTGCAGGGGCTCGTTCGGTGGGCAAGCAGGGGGCGCCGAGAGTAGTCGTTCCTGCTACTCCAAAGGGGTGAAGGGCCTTGGCAGGCCTTCTTGATCGAAAAAGAAAGCAGGGGTCCGATGGGACAGCAGATGGTGATGGGTGCCAAAACCTTCCAAACAGTCTTTGGCGGTTTCACAAGTCCATTTCTTTGCGCGGGAGACTTGGCTCCTTCTGTAGTTCGGTGAGAACTCGGGTGATAGACCTGGAATGGATGCAGAGCCTCTTCCAATTGAAGATCTGCTCTTATGCACGCATCTCAGTTGTATACCAATCACGGTCCACAGTGGTGTCAGTCATTCAGGCACTCCAGACATCCTGGCACCAGTAGTGTGAATTGTGACCAGATAGTACCAACCTGCTTTCTGGGCACACACAGGTGACTGGCAGAAGCCTGCGAAAGACATTGGTTTTCGCAAGAGACTGCATACCCAAATAAGGAAATCCCGGGTTACTTGACCTGGGTGAAGGCAAGGAATAAAATGGCCATGGGACAGAACAAAAGACTTTGTGGCTCAGCCATTTTCGGACCTGGCCACAGACTTGAACCAAACGCTGTAATACCGATTGCTAGTAAGAATTCTCATTTATGGCTAATTTCCCTTACCTAGTCCCTCAGCAGCTTTGCTGGATTTCTGGGGTTTATTTTTTCCACCTGGTAAGAGTGTGAGCCTTTTTCCCACTCTTAGTGTATTTTTTGTGTGTTGTACCTTTTGTGCTCATGGGCTATGGAGTGTCACCAACTCCCCAGGCATCCTCTTCTTACTTGTGTGTCACACAGCACCTTTAGTGCAGTGACACAGGGATGTCTTTTAGACTTCCCTTGTGAACTCCATTTCTGGGAATGACTACTGTCCCCCAGAAACATGTTAAGTCACCATTGGCTTTACTAGTTCTTTTAAATACAGATCCAGTACCAACCATCTTACAATGGAGTACTGGAGGGGAATATTTTTCCCCTGTCCTTCTGTACCTCAAGGGGCACTGAATGTGATGGAGGGGTTTAGTCACCCCGTGCACAGGGTCTCCCTGGAGACCCAAGTCACACTTGGCGATTGGCTGAGGTGGTTGTCCGGGCCGGACAACACCCTGCGATGTGATTGACAGCCTGGCTGTGTGAATGGGGGATTTTGGCATGAAAGGCAGGACTCTTGGGCTGGAAGTCAGTCGCCACTGGAACTACAAGAACCGAAGAGAAGTGAGGAAGAAGACGGCTGCTGCAAGTCCTGGATCCCGGTGAAGCCCTGCTGCAGTCCTGAGCTATCTACCCTTCAATGACGGAGAAGATCCACTCCGGAGTCTTCTTCCCTTGAGCTTGGTGAGATCAACCAGCTCACCTTCTACACCCAGAGAATCCTCTTCTGGGTCAAAATCACTGCACTGAGCTTTAGTGGTCCGGATAGCCATCAGAAGAGCCCTCTCCTGTTTTTAAGGAGCGCACCTTTTATTCATCGTTGCTGCTGCTGCTGGCCTCGTCCCTCGGTAGTGCAGATCACTCCAGACGTCCTCCTTGTCCCCATGACTGACGCTTCAGGAACCGTGAGTCTGCAGGAACTTACCAGGAACAACTGCCGTAGCACCAGCTATCTTCATCCGAATAAGGTACTGTGTCCATTTGGTCGTTCCCTCCGCCCGACCTTGAGGAATCGAGGTGAACCCTTTTCCTTGCCGAAGGCTTGTCCTTTCTTTCTTCCCTATTATAACTTTTGCCTCCCTTTGACAATATCCAGTACTCCTGGCAACGTTAATCTTAAACTGTTCTCACTGTGTGATCCTCGACAACAGAGCCCTTGCTCCATTTGACACTGGCGCAGGCCTATTGACTTTTATCTGCCTCTTAGAACACGTCCTCTGATTCTATTGCCTTGACAAAAGTATTGACTATGATTTTTATCCACTATTCCCTTGTTTTAATTCTATTTTCTAAGTGTGTTTGACGACGGTTACATTTCTTCCCGCGGGTACGCTTTTCTTTCGTAAGACCGAACTGTCATTACTGTCAAAAAGTGATTGCGTATTAACCCAAGGTAACGTCTTTGTTTCGAAACACTGGTCTGTCAAATCCTAATGTACTTACCTTGAATTGACCTAAACAAGAGTAATTGGTTGTGTGTAGTATATTTAGAGGGTGGTGTTCACTAATAGAAGTGAAGTGTTTTGTGAACAGATGGTTCAAAAATAAACGTACTTATATTTAACTAGAAACCTTGAGTCAGTGTTTGCTTGAGTCACAGTAATTGTAGTCCTTTATGTAATCCCTTCTACTGCTCATTTGCTCTTGAGATAGGTCTGGCTGCTCAGCCATCGCTACCACTTTACTGTGTAGTACAGGCTTGTACCAAAGGTGAAATTGTACTATCACTTGTAGTCTTAATTGTCTGTAGTGTTCCCTAAGGGTACTGCAGATGATTCTGCCTAACACTGATGTGATTCAGTGAAAAGAAGTAAAACACTATAAAAAGTCATTGCTGCTACCAGTTCGTCCCAGGTACATTTGTACACTTCTACAATCACCAAAAAGTCCTTAGAGTGTATAGGGCCATAAAACAAAAAGGGTACATTGAGCACTGTTGAAAAGTTAGCAAGAAATGGCAACATAGTGAAAGACTAAGGGAAACATAGTTTCCCAGTACTGACAGTCTGAGGGACGTGTCCGTTTCCCCATAACAAGTGAGCAAAAGCCCAGGGGAGTATAGCTGAAGACTGGGCTCCACTGGTAAAAGTCAGGATAAGGTAGCAAAACAAAAGCACAAAGTTTGGGTGGGTGGGGGTCCATAAATGGATGGGAAATTGCACACAAATGAAATCTTTCATAACACCGGGTGGGTGGAATCTGTTTATTAAGGGAAGCCGGAAAGGTGAAAGGATTACCCTGTGCTAGATATATGCCCCCAACACTGAGCAGACTTCTGGGAAAGGGTTAAGGCTCAACTAATAACATTTATGGAAGGCCGCCTTGAGATGGTGGTGGGGGGGTGGGTTTAAATATGGTCCTGGATCCAATGAGGGACCGTAAGCGACTACGGGTGGGTTCAGGGGAAACCATAGGTAGGGCCGCCTCCAGGAGGTTTGGGAACATCAACCGGGACCTGGGCCTCGTTGACTCACTGCGAGAGGGGTAGGAGGGTGATCGACCATTCACATTCTTCTTGGCGGTTCATTACTCCTCACCCATTGATCTAATAGTGGATGTTGGGTTGAAGGCCCAGGTAAGGTGGGGTGCAAACTCTCTGGGAGGGTTTTAAGGTGATAATTAGGGGGGGGATGCTTATTAGAATAGGCTTGCAAAAAAAAGAGAGGGAGAAAGTGGAGAAGGAGCTGAGGCGTAAGATTCAGGACTTACAGCCGGGCAGGCATGGGGGGGACATCTCTTACACCGTCCAGTGTGGCATAGCTGAGGTGCCATAGGACGAAGTTTATGGCGATCTTAGTTCAGGACACAGAAAGAAGTTACTGTTCCTAAAGCAAAAATACCACGAGCATGGGGTGAGGGCGGATAAAATACTCACTTGGAGACTGCAGGAGGATAGAAAAAAGAAGTTGATCGGGACTATAAGGGGTCAGAATTGGGTAGCAGTGCACGACCCTGAGTGTTTGGAGAGGGGATTTGCCAAATTCTATGAAGGGCTCTATAGAGTTTGAAGGTGATGAGGGGAAAATAGCTGTGTTAATGTACGCCCTGGGTCTACCAGAGGTAAGGGCGGGGGGGGGGGGGGTCAAGCTGCCTGGGAGAGCCCATCTCAGAGGACAAGGTCGTCTGGTCTGTAAAAGGGCTGAAGGTGGACACAGCCCCAGGGAGTGATGGATACAGTTTTATTAGCAGTTCAGATCCTCTTTGGCCCCATATATGACTCAGATATTTAACGCAGTTATGGAGGGGTACCCCTTGCCGGGCTGTATGCTAGAACCAGTAATTGTCACAATTCATAAAGTGGGACGTGATCCCGAAAAGTGTGCCTCATACCGCCCAATATCTCTACTAAATAGTGATGTGAAGATCCTGGCTAGGATCCTTGGTGCCAGGTTGGAGAAATGTATGCCATCCCTGTTCCATGGGGATCAAGTGGCTTTTATAAAGGGTAGACAAGGCACCGATAATATCCGGAAAACAATTAACCTGCTGCACCAGGCTCAGACCCAGGAGAGTGACACGTGCCTTGTCTCGGTGGACTCTGAGAAGGCGTTTGACAGGGTGGAATAGCCCTTTATGAAGGCGGTTCTGAAGAGAATGGGCCTCGGCAGGGTTTCATGAAGTGGATTGATGCAATGTACACACAGCCAACAGCATGAGTGAGGGTGAATGATATCATGTCCGAGGCATTTTGCTTGGCGCGTCGGATGAGACGGGGTTGTCCCCTCTTGCCGCTGCTGTACTCCCTCACAATGGAACTTATCGCGATCGGAGCCGACCAGGGGATCCATGGGCATTAGGTGGGGGAGGTGGAATTCAAGTTATCCCTTTTTGCAGACGACATCTTGGCTTACCTCACTGAGATGAGTTCCTCGCTCCTGAAATTCCTGGAACAAATACAGAATTATGAGCACCTCTCGGGTCTGAAAATCTAAGTAGACAAATCCACCATAATGCCCATGGGTCCAGGATGCCCTGTATCAGCAGGCCGTACCCGATATTCGGGAATGAGGGTCAAGCAAGCCTGAATGAAGTACCTAGGGGTAGTGATGACACGAGATCTCTTGGGCCTGGCGAAAGTGAACTTCGACCCGATATTACTTAAGATCAAAGAGGACCTCCAGAGATGAAAACCCCTAACGTGATATGGGCGGATGGTGGCGGTGAAAATGAACGCCCTCCCCAGGCTTCTCTGTTTACCGCCCTCCCGCTGGGACTTCCAGAAGCTTTCTTTGGGGAACTTAAAGGGGGTACTTTCTAAATGAATCTGTCAGGATAAGAGAACGCAGGTGAAGTGGGTTACCCTGATGCTCCCACGGGATCAGGGGGGTGGGGGGGGGGTTGTCTTTAGAGAGAACCATAGGACCTGCTGGTCTTACCTGGAGGACATTGAAACGCACCCGTTGAAGATGAGGGGACTACTTATGAGCCCCCTTAGGGATGTTCTGAGAGAAGTGAGAGAACACCCCACACTGGGCGTCCTGTGGGAACTGTGGAAGAACAGTGGTGCAAATAGATCTTTCTTCCTGTCCCTCACCTATGGCGTCAGTCTGGGGCCCCCCATTTCACCTATCGAAGCAGGGGATGAGTTGCACCCAGCAGTGGTCGGATGAGGGGCTGGAGAGGGTGGGACAGTCGCTTTAGGGGCTATGAGTAAATCCAAGACTGATTTGGATGGAACAGGATCTCAATTTTTGAATACCTTTTAAAAAAAAAAAAAAGATTTTTATTGATTTTAATCAAACCAAACAACAATACAAACAAACCCAACACGCAATGCAATTTACAAGTTCCATTAAATACCATTTTGTTTTTTTCCTTTTTTGCCACTGCTCCCCAAATACCACCCTCCATTATGAGCCTATTTATACTTTACATTCATAATCTGCTGCATGTGGCAGGGTCTCGTCATCCTCGGATTCCGTTGGGTCCGATATAGATCCGAACAGTTCCGCTATTAATAATTTCCACGCCATCAGGGTGCTCACTTCCTCCTCCCCACTCAAGCTGCTCGCCTCCTGCCATACCATCGTTTCAGCCTCCGCCCATTTCTGTAACTCCTTCCACCATACCTCCACCCGTGGCTTGTGGCACTTCTTCCATCCCATGGCAATCCTCTGTTTTGCTAGCACGTATGCCAAATCTTTCAATTTCCCAACATGTTTACATTTCCGTGGTCTGGGGAACCCTCCCAGCAAGCAAGCCCAGACCGTGTCTACGACAAGTGTGACCCCCTTCTCTGCTAATTTTTGTGCCACTTCACCCCAGAAACACTCGATTACTGGGCATGACCAAAACATGTGTGTCATGTCAGCGTTTTCAATATCGCACTTAGGACACACTTGTAGTCTAGCGCTTCTGAACTTGGATATCTTCAGGGGGGTCATATATGCTCTATGCGTTATACAGCTGTATTTGTTTTAGTCTGGCATTTGACACTTTCCTGTGATATCCCAGGGCGCGTTCCCACATCCCATCTTCCATTGGGGCCCCCAGTCTGCTTCCCAATCCAGTCTGAAATGTGTCAATTCCCTCCCAACCTTAGTCATCACCATCTCATACAATCTGGAAATCTCGTGCCCTCCCTCTGATATATCATATATTGCCCCCATAATAGCGTCTGGTTCCTCTGTCGATACTGTTTCAGGCCACGTTTTCCTAATTTTCTGAACCATCCTTTGATGTGACATATTGGCCCGTATGTAATCCCACCTCCTCCCCAAGTTCTCCAAAATCCCTAAAGGTCTCCTCTTGCCAGATGTACCCTAACGTTACTAGCCCGACCGGTTCCCAGTAGGTTCTGTTAATCACCCGCAACTGCTTATCTCCTCCTGCTAAAGCCACCAGCGGTATCTGCGGGGGGCATGGGAATGGATCCTCCATCATCCGGCATGCTCGAGGCCACATTTTCCACCCCAGCATCATCATCCCAGGGCGCTCCTTCATTTCTGACTCTGGCAACCATATAATTTCCCTTAAGTAAAATGGGGTACAGTCCCGCTCAGGGGTCGTTTCATCGGAGAGCCACTTAGCCACATATTGTAGTTGAGTTGCCACATAGTACACCTCAGAATTAGGCAATTTAATACCCCCTTTTTCATAGAAGTTCTGCATCTTCCATAGCGCCACTCTGTTTCGGGTACCATGCCATAGGAAGTCTCTACACATACCATTGAATTTAGCCAAAAACTTCTTGGGTATCATATGTGGAATATTACTAAAATAATGTAGGAGCCTAGGCAGGACCACCATCTTAAGCATTGGCCCCCGTCCCATCAGTGCTAGGGGTAACTTCTCCCAAAACTTCATGCATTTCTGGATTTTCCCAATAGCTATCTCAGTGTTGTACTTATGTTCCTCTTCTGTCATGTGATACACATCTATTCCAAGGTAACGGAAGGAACTAACCACCCAAGGTATCTGTAACACTGGTAACCTTTCCACAGGGATCCCCTTATAGCTGCCTAGCGGGAATATGCTAGATTTTTGAGGATTCACCGCTATGCAACCCCGCATACTTCCAGGTATTTCAAGTATAATAATAAATCATCTGCATATAAGGATATTAGGTGCCGTTCCCCCCCCCCCCCCTACCTCAATGCCTATTGTATCATATTGTTGCCTGAGGTATATTGCTAGGGGCTCCATAGCTAGAATGTAAAGCATCGGGGACCAGGGGCACCCCTGCCTGGTGCCTCTACTAAGTTTCCATCTCTCGGATATTACTGATCCCGTTCGAACTCTGGCTAGCGGCTCACTGTATAACATTTTCGCCCACCTGATGTAACTCGTCCCTACTCCGTAGGCCCTACTCCGGAGGCCCTACTCCGCATCCTCCCAGGGCCGCCAACAGCCATGGCCACCTAACCGAGTCGAAAGCTTTTACTGCGTCTAAGGATACAATCGCCATTTCGCCTTCATTCCCACCCACCCATTCTACCACCCGGTGGAGTCGTCTATGGCTGTGAGTTCTATTCCTATTCGGGACATAGCCAGTTTGGTCTGGGTGGATTAATTTGCTAATTAATCTTTGCAATCTGTTTGCTAGGACAGCCGTCAATATCTTGCTGTCTTGGTTCATGTAAAGACTGGTAGGGGGTGTCTGTACTTCCGCTCTCTATATGGTAGAGGAGAGGCACAGAGAACCCCAGCCAAGATTCTCTATTATTGGTATGTGGTCGAGCAATCGAGGCCTAGCTTCTCAGGAGGTGATGCAGGCTGGTTCTTAAGTACAGTGTAGTCCCTGAACCTCACAAAGGAATGTCCACACACTGTATTACTGAAAACACTGTCTTTATATAATTAATATTCAAAGGTATGTACACGATCACAATAACGCACTTTGTACTCGGAAGTCAATAATGATAAATACATACAATTCTACAGTGGTTCCACCAATGTTATTGAATCTCAATAAAGTGCATCAACTGTACGGTTAAAATGTCACACAGATCAATAATGAGGAAACCAGCAATAGAGATAGGAAGGAACGCAAGATGGTTGAAACAGTAGGCAGAATGCTGACCCCTACCACTAGGCACAGTTCTGTGTGGAGATCCCCCTCCCCCCCCCGGGCAACCTGTAAATAAAGATATATAGCACAAGCCCAGTCCATATGTTCAATAGTCTCACTTCTTCCTATTAAGGTTTTACCCCCCTCCCCCAATGTACCTGGTGGAGTAGAGCTCTCCAACGATGTGTCGACCGATCCTTCTTGAGTGACTCCCTTTAAGGCAGGAGCCCCGGATCGTCGAGAGGTGTCGGGGAGCTCGGCGTTCAGTGTCGGGGAATCGACAGCCCTTCTTGAGTGCCTTCCCTTTAAGGCAGGAGTCACTGGTCGTCGAACGTCCGACGGTGAACAGGTGGAACTACGGCCGTGAAGTGGCAGCTTCTTTCCTAGCGGTGCTCGTCGACGACAGAGCATTGGCATCCTGCAAGGAAGAGGCGTTCGGGGCACCTCGGTGACGATAGTTCTGGACCGCAAAGAGATGATGAAGAACTGTGGCCCAGCAAGGGCGTCGAGTTGTCGGCGTCTCTGTGGTCTTTAGGTGGCGGGAAACCCACCGGTGGATGCTCCTCGGCGCGTCGACGGTCGGGCCTTCTCCAGCAGGAGACAAGCGGATGACGATGCAGATGAGAGCGTCCGATGATCAATTGAAGTTCTTAGGCAAACGGGAGCACGGCAGCTCCGGTCGGCGACGGCGGTCGTTGATGGTGGCGGACAACAGTCCGAGGGCTTCTCCTTGGAGTTCCGCAGCAGTCCCCGTATCGGGTCGGCAGCCTGTCGAAGGTCTGTCTACCAGGGAGCATTGGCAAAGATCAGCTGTGCACGATGGTCCCTCGTAGCTCGGGAAGAGGGCGCCTTACCAGGTCCTTGGAGTCAGTCCTTGGAGGCATAGCAGCTTTCAGATTGTGAAGGAGAGCAACAGCAATTCTTCTCATCCAGCAGGGCTTCAAGGTCAAGCATCAGTTACTCCAGTTACTCGTCGTAGTGGACTTCAGCTTCTGAACACGATTCCTAGAAGTGAGAGGTCCCCAGATATACTGTTGATCTCCCATTCATTCCGCTATGTCACACTCAAGCATCCAATCACGACTAAGGGCATTCATGCAGGCAGGCAGCCAATCAGGCACACAAGGTATTCAGGCCATTCACTTCTCTCCAGACACTCACAACAAGTTATGTGTATTGGGACAAGTAGCGAGCCATCCAACACTCCAAGCTGCATTCATACCGGTTTCAGACAGGGCTATCTCCGTCATTGTGTCAACCACCAGATACTAGACATCCACAATACAGAATGCATATTCGTCACACACACTATTCACCCGGGTCCCACCCACAGGAGGTACCCGCAACATACATCATCGGGAAGGCTCCAGCTAGTCTGGCCGGGCCTTCACAACAACACCATATATGGCATTTCCACCCAACAGCCTGTCAGGGGGAAGGGACAGAGTCAGGGCTTCCCAGGACTTTGGGAAAACAAGGTAATGGGTAATAGAAAGCAAGAGGCCACCGGGGCCATCTTGTTTTCCATCCGGAACCAACTGATCCCAATGGCAGGGCCGTGGTATCTCAAAATGGAGGATACTCCGCACAACTGTCAAATTCAGCATGGAGCTGCCACCAGCCCATACCCTGCTCTGCGGGCCACCCACAGGTGCCCAAAAACATACACTAGGGCCACAGGGTTGTACCCCCACCCATGCGTGCCATAAGGGTATCCCACGGGTCCATTCACCAAACCAAAAGAAAGAGAGCTGCACCGCGAGGAGTCCCACATGAACTCCTGCACGGGAAACACGACAGAACACACGATAAAAAGCAGTAAAGGACAAGGATACGGAGGCCCAGTCCCTCCGATGCATTTCCAGCATCACAGTTCAGCATCGACAAAGGCCTGTAGGAGCCACAGCTATGTCCTGGTTTGTTGGGTTTATGATCGCTTCTCTGAGTGACTCCGGCAACCTTCCCATCTCAAACGCTTCGTTAAGCATTTTTAGCATTGCAGGAAGCACTTCTTCCCTGTATACTTTATAAAATTCACTAGGGAACCCATCTGCTCCTGGGGTTTTACTAGTAGGCAACTGTCTCACGACCTCCTCCAACTCCTCTAAGGTAATCGGTGCATCAAGCTCCTCTCTGTCCTCATCGCTCACCTTGGGAAGTCCTATATCTTCTAGTGTCTGTTATCTCTTCTAGGCTGCCCCCCTCCTTATCCCCGTATAGCACCCTGTAGTAATCCGCAAATTCTTTGTTGACTCATTCTTGGGTGTCCGCTACCTCACCATCTTCTCTAGTTATTGTCCTAATCGGGGGCCTAGGGGTTTCGCTCTTATACAGCCACGCTAAGAGCCTACCTGTTTTATCCCCTCCCGTGTGCTGTCTCTCTACATATTTTTTATAATTGAGGTTGCAGAGTCTGTCCCAGTGTTCCGCACACTGCTGCTGTAGTTTAAGTACTAGCTCTGCATCCTCACTTCCATTTTGTAACACTCTTTCTAGGTCCTCTTCTGCTCTTTGTAGGTCAGCCAGGACCCCGCCCTGCAGGCTCTTTGACTTAGCTATGGCTACCCCCCGCATCACCACCTTAAAGGCTTCCCATAGTGTACCCGCCGAGTCAACACTGCCAGTGTTCACTTCGAAATAGTTAGTGATCTCGTCTCTCATATCCTCTCTAAAAACCGGATCTCTGAGTGCCTCTGCTCGGAGGTGTCACGTCGGAATCCGCGCCCTCGGGGGGCAGTATTGCCACCCGAGCACGAAGGGCGAGTGATCCGAGAGGACCCTCACCTTATATTCTATTTGAGTAACTTCTGTCATTACATCCGGCGTGGCAAAAACATAATCTAATCTAGTGAGTAGCTGCTGCGGGGCTGAGTAATGCGAATTTGCTTTCCACTAGGATGCTTTGTTCTCCACACATCTGCTAAGCCAAAATCATCTAGTACCACCTGCAGTGCCTTAGCCACTGAGGTGGGCCTTTCCATCCTGCCATCAGATCTGTCTACCTTGGGGTTCATTACACAGTTGAAATCCCCGCCCCAAATAACCGCACTGCCCACACACATACTAAAGTTGGTGCACATAGATCTGAAGTATGCCGCTGTGTTTTGATTGGGGGCATACGTATTTACGATGCATACCTCTTTATTCTCCAGTAGCCCTCTCAATATAACCGTCCTCCCATCAGTCTCTGCCACTTCCTGTAGTGGCTGAAACGGGACACGCGGCGCCACCCAGACAAGCACTCCCCTAGCGTAGGCAGAACATGACGAACCCACCACTATCCCTTTCCATTTTTTCCCAACTAGCTCCAACTTCTCCCGTGTCAGATGCATCTCCTGTAACAGTGCAATATCTATCTTTTGCCTTTTTAAATACAGCATGACCCTATTCTTCTTCATATAACTGTTGAGTCCCCTGACATTCCACGTTATTATCTTGAGATCTCCCATAGTTTAATACTCTCCTCCCTTAATTCCAGCCGATCCCTCCCTTTCACGCAGTACAGATACAACCCTTTGGCTCTTCCATGTAGGCTCATGTTTAACCTTAGACTTCCCATAACTATGTACACACCAGACTTCCCACCTCCCTCCCCTCCCCCAACCCTCAACTACAATAAACCGCTGCACACAACCCTTTCCCTACCCCCTCCCAGCCCTACCCCAAAAAATGCCCAGCTCCATCCCTGGATCTCAGGCTCCCCCGCGTTTGGACCCACCCTGGAATCCCAGGTCAAGACCCCAGCAGGGTGTCACCACACTATTGGTGACCTAACTAATTCCTAAATGGGGGTGTAAAGACCAGCTTTGCAAGGCTCCATAGTGAGACAATAGTGCTTGTGTTTCACTTTCTGTTCCAGTCTGGTTCTACTGGCCAATGGGCCACATCAATGACTATAATCAAGTCCCATAGTCCCAAGCCGCACCTCAGTCAGGCACCCCCACTGTACATTACTCATCTCCTCCTCTCCTCTGGATGTCCGGCTCCTGGGGGCAGCCTTGCGTATCGCGCCATCCCATAGCGTCCTCTGGAGTTTCAAAAAATAAGGTTTTGTTTTTGTGAAAGACTTTCGATTTCGCAGGGTAAAGCAACATGTACTTATGGCCCGCTGCTCTCAATCTCCTCTTGACGACCCCAAAGTTCATTCGACTCCGCTGCACCAACAAAGTATAATCTGGGTACCCGTGCCACTCCCCTTTGAATTGTTCCACCTTTGAGGAAGTGCTCTAGTATCTTTTCTCGATCCCGGTAGTTAAGGATCTTGGCGATCACTGGCCTGGGTGGGTTACCAGGTGGTGGCTTCCTCATCAAAGCCCTATGCGTCCTTTCCACCGCGAACCCCTGGGACAGGGCCCCTCTGGGTATCTCCTGCAACAACATGGATTCGACAAACTCTGTGGGGTTGTGGCCTTCTGCTCCCTCTGGCAATCCCACAATGCAGATGTTATTTCTCCGGGCCCGCCCTTCCGCTTCCTCAGCTCTATTCTCCAAATTGCCCACCCACTGCACCAGTGCGTGTAATTCCGACTTATTTGAAGCACAATCTGCCGTGTTCGGGCCCACTTTCTCAGGGTTCTCCGTGCGCTCCATGAGCGATCTTACATCCTGTCGGAGAAGGTTCACCTCTTCCTGCACCTCTCCAACCTTAGTCTAGCGCTGTTTTTAGTTCAGTCACAGCCAGCTCGGCCTCCCATGCCAACTTCAAGTCTGCAATTGCCGCTAGGACCTCTTGGTTCGTGCCCACACCGGCCATGCTGCTCGCAAGGGGCATGTCCTTGCTCCTGGCCCCTTTCGGCATAGGCGGCGTTCTGGTGTTTTCGTCCAGCGTAGGCTGCTTCCCTTTAAGTCTTTGAGGTTTGTTGGACATGGTGCTCAAACTGTGGTTAGTGGGTCAACTCCACCGTGGTCTGCGATTCTAGCGGCCTCCTCTGTGGTGTTCCGAGTCCAGCTTTTATTAGTCGCAATGGATTGTGTTCTCCAACGTAATCTGAGTCCCCTCCTCTCTCTCTCTCTCTATGCCGCCACAGGGACCTCTATGATTCTTATCCGGATCAGTGGCGAGTGTCTACCACCACTGAAGGCCTTAGTGTCAATTATCAGGCTCCACCCCTGGATTTTGTTGCTTCCAGCCGCATCCCGGTTCCACCATTCTCTGGGCCTGTCGTCCAGCCAGCGCACTTCTCTCTGTTCCAAACGGGGGGCGCACACCTAGGCCCAATGTCGTCAGTGCCACCCAATCCTGGGGACACCAACACCGCAACGACTCCTCTAAAGGCTCATCCAGCCTCCCCCTCGACCTGTCTTGGGCGGTTTGCAGTGGCTCGCCGGTCTGCTCTCACCCTTCCTTTTTACTGTTAGAGCAGTGCCAAGATGCTAGTGATAGTCATGCATCTGGCCAGAACATTTGCGCCATCAAATATGCCTGTGATTGTGCCAGGAGGTGCTGCGCCGTGGCACAGAGTGCTGTTGAAGTTTTCGTGTAAAGCTTATATACAGTGTCTCACTGTTTTCATTGTGTTGTGGCACGGCCCGGGCACTTCACTTCTCGCCCGGGGCCGCCACCGAACATCCACATCAGCTGTTTTGGAACCGATGCGCCTGCCGTCAGCTCCAGGGCTGCTTGCCCTTCCTCCATAAAGGTTGCCTCCTGTATCTCGTGCGTCCTGTACATTCAGGCGACCAGTGCTCCCTATTGTGCCTCTGCCTTTTATTTCAATGTGCACCCCCTCAGAGCACGATCCTGCAGCCCACCGCCTCGCACTCCCTCCCTGCGCCGCAGCGCACAACCATCCAGAACGCCCTTGTCACAGCTGGCTTCCTTGCTGACTCTGCTGTCTTCTAGCCTTTATCAACCTCTGCGGCACTTCCTCCGTTCGGGTCACCAGCTTTCTGTCCCGTGATCTTGTGTTCCCGGACCTTGCTATCAAGCTTCGTTTCCTTGGGCTACACGCCCATTGGAAACTTTGTATTCTTCCTGGCTCCTTATTAGTATGTAGCTGCGGTCATGTTCTCCAGCAGCCCACTCCACCATCCGGCTCGAGAGAGCGGGTGTTACCGCTGTAGTTCTCAGCTGTCCCGGTGACTTACGAGCCCCTGCTGCGATATGCCAGGGTGTCTCCTTCATGTGCGCCGGGCTCCCCACACATCACCATCCGCCGCACTTCGGGCATTCGGGCTCATCTAAGCCTATATCTCATCACGGGGAGTCTGTTTGTTGCGCCATTCGATTCTGCTCTTAGTCCGCTACAGTCGCCTCGCCATCTCGCGGCCGGCTGATTCCTTTGTTCGGCCATCAGTCGGCCATTTTACGTCCACCTTCTTCTCTGGCTCTCAAAATCTTACGATGTCAAGAACCTCGTCACAGCTCCGCTTATGCGCTCCAAAAGTTCAGCAGATACGTCCGCTCAGTTCATGAACCAGCATGTGATTTTTCAACGCTTAGACATCTATTCATGCACTATCTGCCAGGATCGATGCAGGATCACAGGAGCTCCTCCAGAACACGTCGTCCTACATGGCCCTCGTAAGCCACGCCCCTCTGATCTTTGAATACTTAAGGTTGAAGGGGATGTTTACCGACCCGAAGTGGGATACCTGCCTCTCCTGGAAGGGCTCCCTCTCTAGCATATTTAAGATGCTGGTATTGACCCTGGAGGTGGGGAGATGCACCTTCAAGAGATATTGGGTGGAACTAGTGGGGATGAAATCACGGTTGAGGATTGGGCTAGAAACTTCCAGGTGACATTCCACAGCAATTTATTCACCTCCACCGTTGAACATAACTTTAAGTACTACTATGCCCCATCCCCTTTCCTCCATACTGCATGGGAGTCCCTCGCTAGGGACGGGAGACGGAACCTTTTTCACCAGAAAAAAACCTTATTCCCCTTTACATTTAGAGGCGCTTGGGGGCTCTCCTGACTCTGCCCACCAGCGCCACTCCTCAGTCTCCCTTTCCGCATCGACGGGAACGGGCCGATTTCACCAGCGCTCCTGGGTTTAGCATTAGCCTTGTAATACGCTCTTCCCCAGATACTTTCTTCAGTCTTTTTGTCTTCTTTTTATCAATCTGCTATGCAGTTCTCTGGCGCCACGCTCCTCCCCGGCGCATGTCGACGTCAGCCGGCTTCAGCAGGTGTCCAGCCTGTGAGGGGCTCTTCCCTACGTCTGATCCCCACGCTCTTTGCCTCCGCTGCCTTGTCCCCGACCACAGCTGGGAGGGTTGTACCACGTGTGACACGCTTGCACCGCATGCTCTGAAGAACAGGCTAGCTCAGTGGAGGGAGCTCTTCAAGAAGTCGCCTCCAGAGGACTTGAAGGACTTCGTCAGACATAAGTCAAGGCCCAAGGTAGGGCTGCTTTTTTCCATTGCACCCCGCAAGGGAGACTCCTTCCCACGGAAACTCCTGAGCGGGAGGAACCTTTGAGGTTCTCGTACCAGCACGGGTACCAAGGCTAGTTCAGCCGCCAGGGTGAGGGGTCCTTTGATCCTTCCGGAGACAGTGCTGAGGGACTGCAGTACCGGCCAGATGTCGGAGGGGGCGCCTGCATGCAGCACTGCCAGCGATATTGGAGGGCAACATTCCTACCAGGCCCCGTGTTGGGTTGCAGGGTAGGTCTCATGCTCCACTGCCAAGAGTCCTGGAGGAGGCTGGGCCCAGTGATCCAAGCACCAAGACTTCGGCACGCAGCTCGACAAGATGGCCGCTGCACCAGACAAGATGGCTGCTCGTCCGATACCGCCCCTTGGAACGGAGCAGGTGGGAGAATAGTTACAAGGTAGGACTGGTGTCAACCAGGTACGTGGCCTACAGATTATCCATCAGCATCGCAGGGCAGGTTTTCCCCCCAATCGGCTAGACTGAGTACGCTCCAGCAACAGCAGCCGCCTGCTACCCCGTCAACTTCACCTGCCACCCCACCAGCCTGTGAGGACAGGTTCTTTGAAAAGTTCCCTCAGATGGGGGCCATCCTTCGGGATGTGATCAGGGACATGCTCCCTCCGGCACCTCAGCCTGCGCCTATAGTCATTCCTCCTGTGGCTCCAGCACCGCAGGACACGGTGCAGCCCCTGCTGCCCTTGCCGGCTTCTTCGATTCCGGCTCCCCTGCCTCCCACAGTTCAGGCGGTTCCACACCAGCCTCCACTACAGCCTCTGGCTCTGGTCCCCACTCCGCAGCCCTCGGTGCCCAGCACGCCTCCACCCGCTCCGGACCAGCCAGACACCCTGGTGGATACTGACGAGGAAGAAGACACAGACACGCCGTCATCAGCCAAGGCCTTCCATGAACTGCTCGCAGGTTTGGCAGAGTACTTGGGCCTTCCTCAACCTGACGTCGAACAACTGGAGGTGGGGGTTCTGGCCGAGGTCCTCACTCTACGCCCTGTGGCTAGAAGGGGGTTCTCGATGCAGAAAGGCGTTGTCACCTTGGCCAAAAAAGGGGTGGTTTAAGCCCCACTCGTCCAAACCTGTCAATTGATGCCTCAACACCAAGTATAGGCAAATGTAGGGGGATCCACGCTTGCTGTCGGCACACCATCAAGCGCACTCTTCAGTGATCGCTGCAGCGTCACTTTACTCAAAGCCTCAGACATCCTCGACCACCTCATCCTCAGTGCCGTTAGGCAAGGAGGAGATGATCTTGGAGACTTACGGAAAGATTTATTCCAATGCCTGGCTGCACCTTCGTCAATCCGAAGTGGATGCCATGCTGGCAGCCGTTAACCAGAGGCTTTGGCGGGAAATAGCCGACTTCCTTCCAGAACATCCGGTGCAGAGCCAGGCACGTTTCAAGGCGGGATTGGCAGATGCTAAATTGGTGGCTCTAGACATTATGGAGTCCATTGCGGCCTACATTGACTCCTCTGGCCTGGCCATATGCATCGCCACGGACATGAGAAGGACTGCCTGGCTTTGGGCTACTAAATTCAACCCAGACGTCCAGGAACGCATATTGGACCTTACATTCGAGGGTGGTGACCTCTTTCACTCCACCACTGATGAGGAGTAAGATAAAAAGAAACAGTTCCCAAACTGCGAAGTCTTTATCCTTACGAAGGCCACGCCCAAGGCGTGCACCCAATCGCATCAACACGCAGATAAGGGGCGGGCTTTCAGCAGGTTGCAGGGCTTCCAAGAACATAGGTCTAGACAGCCTAACCGTTCTCTGAGTCAGCACTGGCGCAAACAACAAAGGGGGGGAGCAAGGCCTTCTTTCAGTCCCCCTCCTCTACAACAGCCTCAGAGGGGGAAACCAGGCATGACGCGCCCCTTCAGGTCCCTGGGTCTTTGGTGGGGGGCAGGCTTTCCCTTCATGCACAGTTTTGGTGTCAGAAGTTCACGAACCCCTGGATCCTAGCCGTAGTGTCCAGTGGGTACCGCCTCCTGATTCCTCCCTCCCTCCCTCCTTCTCTCCACTCCTACAGATTGGGACAGCAACTCTGTTGGCAGAAATTCGGTCGCTTGTCGAGAGCCAGGCAGTGGAAGAAGTCCCAGTGAGGCTTGAGCTTCTACTCCAGGATTTTCGCCATACAAAAGAAGAACCAGGCTGGCCTGAGAGTTGTGTTGGACCTCTCTACCCTCAACCTCTCCCTCCCTCTTCAAAAATCCAAGATGGTTATGCCAGCACTCATAGCAGAGACACTGTGCAGGGAGACTGGATGTGCTCCCTGGATCTACACGTCCCTATTTGGCAGCCTTTCTGCGGTTCAGGATCATGGGCTGCCATTTTCAATACAAGGTCCTACCCTTTGGCCTCAACTCAGCCCCCGGGGTGTTTACCAGACTAATGGATGCAGTGGCGGCCCTCCTAACGGCCACCACGTCTACCCATATCTGGACGACTGGCTCATCAGGGCGAGATCCCCAGAGGCGGTGCATCACACTTCCTTCGCTCTTAAGACCACTCTACACGAGTTGGGATTTTCTGTCAACCTCAAGAAGTCTCAGCTGCAGCCTACTCAGAGCCTGACCCTTCTGGGCCTCATCTGAGACATGAGCTCTGCAAGAGTTTTCCCCTCGGAGGACAAGATCATGGCCATCAAGAGGGCCGTAGTCCACTTCGTCAGCCGAGAGGTGACCTCAGCCTGGTGGTACCAGCCTTTACTGGGGATCATGGCAGCGGTCCTACTGGCTGTCCCCCACATGAGACTCAAGATGAAATTACAGCTGCACTTCGCAGCCTCATGGAATCAGGAGCAGGGCTCCCAAGCGGAACTTGTCAGCATTCCGCCTTCTCTCCACCAGGACCTCACCTGGTGGTCCAGGGACTACAACCTGCGGACTGGCAGGACCATCTGGCAGGCCCCCCCCAAACCCTTGTCACCATCACGGATTCCTCCCTGGAAGGCTTAGGGGCTGTGCTGGACAACTTCAGTGACCATGGAGTCTGGTCCCGGCAGGAGTAACAATCTCATATCAACTGGCTGGAGCTGACGGCTATTGGGCTAGCTCTCATGGCCTTACTTCTGCTCATTGGGGGCAAGGTCTTCCTCATTCAGACAGACAACTCCACCAGCATGTATTTTGTGAACATGCAGAGTGGCACCAGGTCCCCTCCGCTGTGCAGCCTAGCGGTCAGCATGTAGGAATGGGACCTGGAGAACAACATCTGCCTGACTACAATCCACCTCCCGTGGGAGTGCAACCTGGAGGCGGACAATTACGAATCGCAATTGAACAATCAGGTCCTGCTCTGGGTCTTCGCAGATGGGCCATCCTCAGGTGGACCTCTTTGCCTCCTGGTCCTACAGGAAGTGCCAGCAGTCACTAATCTCTAACATGCCGCTCTCTTTAGCAATGAGTGCATTAGCAACCCTAACCCTTCTGGCATTAGCTCTACCCCCACACAGCAAGCCTCCAAGACTGTGGGCCTCATTATAAGTTTGCTCGTCTGGTAGTAACAGTGCAGGTAAAATCCTGGCGCCGTTACTACCGGACCGGCAAACTACGAGTGGTTTTACCGGCACAGCTACCGCCAAACTGGTAATGGGGCCCTCAGACTGTGACACTGCCTCCCTTCTCTCTCAACCAACCGTGAGACAGCCTCCCTCTCACTACAGAACAGCAATCTACTGTTATATACAGAGCAATGACGGATTCATTTTACAATTGGGTGCATAGAAGGCATTCCATTTCAACTGAAGTTCATTCTATACTACGTGCGTGCATACATAATTTCAGCAATCATAGCATAATCGTATACTGTACTAATTCACGGTGACATGTACTCTATTCTAAGAACAGAACTTAGAATGCCCATTCCTAAGGCCCCTGTCCGCTACCAGAATGCTACTTGAAGTCTTCTATGTACCCTAGCACCCTAACTTCAATGATGCTACCACCTCACCCTTCCAAGAAATCCGGACTGCTTTGACATTGTGACCCCCTTACTGTGGGTTAGTTTCCCTCCTTCTGGACTCACTCCTACCACCTTTGACATTGTTGTCATTGTGATTCGCTAACATCTGAACCCAATTGGAAAGTCAAATTTTGCTGTTTTTGCTTTTTGTTGGAAAGTCACATTTTGCTCTTTGTGCTTCTGGTTTGAAAGTCAAATTTTGCTGTTCATTGCTAACTCCTCTGTACTTTGCTTATAAATCTCTTGCTTCTTTGTAACTTGCCGGCCCAGTGACTTCACTGCTCTGTTTGTTCCACGTCTACCTGCCTTATACTCCCCACACCCCCCTGCTTCTCCCTCCTTTCCTCGCTACCACTCCCATGGTGCTTTCTGTTTCTCCCATCTTTTCCAACTGCTTCTCCATTGACTATCCCTCCCTTCTCACTAAGTCTGGTAGGAAGAAGTTCAAAAAGGTTATCTTGGACTCCAACCCTGGTCTTCCTATCGCAGACACCTACTCCAACACTCCCTCCAGGAAGACCCTCACTGAATCCTCTTTGTCGTTCCTTTGCCAGACCTATGGACTCTTCATATGAGATCTGTGCTTGGTCCTGTCTCCTCCTTTCCTATTAATGCTGGTACTCGCTGGGAAGTTCTCATGGCCTCCTTCGACTCCTCTAAAGTCATCATTAATGTCTACCTAAATGGAACCATTGTGGTCCAAGGTCCTCAGGCCAATCTCCTCCTTTGATTGGCGTTTCCCTCGCCTCATTAATTTTCTTTCATCTCCTGCAGTCCCCTCCTCTCTCCCTGTTAGGCAGAATCCTGTGCAGTTCCCTTAGGGAGCACCACAGAAGATTAAGACTACAGGTATATGCAAGAAAATCCCCTTTGGTATCAGTCTGTACCACAAAGATTTAGTTGGTAGCTGTGGCTAAGCAGTCAGACTTCTCTCAAGAGGGAGATGAGCAGTATTCAGAGTTTACACATTAAGGCTTCAGTACTATGGAACAAGGAAACACTGACCAAAGCTTTGTATCAAAAAGAATATATAATTATTTTACACACACTGATGTTCACACACAAATTACTATTATTAAAGCAAGTTAAATCAGTCAAGAAAAGTATACACAACTCCCTATTTAAATTGTAGACAAGTTTGAGCAAGAGTGAAAACTGAGCAAAACGGCACAGTGAAAACCAAGCCGAAATGGCACTCTATCAATTTCTCAAAAGGGAGGGAAAGGACAAGTTATACAGGTTTAGACTCTAGAACACATCAGCAACACTTCCCAAGTAGTTTGTGAACAAGTTAGGCAAGGCAGTACTTTAGCATATGCAATACTGAGGTGAAAACCAAGCAAAATGGCACTTCACAAGTTTAAAAAGAGGGAAGGAAAAGGTGGTTATAAGAGTTAGGTACACCATCCGTTTTCTAAGAGAGAAGCAACCTAGAGAAGGCAGTTGTAATAGATTTAGCCAGAGTCAATAGGCCTGTGCCAGAGTCAGTGGTACAAGGCAATGTTCCCAGGATCAAAATGTTCTAGTAGCTGCAGTCAAGTCTTTGTTTAACGATTTGAAAAGGCGATTGCAGAAGGTGAAAGATAATGTTAGATGATTGGGGCAGCCAACCCAGTAGGTAAGTAAAGGATTTAAAACACCCTTAGCGATACCCGACGAAACGGGAGGCCTGGCGGAACAATGTACCTTAAAAGTGGAAGAGGCTCCTGCAGTGGCGATAGTTCCTGCAATTCGGGAGATCCAGCAGAGGAAGAGAGCTCTCTTCATGGAGGAAGGTTCAAGTTACTGCACTGCCCAGGGATGAAACCAGCCGCGGTGCTGCCAAAATGAATAAAAGGTACGCTCCTTTAAATCGCGGCTGTGGTAGACGGGTGCCTGGCTATCCGGTCTCTGAGTGCAGGGCACTGCTGATTCGACCAAGGCAGGTCCTGGAAGGCGATTGGCAAAGTGGTTGGCCCCACCAGCTCAAGGGAAGAAGACTCTTGCAGAGGAATATCTTCTCAAGTCGTTGGAGAAAAGTGGTGAGGATCTGCAGCAGGGCTTCACCGTTGGTTCAGTCGTTGCAGATGTCTTCAGCTTCTCTCCTTTTCGGTTTCTTAGTTCCAGTGGCGATGTCTTGTCCTCCAGTCCTCAGGACGCTGCTTTTATGCAGCAAGACCCCCCCATTCATACAGCCTAGCTGTCACTCACACAGTGGGGTGGCTCTCGTGGCGGTAGAACCCCCCAGCCTATCAGGGCAGAGTGCAACTTGGGTTGCACCGATCAGGCTCTGACCTGGCTGACCTCTTTCCCCTCTGATTGACCCTCCGGGTCCAAATTGGGTCCTTCCTTTCATCGATCTCCCTTTCGACTTGTGGTCTTCCCCAGGGGTCTAACCTCTTGCGCTGGCTTTTCAAGCAATATCTGGCAACACTCGCCCACTGCATTGCCATTTTCTGCTCCTTCCCTCGGCCACCTCCTCTCGTCCTCATCTGATTGCCTAACCGCCATTCAAGATTGGTGTGCCGCCATCAATCTTTGCCTGAATGCCAGAAGACGGAGATCCTCCTCATTGGCACACCCTCACCCTCCTTTCCCCTCACTCTCTGGCTGGCCTTCCTTGACCCTCCACCTACTCCTACCTGCGAGGCCAAGAACCTCAGGGTCATCTTTGACTCCACACTTTCCTTCTCTGACCACATCTCTGATATCTCTAAAAAGTCAAACTTCCTACTGCACCTCCTTGGAGGTACTCTGCCTTTCCTCTCCTTCCTCCAGAAGCTCACTGTCTCCCAATCTCCGGTTTTCTCGAGGTTGGACTATTATAACAGCCTCTTTCAAAATCTGCCTGCCTCTTCTCTCCACCCTCTGCAACTAATCCAGAACAGGACTGCAAAACTTGTCCTTGGCCTAAAGCCCTGGGATCGTATCTCTCCAGCCCTGAAATCTCTCCATTAGCTCCTAGTGGATGCAAGAATTAAATTCAAAATCCTCTGCGTTGTCCACAAGGCTTTCTTGGGCATGGGTCCAAAATACCTTCAGCTATCCCTCCGCAAATACCTCCCCTTTGCTCCTCTAACTCCCTCAGGGTCAGCCGTTTTTCAATTAAACGAGCTGGAGGTAGATCTGTCTTCGGCTGGAGCCTCCCTCTGGAACAGCCTCCCTGCCACTCTGAAGCTTGAGGAGAACCAGCTCCGGTTCCGAAAGCACCTTAAGACCTTCCTCTTTGCTTCTGCCTTCGCTTTTCATCTCCCCTGCTGATCTGTTCTCTCTCGGCACTGTGCACCTGGCTTACCATCGGTTTCTGGGCCCAGGTACCTGCTCACCCTGCCACCCACCTGCACTGCCTCTGGGCAACCCCTTGCACAGAGGTCTGTATCTGTCCCCATACAGTCCCCCGCCTTTTCATCCTGCACTTACCAGACATACCCTCTGTTACCTTAAACCCAGCACTTGCCACCTACTGGCTGCACCACTACCGTTTGTTGCCTATATCATTTATTTATTATGTATCTGTTTTTCTTTTGTTCCGCACTTTCCACTTCTCCCCCTTCCATGCACTTTTCCCCTTTCCCATGCACCTGTGCATTCTAAATGTCACTGGCCCTAGTAAGATCATTGTTTTTGTTCTCCCCTGTTCCCCTCCCTTGCCTTGTCACGCTCTGAAACACTTGTGTGCGAGCGTGATAGATATAAAATGTCAATTATCCGTTTCACTTTCAACATGTTATAAATTACTGCTATGTATTCTATTCCAAGCATGTGAATCTATGAAAGATCCAGGTATATTTAATAGATTCACATGTGTCCCTCTGTCCTCCCCAGGGGTTAAAGGCCTATTCTCGGCTATTTTCAGGGGTCAGCACTCACACGTTAGAATCTGAACACGGGGAGGGACCAAAAGCACCCATAATGTAGGAGGATAGACTACAAACACCTTTTTATTTCCTTTAGCAAAATAGAAAGTGTGTAATTGAGGCTTCCCAGCCTAACGACGGGTAATATTCAAAGCATGCGACTCTATAAAAGATACCAATACTGGAGAAGTGGAGTTACAGGTAAGCAACGTACTCTTTACTTACCGAACTTCGAGAACTAGAAGCACTACCCAAAAAGACAGGCTCTGACAAACATTTGCAGAATTTAGTTGCTGAAAGTAGTTGGACAACTAAACATTCTCTTCACCAATAAAGCTGAAATGGTTCTTCTTAACCAGAAAAGCAGTACTACGAAAAGTCATAAAGCTAACGAGCTCCTAGCCAATACCCTCAGAAGTAAAAGATGCAAATTGCTCGTTCAGACAATTAAAGACAGAGGGAAATAGATTCTAGGATGACCCCTCTAAACTATCCCTCTTCCGTAAATGTCATTATGCCTGCCCCCGGACATCAGGATCAAGTCCATCTGCCCAGGAAACAGGCATCCAAGCACCCACTGGGATTCCAACCATCCCAGTTAGGAGCTGCTCATATTGTCAAACTTTCCTCATGCAGACCGTGCTGCAAGGAACTGGAGCATAGGCCATTGTGAGGCCTGGAAGGGATTACTTTTCTTTAGGGACTATTTTTTGCTTGGGTGTGGTTTTGGGACTTCTTACCTGGGACTACTTTGAAGGCTATTTAAACCACGCCTGATAAACAGCAGACGCTTCGCGTTATTCTGCCTTCTGCAGCGTAACGCTCACTGTGCCTGCAAGCTGAGCATTCTGTCTTCAGCCACGCCCGCCTCGACTCAGGACCAGATCCTAGAAAGACGGGAAAGAAGAAGGAAAAGTTAGAACAAGGACATTACCTTTTGATCATCAGCACTTCTCAGAGCTGCCGCACCATCGAATAGAGAAAAAGACTTAAAATTCAAACTTGTTGCATCGCCAGCTGCAGCGCCGCGCCATACTCGCCAGTCTTCACAGCATCTCCACGACCCGGCGCATCCTCCATCGCCTCGTCGTCGAAATCCTGGCATCTGAAAAGACAAAACAAATAACAAGGTGAGCCAATTGCCAACAAGGACAATCTTCTTTCACCTCAAGATACTTACTTGAGTTCATCGCCCGAGCCATTCTTCTTCTGCACACCATTTCTTCTTACGCCGCACCTGTAGGGAGACAGAGGGTAGTCAGTTAAATACATTTGGACCATTATTTTTCGCCGGACAGTTTGGGAAATAAAGACTCTTACCTAAGTGCTTCTGCTTCCAATGAGGTGATCATCCCTTGGCTCAAGCTGCAAGAAAAAAGGGAGAAAATAGGGGCAAGAGTGAATAACAGACATTTTGAACTCTAAAGAACTATATGCTACTTACCTCGGAGTCATCAGTTGTCTGGAACTCGCCCAAATCCTTCAGACCAGTGAAGTAACTGGTTTTCTACGCGCCCCTGCCTCCCACGGAGGATGGAGAGCTCATCTTTTCGAACTATAAGGTGAGACCAGTGAAAGGGAATACAGGAAGTGTTCAGTGGGGAACAGTTGAGTGCGTGTATCCTCTCACCCACGGGTGGCTAATTCCCTTTTTCCTACCTTTAGGAGATTATTCTTACAGGTCAAGCAGACGAAACTAGGAGTGCCAGTTCAGTCAGCCATCACCGCACTACGAGTCACGCTGGTGGAGTCCGTAGAAGTCCAGTTCCATCCGACGCCCCTGTGGGGTCCAGGTGAGCGTAACAGTAAATTGTTCAGTGAACTGTACACAGTTGAGCAGCCTGAGATCGTAATGCGTGGTATCATGTTGTTGTCGCGTTAAGCTTTTAGCTTACTTCGAGAGCACCCTGCTGCCACACATTTTGCCCTCCCAGAGGGAAACCCTAGGTCAACCAATACGGAAAGAGAAGCTACTGCAGGGCCATCAAAGCCTTAAAAAATAACAAAGCACAGAGACTGGATGGACTAACAAGCCTCTTCTATCAAGAATGTGCACAATACCTAATTGGTCCCATTACCGATGGGGTAGGTTGTGATGAGCCTATTGCTGAAACCTAGGAAACCTCTTTAAGATAGGAGCTCCTACAGACCAATAGCATACTTAATTTAGATGTGAAACTATACGCCAATAGATGGGCGTATGTACTCCCTAGCATTTTACATCAAGCTCAAGCAAACTTAATCAAAGGCCAGCAAGCCTTTGACAATGTCAGAAAGATAATTCCTATAACAGACAAGTGTACCACGTTTCCAGGCAAATCATTAATCTTGTTCACTAGATCCTGAAAAGGCTTTCGATTGAGTAGATTGGACATTTTTAAAACAAACGTTGCGTGCCATGAATTTCGGAGAAAATGTGATTCATTTGGCCTTTGCAATTTACCCACATCTACCATTTGAGTAAACGGCCACAAATCCCAATACTTCAAATTAGACAGGGGTGCCCTTTGTCACCCCTGTTATTTGCTACCGCAATGGAACCTCTTGCAATACAAATTAGAAATGACTACACTATTCAAGGCATTCCCTTTGGGAATAAAGAATATTATCTTGCTATATTTGCAGATTTTGTTGGTCGGACTAAAAAGCACCTCAAAATCTCTGCACCCGCTACTATGAGCAAAAAGGATTTGTAGTAATCTCGGGCTTTAAAGTAAATTACGATAAATCCAGAGATACTTAACCTATTGATGCCCCCCAACCAACAAGCTCTGCTTCAGACCCAAACCCCCTTTAAAATTGCAGACGGATCCATTAAATAGCTGGGAATCTATCTGACCACCAAAATTCCAGATCTGTATAAAGCTAATTGCACACAACTCTTCAATCAGATCAGTCAGGATCTCTCAAGATGGAAAGTCCTTGCAATCTCCTGGTTTGGCAGAATTCAAACTCTTAAGATGAATATCTTACCTAGTCTCCTTTATCTCTTTCAGGCCCTTGTGGTCCCTTTAAATTGGCTATATTTAAACAAGCTGCAGCAGGAAATGTATAGGTTTGTGTGGGGCTTTAGAAAATCCAGGCTTGCCAAGAGCATTTTCTGAGCAACAGTGATCAAAGAGGTGAGGGGGGAATCCTGTGCCCAGACCTATCCCTATACTATAAGGCAGCTCAATAATGCTGCTCGCTGATTGATGTCTTACCCACTTACTTATCGGTGCTGGCAAATGGATGTTGCGACTTGCAGAACCACTTATTGAAATCTGTCTGACTACCCAAGAGAGCAAGGGCCAAATCACTCCTGAAGCCAAGACCATCTTTGGCACTTGAGACTCTGTCCTAATATCATTCCCCTCCCCCTTTACACTGATTCACAGTAACCCACAATTCACGTCTACTCGACACATGACGTTCTTTCAAAGATGGAAGAGAAATGGCGGTCGTATATAGAAGACATGTTTAGCAGCAATGAGATTAAGTCGTTTGAAAAGAGCAAACAGGAATTTGTGCTAATGGAAGACAAATATCTGCGATATGATATTGGGTAATGCATAAAGATATTAAAAACACAGCTACGAGACCTCTCATAGCATTTAGACAACCTTGTAACCAAAATCACAAGCACCAAAGGCTTAGTCTCAAACATATACAAAGTCCTAATTGATGCCCAGCCACAGCCCTCACAAGCCTATATGGCACAGACTGGCACTGTGAATTTGGCAGGTCTCTTACTGATAGCGTGGGAAATGGTCTGGACCGGAGACAAATAGTTGTCCACATGTGTCCAGTATAGGGCCATTGACTTTAAAATAGGCCATATGTGGTAACTGACACCCCAAAAACACATAAATAGACCCACGCCTCTCAGATAATTGATGTTGTGACTGCTGGGAGAAATTCACTGTGATCTACACTTGGTGGTAATGCTGCAAATTACTAGATTTCTGCAAACAAATTGTGAAAAACATCTCAGTTGTAGAAAATATGGGGCCCTGGAGTGATCCTTCTGGGCTCCCTGTTAAAAACCTTTATCCAATATAGTTTCCAAAAGGGAAAGTTGTCACGACCATGCTGCAGGAAGCCAATCTGGTTATAGGACCAATGTGGCGTAGAGCAGAGGCACCCCACATTAACCCCTGGTGGAATAAGCTTTGGCAGCTCCTAGCTATGCAACAACCCAGCAGACGTGAACACTTAAATTTCTAAACGGAGGCCCAACCAACAGTTTCAGAACAATGACTATTGTGAAGAGCCAGGAATGAGACGCAGACACAGAGGACTCATGGGTTTTGGTTATAAACTTTTCTTCAAATCAAGAAGGGGTTGGAAAATGCCTCATTATCCCTAAAATAGCAGGCATTTCCCTACCTCACCCAAAAACTAAGGGGTCTGTCCTTTGTCAAGCTGGCCAAAGCAAAATATGTCCTATGTCCATAATCCTATTATGGCCCTCACACTCTAAACTAACTCTAAGGGGCAAAGGATATTGTCTCAGATTCGCAAGTGTTCAAATCTTCAAATCCAACATAAAGGTATGATTCAAACCAAAAAAGTTATAAATGGACAAGGTTTATAGCTCCAGGGAATGGCTCCCTTCCCCAGCTTCCCTTTGACCATTATGCAAAAGTTCAAATAATGAATAACCAAGTTCCTTGTAACCTCACAGTTCCAGGGAATGCCTCCCTTCCCCAGATTCCTCCTTAGATTCAAGACCACTAAAAATCCCAAAGGCCTCCTTGGGTTTTTCTTTCCAATATTTGAAATTTGGGTGCGAGTCCCAGGCTTGCAGGTCACATCGTATAATCCCCTGCCAAGTTTTCTCTCCGCCATGAAAACAACTCACAATCTTAACTTCTTTGAGGTTCTCTTCCAGTGTAGTTTATTACACACCTTTTGACTTTGCCTGGTGTACTCTCCTGCCAGTTCTTGGATGCAGTCTTTCAAACATTTAACTTTCTCCAGCATGGGGTCTGGCATGGATTCACATGCTCATGAATATTCCCCGTCGTCAGGCTGGGAATCCTCGGTAAAGAAAAAAATAATTTCCAGTTTCGTTTCTGAAATGTCTTTCTACTAGTAACCAATCACTGGTCTCTGGATAATACTGCCCCCAGCCAATGACTGCCCTCTACCTAAGCCTCCTCTGGCAGCCATCTTCAGATTTTTACTGCACGTTCAAGTGGTGGGAGTCCTTGTGCTAGCTCTCGAGCTTTTACTGCGTTTTGTGATTTGTTTTTTTTAAATTATTTTTTTTTGAAGAGTTTACTCTTATTTTTTTGGTTAATCGAGCCTCAAGCTCCAGTGATTCTACTTCCGATCAACAGGGACCCGTTTCGGAATTTTTCTACGGCCCTCAAGGGCATATTTTCGTAGAGTTTTCGCTTCTTGGAAGATTCCGGAAGATCTTGAGGCCTACCCCGTGGACATGGCCCAGGAAAAGGGAAACACAACGCCTGTTGGATCCAAGCTGTTCAGGAGCTGCCCTGGATGCGGAATACAGAATGTCTTCAAGGAAGATGAGCACTCTCAGTGCCTCTACTGCCTTCACAACCACAAATCGCAAGTGGGAGAAGGACTGTGCGTTTTGTAAGAATATATCCGAACGGACAATGAGGGATCGTCGTACTCGACTCACCAACTGGCTGGAGGGGAAGAGCCCAGCAGCAGGTGAGAAGAGGAAGTTCAAGCGGTCTTCTAAGACCTTTGAGGGCGCTCCGGCGACGTGGGCCCAACAAAAGGCAAAACACCGCGAGTCCGCGGGCACCGGGAGCACCGATGGTTCGGGCTCCTTGGCTGCCAGGCAGGGTGCAATGTCACCGACGCCATCAGCCACGAGCCAACGCTCTGGCTCGGTGAAGAGGAAGTCGGAGAACCTGGGTAAGCTTCTGGAGAAGCCCCAGTCTATCCCGATGGCGGCAGCCGAGGGGGAGCGAGGCGGCGACCCTCCCCCCAAGGTGAAGGCCTCAGGCACGCCCAAAGTCGCAAAGGCCCTGATTCACCCTGCTAAGGCCTCAATCGAAGGAGTTGTGGCGGCCCTGGTGAAGCCTGTGGAGGCTACCCCAATGGAGGTGACTTCCGGGCCTAGAGTTTCCCTGCCACCCCGGAGGGAATCCTCTTTTCAGCCTATCGATAAGACCCCCATGAAATCCTGGGTGGAGAAAGAGGGGGGGGCACGGTAGCCATAACGGACACAGATACCACCTCTGAAGATGAGCTGGCTGGCGTCGCAAAGATCCTGGACAAGAAGTTTGAGGAAGTCCATTCCTACGGGAGGGATCCCGACGAGGCAGACGTGGAAAGCGATGGTGGAGCCGACGAGGAGCCACGGACCGTGGGGGAGACTGAGGACCCTACTCCCCAGCCGTCACTCCCGTCGCATACCTCTGCCACAGGACAACTCAGGAGCAATCTTGATGGCTATCAAAGCCCGTGTACAGAGATGAGGACAAGATTGCCCTTAGCCCGCCGAAAAAGCAGAGGCTAATCCATCCTCCCCATCCTTCCCCTCCACCGAGGGATGAGACAGGAACGAAGACGGTGATGACGGAGACGGACGACAACGGTGGTGATGACGGGATGGACCTCCCATCACCTCCTGCCTGGACCCCCCTCTGCCCCTCCCGGACAAAATTGGCTCCTTTCACGCCCCGGTTGCCAGGGCTTCAGAGCTCTTCCAACTTCGTCCAGAAGAACATAACAAGGAAGGTTTCCAAGAGGAAGACAGTCTTCTCAGTACTATTACTAGACGACATCTGGGACGAAGGACTGTCGCTACTCAAGAACCTATACTCGGCTCCTGCGAAGAGGGACCGGTATGAGAAGTAGTACTGGGTCCCAGATTCCGCCCCGATGTGCCTCAGAGCTCATCCGTCCCCGGACTCGGTCTCCGCAGCGGCCAAGAAGAAATCAGCAGGGGCGTCGGGGATCAACTTCCACTTCCCCACCGGACGGCGAGGGGAAGAAGCTGGACGCCATGGGGCGACGAGTCATCTCGTCGGCGGTGATGACCATCAATGCGGCCAACGCCCTTGCGATCGTGGCGCGCTACGACAGGGAGCTGTGGTTCAAGATCGGTCCCCTCCTGGACTTCCTCACGGAAAACAAGAGGGCAGAAGCCCTTGAAATCCTACAGCAAGGTTTCGGACCACGCCATCACGGTGGCCATGGACATCGCCGATACCGGTTTTCGCAAGATGAGCAACAGCGTTTTCCTTCGCCAGCGCGGTTGGCTTAAGGCCACCGATTTCCGTCAGGACGTACAGGCCAGGGTACGGGACTTGCCCTTCGACAGGAACCACCTGTTCGGCAAGGCAGTGGACGAGTCACTGCAGGTCATCAAGGCGGACACCGAGATGGCCCAGGCCTTGTGTTCTCTCCACCAACAACGGCCGCCCTTTCAGACCTCCGAAGGCAAGTCCCAAGGTGCCTCCAAAGGATTTGGTGGCGGTTCCTCGTCGTACCGCCAAGCGGCCCGTTCATCATCGCAGGAGGCCCACAGAGGCCGCAGCAAGGCCGGAGGACGTCGTAGTCACCAAGGCCTCAGCGAAGCAGGATTGAACCGGCCGCAGCGTCGGGCCCCCACCGAAGCACCCCAGTGGGAGGCCGGCTGGCGAAATTCATCAACGTGTGGGAGTCCATCTCCACCAATCGTTGGGTGCTGGATGCGTTGGCCCACGGGCACACTCTGGAATTCCAAAGAAAGTGTCCTCGTCTACCACCCGTGGCCAGGAAGGAAAACCATGTCCCACAGCTACTTCTGGAGGTATGAGCTATGCTGAAAAAGGGCGCGATAAAACTCATCCCGAAGAGGCTCCGGGGCTCCGGAGTGCACGCTGTACTTTCTCGTCCGAAAGAAGACCGGCGGTTGGCGATGCATCCAGGACCTTTGTCGTCTAAACAGATATATCAAGTCACAGAAATTCCAGATGGTCACCCTCCAGCACGTGCTGGGACAGCTGGAGGAAGGCGACTTCCTATCGTCTCTGGACTTGGAGGATGCCTACTTCCACATCCCAATTCTCGAAAGGACATCGAAAGTTCCTACGATTTGTGGTCCAAGGGCAAACTATCAGTTCAAAGCCCTTCCCTTCGGATTGAAGTCGGCACCCAGGGTCTTCACCAAGTGCCTGGCACCAGTGTCTGCGCAGCTGCGCCTGCGCCTTCAGGGGACTCGCCGTCGATCACACAGCGAAGGCCATCCAACTGCTCATCGATCTGGGATTCTCGATCAACTTCGCAAAATCCCATTTGGTACCGTTGCAAGACGCCCTGTTCCTGGGAGCCAGACTCGACACAGTGGCGTGATTGCCTTCGCCGTCGGAGGAAAGGACGAAGGCCATCCTGGCCAAGGTACAACGGCGGCTGACCATTGACGTGGCCAGGGTGAGGTTCATCAAATGCCTACTCGGCATGATGTCTTTGTGAATCTACCTCGTGTGCCTATGCAGGTTGCGGATGCGACCACTGCAGGAGTTCCTCGAAGCCCGTTGGATGCAAGCGACAGGCAGCTTCGAAGACAGGATCTCACTCAATGAGTCTTTCCGCCAAGCGATCTGGTGGTGGGGCACCCACACGCATCTAGTATCGGGCATGGACTTCCAGACCCCGGCACATCAGGAAACTGTGACGATGGACGCCACCCTGGAAGGATGGGGAGCACACACCGGAGATCTCCATGCAAGAGGCCTTTTGGTTCCCGGAAGAGAGGTCACTACACATCAATGTCCTGGAGCTCCGAGCCGTGTTCTGGGCCCTCACGTCGTTCCTTCCGTCCCTCAAGGGCAAGGTGGTAAGGGTCTTCACTGACAACACCACCACGATGTTCTACATCAGGAAGCAGGGGGGCACCAGATCCCCAGCCCTATCCAAGGAAGCGCAGGATCTGTGGCACTGGGCCGTTGCCCAAGGGATGTACCTGGTGCCCCTTCCATCTGGCAGGAATAAAGAACACCATTGCTGACTCACTCAGCAGGGAGCTGCGCTCTTGCCATGAGGGTGAACTTCCGCAGGATCAAGTGGATCTCATATTCCGACGATGGGGCAATCCCCAGATCGACCTATTTGCGACGGCAATGAACGCCAAGTGCCAGCGGTCCGCCAGCAGGTTTCCCCAGCCGGGGAGCATGGGTGATGCCTCCTCATTCCCCTGGGATGGCCTGTTCCTGTTTGCGTTCCCCCCCCCCCCCCCCCCACCTTGCCGTTGCTGCTGCGATTCACCAGTCAACTCCTCAGACGGTCCCGGTGCAGGATTATCCTCGTCACACCAGCGTGGCCGAAGCAGATCTGGTTCCTGGACCGTCTGGACATGTCGGCGTCTCCCCTGGTCAAACTACTGACGGACGCGGATCTTCTCGCCAGGGACGGAGGCGCCATCCTCCATTATGACCCATGATCGCTGAACCTGCAGGCCTGGCTCTTGCAGCACTAGAGTTCGGAGGGTACGCTATCCCGGTGGACTGCAAGGAGGTGTTTGCAAAGGCCAGGGCGTCCTCAAGTGCTATGGACACAAATGGAAGAGGTTCTCAGTCTGGTGCCGTGCACAGAAGATTAACCCTCTGCGGATTACGGCCCCTCAGGTGCTGCCGTACTTGTTATCGGTGGCCAAGGCGGGGCTGGCACATGCCTCTATCAAGATCCATCTGGCAGCTATCTCCCGCTACACCAGAACTCTGGGGCGGTCATCTCTGTGGTCTCATCGCCTGGTGAAGGAGTTCATGAAAGGACTGTTCCGTTCGTTCCTACAGGTGAAGGCTCCGGCCCCGGCGTGGAAACTCAACGTGGTGTTGACCAGGCTCATGGGGCTGCCATTTGAGCCTCTGCATTCGGCACCTTTGAAGTTCCTGTCGTGGAAGACAGCATTTCTTGTGGCCATCGCCTCCGCACGACGAGTGGGAGAGATCCAGGCCCTCTCCTGTAAACCTCCATACCTGACATTCAACGAGACGAGGGTAGTGCTGAGGACGCACCCCTGATTCATGCCCAAGGTGCCGTTGGACTTCCATCTAAACAAGCCCTTGGTGTTAACTATTTTCTTCCTGTTGCCTTCGTCGCTGGCTGAGAGGACTTTGCACTCGCTGGATGTGGCTAAATCGCTGAAGTTCGACGTGGACCGCACGAAGAGTCTTCGGAAGACATCACAGCTGTTTGTAAACTTTGGACCTGTGACCCAAGGGAAGGCCCTCTCGAAGGCCTCCATTTCCAGATGGCTCTCCGGCTGCATCATGTACTGTCACCGGTTGGCAAACCGACCGTTGCCCGACCGTCCTAGAGGCCATTCAACCAGAGTGATTGCTACTATCACTGCGTTCTTGACATCTGCAGGGCTGCTACGTGGAAGTGGACGCTGTTAGGGAGAATTCTCTTCTAAGGCTAATTTCACTTACTTATAGAGTCCCCCAGCAGCTTTGCTGGATTTGAAGGGTTTCTTTTTTTCTCCTGCTAAGAGTGAGACCCTTTTTCCCCCCACTCTTAGGCAGATTGCTAGTGTAGGTTTTAGGCTATCTTGTGTGCTTATGGTCTGTGGGGTTTTTCTCACCCTCATAGGAATCATCTTTTTAAATATGTGGTACACAGCACCCTCCGTGCTGTACCACAGGGGTGTATAAGTTACCCCCAAACATAGACTCCATACCCTGGGACTGACTACTTTCTCCCAGGTCATGTAAAGTCCCCACTGACTTTACTAGTCAATAATTATGAACTAAACCAGTACAATCCATCTTACAATGGAAGTACTGGAAAGGATTCATAGTTTTTCCCTAGTGTTAATTTTCGAGGGGGTACCGTATAGTCCCTCTCTCAAAAGTTTCTGGCTGGTGGCAGTGGTTGGTACTGTAAATATTTGGCCGCAAATATTTCCCTATGGGATTTTACCTTTGTTCGAGGCTACCACTTTTACTGAGAGCCTCTAACAAACTGCCGGTTTATTTTAATATTAACTTTACTCCGGTAGGTTTTATTGCCTGAACTTCAATAGTATTTCTTTCTCGTGTCTTTCTCTGAAATCCTAACCCAGGTTGGGGATCCTTTGTTCGTCCTTTTGGCAGGCTTCTGCACAGAAGCCCTCCTCTCGGTGCCACTGAGTCTGGGGTAGACAGGATTTGTGGGAGGGGCAATGGGCACCCTGAACAGGGTTGCCTAAGCAACCCAAGTTGCACTCTACCCTGATAGGCGGGGGGGGGGTTCCCCCGCCAGTAGAGCCACCCCACTGTGTGAGTGACAGCTAGGCTGTATGAATGGGGGTCCTGCTGCATAAAAGCAGGGTCCTGAGGATTGGAGGACAAGACGTCGCCACTGGAACTAAGAAACCGAAGAGTGGAGAAGCTGAAGACATCTGCAACGACTGAACCACCGGTGAAGCCCTGCTGCAGATCCTCACCACTTTTCTCCAACGACTTCAAGATCTTCCTCTGCAAGAGTCTTCTTCCCTTGAGCTGGTGGGGCCAACCAGTTCACCAATCCCCTTCCGGGACCTGCCTTTGTCGAATCACCAGTGCCTTGCACTCGGAGACCGGATAGTCAGGCACCCGTCCACCACGACCGCGATTTAAAGGAGCGTACCTTTTATTCGTTTTGGCAGCACCGCGACTGGTTCCATCCCTGGGCAGTGCAGTAACTCAAACCTTACTCCACGACAAGAGTCTCTCTTCCTCTGCTGGATCTCCCGAACTGCAGGAACTGCCAGGAACAACCGCCACTGCAGGAGCCTCTTCCACTTTTAAGGTACATTGTTCCGCCAGGCCTCCCGTTTTGTTGGGTATCGCTAAAGGTGTTTTAAATCCTTTACTTACCTATTTGGTTGGCCGCCCCTATCATCTAACATTGTCTTTCACCTTCTGCAACCGCCTTTTCAAATCGTTAAACAAAGACTTGACTGCAGCTACTAGAACAGTTTGATCCTGGGAACATTGCCTTGTACCATTGACTCTGGCCAGGCCTATTGACTCTTGCTAAATCTGTTACAACTGCCTTCTCTAGATTGCTTCTCACCTAGAAATGTGTTGGTGCACCTAACTCTTATAACCACCTTTTTCCTTCCCCTTTTTAAACTTGTGAAGTGGCATTTTGCTTGGTTTTCACCTCAGTATTGCATATGCTAAAGTACTTCCTTGCCGAACTTATTCACAATCTACTTGGGAAGTGTTGCTGGTGTGTTCTAGAGTCTAAACCTGCATAACTTGTCCTTTCCTTCTCTTCTGAGACATTGTCAGAGTGCCATTTCTGCTTGGTTTACACTGTGCCGTTTTGCTCAGTTTTCACTCTTGCTCAAACTTGTCTGCAATTTAAATAGGGAGTTGTGTGTACTTTTCTGGACTGATTTAACTTGCTTTAATAAATGATTTATGTGTGAACATCAGAGTGTGTAAAATAAATATATATGTTCTTTTTGATACAAAGCTTTGGTCAGTGTGTTCTTGTTCCATAGTGCTGAAGTCCTAATGTGTAAACCCTGAATACTGCTCATCTCCCTCTTGAGATAAGTCTGACTGCTTAGCCACAGCTACCAACTAAATATTTGTGGTACAGACTGATACCAAAGGGGATTTATTGCATATACCTGTAGTCTTATTCTGTAGTGCTCCCTAAGGGAACTGCACAGGAGGCTGCCTAACAGAGCACACCTTTACGAGATTCTACTGCGTCGACCGGGATTCCAGGGAGGTGTCCAGAGTCGGCCAGGCAGTGCTGCGCAACCTGTTCGCTTGAAGGTGCGCCTGGTCAGGAGGTAAGAGATGCTTAATGTTGAGTTGTTGAAATGCTTAATGTTGAGCCTTGCCACCTCCCGTGGTTGTGCATCTGTGTACTGCTATGCATTCTTGTATTCATGAGCGTGTGAATCCATGCCAGACCCCATGCTGGAGAAGGAACCAGTTACTTACCTGTAACTGTTGTTCACCAGCATGGGTCTGGCATGGATTCACATGCAAACCCTCCCTCCTACCCCTCTGCGGCTCTTCTCTTGGTCCTACTGGCACTTTACGTGCTACCAAATCTGAAGATGGCTGCCAGAGGAGGGGCTTAGGTAGAGGGCAGTCATTGGCTGGGGGCAGTATGACCCAGAGACCAGTGATTAGTTACTAGTAGAAAGACAGTTCAGAAACGAAACTGAAACTGGTTTTTTCTTTACCGAGGATTCCCAGCCCGACGACTGGGAATATTCATGAGCATGTGCATCCATGCCAGACCCATGCTGGAGAACAACAGTTACAGGTAAGTAACTTGTTCCTTGCCTGGTATACTCACTAGCCAGGACATATATGTGATTTTCTTTTTTTCTTTTCTTCAGGTTGTTTCACTGGTTTATTAGCTGCTGTAGTTGGGGTTGCATTTGGATCCTTGTTTATGTTTTTCTTCGTTTTTTTTGTCTTGCCATTAGATCTTTTTTCGTGGGGCTGGCCTGCTTTTTATTTTTTATTTATTTATTTTTAACATTTTTTAATCAACTTTTTACAACCATAAATCAATCACATAAAAACCAAACTTTGCGGTACAAGTTATACATTTTATGTAGCTCGTATCATATTTAAACTATAGCTGCTACAAACCCTTTACCCTCCCCCTCAACAACATGAGCCTATTCCATTTCGCCATCCACCATGTCCTCTGGGAATGCACCCTCTTCCATGTCTTCGGAGGTATCATTTCTATTTGATCTTCCCTGGGTAGACCCAGATAATGTGGCCACTAAGTGCCCACAGGCCGTCAATGTATCCCCTCTATTAGCTGCCTCAGTCCATACTGCCGTTTCGGTTTCAGCCCACATCTTAAGATCATTCCACCAAACCTCTATCTTTGGTCTGTTGCGCGCTTTCCAGCCCATGGCAATTCTCCGCTTAGCCAGTATATAAGCCAGGTCCTTGAGTTTACTCACATGCTTTAGCTTGCGCGGTCTAGGGAACCCCCCCATCATGCATCCCCACACCGACTCCACTATTAGCGTAATGCCTTTCCCTGATAGACGGTGGGCTGCTTCTTTCCAAAATTCACCAATTTATGGGCATGCCCAGAACATGTCATCCCGGCATTCACTTCTCTGCACTTGGGACATGTTTGTGTTCCTGTGTTCTAAAATCGGGCTATCTTCTGGGGGGGGTCATGCACGCTCTGTGAGTTACATATCGCTGGATTTGTTGGAGCCTTGCATTCCTGGACACCCGTTTATGGTACCTTTGGGCCCTCTCCCTCTCCCCCTTCCCATCATTCATACTTTCTCCCACTTCCCAATTCTGTCTCAGCTGGATCACTTCCTTCCCCACTCTAGCGATCAATAGTTCGTAGATCCAGGAGACCTCATGCCCCCCCTCTGCGATGTCGTATATTGTATCTATACCTGTTTCTGATTGGTCTTCCAGCGCCATCTCACACCATGTTTCTTTCACCCGTCGCACCCATCTGGTATATGTGATATATTGCCCAAGATCTAGACCTGTTTCTCCAACCAGTGTGTTGAATTCCAGTATATTCCCATCTTGCCATATATCTCCCAATGTTGCAATACCCACCAGTTCCCAGTATTTACGTATCATATGCCGCAGTTGCACATCCCCTGTGGTCAGTGCCACTAGCAGCACCTGCGGGGAGCACAGGGTTGGGTTTTCCATGGCTTGACAAGCCTTCAACCACATTTGCCATCCCAGTTCCAGCATTCTGAGGCACCCCTTTAGTTCAGCTTTGGGCAGCCATATCCATTCTTTCAAGAAAAATGGAGCACAGTCTGGCCTCAGTAGTCTGGATTCAGCAGTTGAATCTTCTGACAGCCATCTGGCCACATATTGTAGCTGGCTGGCCCAGTAGTAGATCTCGAAATTGGGGAGTTGTATGCCACCTTTTATCATATGTATTCTGTAGTTTCTAGTGTTGTGCCAGATGAAGTCTCTACATATGCTCTGGAGATTGACAAAGAACCGTCTAGGTATCAAATATGGTATGTTTCCAAAAAAGTGTAGCAGCCTAGGCAATACCACCATTTTCAATAAGGCCACCCTCCCTACCATAGCCAATGGGAGCTTAGCCCAGAATCTCATGCCTTTCGAGGGGATTGGGTCGTCCGACGTATTCCATATCTATGACAGGTAATGTCCACAGCTGTGCTGCTTCGGAAAATCTTTGACGTCTGTGTCCTGCGTCGATGCGCCGTCCCGGAGGACCTCCTCCGACGGCCGACGTCACCCGATGTGATAAATAGGACGCACAACACCCATAGCCTCAGTTCCGCTTTTTCCGCGAACATGTTCGCTTCGTGAATCTCGGTACGCCTCGACTCGTCGGAGTTGCTGTTTTCTATTCTCGGTTCGTTGAACCTGTTCGGTTTGTTGTGCAGACCTGTTCGTGGCGATGTCTTTTTCGTCTTCAACCCCGCGTCCAGGCTTCAAGAACTGCGGGGACTGTGGGTCCAAGATGTCGGTCACGGACTCGCACGACGCCTGCCTCTGGTGCCTCGGGGAGGCCCACGATACGGACGACTGTGTCGACTGCCAGTCGCTCACTGCAAAGGCCTTGCGGGAACGCAAGAAGAAGCTGTCGGTAGGCCGGGTGTCTAAGCCCCGGAAGTCGAGGTCTGCGGGGCTTTCGACCGATGACTCGAGGGGTGGCTCTCCGCGTCATCGTTGGAAGTCCAGTGGGTCTCCTTCCAGGAGTCAGTCTCGCCACTCCTCCGCCTCTTCTAGGCATTCCAGGAAGCGCCGGCATAGGTCGCCTTCCCCGTCCTCTTCCAAGGACTCCGCCCATCGGCGGGTCGCTTATCCCTCCATGCAAGCGACACCGGAGGAATGGGCTTCCTTCGGGAAGCAGATGCTAGCGATTCTGGAATCTCAGGGCACCAGTCCGTCCGTGCCTCCGAGTGGGGTCGGTCGACACCGGTTTAGAGACACCGCGGGTACGCCTTCAGGCTCGGGTGGTCGGCACGGCTCGCGGGAGAGGTCCCGCTCGGACAAGGGTAGCCGTTCTCGCCATGCCTGTTCCAGGTCCGGGTCCTCAACGCGCTCAAGACCACGTGATCCTGTGCCGTCTTCGAAGAAGACGTCGATGCCTGTGGCACCGAGGTCGTCGACGATTTCTCTCGAGGCTCCGCCTCTGAGGGGGTCGTCGACGCCGTCGGCGCCCAGGTTGTCGAGAGACACGCTCGGAGCTCCGGCTTCGAGGACTATGTCGACGCCGCCGATGCTGGCGGCGCTGCAGCTGATGCCGACGCCGATTCACTCGACGTCTGCGCCTTTTCTGCCGGCGCCGACTCGTTCGGCACCCTCGACGCCTTTTGAGGCGGTGGTGTCGGAGGGGCCCCGTGGCACGGGGTTTGCCCCTAGAAAGGCTATGGCTAAGGTCCGGCACTACTTTGGTCCGCAGAGGTCTTCCTCTCCCCGCCTGGAGTACATTTCAGAGGGTGATGAAGGCTCTGATGGCGGCCTGGTTACGGTTCCAGATGACCTTATCTCGGGCCATAGCCAGTTTGATGACCTGAGGCAGTCGCTGCATGATGCCAGTGGACTGGACACCTCTCCGGAGGTGGAGTTTTGTCGGCCGGAGCCTGGCACTCATGCCGATTCTTCATATCGGCGCCTTATGTCTTGGGTTACCGAGTACTTGGGTTGGTCAGCTCCCCCAGGGGAGTTTGTTCAGGATGATCTCACGGACATCCTTGATCTCGGTCCACCCACTGACCCGGTTTTGCCTTTTCATATGGCTCTGCAGAGAAGGGTGGCGGCGACTTGGACTGCGCCGGAGAGTCTCCCGGCAGTGGGCAAGTCTTTGTTGCGAAAATACCGTCCAGCCAGTAGCGACCCCTGCTACTTGTCTAGGCACCCCACCCCGGAGAGTTTGGTGGTGCAGGTGGCTACGGCCCTGGCAAAGCAGGCGTCATATCCTACCATCCCTCTGGATAGGGACGACAAACGTTTTGACGGCTGGGCGAAGAAAGTGTTTTCTTCGGGGGGTATGGCGCTTCAGGCGGCCAACTCCATATGTGCCTTGTCTCGTTTCACACACACACTCTGTGGAACTGTGTTGCATTAGCGGCTGATCATATTCCCGAAGGGGACGAACGGGTTGGTTTCCTTGCTATGGTTCAGGGGGCATGGATGCTATGTGTGAGGCCGTTCAGTCGGGTTTGGACTAGGCGTATTGTGTCAGCCGGTCCATGGCGGCGAGCACCGTAATGCGCAGGTTTGCGTGGTTGCGGAAGTCTTGGTTCGCTCCTGATGTGCAATCCCGGCTCCTCAACATGCCTTTTGACGGTGAACACCTTTTTGGCAGCAAGGCTGACGAGAGCCTTGAGAGGTTGCAGACCTCCAAAGCTGCAGCGAAGTCGTTGGGCGCTGCAGTTCTCCAACCTTCGCCTTTTCGTCCTAGGGGACAGCAATGGAGGGGTGGTTCCTTTCGCTACTACTCGTCCTTCAGTAAAGCGAGGGGAGCTAGCAGTCAAAGAGGCCATCGTAAGAGTGCCAGAGGTGGAAACAAAGGTACTCGAGGTGCCAAGGCCGCTCGGGCAGTTGCCTTTTTGCACGCAGGCAACGCTGCAGCCGCTACCACTCAGTCATGTGGCCAGGTCCCATGGTTCGCCGGTTGGGGGAAGGCTGGCGCAGCATCTTGTAGAGTGGCAAGCCATTACTTCGGATGTGTGGGTTCTGGAGATCATAACCCACGGCTATTGTCTTCCTTTTCGGCAGAGGCCTCACGACAATCCACCAGGGAACCTCTCTTTGAAGTATCCGGATCCGCTCCTTGTGCAGGAAATTCAAGCCCTGCTGGAGAAAGGCGCCATAGAACTGGTGCCTGTAGCGGAGAGGAACAAGGGATGGTCTTCCCCTTATTTTTTGATTTCAAAGAAAGACGGGGGATTGAGACCCATCATGGATTTGCCCGGTTTGAACAAACTCCTCTGGAAGGACAAGTTCAAGATGGTGACTCTTTCTCAAGTCCTCCAGGCCCTTCAACTTCAGGACTGGTTGGTGTCTCTCGACCTCAAGGATGCTTACTTCCATGTGCCGATCCATCCCAAGCACAAGAAGTACCTGAGGTTTGCGGTTGGCGACTCGCACTTTGTTTTGGGTCCTGCCGTTCGGATTGACCTCCGCCCGAGGGTTTTTACCAAGCTCATGGTGGTGGTGGTGGCAGCGCATCTCAGGAAAGGGGGGGATTCACGTCTACCCCTACCTGGACGATTGGTTGATCAGGGGAGCTCTCCCGAGCAAGTCCTGGATCATCTGTCCGTCACCTGCCACTCCCTCAATTTAAAGAAGTCCCATTTGACACCAACACAGCGGCTCCAGTACATCGGAGCAGTGCTCGACACGTCCCTGGGGCAGTGTTTCCCTCCTCAGGAGCGGGCTCTTCACATTCAGCAGATGGTGCACGAGTTTCAGTTTGCCCAGAATCTCCTAGCGTCCGAGTTCTTGAGACTGCTCGGCCTCATGGCATCCTGCATTCTTCTGGTGCCAGAGGCTCGTCTGCGGATGAGATCTTTGCAGTGGGCACTCGAGCTCCAGTGGTCTCAGTCCTCCGGCAGGCTGTCGGACCCTGTTCAGGTGCCGCCCCCGGTAGCCCGGGACCTTCTGTGGTGGGCCGTCGAGGGCAATCTGATGAAGGGGGCCCCATTTTGGCTGCCCTTCCCGGAGGTGACGATTGTGACGGATGCATCCCTCACGGGATGGGGAGCTCATGCCATCGAGTTGACAGTCAGCGGTCGTTGGTCTCCGTCGGAGTCCAGACTCCATATCAATCTGTTGGAGCTGAGGGCCGTCAGGCTAGCCCTGAAGGCTTTTCTGCCGACTGTGCGTGGAAAGAGTGTCCTGATTCTAACAGACAACACAGTGGCCATGCACTACCTCAAAAAAAGGGGGGGGGGGCAGGGTCACTTCCGCTGTGCAAGGAGGCGATGCAGCTCGAATTCTGGGCCATCCAGCAGGAAGTTTCGATCTCGGCTGTTCATCTGGCTGGAGACGACCACGAGACGGCGGACGCTCTGAGCAGGCAGAGCTCGATCTCTCACGAGTGGGAGCTGGCTCAGGAGATTCTCCTGGAGATCTTTGCCCTTTGGGGGACCCCTCAAGTGGATCTCTTCGCCTCCAGTGTCAACCGGAAGTGCAAAAGGTTTTGCTCGCGGGAATTTCCTCCAAAAGGAGCCTTAGGAGACGCGTTCGTGGTGGAGTGGTCATTCCCACTGCTGTATGCGTTTCCTCCGGTCCCCGTCATCCCGCAAGTGCTGCGGAGGTTACGGAGGTTCGGTTCCCGGATGATCCTCATTGCTCCGGCGTGGGCCCGGAGGACGTGGTACCCGGACCTTCTAGACTTGTCCATCTGCCCTCCACGTCGTCTTCCCTACCGAGGCGATCTGCTCTCACAGGAGGGGGGTTCAAGTTCTCCATCCAGAGGTCAGATCCCATAATCTTCACGCTTGGCTTCTGAAAGGTTGAGGTATAAGGATTGGGACCTCCCTGAAGACGTGATGGAGGTGTTGCTCTCGGCCAGGCGGCCGGCAACAAAGTCTCTGTACCGTTGCCGTTGGAGAAAGTTCTGCGACTGGTGCAGAGTTCAGAATGTGGATCCTTTTGAATGTGACATTCCCATGGTTCTATCTTTTTTGTTTTCTTTGGCCCACAGGGGCTTGCAAGTGGGGACCATTACAGGTTACCTGGCGGCGCTGTCCATATTTAAGCGCTCGTCTGAAGAGTGTTCCTATTTTAAGGTTCCTTTAATTTCGCAGTTTTTGAAAGGGCTCACTAATGTGTTCCCTTCGTCACCTTTTTTGGTGCCAGGTTGGGATTTGAACCTTGTTCTTAAGTTTCTTATGGGTGCTCCGTTTGAGCCTTTACATTCTTACCCTTTGAGGCTGTTGACTCTGAAAACTGTGTTTTTGGTTGCGGTTACTTCCGCTCGCAGAGTGAGTGAGTTACAGGGACTTTCAGTTAAGCCACCCTTCACTGTGTTTCATAAGGACAGGGTTGTACTTAGGGTTCGTCCTTCTTTTCTTCCGAAGGTGGTTTCGGAATTTCATTTTAGCCAGAAGGTTGTTCTTCCGGCGTTTTATCCTCCTCCACATCCTGGTAAGGAAGAGGAGAGGCTCCATAGGCTGGATCCTAGGAGAGCGTTGAGCTTTTATATCTCGCGCATGTCCCGGGTCAGAGTGGACGATCAACTTTTCATTGGTTACGCTGGAAAGCGTTTGGGACAAGCTGTGACGAAACAGACTTTGTCTCGTTGGATTATTTTAGCTATCGCCGAGTGTTACCACTTGGCGGGTAAGGACCCTCCGGCTGGCTTGCGGACCCATTCTACCAGAGAAGTGGCTACGTCTACTGCCCTGCAGAGGGGAGTTCCTATTCGTCACATCTGTGATGCAGCCACCTGGGCTTCGATACATACTTTTGTACGTCACTATTCCCTTGATTCCGTCAGAGGGCAAGATCTGGCCTTTGGCAAGGCAGTTCTCTATTCCGCAATTTGATTGGGCATGCTAAATTTGTATTGTAAATTCTTTCCCACCTCCTTGCTTGGTACTGCTTTGGGAGTCTGTCATAGATATGGAATACGTCGGAGGACCCAATCCCCTCGAAGAACAAGTTACTTTCTTACCTGGTAACGTTCTTTCGATGGGATGGTCCGACGACGTATTCCATATCGCTCCCTCCCTGCCTTCCCCTTTGCACAATTTCTTTTGCGATTGCAGCCTGCGTTCCGCAAGGCCTTGTGTGTCTGACTGGCAGAAAACTGGTGGCACACGTTCTGGGAAAAAACTATAACTGTGGCTATGGGCGTTGTGCGTCCTACTTATCACATCGGGTGACGTTGGCCATCGGAGGAGGTCCTCGGGGACGGCGCATCGACGCAGGATGCAGACATCAAAGATTTTCCGAAGCAGCACAGCTGTGGACATTACCTGTCATAGATATGGAATGCGTCGTCGGACCATCCCATCGAAAGAACGTTACCAGGTAAGAAAGTAACTTGTTCTTCTCAATGTTTGTCACTGCCTTTTCTGTGTTATATTTGTGTTCGTTCTCAACAGCATGGTAGATGTCTATTCCCAAGTATCTGAAGGTTTTGGTCTCCCAGGGTATTTGTAGATTGGGTAGGTGCTCTCGCAGGATCCCTTTATATCTCCCTAGGGGAAATATGCATGACTTTTTAGGGTTGACTGCAATACCCGAGAGCAAGGCAAATCATTCCATTACTTCCAGGATGTATTGCAGGTTTTTCTCCGGGTGTCAAGTATAGTAGCATATCATCTGCATATAATGATATTAAATGAGGCCCTCCTTTGGTGAAAATTCCCACCTCTCCGTACTGTTGTCTTAGGTATATAGCCAGGGGCTCTAATGCAAGAATGTATAGCATCGGGGACCAAGGGCACCCCTGTCTGGTACCTCTGCTGAGTTGCCATCTTTCTGAGATGACCGCTCCTGTCTTAACCCTGACCCATTTCATATATTTGGGCCCTATTCTGTATTCCTGTAAAGCTGCCATCAGCCACGGTCATTTAACAAGGTCGAAGGCCTTCACTGCATCTAAGGACGCGATTGCAACTTCTTGTCCCCCTCCCTCTGTCTGTTCCATGGTCCTATTCGGAACACATCCCGTCTGATCGGGATGAATAACTTTACTTATAACTTGTCTGTCTCCCTGCTAACACAGCTGTGAGAATCTTACTATCTTGGTTCAGCATGGACAGCGGTCTATACGATCCGCGATCCATGCTCGCTTATTGGGTTTGAGGATCGGGATGATTATCGCCTCTCGTAGGGATTCTGGCAACATTCCTATTTCAAGAGCTTCGTTTAGCATAATCAGCAACGAGGGCAGCACTTCCGTCTTGTATGTTTTATTAGAACTTGCTCGGAAGTCTGTCCGCCCCCGGAGTTTTGCAGGTGGATAGTGCCTCGATCACAGCTTCTAGTTCTTCCGGTGTGATTGGGGCATCTAAGTTCTCTCTCTCTTCTGCATTTAATTTGGGCAGGCTAATGTCCCCTAGTGTTTCCGCGATCTTGTCCCAACCGCTCACCTCTGTGTCTTCATACAATCGTTTGTAGAATTCAAAGAACCCTTCATTCACTCCCTCTTGGGTATCAAGTACCTGTTCTTTCTCCCCATGTATTGCCCTAATTGCCGGTCTTGGTGTCTTGCTTTTATTTAATAATGCCAGCAACTTCCCAGGTTTATCTCCGCCAGTGTGCGGTCTCTGCACATATTTCCTGTAATTCAAGTTACATAGTCTCTCCCAGTGCTCTTCACATACCTGCTGTAGTTTGTTTATGGTGTCTGCCCCTTCCAAAGTATTATCGCCTCTCTGCGTGGCCGCCTCAAGTTTCGCCTCTGCCTTCTGCAGCCCTTGCAATATCCCTCCCTGCAGCCCTCTGGATTTTGTGATCGCTGATCCTCTTATCACCACTATAAACGCCTACCATAGGGTGCCGGCCGATATTACACTCCCAGTATTGTTTTCAAAATATTCTATTATTTCCTCCCTCAAGTCCTCTCTAAACCCTGTGTCTTTTAGTGCTTTGGCTCGCAGCCGCCACGTTGGGATTCTAGCTCTGGGAGGTTGGTGCTGCCATGTCAAGATTAGCGGTGAGTGGTCTGAGAGGACTCTCACTTTATATTCTGTTCGCACTACAGGGGCTGAGTAATGTGAGTACTGTCGATCGTGTGGGTGTTGCAGTCTCCACATGTCTTCTAATTTAAAGTTCCTCAGCATGCTATTCAGGGTTTTGGCTGCCGGGGTGGGTTTCTCTAGTTTCACGTCTGACCTATCTACCTTGGGGTCCAGCATGCAATTGAAATCGCCTCCCCATATGACTGCCCCCCTGCTCTCTAGGAATGGGCTTATCTTACTATATAATGTCTTAAAGTAGGTCACAGTGTCTTGGTTCAGGACGTATGTATTAAGGATGCATACTTCCCTGTTTTCTATCAGGCCCCGTACCGCTACTAACTTCCTATCCAGCTCCACCGCTGATTGTAGTATCTGAAAGGGGACATGTGGTGCTACCCAGGTAATTACTCCTCTGGCATATGCCGAATATGTTGCCCCTACAGTGGTCCCCTTGCATTTCTTATCGCCTCTACATGTATGCGATTATCTTTCCTTTTGCCCACAAACTGATGTTTGGCCACTGTTGGCTTATCACCCCTGTTTCCACAAAGTTAGTTTCAACATTTTGTACCTGTATTTGTTGTATTTCCTCTTTTCATGTATGGGCCCAGCAACCCATTCATGGTCTGGTTTAACGCCATGCTAAACCGTTCACAGATTTCATTCATTTGTTTCTCTCGTTACTTTCATGGAGCAGCGTGCATTTTTAGAGACCCCGATTACCCTTCACTCTTCCCTGGGCTAACTGGGTGATTTCAATGCTTCTTCTTCCTCTTGGTTTCTTTGCTGTGCAGCTTGTTGGCTCAGCGTGTGTTCTTCAGCCGCTGTACCTTTGCTGCATTCGGTTCCACTCTGCGCAGCTCCTGCTGCCTCTCCGACACAGGTGGTGAGCCATCTGACACTGTTTCCTCTCACTCTGTCAGGTCCGCCTCGGCTTCACTTCCCACAGCGTGCTGTGACGTAGTGTGTTGTCTGGTCTCTGTGCAGCTTGCAGCATTACCCAGCTTCTGCACTTCTCCCTCATGCCATCTCTCGGCTGCCGTGAATTTAAAGTTCCCGGCCGAATAGGGAAACTTCCAAAGACTAGACCGCTGAGTTCGCTTATCAGTTCCAGTCCCCTTCATTGCTCTCAGTTGCGGCCAGTGTCTTTATTATAATGTTAAGGAAGCTGACACTGGATCTCACTGGGAGCAATCTCTACTGCTCCCTGCCTCTTCCTCTCAGTTATTAACACATCACTCCATGTCTGATGTTGAGGAGTGTAAGAAGTAGACCTGGCAAGGTTTTGAGCGAGAGGGCTACAATATGCCCTTAAGGCATGAGGAAAAGAAGGAACATCCTTAACATGGAAGGGGTATGTAGCTTCCTCTAGGAATATAAATACATACGCGGGTTGCCCCACACTACAGTGATAATCCCTCCTACACAGTGGGGATATAATATCTATTTAATCAAAAAAAGGAAGGGACATGTCCATATTACTTAAAACACAATATGTTACCCACAACAATCTGAAACCTACTTACATAGCCCATTAACCAATTCAAGGTTATGTTAAGTTTAATGAATGACATGTATTCAATATTTAAAATATCATATTTAATTCATTTGCTAAACAGCACAAGTATCAAAAAACATTCTCGTAGAAAAATGCATTATATCACATAAAAAATATATACACTTTAATAAAAGTGGTGGTAACACAGCACATATTCAAGTTCAAACAACTCATAGAACATTCTCAACAGTAGCTAATTCAACTGTTCTTCTTTCCTACTGTGCGTAACAACGTAGCCCGACTTATATAAGTTTCTGTCCTGGATGTTGCTATTAACTGGACATTCTTCAGGGGCAGAAAATTGTCTTGTGCTTCTTGTAGACTTCTCTCTATGATTCCAGTTTCTAGAATTGGGGGTACCTATAATACAAAAACATATTACTCCATTGACAAAGTAGGTTATTTTACTTAGCCTACCTCGTCCTAATCATAATTAGGATGCATCAAGTATATATTTAATCAAATACTGGTGCTTAAAACTTGTATCCATTTAATGTTGTACAAATTTAAAAGACAATCACAATTTTGTCCTTCACTGTTCACAGTGTTAGAGAGAGATATCTAGCGCCTATCCCACCATGTTCTCATCAAATCATGCTACTCGATGAATGGTATACTCATCGAGTAAACACATCTATTCTGAACCCTAACTAAGGTCCTCACACAATCTAATGGAGTATGGCCTCACCTCCATTCCAAAACTGATTTTTCTCTCTGTTGGGCAAAGTTCCAGGGTTTCTCTCAAACCCAATTTAAATAAACAGTTCTGTTTAAAAAAACAATCAGATAAGACACTCTGTGAGTTCCTGAATGTACAAAAGGTAGACCACACAGTGATAGACAGGAAGGAAGGTTCATACCTTTGAGACCCTCGATTTAGGATATTACATATTTATGAGGTCTGGAAACATATCCAACACTTCCTGGGCCAAAATTCTATTTTGCTTTGTAGCATTCCATGGGAAACAAACGTCTTCCCTAGAGTGTAACAAACACAAAGCCTCACTTTAGTAAGACATTTCAATAGAAATGTACTTTTCAATCAAGAATTACCAAGCATAAGTACCCCTGCTTACCTTTACAGTAGCTCAAATCGAATTCCATCAACAGCGTATAGTTATTTTACCGCTAACCTGCTCGAAAAAGCGAGCCTCTCCATTTATATTGCGTGCTACATTTGTGCGCACATTGATGACGTCATCACGTCAAAACGTGACGCGATGACGTCATACATTCCGCGCCACACCATGCCGTCGCCGCAACCAACGTGGTTACCAAGGCAATCCACGAAAATGTCAATAAACATGGCTTCACGCCCCTCAATGGGGCACAAACCATATATTTTTTTAAAAGAAGGGAAGAATCAAAAAGAAAAAACATCCAAAAATACCTTATTCTATACAAATGCTAAGGCCGCACAGCTGGTTTCTACCTACCCAGAGACTGTCTCAAGTTTAAAGATATCTCTGCTGATAGAATATGCCAAATTTCATCAGAGGCACAGTATAATGATACAAAAGATCCAACACTAGGATTTAATCATACAGTAAACATGGGTTCATAAAATGTTATCATATGTGGGCCACACCGCACCATACTGGAGAAACATTTAGTTATTTCCACAGGGTAATGCAAAATACCCTACCCACATCATATCCTGTCGTGAGCTCTTAGAAGGAAATTCCTATTTGACAGTAGAAGCATCTTGATAGGGAATACCAAAAGTCAATGCATGACACGTCCTGTAATGTGGATTAAATATACAGGAAAATAATCAGTCTATTTAATATTGTGCCACTCAATATTCTCATTAAGTCCTGTTAAATGACTGTTAGTTAGAAAAATCAATTTTTGTTCTAAATTTAATAGTTTTCTATTGATATCTTCCTGTGTCTTTCCTTTTACTTTCTTCAAGATGCACCATTCAAAATCCATGAAAGAATGGCCCTTCTCTTCAAAGTGTTTCACCAGGGGGGCTTTTTCAACATGGTTTTTAAGGCAACTTTTATGTTCTATCATCCGTGTCTTGCATTTTCTGTTGGTCTTTCCTATGTACAGTAAGGCACATGGGCATCTAATCATGTAAATCACATCATCTGTTTGACAGTTAGTATGTTCCTTCATTTGCCATTCTGATTTTAAACCCAAATTCACAGATGTCATTTTACGGGTAAATGGACACATAATGCAATTACCGCAAGGATGATGCCCTATGACCCTAGGTATCCCCCATAAAGTACTTTGTCGCACTTCAGGGGTATAAGTTTTCTGTATGTCGTTACGCATCACTAGATTGCGAATATTAGTACTTTTCTTAAAAGCCACTAAAGGAGTGGGAATGGTCATTATCTTCTTCCAATTCCTCTGGATAATGTTTTTAACTTTATAAGAAATATTACTATAGGTGTTGACAAATACCAATGGTCTCTCTACCGTCTCTCTACTTGTCTTTTCAAATAACGCTTCTTGATGATTATTAAAAGCTCGTTTTGCTGATTGTTTCACAATCTTGGCCGGATACCCTCTCTCAGTGAGTTTGTTAATCAGAATGTTGGCCCCATCTTCATAGTCCAACCTTGTGCTACTGTTACGTTTAAGGCGTAAAAATTGCCCAAAAGGCAAATTGTCACGCACATGTTTGGCATGATGACTGCCATAATGCAATAATGCATTTTTATCAGTACTTTTTACAAATGGTTTGACCCATAATCGATTATCTCTGTGATAAATGGTTAAGTCTAAATAATTGACTTCATTAGAACTCATGGAAGCTGTAAATTTCAGATACCTGTTCTGATTGTTTAGCCACACCACAAACTTGTTAGCTGTTTCTAATGTTCCATGCCACACCATAAAAACATCATCAATGTATCGTAGCCACTGAGATATTTGATGTCTAAAGGGGTTAACCCCAGAGTAAATAACAGTTTGTTCCACCATATCTACATATAAGTTGGCTAAATTTGGAGCCATCGCTGATCCCATGGCCGTGCCTTCTACCTGCATGTAAAATTGGCCCATGAATTGAAAGAAATTTTTTGTCAGGGCCATCTCGGCACACCATAAAATAAACGCATTACTGACTGGATGATTATCCTCACGTTTTAATAGGGTTTCCTCCACTACTTCTAAAGTGGCTCTTTGTGGAATGTTAGTATAAAGAGATTGTATATCTAAACAAATCAGTATATCGGTGATAGGGTCAAACACGGACCCCTCAATTTTCACAATGGCGTCTCTGGTGTCCTGAACATAACTCTTCATTTTATTTACAAAAGGACGTAGATAAAAATCTACATATTTGGATAAGGGTTCCAAAATAGAATTCACACCCGACACTATCGGTCTACCCGGAGGTTTATCCTTGTTTTTATGGATTTTGGGCAATATATAAAATATTGGAATCCTCGCTGTTTCCCTGATGAGATAATCACCTTCTTGTTTGCTGATAAACTGTAACTCAACAGCTTTTTCAACCTTTTCTCTTATCTGTTTCATGATGTCTGAACTAGGATCTTGTTCGATTTTGCAGTAGCTATTATTGTCTGCTAGTAACCTGTCACATTCATCTATGTAGTCTTTTTTATTTAGGATAACAATGGCACCCCCCTTATCCGCCTGTCGAATCACTATTTTATCATTTTTTCCCAAATTGCGCAACATAGTGATTTCTGATTTACTTAAGTTAGAATTTCTAGGTATCCCTTTCTTTTCTAATTTCTGAATCTCCTGGAGTACCTTTTTTTCAAAAACCAATGATTCCGGGGAATGGGTATGTTGAGGGGGGCAGAAAGTGGAAGGATTTTTCAACCCGCTATAATTGGTGTAAAAACTAGCTGGTTGGTCCTCAAAAAACTCTTTCAAGTGTACTTTCCGCATAAAGGCGTTGAATTCTAATCTAAACTCAAAGGGATTGTGATGTTTAGATACCACAAAATTTAAACCCTTGTTGAGACACTGCTCCTCTTCCTTAGTCAGAGTCTTACTGGATAAGTTCACTACCAACCCCGATAACTGCGTGTCTGCATCCGGTCTATTGACCAATCTTGTCGGCTGTTCCCTCTGCCTAAAAAAGGTCGGCGTCTAGATCCATTTCTTGTATCCCGGTTACCTCTTGAAGTTCGACCTCTTTGTAAAGGGGCATTAGTATTTCTTCCTCTTTGACCGCCCCCATTTGTGTCTTCATTATCGTTAGATGTACCACTTTCCTCGCTAGAGCTATAAGAAGTGTTCCTGAACCTCACTCTTCTGTTGGTTTTTTGTCCTTCAACGGGTGCTCCGAAGTTATAATCCTTCATAACATATCGGAAAGCTTTTTCATGTTCAAAACTGGCTAAATCTTTTTTGAGCCTTTTGATTCTTTCTGCACTAGATTCTATTTTAAAGTTCTGCATTTCTTTCATATGTGCTTCTAATTTGGTTTTGAAGCTTTCAATATCAAAGTTCTTTTTCATTTCTTCTTCTAATTTGTTCAGATCCACCATGATCTTTTTTGTGGTGGCCTGAGCTGTTTCAATGATTAATACTAACCAGTCCCTTCCACATTTATTAGCTATATAGCTCCATTTTAATTTAAAATCTGCATTATCCAAAAATAATCTCGGTTCATTACGTACTATCAGGCCCTGAGGTAGGGCCTGGTTCTTAAGGTACTCCAACATGATAATCGCATGTAACTCAGTACGTACAAGCCTCTAACGGGTTTGTGTGAGCTCATTCCACATATCATCCTTACTAATATCACTTAATTCACTATCTAAACCCAACTCAGGTATCGAGTTCAAAAGTTGCAAAATATACTCTTCAGTGTATGCCAAACTTTTATCAGCAGAAGTGGCCATATTACCATTTAGGTCAATTTCAGTGTAGGCAATCTATTTATCACAGTACGAGAACATAGACGGGATTAAAGCTACCAAAAAATCTCTCCCTACCACCACTAAGTGGAAAAAACCTCCGAAACAAAAGTTGCCTCACAGGAACATAAATACATACGCGGGTTGCCCCACACTACAGTGATAATCCCTCCTACACTAGGAATGCCATGTCATCTCCTGAGGGTCGCCTCCCCCATGTGGTCCTCCCTCATATAGTCACCCCCAGGGTCGGAATCGGGTAGCGACTGCCATCTCCTGGTAACATGGGAAGAGCCACTATCCCAGGAAAAGGAGTGATGACATCATCAGATTCTTCACACTACATAGGGGTCACATGCCCTCAACCTGAGTGGTTTAAGAGCATGAAAGTTATACCATGTAAATACTCTACGAGACAACTGTGGTACCCGCAGACCAGGGTGGAAAGCCCCATATAGATGATGAGGTAGTGCACTTTACAAAGTGTCAGTTAACAATCTACTTCTCAAGGCATACACAAATCCATGTTTACATAACTGTTCTGATATTTGTTTTCTCCCTTGCTTTCTCCAGGTTCCTACACAGTCTACTCTTCCAACTTTTAATTTAACACTTCAGACACTACCCCATTTTGATTTTACACTCCATACACTACCCTCAGGGTGAAAGGGTGTTTGGGGGACTGAGGGAGGATTGGGGGATGGGTGGTTGGTTGGAAATTGCATCAGATGTTTGATTCTTCATCCATTATTTATGCGCATGAACAATCAATTGTTATAACTGCCTGTGATAACTGATGGCTATTACTTCCTTTTTGTATTTGCATTGTTAACTACTCAACTTTTCAATATAATACATTTAGGGAATTATTACCAATGGCATATCAGCCAAAAATCCGGGCAAAGAATCAAAAAAGAAAAAATGTGAGCAACAGATATGCATTTGTCTGACCTTTTATGCCACCTTTACTTTTCAGGTGAAGTGTTCCGACAGTGGCATGATCAGCACCTTTCACAAAGCATACCTCTCTTAGCACTGTCTGTTGAGAGTGATCTAGTTGATGAAATGCACTTTTATTGGTTAGCAGAATTGATAGTTACGAAGGATGTTTGTATTAAAAGAAAAATGTGAACATATTTTTTCATTTCTAAAAATAACATTCAGGATGAGAACACTATTTTAACCCCAAAAATATTCTTTTACTCCAAGTTTCTCAAAATAAGGAGTCCAATACTCCTGGTACAAATTCCTATCTACATACCTGCGTAAGGAACCTTTTTTTTATCAGTTAGAGGTTGTTTTAATCAGAGTTTCATTCTAAATCCTATGCCAAATTCCCCCCACCCTCTGTCCCTTGTTTATGCCAAAGGATACATTTTGTCAGAAAGTATTTCAAGCCTTGTTCTGCAAGCCACTATAATTATTTATTGTTAATGTACTCAAGACTAGACGTTTTCTTTTTCTACTGTTGTGTATGGTAATGGTTAAGCTTTCACATCCATCTAGTAAGATCTGAAATTAATTGTATCCTGTTTGTATGAATTTACTTAATTGTAACGCTTGTTAATTTCAGTGCCGCCCTGTGGAATCTTTGAAGCTCTTCCTACCTCATTGCTGCACTGTTATAGTGAATCTGACAATAAGTAAGTCCCCATTTGTTTCAAATATCATTAATTTCACAAATTGTTCATACTAGCCATTGTGAGGTTTTTCCAACACCTGGTGAAAGACTATTTACATTTCTGTCGATTTTTATTTTTGGTTTATCTTTTTTTATATATTTTATTGTGCAAAACTTGAAAAACATATTCCAGTTGTTACATTTGAAATCTGTCACTTATGCAACACAAATAATTCCAACATGTACATTTTCAGATTTTGGCACTCTTTAGCATACTAACGAGTAATAAAACACAAATACAATAAAACTGTTGAAATAAGTGTAAACTAACATTAAACCTTGTATAACGGAAAATACTTCAGATCATCCTGGTCTTGTGTTTAGTCTGTATCCTATTTTTGTGACCACCTACACTTTGCCAAGTATGTGATGCAGTGGCAAGCATCTTCTATCATTCCTGTTTGTTTACCAAAATGCTTAGCTCCCTGCAGATCCGTCTTTTGGAGATGTACTTGGAAAACCCACAAAAGTAAGCCCTGAAAAACCCCAAGTAATCCTGGCTTAGTATATACAATTCTAATGTATTTAGACCTTGTCATTGCACAATAGCTATTTTAGTTAACGGTTTGCACCAATTGCTGATGGATTGGCATCTTCATTTTTCCATGCTCTCAATTTTTCCCCAATCGTGGAGTTCCGCAAAGTATGTGTTGCTAGTTGTTCTATAGAAGCAACGTTTCTAAAGGATTCCTTCCTTCCACAGATTCATCATCTATGATGATCCTATCCACAGCGCAGTTGTTCCGAGGAAACTTTTTAGCCGACAGGGGAGCACTGCGGCACTGCATTGGCCTCGTCAGATGCCTCTACATGCCACGCGCCGGACATGATATAGGGGCAGTATATATAGAGGTGCCGCGCCCTGTGACCTTGGTTTCTTTTTTCTACGCACTCTGTTCGCTTCAGGAACAAGCCGTCCGAATTTTCTAATTTTTCGTTACCATGTCCAACTCTACAAAAACCTCCAGGTTCAAACTGTGCGAGGACTGCAGCTGAAAGATATCGGTTTCGGATCCACTCTGGATTTTTTTGTACTTCTTGGGCGAGGTACACGACACCCAGGATTGTGAGTTGTTGATAGGAAGTTAGTTTTTCTCCCCCCCCCCCCCCTCCCCCTCCCAGAGCAGGCGGCTAATCCTTTTACCTTTGATCGCAAGACTGTCTTATTCGAGGGTGAGCAGAGTCAGTCCGAGGAGAGGCCACCTCCACTTAAGGAAAAGGAAAACAAGAACCACTGCAAGAGAGCCCGCTCTCGATTGAATCCTCACACCAGCATTCTTTCTCCTCTTCCACAAAGAGCCTCCAATCCAGAGTCTCTCCACAGCCAGAGCATGTACTTTTTCCTACCCAATCCTCCACCTCAGAGGAGTAGGAACAATTTAGCCAAAAAGTGCATGACCTGTTTGCTAAGGCTCCAGGGGCTTTGGCCTCGGCACCTTGAGCTCTGACCTCCAATGCGACTGACAGGGTAACCGCTGTGGACCGTTCCGTCACATATACAGGCTCAGACCTTGCCAAAAAGATCGAAGAGCATCCCCTCTGCCAAACTCAGACTTGGGGCATAAAGATCTCAGCACTAGTCTGACGTCCTCGACCCTGCAGGCACTGAAGAACCTCCTGAGTATGCTGCTCTTCATTCTAATGTCAAAGATGTGTGAAATCTACAACGAGGAGGGGGACCAGGTTCCTTTTGTGTTTGAACTTTTGGTCTCCAAGGAAGAGTGTGACTTGAGGAATTCTATGGGGAGGGTACGGACGTCTAGGTGCTGGCCTCATACCTCCAGAGGCCATAGGCCTAGACTAGACACCTTCATTGAGCTGGATATTCCTAAAACCATTACCCCTTGGAAAGCCTCAGGCCTCTTTTCAGAGGCTGAATGCCCTGTCCAAAACAAATATTCAGTTCAAATTGACGGGCATCCTGGACGAGGGTCCCAGGAAGGAAACACTACTATGCTTCAATGTGGTAATAGAAGCCACTGTTCCAGAGGTATTGTAGAAGCCTGCTTTTGCATTGGCAGTTGCCAGGGAGCTGGTCTGGAAGCATTGCCCTGCTCCCTCATCTGTTTTTTTTTTTTTGTCCACTTTGGTGAACCAGGAGGAGGAGTTGGACTAAGTAGTGGCTTGTTCAAGGGTGTTGACTTAAAATAAACGAAACGCCTCTCTAGCCCAATTGCTATGTGGGAACTTCCCTGTCTAACAAACTAAAACTAATGGTGCACGTCAAATGTCCCAAAAGCAACCGTCCTACTCTTACATCCCCTCTCCATTCCTCCATACTGAATGGACGTCCCTCACTAGGGATGGGAGACAGAACCTTTTTCACCATAAAAAACCTTCTACCCCGTTTAAATTTATAAGCGCGCAGGGGTGTGGCCCTGCAAGCATGTGCTTCCCTGACTCCGCCCACTGGCGCCACTCAGTCCCCTTTTCCGTGTTGACTGGAACGGGCCGATTTCACCAGCGCTCCTGGGTTTGCCTTCGGCCATGTAATACCACTCGCTCTTCCCCGGATACTTTCTTTATCAATCAGGTACTCAGTCCTCTGGCTCCATGCTCCTCCCTGGCGCATGTCTACTTCAGCGGGCTTCAGCACGTGTCCAGTTTGCAAGGGGCTCATCATTACATCCGATCCCCACACTCTTGCCTCCGCTGCCTTGGTCCCGACCACGGTTGGGAGGGTTGTACCGCGTGCAACGCATTTGCACTGCATGCTTTGAAGAACAGACTAGCTAGGTGGAGGGAGCTCTTCGTCAAGTTTCCCCCTAGAGGACATGAAGGACTTCGTCAGACATAAGTCAAGGCCCAGGGGAGGGACTTTTTTTTTTTTAACATTTATTTATTTTTCCCAGCGCACACCGCAAGGGCGAGTCCTTCCCAAGGAAACACCCAGGCAGGAGGAACCTCTCATGTTCTCGCACCAGCATGGGTACCAAGGCTAGTTCAGCTTCTGGCCGTCATGCCGAGGGGTCTGTAGGTCCTTCCAGAGACAGTGCTGAGGGACCGCAAGGTTCTTTTACTTGGTGTACACCCGAGGGGGCTACACCCTTGTACCGGCAACATGTCTGAGGGGGCGCCTGCAAGTAGCACTGCTGGCGATACTGCAGAGGGCAGGTGCACGGTAGGTCTCATGCTCCACCGACAAGAGTCTGGACCCAGTGAGCCAAGCACCACGACTTAGTCACGTGGCACGCACATTGACCAGATGGCTGCCGCACCAGACAAGATGGTCGCTTGTCCAATACCACCCTGAGGAACGGAGCAGGTGGTAGAATGAGTTACAAGGTGGGACTGGTGTCAACCAGGTACGTGGCCTACAGCTTATCCATCAGCATCGAAGGGCAGGTTTACACCGCAACCAGCTAGACAGAGTACACACTGGCCCCAGCAGCCACCCGCTACCCCGTCATCATCAACTGCCACCCCACAGGTTCTTTGAAAAGTTCCTCTCTCTCATGAGATCCCCTCAGATGGGGGCCATCCTTAGAGATGTGATCAGGGACATGCTCCCTCCGGCCCCTGATCCTGCACCTATAGTCATTCCTCCTATGGCTCCAGCGCCACATGCCCCGGTGCAGCCCCTGCTGCCCACACTGGCTCCTTCGATTGTGGCTCCCCTGCCTCCCACAATTCAGGCGGTTCCATACCATCCTCCGCTGCAGCCTCCAGCTCCGCTCTCCACGCCTCACCCCTCGGCACCCAGCACTCCTCCATCCACGCTGGACGCCCTGATGGATACAGATGAAGAAGACAACCCCGACACACTATCAGCCAAGGCTTTCCACGAATGACTCGCAGGTCTGTTAGAGTACTTGGGCCTTCCTCAACCCGAGAACAACCGGAGGCGGGGGTTACTTGCAGAGGTCCTCACTCTATGCCCCACGGCTAGAACGGAGATCCCGATGCAGAAGGACGTTGTCAACTTGGCCAAGAAGGGTGGCTCAAACCTTATTCGGCCCAGCCTGCCAATCCGCGCCTCGATGCCAAGTATAGGCCAACGGAGGGGGGGGGGGAATCAACTCTTGCTGTCGGCCCACCCTCAACCACACTGTTTGGTGATTGCTGCGGCGTCACTCTACTCCAAACCTCAGTCATCCTCGGCCACCTGGTCCTCGGTGGTGCCAGGCAAGGAGAAGGTCTTTGAGGCGTATGGGAAGCAGTTTTATTCCAACGCTTTGCTGCATCTTCGTCAATCCAAATCATGCTGGCAGCCGTTAACCAGAGGCTTCCAGAACTTCTGGTCCAGAGCCAGTCGCGTTTCAAGGCGGGCTGGGCAGAGGCTAAAATGGTGGCGCAAGACATCATGGAGTCCACCGTGGCCCACATTGATACCTCTGGCCGGGCCATATGCATCACCACGGACATGAGGACTGCCAGGCTTCGGGCTACTAAATTCAACCCAGACGTCCAGAAGCGCATATTGGACCTTCCATTCGAGGGTGGTGACCTCTTTCACTCCACCACCGATGAGGAGCTAGATAAAAAGAAAACAGTTCACAAGCTGAAGTCTTTATCCTTACGAAGGCCACACCCAAGGCGTACACCCAGTCACATCAACGCTCCAACAAAGGGCGGGTGTTCGGGGGGTTCCGCGGCTTCCAAGAACGGAGTATCATGCAACCTGACCGTTCTCAGTCAGCACCTGCGCAAAAAACAAAGGGGGGGTAAGGGCTTTTTCCAGTCCCCCTCCTCCGCAGCAGCCTTGGAGGCAACGAAGGCATGACTCGTCCCTTCGGGTCCACGTGTCTCCGGTGAGGGGCAGGCTTGCCCTTCACGCACAGTTTTGGCGTCCGAGGTTTGCAGACCCCTGGATGCTCTCTGTAGTATCCACGGGGTACCGCTTATCGATCCCTCCCTCTCCTCCCGCCTCCACTCTACTTCCACAGATTGGGACAGCAACTCTGTTGGCGGAAATTTGGTCGCTCGTCGAGAGCCAGGCAGTGGAAGAAGACCCAGCCTCCCAGCAAGGATTGGGCTTCTACTGCAGGATTTTCACCATACAAAAGAAAAGCCAGGCTGGCCTCAGAGTTGTGTTGGACCTCTCCACCCTTGTTCTCCCTCTTCAAAAATGCAAGATGGTTACATCGGCACTCATTGCGGAGACATTGTGCAGGGGAGACTAGATGTGCTCCCTGGATTTTAAGGACGCCCATCTACCTGACCCGATTTGGCAACCACAGCGCTCCTTACTGTGATTCAGGATCATGGGCTGCCATTTCCAATACAAGGTGATACCCTTTGGCCTCAATTCAGTCCCCAGGGTATTTATATGAATGCAGTGGCAGCCCTCCTCAGGGCCCAGGGCCCACCATGTCTACCTGGACGACTGGCTCATCAGGGCGAGATCTTTGCAGGCGGTTCACCACACTTCCTCTGCTCTTATAATCACATTCCACAAGCTAGGATTTTTGATCAACCTCAAGAAGTCTCAACTGCAGCCAACGCAAAGCCTGACCTTTCTGGGCCTCATCTGGAACACGATCTCAGAGAGAGTTTTCCCCTTGGAGGACAAGATAACGGCCATCAAGAGGGCCACTACTCAATTCCTTACCCGGGAAGTGACTTCAGTCTGGTGGTACCAACATTTATTAGGTATCATGGCAGCAGTCCTACTGACGTACCCCACATGAGACTCAAAATGAGATTACAGCTGCACTTCGCAGCCTCATGGAATCGGGAGCTGGGCTCCCAAGCAGAGCTTGTCAGTATTCCTCCCTCTCTCCACCCGGACCGCACATGGTCCAGGGACTGCAACCTGCGGACGGGCAAGCCCTGCCGGTAGCCGGCCCCGCAGGTCACCATCACCACTGATTCCTCCCTGGAAGGCTGGGCGACCACTCTGGACAACCAGAGTGTCCATGGAGTCTGGACCCTGAAGGAGTCTCATATCAACTGTCTGGAGCTGAAAGCCATCTGGCTAGCTCTCAAAGCTGTCCTTCCGCTCTTTCTGTTTGTTTATTTATAATGCCGAGAGTATCAGTGTTAGGCAGAAACCTGTGCAGTTCCCTTAGGGACCACTGCAAAAGATTTAAGACTACAGGTGTTTGGCAGTAAACCCACTTGGTAGCATTCTGTACCACACAGATTCACTTGGTAGCTGTGGCTGAGCAGTCAGACTTCCCCCAAGAAGAGTTAGGCAGTATGTAGAGTATACACAATAGGTACAGAGATACAGTAGCACAAGCAAACACTGACCAGAGCTTTGCTGTAAAAGTATATAATTATTTATTTAAAGGCGCACTTGTAAATTACACTAGCATAAATAGAAAAGTAAATGCAGCACACAGTCACTATTATATATATATAACCCTAATTACGTATTAGACAAGTCTTGGTGAGAAACACCACTTATTTTCAGACAGAGGTGAGCGCTTAACATAAGATGGCACTCTAAGTTATTAAAAAAGGGAGGGGAAAAGGCAGAGTTAAGGAAGCACACACATTTCAGTACTTTTAAAAGAACTACAGTAAGGCAGGATAGGCAGAGTTCTACTGGAGAGCAAGGAAGTCAATTGCAAGGCCCAGCTCTTGGAGAGAGCAAGCAGAAGGGGTCCAGGTTCACACAGTGGGGTTATGCCCAAAGAGTCTTGTAGATAGTTTGCACACAAAGGATGAAATCAAAGTCAGGAAAAGTTAGCTAGGTTGTCCCAGGCCAGCCCAGGTTAGAAAGTCGAGGCTTTACTGTCACCCCGAACGATCTGTCGCAAGGGAAGCCAGGCGGGACACAGTACCTTATGTGTGAAGGAAGCTCCAGCGGGGGCAGTTGTTCCTGGCAGCGGGTGCAAGTCGGTGTTTCGTCCAGAGGAAGAAGAGGTCTCGCCGTGGAGGAAAGATGAAGGTCGTTGCACTGCCAGGGAAGAAACCAGCCGCGGAGTTCTCCAATTAAAAGGTACTACCCTTCTCTTCGTGGTAGTGGTAAACCATGGCATTCCGGTTGCCAGGGTGCTTGGCACGGGCAAGGCGGCCATGAGATGCTCCAGAGGGTGAAAAGAAGGTAAAACTGGTTATCCCCACCAGTCCAAGGAAGAAGACTCTCTGGACTGGAGATCTCCTCTGTCGTCAGGAAAAGTGGTGAGACGGTTCAGCAGGGCTCCACCGGTGGTGTCGTCGTTGCAGGTCGGCTCAGCTTCTCCTTCCTCGGATTCTTAGGTCCTGTGGCGACTTCTGAAGTTCCAGTCCCCAAAGCCTTGCTTTTATGCAGCACACCCCCATTCACTCAGCCTAGCTGTCAATCAAACATACTAAGTGGTGAGCCGGCCGGCTCACCACTTGGGCCAATCACACAAGAGTGCGACTTGAGTTACCAAGGTAACTCAGTCCAGGGTGCCTAAAGCCCCTCTCACACCCCCGGTGGTACCCAGACAGAGTGGCACCACTTTTGGAGGCTTCTGTGGAGAAGCCCGCCAAAAAGTGGAACAAAGGGCTCGACTTGGGTTAGAGTCACAGAAGAGAACACAAACGCCATTTTAGAATCGAGTTCTGGCGAAACATACCAACCCGTGAATTAATATTAAATAAATAAACCGGTGGTATGTTCGAGGCTATAAGAATTAAATAATTAAAGTTGGTAGCCTCGAACAATGGGAAAATCCCATAGAGATATATTCGCGGTTGAATATAAACAGTAGTATCCACTGCCACCAGCCAAAACTCGATCAGGGGGGACGGAGACGTGCCCCCTCGAACAACAGACCCCGGGGCAATCGAATTGCCCCGACCAGTACGTCCACAATATGATGGTTTGTACTGGTTTCTGTTCATAATTTGGGACTAGTAAAGTCAATGGTGACTTTACATGCCCTGGAAGACGGTAGTCAGTCCCAGGGGATGGAGTCTATGTTGGGGGGTCGCTACGACACCCCTGGGTTACGGCACAGAGGGTGCTGTGTAACCCACATGAAAAAAAACACACGAGACCCTATGAAGCAAAAGACCCCATAGCCCATAAAACACACTGAAAGATAAAGGAACACCTCAAATCATGTCTAAGAGTGGGAGTAAAAGAATCTCACTCTTAGCAGGAGAGAAAAAAATAAACCCCAAAAATCCAGCAAAGCTGCTGGGGGACTCACTAGGTTTGGGAAATTAGCCTTACAGACAATTCTCCCTAACAATCAGGGCGCAGTAACAAGAATGTTTTCAGCTTACAAAATTGCAAAATACATGGTTATAAAGTGACCATTTACAAAATACATGGTTATAAAGTGACAATTGGATTACAATAATGAGCAAGATATGTACAATGCATATATTACAAGATACAGGTTACAAAATACATAGTAATAAAGTGACCGTTAGATTACACTAGTGCAATTGCTATGTACAGTACATATATACACATAGAGAGGTTGGACAGGAGAGAGAGAGGTGATCAGTCTAGTTAGAAATGTGAGTTTCGATTTACAGTAAGGGTGAAAGGGAGGGGGTAGAAGCTGGTGAGATTTCGAGTCATGCAGTCTAAAGTCAAAGTTGGACGTAGTAGTGTCAATTCTGAAAGGTTAGTATTCATTTTCTTTAAACCAGTTGATGTTAAGCCTGAAGTTGGAAAAGGATTGATCTGCACTCGGAGAGGGGGGTAAGGAGTTCCAGAGTTGTGGTTCTTTTACTGGGAAGCTTTTGCCTCCAACTTTAGTCGGTTTGAAGCTTGGGACTGTTAGACAGTTAGAGTAGGCTGCTCTGGTAGGTCGGTAGGAGGGTTTTCTGTTAATTCTGTCTTGAGATAGCGGGGGGCTGTGTTGTTTAGGCACTTGTAAATTAATGAGGCAGTCTTTAGCAGGATTTTATCACTGGTGGAGAGCCAGTTATTCTGCCTCCTTATCTCTTTTCTAGCTATTCCTAGTGCTGCACTTAGGGCGTTGTTCTGTAAAGTTTGAATGTTTCTGTTGATGTATTTATTGGAGCCAAGATATAGGGCGTTGCAATAGTCCAGTTTGGACAGGATAAGCCCTCTAGCCAGTATAGTACAACGGCTTGTGGATAGGATGTGTTTGGCCGTCCTAATCAGTTTACATGTGTAGTCCGTGGAGGATGCCATCGCATTCACCTGTTTGGCCAAGGTAAGACTAGAATCCAGGTAGAAACCTAAGGTTTTTACCTCTTTGGCGACCTTGATAGTGTTACCATCTATATCAAAGGAGGTGTATTTATGGCCAAGTTTGTTGATATTAGTCGTGGTTCCAAGAATGAGATGTTCTGTTTTGTCATCATTCAGGCATAGACCATGGAGTGCCATCATGCCTGGATGATGAGGTATATTCTATTCACCAAGGCCAAATCGTTATCTTAATCCCCAGTAAGAGGTATGAGAATCTGGGTGTCATCTGCATAGTTAGTGTAGGTGACACCGAGATAATCCAGATCATCAAAAAGGGGCTTGGTAAATATATTATACCTAGCAGGGGAAACACATGTCTCCTGGGGAACTCCACATGTGATGGGAATGGGATCTGCTGCTGCTGTGGGCGAGAAGACTCATCGTTCTGCTGCTTCAGAAGGATTGGATCCAGGCTATGGCATGCTGAGAAAAGTGTGCTGCTGAGTCTAGATGATTACAGAGGACCTTATGATCCATCAGCTCAAACACTACTGAGAGATTGAGTAGTAAGGCAGATTTCCCTTTGTCTCTCAGCTTGTCAACCTGGGCGTTGAGGGCGAATAGAGCAGTCTCCGTGCCGTGTTGGGGCTTGAATCCTGTTTGCCGGACTCCTAGAATTTGGTTCTGCTCGAGGTATTTCTGTATTTGGAGGTATGCCACCCTGTCTAAAAATTTTAGAAGGAATGGCACTGTTGTGATGGGCCTGTAATTGGTGGGTATAGAAGGATCTAGCGATTGTTTCTTAAGGAGAGGAAGGACCCAGGATTCCTTTAGGTTGCTTGGGATGGTGCCCGTAGGGAATGAAGCATTAATACGCTTAGAGATGAATGGTGCTAAATCTCTGGCTGCATTTTTTATAATTTGGGCAGGACATTTATCTCCGACAGAGGGTTTAAGAGAGAGAATGATTTTTTAAACGTCTAGTGTTGAGACTTTAGAAAAGTTGAAGCGTTGTGCTGGTTTAGGTGGAGTAGGTGGCATGCTGACTTGTGTAGTCTTATTTGGTATATTTAATTTTTTGTTATAGATTTCAACTTGGAGAGTGGAGATTCTGTTTGTAAGGGCCTTCTGTATATTGGAACACCAGGTTTTATTTACACAGTTACCAGGTACAGGGATTGGATTCTCAAGTTCTTTCAGGATAGCAAACAGTTCCTTTGTGTCTGATTTAGCTTGCAAGATCCTATTATTGTAAGTTTCCTTCTTAGTGTGCCATATTTTATTTTTGTATTTGGTGGAGAAGGTGGGCAAGGTTGTCCTCATCCAGACCGACAACTCCACCAGCATGTACTATGTCGACAAGCAGGGGGTACCAAGTCGCATCCACTGTGCAGCCTAACGATCAGCATGTGGGAATGGGCCCTGGAGAACATCTACCTGACGGCCGTCCACCTTCCGGGGGAGTCCGACCTGTAGGCGGACAGGCTCAGCAGACTGGGAGCGGACAATTGCGAGTGGCAATTTAACGATCAGGTGCTGCTGGAGATCTTTAGCAGATGGGGGCATCTTCAGGTGGATCTCTCCTCCTGGGACAAGAAGTGCCAGCAGTTTGCGTCCTGGCAGGGGCAGGGCCCCGGCTCCCTGGGCAACGCATTCCAGATATAGTGGAACGGCATGACAGTGTATACCTTCGCTCCCACACCCCTGGTCCACAGGGTGATCTGCAAGATGAAGGAATCTTGTCACCTCAACATCATTCTGATAGCTCTGTGGTGGCCGGCGAGACCGTGGTTCACAGAGCTTCTCAGCCTCTTGGACAGGCCACCCATTCACCTGCCGATGGGCCCAGCTCATCTTCTGGCACAGCAGTGGGGCACGGTCATCCACCCAGGTCCACAGAAATTAGCCCTCGCAGCGTGGTTCCTGAGCAGGTCACGCTGAAACACCGGAGCCGATCACAGGCTAACCTAGAAATCATTCCGGGCGCTAGGGGCAAGGCTACTAGGAGCCAGTACCAGAGTAAATGGACTAGGTTCTGTCACTGGGTGGACTCTACTTAGTTGCAGTTTTGATGATGTGCTCTCCTTCCCTGCACACCTTGTTCACTCAAGCGTGCAGGTGGACACATGCCGCACCTGTTTGGCAGCCATTGGGGCCTACAGAAATTCAAATGAGGAGGTCTTCACCTCTTCCAACCCGGTGGTCAAGCGACATTTGGGGGGCCTCACCAGGTTCTACCCGCCCATAAAAAAAAACACACCCCGTGTGGGATCTTAATATAGTGTTGGGCGACTTGGCGCATAAACCATTCAAGCCAATGGCGTCCACAGACATCAGGCTGGTCACCAGGCTGGTCACTATTAAGACCGCTCTGTTTGTGGGCCTCACCTCCGCTGGCAGAGTCAGCGAGATCCAGGCTCTGGTTGCTTCAGAACCCTATACTACTTTTCACAACGATAAGGTGATCCTGAAAACACACCCCACATTCCTGCTGAAGGTAACCTCTGCTTTCCATCTAAACGAGGAGATAGTCTTACCTATGTTTTTTGCTGACCCGAAGGACGAGGCTCAGAGGTTCTTGCACTGTCTGGATGTCAGACATGCTCTGAAATTCTATCTGGACAGGACCAATGGCTTCCGCAAGTCGGGCGCCCTGTTTGTCACCTTCGGGGAGGTCAAGGGCTGGTTATCGGGCATCCAAGGCCTCTATAGCAAGGTGGATGGTTTCGGCCATCAAGGAGGCCTATGAAGGGCAACACAAGCCACTTCCAGCTAACATGCACACCAATGCTGTCAGAGCCAAGGCCACAGCCATCGCATTCCAGCGGCAGGTCATCAGCAGGGCAGCCACCTGGGCCACCCCTTTTGATTTCTGTAAGCACTACTGTTTGGACCCAGGTTCCAATTCAGACACGGCTTTCGGACAGGTGGTTGTAAGGAATCTGTTTCCTTAAGGAGGGTCTCCTCTCCGCCCTGGGGCTGCATTCAGTTGTAATCGCCCATGCAGTATGTAGGAAAGGGAACTGGACGTAAGAGTAATTAATAGTTACTCACCGTAGTGACTAATGTACTCTTAGTCTATAATTCCCTTTCCTCCATATGTCCCACCATCCGGCCCCCTAAAAATACTGGTGTCATTAGGCAAAGTTAAATATTGTTGACGCGTCAATGGGGACTGAGTGGCGCTGGTGGGCGGAGTCAGGGGAGCACATGCACCCAGTGCCGCGCCCCTATAAATCTAAAGGGGAAGGAGGTTTTTTCTGGTGAAAAAGGTTCCATCTCGGGAGGATAGCTCAGTGGCAACGTGTTCGCCTTGGAAGCAAATCGACACGGAGCAACACAGGTTCAATCCCTGGGTCCGCGCTTAGAAACCTCTGGGTATTAAGCGCGTTATAAATAACCAATCATATCATCTTCCGTCCCGAGTGAGGGACGCCCACGCAGTATGGAGGAAAGGGGACTATGGTCTAAGAGTACGCTATTAACTAAGGTGAGTAGCTATTCCCCTCCAACCAAGAGGCCTAAAACCTGTGTTAGGGAGAATTCTCTATTCAGGCTAATTTCCCAAACCTAGTGAGTCCCCCAGCAGCTTTGCTGGATTTTTTGGGGTTCATTTTTTTCTCCTGCTAAGAGTAAGACTCTTTTTCTCCCACTCTTAGACACGATTTGAGGTGTTCCTTTGATTTTCTATGTGTTTTATGGGTTATGGGGTCCTTTACCCCATAGGGCTTCATGTGTTCTTTGGTATGTGGGTTACACAGCACCCTCCGTGCAGTAACCCAGGGGTGTCCTAGCGACCCCCAAACATAGACTCCATACCCTGGGACTGACTACTGTCTCCCAGGGCATGTTAAGTCACCATTGGCTTTACTAGTCTTAAATTGTGAACAGAACCAGTACAAACCATCATATTGTGGACGTACTGGTCGGGGCAATTCGATTGCCCTGGGTTCTGTTGTTCGAGGGGGCACTGTCCAGTCCCCCCCCGACCGAGTTTTGGCTGGTGGCAGTGGATACTACTTTTTATATTCGACCCCGAATATATTCATATGGGATTTTCCCATTGTTAGAGGCTACCACTTTTTAATATAGCCTCGAACATAACGCCGGTTTATTAAATTAATATAAATTCACCGGTTGGTATTTTTTGCCGAAACTCGGTTCCAAAATGGCGTTTGTGTTCGCTTCTGTGATTCCAACCCAAGTCAAGCCCTTTGTTCCACTTTTTGGCGGGCTTCTCCACAGAAGCCTCCAAAAGTGGTGCCACCCTGTCTGGGGGTGTGGGAGGGGGTTTAGGCACTCTGGACTGAGTTGCCTCGGCAACTCAAGTCGCACTCTGGTGTGATTGGCCCAGTGGTGAGCCGCCCGGCACACCAGTTAGCATGTTTGAGTGACTGCTAGGACTGATGAATGGGGGTTTTCTGCATAAAAGCAGGGCTTTGGGGACTGGGACTTCAGAAGTCGCCACAGGACCAAAGAATCCGTAGAGGGAGAAGCTGAGCCGACCTGCAACGACGACACCACCGGTGGAGCCCTGCTGAACCGTCTCACCACTTTTCCAGACGACGGAGGAGATCTTCAATCCGAAGAATCTTCTTCCTTTGACTGGTGGGGATAACCAGTTTGCCCGCCTTTTTGCCTTCCCGGATCATCTTGTGGCCGCCTTGCCTGTGCCAAGCACCCCGGCAACCGGGATACCACATTTTCTCCACTACCGCGAATAAAAGGGTAGTACCTTTTAACCGGAGAACTCTGCGCCTGGTTTCTTCCCTGGCAGTGCAACGACCTTCAGCCTTCCTCCACGGAGAGATCATCTCTTCCTCTGGACGTCGCTGCGACTTGCACCCGCTGCCAGGAACAACTGCCCCCGCTGGAGGATCCTCTCCACTTTAAAGGTACTGTGTCCGTCTGGCGCCTCTCGCAACGGACTGTGTGGGGTAACTCTTAAAGACTCAACTTACCACTTGGATTGGCCCTAGGCTGGCTAACTGAACTTTTCTAAACTGAACTAATTCCTTTCTGAACTCTCTGCAGGACTCTCCAAGCCTTTGAAACTGTGTGATCTTGGGCGCATTGGTGTTCTACTCTCTCCAAGGGGGTGCCTGGCCGCTGAACTTTTTGTTCACAAGTAGACTTTGACTTTTCTGCCTTGCTAAGTGCTTCGGAAGGATTGTGTTGTGTGCTGTTCCTAATTTCTGCCTTTTCCCTCCCTTTTTCTTAACTTATTGGAGTGCCATCTTTAGTTAAGCGCTCACCTCTGTCTGGAAATAAGTGGTGTTAACTAAGACTTGTCTAATAAGGAATAAGGGATGTACATATGATAATAGTGACTGTGTTTTTGAACTTACTTATAAGAGTGTTCCTAAGTGTGTGTTTAAATAAATAATTATATACTTGATACCAAAGCTCTGGTCTGTGTTTGCTTGTGCTACTGTATTTTGGTACCTATCTTGTGTACTCTATATACTGTCTAACTCTTCTTGAGAGAAGTCTGGCTGCTCAGCCACAGCTACCAGGTAAATCTGGATGGTACAGACTGCTACCAATTGGGTTTACTGCCAACACCTGTGGTCTTAAGATTTTGCAGTTGTCCCTAAGGGAACTGCACAGGTTTCTGCCTAACAGGTGAGTAGCTATTCATTTAGTCTAAATCCTATTCAGCTAACTGGCCCCACCAAAGAAAGTTTAACAGAAGCAGGAGGGCGGAGCAGTAGCCTGTTGTTGGCATCTGCCTGGCCAAACTCTTGGATTCCTTTTCCAGGAAGATTTTAAAAGGTCGTCAAAGTTAATCAATTTCTTGTAGTATTTTCCTCTTCTTCTTTGTAGATTATGCCACGTTTTTAAGTGTTAACATATACTTCATACTGTTGGCTTTTTCCCCAGGAAGACAAGGTTTTCTTACAACGCCATCAATTTTCGAATTGGTATTTGTAAATTATCTTGTTTTGTACTTGAACACTTGAACTCTCCAGGTTCTCTCTCCCTCCAATTCTGCATGCTATATTTCGGGTTTCTTGGACTCCCAAAGACTCTGGCCCTCTGAAAGGCTTACTTTAGTGGGTCCTCGGAGTGTCTGCCCGTTTGGCGTTTCTTGGCTCCGGTAACCATTATGGCTTTCTCCTTCCCCAATATTATTGTCTCTGTTTCTCATGGTTCTCCAAAGCCCTCTGGTAGGCTTATGTTTGCTCATCTTTGGTATGGCATTTGTCCACTTAGGTTTATATGGCTCCCATAACCCTTGTGGGCTTCCCAGCCTTGGATAGTAAAGTCTTTGTACGCCCCTCTCCATGGTACCTTTTTGGGAGCATTTGCTTCTCGTCCGCTGCTTGGCACGACAGCTATTTGACTTCTCTTGCAGAGCTCAGTGATTTGGTTTCTCCGCTGCAGTCTGGTCTCTGCATCAGTTAACAAGCCCCAGTCCCACCATGGTTTCTGTGTGGTAGCGCCACCAAGGAAGACTGTTGTTTTACCGTCCCCGTCTCCTTTTGACCCAGGCTCTTTGACGGTCAGGATGCCAGGCTTCCAGCATCTTACAAGTCTTTCGTTAGCTTGTCACGCTACCGCTGGCTCTGTGGTCTAGCATGGTTTTGCCCCTCCAGGACATATTCCCGTTAGAGGCTCGCCTCTGCGTAGGATTCAAGGTTCCTCGTCTTTTTATGTACGTCATCACAAATAGAAGGGGTGTGGTGTTCTTCTTTGACTGCAGAGTTCAGATGGGATCCAGCATTACCTGAAGCCAAAGAGAATGAAGAAATGTTACTATCGGTAACATTCAAAACGGAAGTAACAGTTTTTCTGATTACTTTGTAGGCAGAGAATGTATTACAGAGCAGGAGTTCCTTAAAGGAATTAAGACACCATAAAATCTTATCAAAGAAAAGAGAAGAAACTACCTGTCAGTATAGTCGGATCGCACGCAGAATGGAAGAGCATTCAAAGCATGTAGTTTGTCTCCTTATATCCGATGACATTTGCAAAAAGGCTGTCTTAGTTTAGGCTCTATACTAACGACAGTTGGCTTTTTACCAATCTTGCAACAAAATGAAATTAAGGAGAAGTCTAACGGCGACACTGGCATAATGGAAGCATTTTCCAAAATAACATTAAAATTGAACACTAAATCAAATGTCCTACGTGCATAGGGCCAGAAGAACGCTTTCTAAACCAAGTACATTAGAGAACAATAAAATCCTGAGTAAGAAAAGCATCTTTGTTATCTAAATTGAGATTCCAATCATTTAACAAGATGTTCTAAATAGACAAAGACTAGTTCTTCAGAGGCTTTGAAACTGGTCTAAATATCAAATGACATGATGCAGAGGACGATGGACAACTGTAATTAATGCTGAGAAATCTATGCCCTCTGTTACTTTTATGGTTAAATGTTCAAAAAATGAGCTACTTGCGTATGAACAACAGTACCTTTGAATGAATCTGAAAAAAAGATATCAACCCACGCGCCACACTTATCCGCTCGGTTCCTTTGAAGGGAGGATGGGCCTTAAGGCAAGGCTTCATTTAAAATAGTTGAACAATGTTGTACAAACCATGTCTCAGTAACTGCAAATAGGTGCAGCTCTTCCAGTACTAATAGCTCATGAATTTCTATGGTATTTTTATCCACAGATCTGACACTAAGAGAACCGATTTTAGCCTTGTCACTTTGACCCTCTCCAATACTTGCCTGTAGAATGTAAGGAATAATACCCTGAGCCCCAGTTTGTGAGCTGGACTCATTTGGAAACATGGATATCTGCGTCATACAAGGCATACTCTGCAAAGGGATTACCTGTGGCCTCAGTGATTAAAAGAGGTTAAAACAGGCATTCAGACTGCTGTGCCCATAAATTACAGCCCTTGTTAAATGCTTGGGCTAAAACAACGTGTGGCACTAACCCAGACCAAGACATGGGGCACTATAAAGAGTGGGTAATCACGTGATCTCCCAATCCCATGTGTTTTCCCTCCGACGCTGTGAAAGGTGGGGGTGTTTCCTGGTCGAGCTGGGCTACCTTAATTGTCGGGAAACTGACAAAGTCCTCTGCTTCAGAAGCGAAGTGCGGACTCCTGCCACCAGCCTTACTGTGCCCCCACAGCAGAGGTAAAGGTGAGGAAAGTTAAAATGCCACTGTAGCCTAGAAGAAGCCTCTTCTTTCACAGGGCTTCATCTACGAGAAAAGCTAGTCTACAAAAGAGCCTCATCATCCATAAAGACTCGTTAATAAGAACTTCTTCTGCGAGAAACCCTTTTTTTTTTCTCCAAAAGAATCCAGTTTCAGTGACCCTATTCAACAAGAAAGGCTCGTCAACGACAGGGCTCTCTATGAGAGAGCCTACTTTGAGAGTGCCTCGTCTACTAGACAACCTTGTCAGTAGCAGGCTTGTCTGAGGGGTACTCAGCCTTGTCAGTGAGGAAGACTAGTCAACAACTGGCTCTGGTCTGTGAAAAATGCTAGTCTACAAAACAGTTTGTCAACCAGAAATGTTCCTCAATGAGAAAGGCCAGTCTATGAGATAGGCTTGTCAACCAATTAACATAGTCCACGGAAAAGCCTCATCTCTGAGTGTGCTTCATGTATGGACTACAGCCTTATCTACTAAAGACCCATTGTCTATGAGGTTGCTTGATCCGTATGAGACCCTAGGTTACGATAATGGACAGGTCAATAATGAAGCTAGTCTAGAAGTGGACATTGTCTACAAGGGAACCTTGTCTTGCAAGTAAGCATACTCTACAAAAGCCCTAACCAATAAGAGGCCTGTCTTTGGTAATCTTTTCTGTGAAGGGTTTCGCCCAGGACAGCTTATCCCACAAGATGCCTATTTTACGAGTAAGAGACTCTATAAAGCTTGTTCTTGGCAATTTGGCATGTAACAACCCAAGACCTTTTCTGCAAAATGCCCCATCTTCAAAGTTCTTTTGTATGAGAAGTCTAGTTCTCTAGAGCCTCAGCTATAGAAAACATTAATTGCAAGGGGCCTCATCCATAACCAATTTACGTGGGGGAGGCCTCTGCCAGGTCCATTGGCACTCTGCAATGATGCAGCCATTTCAATCCTTCCACCCTAATCCTTACAACTTCTCAAATTGGTAGAGACTACCATTCAACATATGGTTCCCAGTCATATGGGGTGTATTGTATGCTCAATCTCAGCCCTACAGATTTTCCTTTATATGTTGTTGCTCTTCTCAGTCCACGAGCAAATCCAACAAGCAAGCTTCACTTCTGCCCAGTGCCAACCATATGTTTTGGCACTATAATGGGAGGATGCCTATCTTTGTTCCGATATCCAGTGGAGGCAAATAACATCAGTCAACTAGGTGCTTTTCATATTGGCCCACGGCCGCATCCCCCCCCCATTTGTACTAAGGCTCTCAACTAGCCAGCAGGCATGTCCTGCGCTTCAACTAGTAGTGCTAGCGCTCCTGCCCATTGAAGCTGCAGAGTGATTTCCTCATTCTCAGGATTATCAGATCACCAACTTGTGCTATTTCCTGGTCCAAAAAAATTGTGGGTGGATACCCATCCTTCAGCCTCCTCTACTACAACAAATTCCCTGGCTCACTATCATTCTAAAGGCTACCAGAAAAAAGGTTTTTATCTGACTTGCCAAGGAACCTCTTTCCGTCATCCCATGACAGTTAGGACACTTGTTCCAGGATCCCATTTTTATTAGCATTTTCTTAATATAACAAACGGGCTCCATGCATGTTCAAAAGAAGTACATATGACAGGCCCAATGAACCCGGCCCCCCTCTCTTCCTCCCCCAACCCCAAAACATGCCCACCCCCCTAACCCCTTAATAAAACATGAACCGTAATTTTGGGAGTCTTAAACTGTTCATTTGTGTCCGGAGCTTGGTAAAGAGTGTGAACGCCGACAATCATCTATGGCTGTGATTCGACCGCCTACCCCCAGGCCGTGAGCACCCGTTCCGTCTTTGGTTCCTCCCAGTCCCGTCTGACCAGGCCCCGCCCTGGGCCCATACCGGGCATCAGTGGACGTCCCATCCCCAGGTCTGCTGCACCCCATACCAGTTCTCTTGGAATGCACCAGAGTCATTGTTCTTCATTGCCGTTACCTTGTCCATTAAGAACATATTTTTCAATTTTTTTAGCCAGTCCTCCTCTGAGGGGGTCTGCGGGCTCTTCCATTTCTGAGCCAGGGCCACCCTTCCCGCCCTCAGCATTATTTCCCACATGTCCGTGGCCTCCAGGGGGAGACCCAACAACTCCATCGGAGGGTTCTGGGGGAGCAATTCCTCCCAATACGCCTGTACTGTTGGGCAGTGCCACCACATGTGGCCCCTCGATCTTGTCTGGCTGCACCCCCTTGGACACATGGGGGACACTCCCGTGAACATTTTTGATAACTTTACAGGGTCTCTGTGCCACCCCTGCAAGATCTTGAAATTGTGTTCCATGTCGGCTGTGAATAAATTCCCATGGAATGCTATTTTAAATATCCGTGACCAGACGTCCTCCGAGATCACCTCTCCTGCCAGATCATTCCAAAATGCGCAGAAACCCTGTTTCTCCACTAAATTAGCAGTGTTCAGGATCCTGTACATCCCTGACACCATTCCCTTCCTGGAGGTCGCTGTGTCAAGTAGTTTCTCAAAGGGGGTTAGCTGTCTCTTCAGGTTCTGACCCTATGATTGGTCACAAAGAATGCCCTCAGGCGGAGATATTCGAATATGAAGAGGGACCCCTGCCCAATAGCGTCCCTCAGATCCTCGTATGGTAGGAATTCCCCATCCCGGCAAAACTGCCCTGCCCATTCCAGTCCCGAGTCGGACCAGGCATGTGCCTTGCGGAACCCCCTACTTACCCATATTGAGGGGGTGTCCCCAGAGTGAGGACATCGGAGATGGCCACAACGTTAGGTGTGCTGTCTGGGGGCCCTCCCTCCAGATTGCCCAGAGTACTCCCAGGGTAGGATGGGTTTTAAGTCTGTTTGGGATGAGCCTGCGCGGGTCCCAGAGGAGATCTCGAACTTTAACAGGGTGGGCATCCATATCCTCCAAGTAGGACCAGTAGGTGCGGATTCCTACCCTCATGTGCTCCAGGAGGATGCGCAGTTGGACGGCGCAGAAATAAAGTTGGAAGTCTGGTAAGCCAAACCCTCCCTCTGCTCTCGGCAGGGTCAGGACTGCCTTAGCGGTCCTCGGGGTCCTGCCCTGCCAAATAAACTCACGTACCGCATTCTGCAGAGTCCTAGAGGTTTGGTCAGGGGCGCTGGTTGGGAGGGAGGTGAAGAGATACCGCAGACGCGGCAGTACATTCATCTTCACTGCCGTCTTGCGGCTGTACCAGGACAGAATCATTGAGCCCCACCTCCTGAGGTCCGCGGTAATACCTGCTAAAACGGGGTCATAGTTGGTCGGGTCGAGTTTTGATAAATCCCTGGTGAGGAGGATGCCCAGGTATCGGATAGAGACCTTTCCCACTGCTATCCCGTTAAGTAAGCCCACAGAGTCTAAGCCCGGGTCCCGTGTTCTCATGGGGAGCAGAACTGATTTAGACGCGTTAATCTTCAGCCCAGAGAAGCGCCCAAATGCACCCACCAGAGACAGGAGAGGGGGGGGGAGGTGCTGGGGTCCACCAGGTAAGCCAAGATGTCGTCCACAAACAGGGAAAGCTTAGATTCCACTTCGCCCCTCTTAACCCCTTTGATATCCGGGTGTGATCTAACTGCTATGGCCAGGGGCTCCATTGTAAGGACATATGTCAGGGGGGACAGCGGACATCCCTGTCTTGTGCCCAGTGAGAGGGGGAAGGGATCCTATAACCTGCCATTCACTTGTACCCTTGCCATCAGAGCTCTATATAGTTCAGCCACCCATCCCCTGATATGTGCGCCCAATCCCATTTTCTGGAGGAGGAGTTCCATGTATTTCCACTCGACCCTATCGAATGCCTTTTCCGAGTCCAGGGAGAGGACGCTCGCGTCGAGGTCCGACTCCTGGGCGTGGTGGAACAAGTCTATGGTTTTACGGATGTTGTCTGAGCCCTGTCTTCCCCTTATAAATCCTACCTGGTCCCCATGGATCAGTTTCGGTAGTATCTCCTCCATCCGCCTCCCGTCTACCTTGGCTAGGATCTTAACATCGATGTTCAACGGGGATATCGGGCGGTAGGAGGAGCACTCCGTGGGGTCCCTCCCTTCCTTGGGCAATACCACAATTATGGCCTCCATCATGGAGTCTGGGAGGGTCCCCCCCCTCTAGTACTGCGTTGAAGACCTTCACTAAGTGCGGGGCTAAGGTCGAGAGAAACCTTTTATAAAAGTAGACTGTGAAGCCATCCTCGCCCGGGGAAGTGCCCACCTTCATCCCGCTGATTGCATGTTCCACCTCATCCTCGGTCATCAGGCCCTCCAACCCCTCTGCCATTTCCCTAGTCAGAGATGGCATTTGTATTGAGTTCAGGAACCCTTCTATCTCCGTGTCACCCCTGTTATATTCTGATGAGTATAGTTTTTCGTAGTATCGGCGGAATGCCTCTCCTATGTGGGGAGTGTCGTGGCCTATTAACCCCTCTTCGTTCTTTACTGCTTTCACCATTCTGCTTCTCTGCACCTCCTTCAGTTTCCAGGCCAGGATCCTATCCGCCCTGTCCCCCTTTTCGTAGTAGTTTTGCTTAATCAGTTGGAGACTCTGTTCCGTTTTGTGCAGGAGGAGATCTTTCAACTGGAGCCTATAGTCGCCCAGAGTGGCGAGCTGATCTCGATCCAATGGATCTGCAGGGGGACCCCCCCGATGGGAGTTGAGCTATTTTCTCTCTGTGATTTTTCCTAGGCATCCCTTACTCTTTTATTTTGGGCACCCATTTTAATAAGGAGTCCCCTTAGGGTCGCCTTGAAGGCGTCCCATAGGGTGTGCGGACCTACCTCCCCATTGTCGTTAAACTCGAAGAATTCTGTTATTACGTCTAGCACCTCCTGAGTGCGGACCTCATCCTTCAACAGTGAGTCGTTGCATTTCCATCATCCCCTACGGTCGCTTAGCCAGCCCCTTGCAATGGTGGTTCGGACAATGTAGTGGTCCGACCAGGGGACGGGTCGACTTTGTGGCCAGTGAGGAATGGGTGCAGGGTCTCGTCCACTAAGATGTAATCTATTTTCGAAAAAGATGAGTGAATGGCTGAATAGTATGTGAAGGAGGGGGCGCCCGTTCTGGGAGTCGGGACCGTGTCCACCAGACCCAGCCCTGAGTTAACCCTTTGAAAGGTCCGAGCCATGGACTCATCGGTTGCCCTGGACGACTGGGGACCAACGCGTTTCCTGTCCTGGATTGGATCCAGGACCACGTTGAAATCTCCCCCCACCACCAACACACCCCGGACAAAAAGCTTGAGTTTCTCCCCCACCTCCTCCCAGAATTGAGTTTGACCTTCATTTGGGCCGTATACCACCGCTAGGGTAAGTGGGGCACCCTCCAGAGACCCTCGTACCAACAAGTAACGGCCCTCAGGGTCTTTCAGTAGCTCCTCTTTTTCGAAACCAACATTCCTCGCCAGGAGGATGGCTACCCCCCTTTTTTTACCCTTGTGGGATGCGCAAAAAACCTTCCCTATTCCTCCCCCCCGCATCTTGGGCTCCTTTACCCGTGCCCAGTGAGTTTCTTGTAAGAAGAGGTGGTCAAGGTTAGCCCTCCTAAATTCCCTACAGACCAGGGACCTCTTTGTGGGGGTGTTTAGGCCCCGCACGTTAAGGGAACCCACTCCCAGGGCCGGCGGACTTTCAGCCATTATCTAAGATCGCTCCTCTCCCTGTCGACATATTCTCACCACCCTTTCCTGCGTGCTCCCTTGAATTCAAATTGTGCTCCCCCCATTCCTCCCTCCCCACCCCCCTGGGTGGGCCTGAAACTTTTCCCCAACTGCCCCCCCATCCCCTTCCCGAACTGAACAACCCCAACCTTCGTGTATCCCCCCTCCCCGGCGTCCAGCCAATTAGTTCTGCCATCGCTGCTTTGGCCGAACCACCAGCCTGCCCACCTCGGCCAGGCCATCTGTGTAAAGCTCATTGTCTTGAGCCCCCCACTACCCCATAATTGCTGCGACCTCTCCCTGGCCCCCTTATACTTGCTGTTCGTGGGGACGCTGTGAGTAATTGAACTTCCGAGACACCACTACACCATTTTGGAGCCTGATGGGATGCCCCCGTCCTCAGTCCTCAGTCGTTCCGCTCTCCGTCCTTCGCTGGCAATGGTGTATTCATTTTTCTGAATTTCCTTGCGCCCGTTTTCCTTCTCCTGTCTCCCGATGGGCCAGAGCCGCTTGGTCGGCCCGTCTCCGGGCCCGATGGGCCCCTCAGGGGGTTCGAGTCCACTACGTAGTCCTGGATGGCTCCCCTTATGTCGTCTTCCGTGATCAGAGTTGACCTTTGACCCATATTCGAAGGTCAGGGAGAAGGGCTAGCCCCATCTGTATCGTACCCCTTTCTCCTTAAGCAGTTGCGTTAGGGGGCGACACATTCTGCGTTTGGCCAATGTGTAGGCCGAAAGATCCTGGTATATTGAGATCTGAGCGTTATTATAAGCGATCTCCCAGGCTTTTCTGGCCTCCTCCAGCACTTTTGTCTTTTCTGAGTAGTAATGGAACCGGCCCGGAATCGACCTAGGGCCCCCCGCTCTACCCCCCGCCCTGTGCACTCTATCAAATGTGAGTTCCGTCGTCATCTCCTCTGCGAACAGGATGGTGATGAGGTCTCTCACCGTGCAGGTGATCTCTCTCCGTTTCGCCTTCCGATTCCGGGACCCCAAAGATCCTGAGGTTGTTCCTCCGTTCCCTATTTTCAAAATAGTCTATCTGCCTGGCCCGCTCTTCGTCCCTCTTCTCCAGGGCTGCTAGCCTCATTTCTATTTGTATTTCTTGGGACGCAGATGAGGATTGGTTTGTCTCCACCTGTAGTAGTCTGTCCTCGACCTTATCCACCCTCTGGTCAATTTTTTCAAATTTCTGGGCGATGTCTGAGCGCATGTCCCTGATCTCCTGCAGGATCGAGGCGAAACCCTTTTCTATTGCTGCTGTGGAGGGTGCCGGGGCCTCCGGCTGGGCCATTTCGCTCCTGAGGGGTCGTACCTTGGATGCTACTCACAGCCTCCTGAAAGCGAAATTCCTGCAATGTTTTCCGTCAGTTCATCTGGACACCCCCAGTCCCCCACTGTCGAGAGGCAGCGGGTGATTTTCCTCCTGGGGATCCCCGGGGGGCCAGCGAGAGAGAGGGGGGGCTGGGGCCGGGTCTCTCCCCACCCGCCCCTAGTGTGGTTCTGCTGCAGCGGGGGGTACCGGTGTTTGGCTGGCACACGCCTCGCTGTCGCCGGGCGGGGGCCTCACACCTTCTCAAGTTTCACTGTGGCAGTCGGGGTGTCTTGGTGGCGCAGGCAAATGGGTCCGTCTGGCCAGGCCCAGAGGGGGTCTACGGGCGGGCACACGCCCCACCGATGCCGGGTGGAGGCCTTGCACCCGGGCCTCCTCGGTGTCTCCTGCGGGGGAGGGAATGGTCAAAGAGCCTGGCTACTCCACCTCACCGTCCTCACTTAGTGCCTGCGGATCCCTCCACGACTGAAGTCGGCGTGTTCGCGCTCCCTCCACTCGCTCTTCTGGTGGGAGCGGCACCTCCCGGCCCGCCTTAACTTTTTCAGGCTGTCTAGGGCTCATCGACGACCCTGCCCAATGAGTGGGGGCTCCACCGCTCCTGTCCTCCAATCCCCCACCTCCCGACAGCCTCAGGGTAGGGGGGGCCGAGGGCTCACCTCGCGCTCTGGGTCTGTGCTCTCGTTCCGCGCCTCCTCGCAGCCTCTGTGAAACGCCTCCGTTCCTCTGGTGCCGCGGCCGCCCAGGCCTAGTTTCCCTTCTCCCCTCGTGTGCGTCGGGGCCTGTTCTCAGGCTCCACGGGGTTCTCGGGGGTCGCTCTTTCGGGCCTAGGGTGCCCGGGGGGTTCACAACGCCGAGTCGCCACGTTGAGTTCGCCTGAGGAGGTTCGGGGGGGGCTCAATCCTCCGAAACGGCCAGGCCTCAGCAAGAGCTGTACGCTCAGGCAGCCATTGCCTGTGCACACCCTGGTGGCCTACTCCCAGGTTCCCATTTACCACCGTTGTCCAGATTCCTACATTGGTGGGATCCCCGCCTACCCTTATCAGGGCCCCTTCTTTTTACTTAGCCTTAATACTTGCCTCCTAATGGGAGTTCTCAATCAACTATAGCAAGTCCTTTGTTGTGCCCTCCAAGCAAATTCTATTTTCTTGGGAGTACAATTGGACAAGGTCTCTTGCACCACTACCCCATCCTTTGACAGGGTCAAACCTATTCTCGACAAAACCTGCTTGCTGTCACAGCAACAAGTCACCTCAGTCTGGACACAACAATCCCTCCTGGGGATGATGTCCTCTTGCATCCTGCCCCTACAGCACTGTCAACTTTTTATTGTGTATTGTAAGGGTGCAGAAGAAGGCAACTGGCCAGGAGGTGTCCTTGTGGTTGGCAAATATTTTTATTGAATTAAAAAGCCTAGCTATCCTTAACTATAAGAAGGGTTTCCCTGCTTCAACCTAAAAACTGTCTTTGTCTATAAACTAAAAAAGCCACTGTCCTTAGTCAAATCCCTACATCTATCCCTTACACTAGAAGTAAAGAGTTCAAATCAATAGTAAGGTTCTCATCAGGAGAATGACTCCCTTCTCCTGGTGTCTTAAAAGAAAGGCTCTTCGGTACTTCAGTCGCTACCAGAGGGAATTGCTCCCTTCCCCTGGTTTTGGTTTGCTCACAGTTCCAGAAGTAGCCAGGAGGAATGAAAGCCTTCCCCTAGCTTATCTGATAATGTTCAAGCTGGTTCCAGGGTGAATGACTCCCTTCCCCTGTATAATGATTTCACCAAAGTTCCAACTGTATCCATGGGGAATTTAATACCTTCCCCAGGGTTTTGGGTTTAACATAGTTCCTATTGAGGTGAGGGGGGATGACTCCCTTCGCCTGTCGTCTTAGGTAACTCCTACAACAGCCCCAGGCTTTCCTTAGCCCGTCAGTGATCTTTTATTTACCACAGTTTGGAGGGTTCCTCCCTCAAATATTCATCTTGTGATTGTTTGGGTCCCAGACCCTGTTAGCTTCCCCTTTCTTGTCGGGCCCACTGGGCTCACTTTCCTGCCAAGTACTGCCACAAGGAGGTTGACCTGTTGGTTTGGGCCCTAGACCCTGTTCGCTATTCTTCCTTTATTAGGCCCACTTAGTTCACTCCTTGCCAGGTACTGCCACGAGAAAGATGACTCGCAATAACACAGGCTTTGCCTCGGTTCCGGTCCCAGACCCTTGGTTCTCTTCCCTTATTACTAGGCTCTCTTTTTTTACTCTTCCCAAGTACTGCTACAAGGAGGATACTTTGTATCAGTATTCCTGTGCAGATGCCCTCTCTCTCCCGCACCTCCAAGCCCCTATGGCCCACCCTGACGTTGCTGTTACCTTAGTTGGCTCCGGGACTCTGGCCAGTTCTTCCTGGGTGCTTGCATCTTCTCGTCATGCTGCGCGGGTGTCTCTGGCCTCTGCTGCTCTCCAGGAACCGTTAATGGACTGCACGGTCCATATACCTGAGGTCCTGCCACTGTCTTCCAGGCCCCAGTCACGTCCTTGACCAGCTCCACAACAACTTCAAAGTACTCCCGTTGTCATCCTCTTACCTTTGGGAGCGGACTGCTATCAGCTTCCTCACTGCGTTGTCTGTGTCTTCGAATGTCCCTGGCTGGACTGTCATTCGTGCAGGTATGCAGCTCTTTCTGAATGTCATTTGTCAGTTTTTGTGTTTTGTGTGGGTCTTGGGACGACTCCCCCGCAGAAGTCTATACCGTTCCTGTATCATCTTTGTGCCATTCTTCATGGTTCCTGCCGGTCTATACCGTTCCTGTATCATCTTTGTGCCATTCTTCATGGTTCCTGCTGTCCACCTACTCTCCTTACTGGCCTTGCTGGTAATCTTCATTCTTTGGGTTATTTTTTCCAAACCAGTGCCAAAGTTAGTATTTTTAACAGTCTTCTTCGTCTCAGTAGAAGTAACTGGTATAATGGTATAATGTTACAATAACAAATAAAAGTGTTATCAATGGGGGTGGAGGGTTATGGATATGTGGTAACAGGCTTGAGAGGGTTAGGTTTGGGGAGTTGTGCTGAATTTTACACAGGTGGTCATCTGGATCCCCATGAGGTCCTCCCGCATTAAACAATCCCTGGGGGAATATTGGGTAGTGGCCTCTCCTCCCTAGCCTCAGGAGAAGTTACAATACCTAGTGAATCGTCATAGTATATGGATTTCCAAGACATTTTTAAACCTTAACACACAAATCCACCACAGCTCTTACACGCATTTTTTCCAGACACTGCGGATGAATGTGTTTGATGTGCAAGAGTATCACCAGATTTCATACATGTGGCTTGGAACTGCCCTCCGATGTTGCAATATTGGGAGACAGTGTTTGATATTATAAGGGAGAGGGTGGAACCAGATCCTGTGGTGGCTTTATTGGGACTTGGACGACCGATTACCAGTCCAGCAAGGAGGCTGGCTGGCTATTACTACTATTGGCTAAAAGATGGGCAATAATGGTATGGGGTAGGTCCAATCCACCTACTATAGAACGATAAAAGACTGACATTGTTTATTGTAATGAAATGGAAATGGAATGCAGTAACATGATACATCCCTGTGATAAACCTAGAGATATATGGGGCCCATACAAAGAATATCTGATTAGGCAGGCCCGCAGGACAGTGGAAAATGTCGAGGTTATGGGAGATGTCTGATTATATTGCAATATTGGTCAGAGAAGGGGTGGTGGCGGGGAAAGCCGGATGCGCTCTGGGGAATGAAGGCCAATGTGACACAACTCACAATATGGGTGCTTTTTATGGGTGTGTCCTGACTGATGAATAAAATGTGTTGGCATGAACGAGAGCTGGGGTCAGGAGGGTTGATTCACTGAACCACTGCTGGGTTTTGTTTGTATTTGTTGTACATGTGGTTTTTATTGGAAAACAAACACATTTCAACAAAAAAACACACAATAAAAGCCTAACACTTTCTGGATTCCCCTCCCTAAGAAACAACCTCGGGTGCACGTTGTCTGAATGTCTGTCTAACTAATAAGTCTGTACTCTGTCCAAAACTCCTGATCTGACCCCATCTATTGTTAATACAAAAATAAGAAAATAGCACCGCTAGGTGGAGACTGCATCATCCTAGTGACAAGAGTCTTTTTGTGAACATCATAACAGTGCAGTGTAGAAAGGCGACCAGGAAAATACCTCCCTTCTTCTGGTTAACCCGTCTCTTCTCAAGTTAACTAGAACTTTTTATCAGCAGTTTCAACTCTTGCCATGCCACAATTCCTCCCAGGGGTAATGAGATTCCTTTTTTGCCCCCCTCTTACTCAACCACTTTATAAGTGTCACTGGGACCAGCGAGATTACTCTGGATGCAAAGTCTTTCCTTCCAGTAGCTTTGATGGGACTATTGTGGAAGGAGCACTTCCGATGCAACATCTACACTCCCAGGGGCCTCGTTACCTCCCATCTCCGGTTCTTCCAGGGGTGTTTGTAGCGGTTGTTGCCTTACTTTGCTCTTCGCCACTCCTTCCTGGTTCCACTCGTCATGAGAGCTAACGGTCTCTGCGTTGTTGTTGGACCACCTTGCTGAGGTCACACCACTGCCGCTCCCTCCCAGCTGCTACCTTCTTGGGTCTGCCATGCCAACTGCTTCTCGCAGACCTGTTGCTGTGACTTCTCCTTACCGGGTTCAAACTTCCCAGGGTTTCCAGCCTCCTTGCTGGACTCTCTCTGACTCAAGTCCTTTGTTTTTAATACCTGATTGCTGACTCCTGCCCATCAGATTGTCAAGGTCTGTCTATTGTTTCTATGGAATGATCTTTGTCTCCTCAGTGCTTCTTTGTCTCAATACTTTGGTGAGAGGTTATGGTAATCTTTGTCACCTCTGGGCCTCCTTGTCTCAATACTCGGAAGTGCTAGTGCTGTAATAAAGTACCTTAGTGCCGTAGGTAGTAGTATGAGGAAGTGGTGAGGAACTTGGGGTGCGAGAGGAAAGGTGGTCAGAGGCGCGAGTAATGGAATTAATGTCCCTATTCCCAAGAGGGGAGTTCTCCCCTGGAAGGTACTCTTGCATGTTACCGCCCCGAAGGGCATTATTGGTTAGCAGATGCACCACACTAGCCTTACAGGGAAGGGCTTCCTCATGGGGAGAAGTAACATCATCCCAAAGCCTACTGTCCTCATCCTCAATTCAATCATTCCTATGCAACAGGGACGATGGAAGCCACACTCCATTATTATCCGTCTGAGGCAATTTAAGATGTTCAATAACAGTATTCATCAAACTTACAAATCAACCCCACCATATCTTTAGTAATTTTGAAGTTGCTTAAATTCAGAGACCCAGTTTCATCTTTCTCACACTCCAATATCACATCATAAAACTCAGTTTCATACCCCATCCTCAAAAAATAATTTGTATGGCATAACACACATTCCACTATAATTGGGGAAATAAAATTCACTATAGACCAATTTAAATAGCAGGAAGTAGAAGGAATTTCAAGTAGACTTATATCTTTTGATGTTATCGCCCCTTATTGAGGTATCGAATATAACGGTTGCAGGACATTGTCTATTTGAAAAGGCATTATTCTCAGTTGCAAACAACTCAGTAATAAGCAGCTTGTTTAGTCCTTTCTTATTTAATCTCTGCCTTGGCCTTACGGGATCAGCTGGAACATCACAAGTGCAAGGCAAAGATCGAACTGACTTAGATTAGGCTTCTTCTCATAGGGCATATCATCCATAACTTCCTTGCGACAGTCAAAGATGCATTATTAGGCAGGCTCGGGGTATTAAAAACTGAAGTTGTAGGCCTCATCCTATTGATCTCCTCCACATTCAAGTTGTTCAGCCTTACAGTCTAACTGACTATATTCAGTGGAGGGTGAGTCGGAGGAAGAGTCACACTACCACTGCCATTGTTTGCAAATTCTTTGGTTTTTGTAGCCATCTTTCAAGAGGACATAAGTCAGTCTTCTTTTTTCCCTTAGATTTCAGTCTCTTACTGGTAGACTTCAAAAGTTCAAAACTATTGGACATAGGTATGCAAGCAATGCTATTAGTTGAAATATTAGCTAAGGCAGTAGTATTTTTCCTCGGTGGATTAGTTTTACTTAATTGTCGAGACCTCGTATCCCAATTAGGTGTGTCAGCAATTTCCACTGGTTTTCTAAATCTCATTCTGGTTTTCTTTTTATTTCCTTTCTTCCTTGCTTGAGTTTGTTGAGCAGAACAATTTGAAACTTCGATAGAACCAGGCAACTCTGCCCCAATTAACACTGCAGAGTAATCATTTGCTCTGACAGCCAGATCTATAGCTTCGACAGGCCCTTCATTGCAAATCAGAGGTGCACTCTAACCCAACTGCGAGTTTACAACTTCAGTGAGACCATTGTTGCAAGACGGACATGAATAATCAATATTTGCTATGTCTCTAGCTTCCAAAGATTCAGCGCTACCTTGTACAGTGTTAATAGTTATTAGATACGATAACATCCGCAATCTTTCCAACAATATAGCATAACTCATTCTGTTTATTTGAGATGTTAGAACAAAGTGCGAACAAGGTCTTTGTAATTACAAAAGCAGAACTTGGTTCAGGCAATGAAGATTCCTCCTCAGATCGAAAAGAGGAGGAGTTCTCATCGGACTGCTCATATAGACACTCTGTGATTTTCACCAAATCTGTTGAATTCAACAGGTCGAAACCAGTGTTACTTATAGGCTCTGTATGATGAATAGGAGAGCTTGACAATGGAAAGCCGAGCAACTCCAGCTGTAAGCTGTAACACATAATAAGTAATGAGTTATTAGCAATAGGTGGCAGTTAGGAATTTTCTGAGTCGGACAACGCCGAGTGAGCAGAGATTTCAGGCCCAAGAGTTAGTGTTCTCATAAATAATCAATTCAGATGATCCGTCATTGATATCATTTTGCAGAGCACGCAAGTTATTTGACTGAAAAAAGTTATCTGCTTGAGTTTTAACTCATTCACAGCACTGTAACAAGCAACATCCCGAGTCCTATGGTTGATACCCTTCCTGCCACCCCTCTTTTCCAGTGTTTTTGTTACTTGCTTGGAACATGCGCCACTGTGCAGCTGATAGCTTTTACATCTCCCAGGTATATACTTAAAAAAACTGAGACCACAAAGCTTACCAAGTCCAGGCCGCAGGCAGCCTGCTGCCAGTCAGCTTGTCTGCACTTACAGTGCACTTATACGATGCGCGAGTCCTGCACCTGATGTAGTTTAACTTCACCAAGCATGGAACAGCTGAAGGCAATCCAATGGCAATCCACCAATAGTTAAGCACAAGAAGAAACTGAGAATCAGCAGCATCTGTCTGCTCATCTGCACTTAAGAGTACAGTTACACAGTGTGCTCTCAGCTTCATATGTGACCTGTCCAGGAGTTCCTAGATGCCCACTTGCAGCTGATAATCAGCCGTTGGGACAAGTTGGACGGTCACTCAACTTGGGGAGTTCCTGTCCCAAACCCCCCCACCCTACGATCAAGATGTTGCCCAACAAAGCGCCTAACAGATTAAAATTTGGTTAGGCCTCAACCTATATAACACCATTCAGCAGATACCCTCTGTATCACCAATAACCTAGAAACCAGGCCGGTGTATAGAAATAATAGTGTATATTTATTCAAATTTCTACAATGAATCAGAAACCAAATACCAGAACACCAGCTACCAACTCTGTGTCACAACACAATAAGCACAAATTAAAATTACTTGCATCAAATGACTGACATGTATTTCTTAATAGACTTTGTTACCACAACAAACACAGGTTGAATATGAAGATTTTAAATAAAAACACAGAGTATTTCTTTGCACATTAACAGATAGTACATTTTAAAAACACACCGTGATGACTTGGTTTATCCTAATGCTCTTCTCTCCCTGCAATCCCCCACCACCGGGCATCAGTTATATATGACCCCTTAGTTTGAAGGCAAGGTACAGGGAGTGAGAATATAATGGGAATTTGGTTTGGGCTTTTTATTTGAAATGCAAGGTATGGGAAATGAATTCAATGTGAAAATCATATGGGAAACATGCATTCAAATGAAATGCAGGGTTTGGGGAATTTAGAATTGAATGGGAAAATTTGTTTGGGGCTATTCATTTTCACAGGGAATGCAGGGTGTTGGGATTTTTGTTTTGGGGACAGTAGTAGATTGAAATGACCGATATGGTTACCCAATTACATTAAAGACTAGATTAATTTACTGTGCACGGTTATCTTTTCAATTTCTAATTTTGACAAAAGATCACCCCGTGGTAGCCGACCCTATGGGAATGAGTTAAATTATATTGTTAGTTAAATAATATAAGGGTATACCGCTTTTACCACCTTCCCACTAATGGAAGAGCACCCACTTATTAAAAGGAATGGGTTAAAACAGACGGCTTCCCCTCACATTTCCGTTTAAACTGGATATGGTGTTTTTCTCTAAGGGAATTAAGTGATATTTGTAGTCAAATATGGCCAGGGTCTACAAAGTTTCACCCACGCCACCCACTAATGGAAAGGGATAAAGGCCGGTAGCTACCCACATAATTGATAGCTTTAGGATATGTATCCTTATATTTATTTATTCTTACATTTGTAAAGAGCCTTAGCCCTGGGACACCAGGGCGCTGTTATTGTAACCAGTTACATGTGAAGCTTGTAGATCTAGTGCAGGAAACGCTGGCCCCTCAGGTAAGGACATGTCAGGGGAGTTGTTAGCTCGTCTTGGAGAGTAGTTTTGGAGAAGAGCCCAAGTCTTTTCGTACGTCTTGCAGTGTCTTTTAGGCAAAGAGACACATTTTTGGGGCCTTTCAGAAGGGTCAATAGGATTTCATTGCTCTTAGTGTCGGTGGTAGTGCGTTCCAGTGGTGTGTTGTCATTGCAGGGAAGCTGGACCCTCCTCCTTTGGCTATTTTGTCCACGGGAGGGACAAGGCGGTGTGCGTGGAAGGGCCTTACTGGTCTAGTAGACTTGGATTTCCTAATTCTTTGAGACCAGTATTTCGAGGCAGTGTTAGCAAGACATTTATGAGTGATGGAGAGAGTTTTGAATAGGATTCTTTCCCGGATCTGCAGCCAATGCGCTTCCTTTCTTGCTGCTGTGATGGGAACATTTTTTGGGATGTTAATAGCTGCACGTAGGTCATTGTTTTGGATCACCTGCAGTTTCTTGATGTTTTGTTTAGAAGTTTCAGCGAATAGAGCCTTGCAGTAGTCGAGTCTCGCTCCTGTGATTGCTGTGGCGATAGTGCGGCAACTGGTGGGAGTGAGGAAGTGTCTGGCTGCATTGATGAGCTTGGCTGTGTATGCCGCAGAGGGGGCGATAGCGTTTACTTGTCTGGTAAGGGTAAAGGAGGCATCCAAATAGATACCGAGGGTTGTAACTGAAGCTGAGACGGCAATGCAAATGCCTCAGTGGTGAAGGCTAAGTATTGGAGGTCGAGTCTTTTCCGCATGGTTGGAGATCCCGCCAGAAGGATCTCAGTTTTCATAGGCATAGTTGGTGTAGGCTATGCCGAAGGAGTCTAGGAGTTCAGAGGGGGTTGGTGAAAATGTTGTAGAGGGAGGGGGAGACACAGGATCCTTGTGGTAATCTTGGAAACTGAATAACTCAATGATTTAATGGAATACAAATGAACTTAATTTAAAATTGAATTTGTTGAAAATGCTGGGAATTTGTAATTCAATGGAATACAGCACGTAAAAAATATTAAAGAATAAATCAAGGCTAAGAAAGTATAAAACTGGAAGCGTGCATTGTTTGGAAATGCACCAATTTTCAAAATCTGAACTACACTTTGAGTGACCTTTTGTTTCAAGCGCGGACAACATCAAGGTCTAGGTTTTCTTTTTTCTCCAGTTTTGTTCTCCTCTGCAGTCTGAGGGGACTAGACCTTGGTCCTGCTGCCTCTACTTTTATATCAAGTGAACAGGAGCAGCGCCAGAATCAGCCTAAGACTGTTTTGTTACTTGTAAATGTCTGAGAAGAGACTCATGGTTCTGGATTATAGGAAGGCTTGGATTTGTTCATAGGCTGCCCTGTCCAGTATCTTGAGTAGGAAGGGGACTGTAGTGATGGGTCAGTAGCTGTTGGTAGCTGTTGGGAGCTGAGGGATCAAGTGAAGGCTTTTTTTAGTAGGTGGAAAATCCACATTTCTTTTAGGTTGGTTGGAACTTTGCACGTAAAGGCGGCATTTATGAATTTGGTGATGAATGAGACCAGGGTTTCCGAGCAATCTTTGATGATGATCGGGGGGCATTTGTCTCCTTTGCGTTTAGAGGATTTCAACTTATTAGTATATTGGCTGTTTCTTCTTCTGACCCTTCCCTAAAGTGGGAGGGAGGCGAGGGTAGGATTTTTGAGGCGAGAGCAATGAGGGCGGGGGGCGTGATAAAGGTTTGTTTCATTTTTATTTTCTGTTGAAGGGTTTGTGATTTTAGCGCAGATCGCTCTTTGGATGTTTGTGCACCAGGACCCACCTTTGGGGGGTGTGGACAGTGTTTCAAGTTCTCGAGTATTCTACAAAGGTCTTGGGAGTTCGAGCTGGCATTAGAGATTTTAGTTGTAAGCAGTCGCTTTGGCTGTGATGATGGCCTGTTTTTATTCTTTGGCTATAGTAGTGAAAGAGGCTTTCAATTTATCGGATGGGTTCTTTCTCCAGATGGTTTCTGCCAGTCTTTTTTTTTTTAATTTTATTTTTTAGCGCAGGGCATCTAGGTCTGGGGTATATCATGGGTTGAGGTGACCCATTGGTATGGCTTTCCTAGGCAGTAAGGGGGCTGCCATGTTAACGGCATTGGTTTGGGTGTTGGAGTAGATGTGTGCTAGGGTATCTGGGTCTGTTGTGTCGAGGTTTTCCAGCAGGAGTGGTGTGAGGAGAGATGGATTCTTTAGTTAATTTGTTGGAGCAGCATGAGAGGGTGGGCGGAGGGGCAGGCAGATGTTTCAGTGGCTGGAAGAAGGACATAATGCAGTGGCCAGACCAAGGGGAGGATAGTATGGAGGTCATAGTGATTTGGTTATTCAGATCTGCTTCCCAGTCCAGGATTATGCCTTTAGCGTGTGTTTGTATAGAGACTATATGCGCAAAGCCGAGATTGGAGAGGGCATTTGCTACGGCAGTGGCGGAGTTGTCGGCGAGCTTGTAAAGACCTAGATTTAGGTCTCCTAGAATTATAGTCCTGGAGGTGGGTTTATAGTTGTTCCCAAGCATTTGAACAATGTCTTCCTCGATGGAGGTGGATAGGCCGGGGGTGCGGTACATGTGGATGGTCAGTGTTCATGGCGAGGTGGCTTGTTTGACTGAGGAGCTTGATGTTTATTTCCTTTGGCCTCACGGATGATCCGATATTTAGAGAGTACCTGTATATAAGAGCGACGCCTCCACCTATGGAGTCCTCTCTGTCCTGTTTATGCATGGCAAAGCCATTCGGTAGTCCTATGGAGAGAGCGGGCCTGAGGCTTTGTGGAGCCAGGTCTCCGTTATGGCTAGTATGTCCAGGGCATGGGTGGGGAGCCATCCTGCATTGATGAGGGCTCCCACAATGGGGAGTGGGTCTCAGCATAGTTTGTGTGGGGTTTGGGCTGCATGATGAGGCAGTGGACTCAATTTTCTTGACATGGGGTCTGGATGATGAGCTGGGGGTTGTAATGCGGGTGGTATTCTGAGTGGGCGCCATGTTGAGATCTTTAATATTTTTGGCAGTGGACAGTTTACAGTTGGTAAGTAGACTGGTAGTGAGTGGGTTGTTTGTGCAGGGGTGGATGCCAGCTAGAGGTGTCTGAGACTGGTGGGGTGCTTAGGTGGGTATTTCTAAAGTGTGGTGGGAACAAGCTGCAGGTGTTGAGGGATAGGTTTAGTGAATCTTGAGGCCCGTCTTTTATTCCTGGAGGGTGCATCAGGTGGCGAGGAGGCATGGGATAGGTCAGTGCTATTCATTGTGGACAATAGTAATTGTGCACTGTTTTGCAGTGGTTTAGGGTCGCATGGCGTGTCCCTAATGTAGTTGCTATTGGTCGGAGGGGCTGGTGAGGTGTGGAGGGGGTTGAAGCGTTTGGCAGGAGGCAGGATGCACTTGGGGCTGGGCCAGGCAATAGTGTGATCTCGCTGGTTGTTGTGGTGGAGGTCAAGGGGGTTTTGTGTCTGGTTCCTATCATCAATGTGTGGTGGGGAGCTGCTGGATGTGCATGATTTAGAGGTAGTGTCACCCATTTGACGCGGGGGTTTGCGGAATTCGGGGTTGGTGTGGATCTCGAAGTTTGAGTGGGTTGTCTGGTTCATGCGTGCATTGCAACTTGTGCAGGTCGAAGGAGCACCGCGGTGAGCCAATGTTACCTGGTGTTTCTGCTCCCGATGTCGATTGGGGGTTTAAGGGCTCACCCAGAACGTGCGTTGTGATTGCTGGGTACAAATGGATGCGTTCAGTGCAGCAGTTGCGCGCATGTGGATGGGAATGATGCAGTGGGTACGAGATCTCTGTTCTTAGCTTAGGAGGCCAGTCAGATTTCAGACCCTCTTTCGGAAATAGGTAGGCAGCTCACACCTCTGGTCTCTATTCACAGCAAGGTCCCTCCAGCCAGATTTTAGGCCTCTCTCTCTCAGATGGTGCTTCCAGGCATAAGTCCCCAGCAAGTGTCCCAGGGTCCCCTGTCTATCTGCTCTCCTGGGTATCAGCCTTCCTTTTGTCGGCTCTCTGTTGTCAGTTCACTTTCCTCTTTTTTCCCTTCCGTCCCCCTTTAGATTAAAACTGATATTATATAGTGCTGATGACACTTATTTATTATGAATATTCCCATGTTACGGATTGGACGTCTTTCTCCCCCTCCCATTAATCCGCCCCTGCCAGCTGATGGGGCAAGGTGTTTAGAGGTCTGTATTATAGATAATGAGGGACGAGGAAAATGCATCATTTCAAAATGAAATGTTTTTTCCTAAAAATACCACTACATGGCTTCTACCTTCTCCTTTCAGATAACTGCATACACATATATATTTTTGAATCCTACATTTTATGGTGAATTGGGGAATACTACTTTTATTTCGGTACAACCTTCCTAGAAGGAGCTGTTGTTTTTTGTGGTTTCCTCATGAGCTGAAATAGTTACAAAGATGACAGTTCACAATCCCAGCATTAATTTTACATTCCAACAGTTCACCAACTTTCGAGTTCCTCTGAATTAACAAGAAGACCGGGATTGTGGTTTTCTTCCTAACTCAAATTCTATACAGCACATAAGAGATACATAGAACTGACATGAGTTTTGTGATCTTTAACAAGTCCTGTATGAGCTCATTACGATGCACGGTTCTCATGTTATTAAGGAAAAAGGAGTCCAATGTTAATCAAAAGGCAAGACATAATATGGAGATCGTAGTTTCACATTCCAAGCAAATCCACCCAGTTATGTTTTCCTCAGAAACATGCAATCTCAACATCAGCTTATCAGTAGTGTATGTTTCTAACAGTCTTTGAAGATCCATTAGTGGCTCTAAGAGGCACTTCATTAAGGTCGAGCCAGTCCAAGAGGTCAATTCTGTTGGCTGGCTTATCTGACCCTCCCCCAATTTGGATCAAACTCTTTTTGTATTTCTTTTCATTATCACCTGAAAACCAGACCTGCTTCTCCTGATGGGCCCAGCCCAAAGGTCTTGAGGTCGAAGTTTCAGAGGCAAAGACCTTTCAGTTCAGTGGGGAAACAAGGCGTATCCATAATTCTGAAAGGATAGCATTTTAAATAGAAAATATGGCTTTAACATGACCCTTTGTATGTCATTTGAGCCTGTTGTCCATAAATGAAATCTTTCTTTTATACAATAATTAAAAATATATGAGTTTCACTTTTTTTATTATTCACACATAGGCCACATTTTACAAGTAGGCCTCTCCTTTTAAATTATGTCAATTTGAATGTTGAAAAGTGAGTTTTTTTTTCTGTGACAATTGCAAAGTGCTTGGCTTCACTTTAGATTTCCGGATCACAGTCTTGTGCTGTATTGAAGTCAATGTAACATGCTCCTATCTGTCTCTTTAAAGGAATAGTGCGCTCAAAAATATTATTGTCCCAAAAGATGGGCAATAATCCAAAATATGTATTAAAACATAATTTTAATGGAAGTTCCTATGTAAACCTTTGAACAAACGAGGCTCAAAGCGTTTACATGGGAGCATCCCTTTTGCCATTTCAGGCAGCCTGCTCAGCTCATGTTAAGGTCTGCCCTGGCGGCACTAAACGAGCAGCAAAGCCCCCTACTGGGAACTTTTGCTTACTGCTGCCAGAGCAGAGCTGCATGTGCTGAGGAGGCTGCCTTCACTTTCATTTTATGTTTTGGTGCTCTCCAAACCAAGGGAAGCAAAGGAAACGTAAAATGAAAGGCAAAAAGCAAAGGCGCAGCAATTATAAATACAACATTGTTGTATTTGCGATTACCGTGGTTGGAAAACATCGGGGGAACCCAGGAGACCAAGAGCAAAAGCCGCCGCAGTCAGAAATACAACTTTGTTGTATTTGTAAATGCTGCGGTTTTCTTTCTACGAATACTGCAGCATTTACAAATAGAACAATGTTGTGTTTCTGACTGCGGCGGCTTTCGCTTTTGGTCTCCTGGGCTCCCCCAGGCCAAAGTTAGGACTATGTAATCCTCTGGCGGTGTTCTTTGGGGACGCTCCAATCCACCTCTTCTGCCACTCTGTGCTATCCTCTTATGGTTATCCCTCTTAACCATTTATTTATTCAACATAAGCATTTATTTATGGCTAAAACCATTTGCTCAAAGTTTATTCCATAAGGGTGTACAATTTCTATTAATGCTACAGCTAGAGGTGCCACTGCTTGTGGTTGAATTAAATGGATGGTATTATTTGATGGTGCTTCGTTGCAGTTTGCCAATTTATTGTTGTCTGCCTTTTGAACACACTCTAGGGTGGAGCTCTGGTCCAGTAGTCTCAACTGGCAGTCCTTTTCAGCCGTGCTGGTTGAATTCGGAGTTGCTCCCTTTAGCAGGAAAATTGAGCCATCAGCCTTTCTATTTAACTTTTGGAAAAAAGATAGATAAAAAAACCTTATGGGCCAGCGCCCCAGACAAGTTCCCTGAAGTTGAACACTGAATAGCCAATAGTTTTGTCAAAAGTGGCATGGTTTTCTCTGATCTCATCGATAAGGTGAGGTGATTGAGTGAATGAGTGTAAGTGAATTTTCCAAGTTCCTCTCTAACGGCATATTATTGAGATGTGGCTCCTTCAGGCAATGACTTATTCTCTCACTTTCGTTTAGTGGGTTACACAGTAGAACTTGGGTGATTGGTGCATCTAGCTCTTGTGAGCTCTCAGTAATTGCTTTCATGGTAGTGGCTTGGTCGAAAGGGCTGGGCTTCCTTTCTTTAGTGTGTGAGCCTTCTGTGTGATTGCTATCTACCAAATTGAGTTCACATTTATTGCGCAATTGTTAGTGGTTGCGCTAGATGATACTTTGTGCATTCTTCCTGCCCTTGCCTTGTCTGCCTTAAAGTTCACAGCCACTGGTATTGCATATTGCGTTGTTAGTTGAAACTCTGAGACCTGTTGATATTGGCCCATCGGTGCATTCTTCGCTTGTTGTTAATACGTTTACACTAGCTGTTTGGTCTTTATTAACAATGGGCAAACATTTCTGCACTCGTGTCACCCCAGTCTCACCAATGGCAGTTGTTGGCTGCCAAGCTCTTTGCTCTTAGATTGAGCTTTCTGACGCATTCCGTCATGTGGTCAATTCTACCATAGTTTTTTTCAAACAAATTTCAATAATGCCATCACTCGGCATCTTATTCATCTTGGTATTCTTAGTGCTCTCAAAGTCACATTTAGTCAAGGTGTTTTTTTTTTGGTTTAAGCATAATGATAGCTTTTCTAGGCGATGAAGCTTTACTAAGGCTGAATTGGGTGGGCAGCAGGGCAGATTTCCAAAATTGTCTTGCCTTTTCTGTTAAGAGCGATGGACTATACAAGGGTGATGAGCTTGACTACCTAAATGCTCAGATGTACCCATATGTCACAAGCTAAAATATAACCATATTTAATTTCTACTTAATGAACAAATAGTCTTGCTGTGAAGTCTCTGTATGTTTGCCTGCCTTTGCATGTGTGCAAACCTCTGGCTTCCTTTTACACTGGAAGATGAGAAAAACATCAGTCCACAAAAAATGCTGAATCAATGAATGACTGCTATGACCGTAATAGGAAAAACAAGCCGTTATGCTCTAAAAAATCACTGCAGATGTGCTGGATATATGCAACAGAACCACCAACTCAGGAAGTGCGTGTAACCACAAGTGCATGCACAGACGCATTGCACACTAATTCACTTTTGTTGTAAATGCTTAAGATGAGCTTTAAACCCATATCTAGGCTTGAACATTAATAATGAATTAAATGCTAATTAGTAATTTCATTTTTCAAGTGGCAGCCTGTGACGTATTGGTTAATAAGATCATAAAAGCTTGAAAGAAAGTGTCTGTGGTTTAAATGGTTTAGTACGTATTCCCTATTGTCAAACTGAAGGGCTGACAAAAGTATGTTTATGTCCTGTTTTCCGTTACAGATGAGGATGTCATGCATGAAGAAGAATTGGATAAGGAGTTACTTTGGAATCTTCAGCTCCTGTCTGAGGTAATTTATTTGAACATTTGTGAGCGATAAGGAGGAAACTGTTCATGCACTCTTTTTAAATCCCATAATTAGGCAGGGCTTTAGGACTAGTAGTCCACTCTTTGTTTTATGTAATATGTACATTGAAAATAAAACTACATTCGATTTGTTCTTTTCTGGACAATAGATTTTTCTTTTTTTTTGCTGAGCATATTGGAGGCTAGTTTAGGCATAATCCGTTTTTGTTTTGGCATAGTGCGACAATACTACAATATGTGGAATTTAGGCATGCAGGTGTTCTATATTGATGTTATATGTGGACATGCTAATATTGTCTGCTCCTACAAGAAGTCTTCAAACATTTAGAAACTAAGGGATCTAAATATCACTGATGGAAATCTGTCCCCTGCTCATTGTGAAATTTCTCACATTGTAGGAAATATTTCATGCCGGTCAATCCTTGGATTACAGGGTCCCAGAGTACAGTGGCCTGGCATGAGGAAAAGCTCACTTCACATGACTTTAATTCAATTACCAAAGTTACAAGCATCCAAGCTATCATCAAATGACTTTGGAATTTTGTATGTGCCCACTTTGTTTTGAAACAGTTGCCAATGAGTGAGACTATCTAATTGTTTTGATCAAGAATGGAAGCCTACTTTGGAATCCAGAGCTTCTGCTTTAAAAATCAACTTGGCACTTCATTACACACCCAGTTTCATCTCTTTATTTGAGATAAAACGTCATACTTCAGTTGATTTCAAAGCATCCTCACTTTTTTGTAAGATAAGAAAACTGAAGGCGATTAAGTGTATTCAGACAATTTTATACGTGGGTAACTAGGATTAGAATCCATGTTGATATTTCACCAAAAATGACATCCATGGAAGAGACATTAAATGATTCCCATCCCAATGATGGGCTAGCAAATGCTTTTCAAACATCATTTATTGGAGATCGGATAGTGCAGCATGTTTAACAGCAATTGATGAGCATCATCACTATGCTAATGAAGTGCCCAAAATTTAAAGGCATAATGATTTAACTGATAATTAGTTGGATTGGCTAAGTCAAAGGGGTTGCAAGACAGACAGTGATTACAAGCAGCAACACCTGCTAAACTGAAATGAGCATGGTATGATGTCATTTAGAACATGCCTGTGCACAAATGTTTCCAGGCCACGACAAAAGGGAATGAAGACAGAGGGAGGACAAGACGAGCAATCTTACAAGGCCTTGTGTCTTTCAGATCGTGCAAGTGCGACAACGCAAAGTGCCAAGGGAAGGCAGAGGGGGAAGTGCCAGGGAGAGGGAGGGGAAGTGCAATCAGGGCAGCATTGCTCTGACTAAGGGCAGCGCGACACTGGGTAAGTGCATGAAGGCAGGGGACTTTAGAGGTAAGTTACAGCCCCGAAGTGCGCGGTAGGCCTCAAGGCAGTGCAGTGGAGACTGATCATGGAGGGGCCTGGTACCCAGAGAGGCTGAGGGTACCAAGCAACCAGTTGGCGCAGCAGACTGGTAGGTCAGCAGGGGATGTAGAGGGGGAAACCAGAGGAGAAAGGGAAGGTCTTGAGCTGCTTCCAGAGCTTCAGGTGGTCCGGCTCAAGTTTGAGAGGGGCAGGGAGGCCATTCCGGACAGGGAGGCACCTGCAGAGGAGAGGGATCAATCCCCACTCTCTGCCTGAAGAAGCGTCTGACCCTCAGAGAGTTGGCAGTAGCTGATCAAAGGGCTTGAGGAGAAAGGTATTATGGAAGAGAGTTAGATGTAGTTCGGGCCCCAGCCCCAGAAAACCTTATGGACGATGCAGAGGGCCTTGAAATTGATCCTTGCAGCCACTGTGTGCCAGTGGCGAGATTTCAGGGCTGGAGAGATACGGTCCCTGGGCTTGAGGCCAAGGATAAGTCTTACAGTCCTGTTCTGGATTAGTTGCAGAGGGCGAAGAGCAGAGGAAGGCAGATTGAGAAAGAGGCTGTTGCAGTAGTCCAGCCTAGAGAGAACAAGGGCTCTGGAGACAGTGAGCCTCTGGGGAAAGTGACAAAAGTAAGAATACCTGTGAGGCGGTGCAGTTGCTAGTGGGCTGCCTTGGCAAAGGTCCGTGATGCGAGGGGAGAAGGAGAGAGTGGAGTCAAAGATGTCACCAAGGTTTTTTGCCTCCCAGGAAAGCGAAGGAAGAGGGCCAAGGAGGGCGGCAAGAGTGAGAGAGGGAAAGCGGGAGCAGGGGTCCCAATGAGAAGGATCTCAGTCTTACTGACATTAAGGCAGAGATCGTTGGAGGCGCACCAATCCTGAATTGCGGATAGACAGTCCAAATGGATTGCCTCCTTTTTAGGTCCGCGTACAGTGAAGGTTTGTGTGGGCAACAATCGCTCCACTCCCATCTCTCAAACCTGCGGTGTTCTGCAGGGCTCATGGCTGTCGCCGGTGCTCTTTAACTTGCATATTCTGCCACTATTAGACCTACTGATCAGCCTGGGTGTCAAATATACGAACTATGCAGATGACGCTCGGGTGGTTATTCATCTCAGCGGCCAATACAAGAATGACGCAGAAACCCTTAATAACCTCTATAATGCAATCCAGAATTGGATGGCCTGCAGCTCCTTAGCTCGTAACAGTAAAACTGAGCTTATGATTATGTCCACCAAGAACACCCGCAGCAACCTAACACCTAACTACTCCAAGTTCCTGATAGCAGACCATGTCATAACCGTCTTAAGAAAAGTGAAAACACTGGGTGTTTATCTAGATGAACTCTCTATGAAGCCCCACGTTGCCAACATCCGATCAAGTTGTAGACTCATCAATAAACAAATTCAATTTCTGATGTTTGTTAATCTGTTTAGAATCACATGCTGTGCATATGGTCTGAAATCCAGTGGTAACCGCGGAGTATTGCATCTTGTCTTTTAAGAATCGAAAGGTGACTTCGACATGGGCATGTCATTAACCCTATCCCTACGTGACGTGTAGTGTACCCAAGATCCCTCATACGTCGAGGTCCCTCAGATTGTTTTTTTCCACCTAGCATACTGGTCGCCTTATGCGGAGCTTGTCAAAGACATTGCTTATTGTCCCCTCAACCTTTGTGGTTGAATAGTTGTATAAAATAATTCAGATCACCTTATCCGTCCCTTATTTCGACGGCTGTTCGAGATCTCCACTGAAGACCTTCAGAACTTCGGACGGTGAACCAGTCCGCGCTGCCGACCACGTGGCTGGGCCTTCCGCTGGCCTACACAGTAGGGAGAGTGGGATCGGGGTGGACATTTCCATACAATCTGAGACTGCCTTTCCCTTTCCTTCCTCTTTCCCTTTTGGTCTTCGTCACTCTACCCATCCTCAGCTATGGAGAGGACTCCATTTAGGTTTTGCCCCATTTGTAAGGGCAAATTTCCTTGGAAAGATAAGCACAGACGTTTTAACCAGTGCTTTCCCGTCGATCACAAGGAAGAAGGATGCGCGGCTTGTAAGCTCCTCCGTCCTAAGACATTAAAGGAGCATAAAGTCAAGCGAGTGGCGGCCTACGTTATGGCAAAGGCCACGTTTTCTCCCTCTGCCTCCGAATGTGATGGCGAGAGTGACCATCAGACCTCTGAACCGGAGGTTGTTGACCTTCGACGGAATGCTCGCGTTCCGCATCGTCTGTCCCCGGCCCCGCTAGGCACGGCTTAGGCACTGCTATGGGAAAGGCACACACCGGCAACAAAGACGAACATGTACACAGCACTAAACACACCACCCCAAGTCAATCTTGGGCTAAGTAGAAGAAGACTTCAGCGCCAACGGGAACACCAGAAGTTCCGGCGGCACCCGCCGACCATCAGGATCGCCAGCCCTTCCCGCAGCTGCCTATGCGCCTAGCGACCGGGCCATCAAAGACAAAGGGCACTACCCCTAATATACCAGGTTCCGTCGAGACGCATCACATGAAGGCGTCTGGCGACGATAGAGTTACGGTTCCATCGAAGATGGCACCACCAAAAAAGGCTGCCACCGAAGACAAGGCCCCGGCTCCGCCAAGAAACACTCCCTCGCAATCGCAGGCTGAAGCCACGCGCCTCCTGTCTGCGGAGGACATCGCCGACAGTTTAGCAAAGATTGTTTCTGCCGATTCTCAGAAACAGCAGTCCAGGAATGCTTCGAGGCCTACAGAAAAGGCCAAGGATCCGCCGAGGTCCAAAGATGGCCGAAGGAGAGTACAAGAACCCATCCATAAGCCGAAAGAGAGGTACAGGGACGTCCCACCTCTGTCGGTCCCTCAGGAGGAGTTCTCTTGAGGGCGAAGGAGGGCTGTCTTCGACACGGAGACAAAAATCTCCATGTTTTTCGACGGAAGAGCGTGTTCAGGAACTTTTTGGACTAGAGAGAAATTTGAAAAGGCTGGACAGGTTTGTTTCCCTTTAAAAACAACCCACACCAAGGAGGCCATGGGATGAGAGCCCTGTGAGCCCCAAAGCAAAATTCCCAAGGCTTTTTGACCCCTTTTTGGAAGAGGATGTATACAACTATGACCTAACTGAACAACACATTCCTGCAGACATGGGTGACCCTCAACCATTGCAGTCTCCAGATCCACAGGATCTGGATGCCTTATCTTTGGATTCCCCCCAGACCACCCCAACTAGACAACCCTCGCCAGTGGATGATCAATTGATGTTTAACGTCATGTTGCGTAAAGCAGCTGAACATTTTAAGATTGCCACAGATGAAGCGGTCCCTGAAGCTGACTTCGTGGAGGACATCCTCAGGCTATTCCTCTCCTCAATTCAATTAAGAAACGTCTGGCTCCATCCTTATCAACACCTGCTCTCACAGGAGTTGTTAACCCAAGAATAGAGGAACTCTTTCGTCCTTCTCCCTCGGACCCTCTGTATATCAGATGTCGCTCCACCCCAGACATTCTGGTCGTGACTACTACAAGAAAGAGGGCAGGGGTCCCTCTGTCAACCGGCGGGGCACCCCCTGATAAGGAAGGTAAAAGACTTTACGCCCTTGGAAAGAGGGTCACGACCGCAGCAGCGTTTTCAACACGTATTGCCAACAACACAACTTTGTTGGCCAGCTAAGCAGACGCTCAAAGGGCCTTACTACAGGAGGTTCCCGAACCTCTACGAACTAGTCTCCTGACCAGTCACTGAGGGCAGACAAGTGAACCAAAGCATACTTAAGAACACTTTGGATTCTGCCGAGACGGCTGGTTGATCCCTGGCTCAGGAGACACTCCTGAAGAGACATGCGTGGCTACGGAACTCTGGATTCAAGCTAGAGACGCAAGCGTCATTTATAAATAAACCCGTGGAAGAATCCAACCTGTTTGGGAAAGCGGTCAACGAGGCCCTACAGACCACAAAAAAGGAGCATGACATCCTGAAAACACTGGACAAAATTACACAAAGACCCTATACAAGACGAGCATCTGGGTCCAAAAAGCTTTTTCGTGGCCAACGCTTCCCTCAACAATAATACTCCTCGGGAAACAATTGGAACTCTCCACAGGGAACCAGTGGATACACCACCCAGTACCCCCAAAGGGGTCAGCATCATGGGAAAGGAAGGAGCCGAATCTCTACCCCTAGAGGCTCCCCAGCCTCAGGTTCAAAATGACCCGAAGATTCGGGTCCCCTCCCATACCTCCCCGGTCAAGGGCCGGCTAACATCGTTCCTTCAAGGATTGGAGGGGATAACTGTAGACCAGTGAGTGCTAAAGACTGTGGCCCACGGGTACTGTGTAGAGTTCAACCGGTCTCCAACATTCAGACCTTCACGAGCAAGATGACTGACACCACACCATCTTTGCATTTTTCAGGAAGTCGAGGCACTACAAGAGAAAGGAGCCATAGAAATCGTACCTCTGGCACAGGTAAAACAAAGTTTTTATTCAGTGTACTTCCTTGTACCCAAAAAGGATCTAACCATGCGTCCTGTTTTAGATCTGCGCCCAGCGAACAAATTTGTAAAACCACAAAAGTGCTGCATGGTCACTCTGCAGGAAGCAATTCCCCTGCTATCACAGGGGGATTACATGGCAACACTGGACATGAAAGATTCATACTTTCATAATTCAATGTTGCCAGCACACAGAAAATACCTCAGATTTATGATACAAATCAAGCATTATCAGTTCAAGGTACTAGCATAGCATCTGCACCAAGGGTATTTACAAAGGTACTAGCGGTGGCAGCAGCACATCTGCGCAGGCAATCCACCCCGGTCTATCCTTACCTCGACAACTGGTTCATAACAGGGGACTCGTACGAAACATGTCTGTCAAATAGCCAAAAGATGATAGATCTTTTATTCAGTCTGGGATTCTCTATCAAGAAGAAAAAATCCAGCCTAGTCCCCAGCCAGGTCAAACAGTTCCCAGGGGCTCTAATTCGAACAAGGGATGGCCTTGTCTTCCCCTCCAATGAGAGGGTTCAAAACATGTTTCAAATCCCTCAGTATGTAGCCAGTCGAAAGGTGACGGTACGCAAGGCTATGTGACTGCTAGGAATGATGGCGTCATGTAGCTACTTGGTTCCTCACGCGCGCTTGCGCCCAATGCCCAGTCTGTAAATTCACCCGTGTTCCCCTTAGCCCGCATCCCCTCGCCTTTCCCCTGCTTCCTGGTTCCCTCCAGCCCTCCCCTCTGCCTGCCCACTGCCCCTGATTGGCCTGCACCTCGAGTGTTTGGAATCTACCGAGCCGCGCTCAGGCTCCCGCTCCGTCTTGCCATCCGTGGCGGCTGAGCAGGAGAGCTGACGCTAAACCGCTCCTTTGTAATAATTTGGCCCAGTACCAGTCCGTAAATTGACCCGTGTTCCCCTTAGCCCACATCCCCTCGCCTTTTCCCTGCTTCCTGGTTCCCTCCAGCCCTCCCCTCTGCCCGCCCACCGCCTCTGATTGGCCTGCACCTCGAGTGTTTGGAATCTACGGAGCCGCGCCCGGGCTCCCGCTCCATCTTGCCATCCTTGGCGGCTGAGCAGGTGAGCTGACCCTAATCCGCTCCTTTGTAATAATTTGGCCCAATACTAGTCCGTAAATTCACCCGTGTTCCCCTTAGCCCGCATCCACTCGCCTTTCCCCTGCTTCCTTGTTCCCTCCAGCCCTCCCCTCTGCCCGCCCACTGCCCCTGATTGGCCCGCACAAGAGGGTCCCCCTTTCATTGTTAGACCTCCCAGGGCAGCCCTCTGCCCGGCAGCCTGTCGGCTAAGGACCCGAGGCAAAGGACGGCTCTCACTGAGATGGCGCCAGGTCGTATCTGCAGGTATCGTAGGAGAAGCAAGAAGACAACAACAAGTAAGTGTGGCAAGGGCGGGGTCTGAAGCAACAACTTCACGCCATACTACCCTACCACTCAACTTAGAAGTGTCCCTGATAGCCTCTCTGCGCTAAGTGGATTTGTGAAAATTGAATTTAGAACTGCATTAGAAACTGATTTTTAAATGCGTGCCCTGTAACACCCTTGTACAAAGCTGAATTTAGAAGTGTGCCCAATAGCCTCTCTGTGAAAGTTGATTCTAAAAGTGTCCCCAATAGACTCTCTGTGAAAGTTGAATTTAGAGGTACACTTGAAGTTGAATTTAGAAGTGTGCTCAAACCTCTCCGTGAAAGTTGATTTTCTTTTTTTAACACTTTGTTTTATTAGCGGTCCAAAAGATACACAACACACTCATAGTTAAATTTTACAGATAGAGATAGACTTGACAAAATAGAAAATCGGCATATACAACATACATCCCATCGAAGTGGTAAGTTTACATAGCTTCATCATCATCAGAGATCATATCACACAAAAACATCCTGAAGGGCCCCCAAATATCTTTAGATCTGCTCGCCGCTGGGCGGGTGAGGACAAACTGTTCTTCAGCCTCATTTACATATGTCCGTTCCCGAAGGAATTGCTCACAGTAGGTGGCGCAGCATTCTTCCACTGTTGTAGAATACATTTTTTGGCAACTGCGCACGAAAGTCTTCTGATCTTTTCAGAGCACTTGCCTATATCCCCGAATAAGTATTTCTGCAGGGTTAATGTCGGGGGAATTTGTGTAATTTCTTCAAAGATATCTGCTACTTCCCCCCCAGAACCCAGCCACCATCGGACAACTCCAGTACATGTGGAACGAACCGGCCCAATCTGCCTTGCATTTGGGACAGTTACCTGGACTACCTGGGGCAAACTTGTCTATTTTGGCCAGGGTGTAATGTAATCTGTTTATAATTTTAAACTGTATTAGCCTTAGTCCAGCGTTGAGGGGAAACCCTTTTGGTAAGGGAACAGTACCTGTCCCAGGTCTTGTCATCTATAGGGGTTTGAAGATCCTTTTCACATTTATCTTTGACCAGGCTAGTCATGGGTGTGTGTGCTTGTATTGCGGTGTACAGACTGGACACTCCCAAACGGTCGCCAGCCGTTATCTGCACGCAGGGATGGGCAAGGGGGTTCATCGGGGAAAGACGCCCAGCATTTCTGGAAGGCTGATCTCATGCAATAATATTGTAGTGTTCGAAGTGGGCCACTGCCAAACGCCTCTGTGATCAATTGAAGGGTCGCAAACCTCCCATCAACAAACATATCTCCCAGTTTCATCTTTCCATTGGGATCCTAGGCCTCACACAAGCTGGGGTCATGTGTTGGTGGCATGTCAGGGTAATTCCAAAGGGAAAACTCGGGATTTTAGGGGCTCAGTATTCCTAGTCTCTTGAATATAGCTTTTCATGCACTTATCGTACAGCTCACCGGGTTGAAGTCACATGTGTCCCTGTAGTGTGTATCAAAGATTACAGACTGTATATTTGTGGGGGGGAAGTGGAGAGCTCCTATATCTCCACATGGGGGGGACCCTCGTCTTGGGAATACCAATATTTTGAAAATTGGGCTTGGGAGACATAGTAATATAGTTCAAAGTTAGGCGCCGCTAAGCCGCCCGAGGAGTATGGTTCAGTCAGTTTTTCCCACCCCATTCTCGGAGTCTTCCCATTCCAAAGAAAGTTCGTCGCCATTGACCTGTGTTTATGGAAGAAGGGTCTTCCCGGCCATATTGGGATATTCATGAACAGATATAATAGCTTGGGCAGGACTATCATTTTAAGGACTGCTATTCTACCATGTAATGATATCGGCAGACGGTCCCATAACAGCAATTTAGCCTGTAAGGCCTGTAGTGTGGCGTCGTAATTGTCTCTGTATAGCGTATGTTTCCCACCGGAGACAAGTATCCCAGATAACGGACGGATTCCCCAGACCACTTCAGACCACATAGGGAGTCGGGGCAGCCGGCTGCCGGTGTGAGGGGGGAAAACCTCCGACTTGTCCCTGTTTATGGAGTACCCAGAGTGTGCGGTGAATTCTTGGATCTCCGCCATAACAGGTGCTAGGTTGTTTTCTGGTTCACGGATATATAAGAGCGTATCATCTGCATACAAAGAGATTAGCCAAGTATCCCCTTTAAGGTTGATACCCCTGATGGAGTGTCGCAGTCGGACTGGTATAGCCATCGGCTCTATTGTCAAGGCAAATAGTATGGGCGAGAATGGGCAGCCTTGCCTCGTGCCTCTTCCCAATAGAAACAGATCCGAAATTGACCGGTTGGTCAATACCCGCTCCCCAGGCTCCGTGTAGAGCAGTTCCACATATCTAATGAAGTTCAAGCCTACACCAAATGCCTCCAGCACTGCTACCAAGTAGGCCCACGACACAGAATCAAAGGCCTTCTCAGCATGTAATGATATGGCTACCGCATTTCTACCCGGGTCTATTTGAGCCATAATACCAAAGAGCCTACGAAGATTAAGGGCCGTAGATCTGGTGGGAATAAACCCATTCTGGTCAGGATGAACGAGTGTAGGGACTGCCGGTAGAAGCCTATTGGCCAGTACTTTGGCAAATATTTTAGCATATGTGTTAATTGGAGATAGTGGCCTATAGGACGACATGCCCTGGGGTGGGCGGCGCGGCTTGGGGAGAACAGTTATCAGGGCTTCTCTCATGGACGGGGGTAGTATCTTACATTGGAGGGATTCTTCCCAGACCTGCAGTAGCAATGGGACGAGTTCAGCACTGAACGCCTTGTAAAACTCTGCACCCAGGCCGTCCAGTCCCGGGGCTTTATTGGATGCCAAGTCCTTGATCGCCTCAGCAAGCTCGTCGGCAAGCTCGTCGGCAGTGAGAGGTTGGTCTAGTGCTAGGCGGGTGGTCTCAGGGAGTTTTGGCATTGTCAGCGGCTCCAGATAAGCCATGGTTTCCCCAATCGTCTTAGTGTCTCTATTGCTATACAGCTGTTGATAAAACTTAGCAAACTCGGCATTGATCTCACTCTCGTTCAGTAAAACATCACCAGCAGAGGTTTGTATCTTCAGTTTGGGACAGTTCAGCTCTAACTCTCTTTAGGAGACCAACAGATTTGGATAGCAGTGTCCCCCTAACCCAGACCTTAAAGGATTCCCATACCCACCGAGCCCATGTTAATTTCAAGGAACTCTGCGATTTCAGTGTGCAGCCCTTCCACCAATCCAGGATCCCTCAGCAACCCCCCGGGCATCCTCCATCTCCTGGGAGATCTAGGGTAGTTGTGGAATGTAACCTCAAGCGTTATCGAGGAGTGGTCAGATAGTGTATGGGGCAGCATCTCACATGACTTCGTTACAGCAAGCACAGCAGGGTAGACAAACCAATAATCGATTCTGGCCTCGGAATCGTGAACAGAAGAATAGTACGTGTAGGCCCTTCCATTTGGGTGCATTACTCGCCAGGCATCTTCGAGGGAGAGCTGAGAAAGGATATGTCGCAATGTAATAACAGCCCTACTCGGTGCTCTGACAACCGTGCTGGATCTATCCAGTCTAGGGTCCATAGCAATGTTAAAGTCCCCACCCCAGATTATGGTAGCAATATCAATGGCTGTCAGCAATTGGTACACATTTGTATAAAATGCAGGGTCAACAATGTTTGGGCCATATGTGTTGACCAGTAGCACCCGCTGTCCTGCAATCAGGCCCCAAACCAGGGCATATCTACCAAGGGGATCTAATTTGTGGCCATCGAGCTGGAAGCCCAGATTTGGGTGTATGAGTGTGGCCACACCCCTGGACTGAGAGGAGTAGTTAGTACATAACCTGGATTTGCCCCAATTGGGCAGTATGCCCTCAGTATTAGTATCAACAGTGTGCGTCTCCTGCAACATCACAATTTGAGCACCATGTCTGAAAATGTAATTTCCAACCTTCTTAGTCTTTAGCCGATTATTCAGTCCCCTTACATTCCATGGCAGTAGTTTAACCATCAATGCGTGGACCAAGTCTTACATAATGATGCTCGAGTAGCACTTCTAACCTCATGGATGTATCTATCAAATATCATGAATTGTGTCAGAATCTCATAGACCACTTGTTTAAACAATAACCCATAACCAATTCCCCCGGTAACTTCCTCAGGACAACGTGCCACAAGGTGGGGGGCCTTTACCACTTCAAACCGTGGGATATCACATAGATAACAACCCAATCCAGTTCCCCTGTAGCGCCCACCACCCTCATCGTCACCCCCAACTCGACGATGGCCGTCCCTCAACTTGTGGAGTATTCCTGGGGTAGTCCTGTTGCCTCACATGACCGCCATCCCCGGTTCCCAGCAACCACCACACACAGAAAATGGCCATCTGTAGTTTCAGTTCACCAAGGACACCGGAGCAAGGTCCATAACCACTGCAACCAGGTCAGTAGAGCACGCACATCTTAGTTTGCCGGTCAGGGTCTATTGTTCGGCGCAGGTCGTTCCCCTCTTGGAGGGAGGGGTATAGAGGACTATAGGGCTTCAGATGGGTTTTCAGAAAAGTGTGCCCTCCCTGCATGTTGGATCCTCATTTTGGCAGGGAACATCAAGGCGTAAGTGATCTGTCGTGCTCTGAGGAGTTTCTTAACCGGTTCATAGGAGCGTCTGCTCGCCTGGACAGAGGCGGAGAAATCTGGGTATATATGTATGCGGTTGCCTTCGTATTGCAATGTGCCGGCCTCTCTCGCCAAGCGAAGGATGGTATCCCTGTCTCTGTAATTCAGGAGGCGAGCAATAATTGTACGTGGCGGGGCTCCTGGTTTGGGTATCGTTGCTAGAGTACGATGCGCCCTTTCCACAAGAAAATGCTCAGAGAGCGATTCGGGCCTGAATAAGGATTTGAAAAGTTCTTCTATGCGTTTGTCCATTTGGCCCTTGGCGAAGGATTCCGCCACTCTGACCACGCGGACATTGTTCCTTCTTGACCTGGATTCGAGGTCCTCACATTTTCTCTGTAATTTGCTCATCGTGTCTTTGATGTAGGATATATCTCGACCGTGGTGGGCAATAGTATCTTCATTCACACTTATCCTGCTCTCAGTCTCCGTGACACGTGCGCTTTCTTTATCTATTCTGGCTCTCAAGGAGCCGATGGTGGCTACTATTTCGTCCAGTTTAGGGTTTTGGATGCCCTGTTGGACATGTTTGGCTCCCCCATGTTTACACAGCACTTGTGTGCGTATCGGACTCGTCACAGGAGTTCTGTAAGGACTGGACCCCAAATCCTAGGCAAGGGCTTGTGGGATCAACAGTCCAAAGTAGCAGGCCACCAACGCGGGGTCAGAAAACTCGAGTGAACTGTATCCTCCCAATTATATAGTATCAAGGACATCCAGGCTCTCGTGTCCCGCCGTGCCTCCTGGCCTCTGGTGTGAAAATTCCAGTGGACTGTGCCCTCCCACGTAGTGCTCCAGAGGTAATAAATAGTATGGCCCTGGGGAGCGTCTCAGGATTTGCAGTGTCCAGAGTAGGAAAAATCACCTGGAAGGGTCTTCCGCCTGCCCCGACTGTTTTTAATGTTGTGTCCTGGGCAGTAACCAGCCCCGATCGAGACAACGAAGGATTAGGGTCAAGTGTGTATCCCGGGGAAGCCCTGTACAGGCAGCACCGCACCTGCAGTCTAGGTTGGTGGGCCACGTTGTGAGTCAGCAGGGGTATCCACCTCTCCCTCTTCCCCCATCCACATCACGTACCTCTTTCTCCCGGCGTATGTTGGTCGGGTGTGGGCCAAGGATCAAGCTGCACACAGCAGCACAGGACCAGCACAGTCCGCACCCAAGTGCGCACCAGTGTTTGCCGCTTCGGGCCCGAGGTCCACCGGCAGGATCTCGTGGGTCGCGGGCGTCCGGCCCAGCCGCGTTGACTTGTTGCAGGTCGGGTGGTTTCTCACCAGTCGTCGCAGTTCTCTCGTCACAGGCGAGCAGCGGGACGTGTCTCCGAACCTCCCGGAGACAGCGCACGAAGTGGGATCGGTGCACCGTGCCTCAGAGCGCCGTAAGGGACACGCGGCCTCGGGATCAGCCGCAACACTATGGCACATAAGCCACCTCTCCTCCACGGCAGAGGCGCCAGACAGAGCCCCACACCCAGCCCCAGGGCGCGAGTCGCGCACGCAGGCCCCCCCTTCTCCCGGCCTTGCGCCGGACAGCAGCTGCGGGCTGGAGTCGACCTCCCACGGAGCCCCTAAGTGAATCACATCCTCATCAGGGGCCGGCGAACCTCCAGGTCATCCGAACTTCGGCGTTTTCCAACGCAGCACCCCAGGATTTTCAGGAAACAGGGACAAGTCCTCCGTGCACCCGTGACTCGGTTCTTGCGTCTTGTATTGGCCCAGAAAAGGATTTAAAGGCACAGGATTTTGAGGCGGTGCGGGAGCCCGAGTATTAGGCGGCCATCTTTGCAGTGCGCAACAGCGCCCTCCTCCGTGAAAGTTGATTTTAAAAGTGTGCCCAATAGCCTCTCTGTGAAAGTTGATTTTAAAAGTGCACTAGAAATTGAATCTAAAAGTGTGCCCTGTAAGACCTCTGTGCAAAGCTGAATTTAGAAGTGTGCCCAATAGCCCCTCTGTGAAAGTTGAATTTAGAAGTGCATTAGAAGCTGAATTTTAAGTGTGCCCTGTAACACCTATGGGCAAAGCTGAATTTAGAAGTATGCTCAATAGACTCGCAAAGAAAGCTGATTTGGAAGTGTGCCCAATAGACTCTGAGAAAGTTGAATTTAGAGGCACACTTGAAGATGAATTTAGAAGTGTACCCAATGGGCTCTCTGTGAGGGTTGAATTTAGAAGTGCGTTAAAAGTTGATTTTAAAAGTGTGCCCAATACCTTTAGGAGAAAGTTGGATTTAGAAGTTAATTTAGAAGTTGAATTTAGAAGTGTCCCAATTGCCCCTTTGCGAAAGCTGAACTTAGAAGTGGGCCAAATAGCCCCTCCATGATTTTAGTAGTGTGCCCTGTAACATCTCAGTGCAAAGTTGAACATAGAAGTGTGGCCAATTGCCGCTCATTGTAAGTTGTATCAGAAGTGTGCCCAATAACCTCTCTGGGAATTTAGAAGTGTCCCAACTGCCCCTCTGTGAAATTTGAACGTAGAAGTGGGCCCAATTGCCGCTCACTGAAAGTTGTATTAGAAGTGTGCCCTATCACACCCCTGTGCAAAGCTGAATTTAGACGTGTGCTCAATAGACTCTCTGTGAAAGTTGAATTTGAAGTGCTGTAGAAGTTGAATTTAGAAGTGCGCCCAATAACCTCCTTTGTGAATTTAGAAGTGTCTCAATTACTCCTCTGTGAAAGAACTTAGTAGTGTGCCCAATAGCCACTCATTGAAAGTTGTATTTAGAAGTGAGCCCGATAGCCTGTCTGTGAATTTAGAAGTGTGTCCTATAACACCCCTGCGCAAAGCAGAATTTAGAAGTGTGCTTAATAGACTCTCAGAGAAAGTTGAACTTAGAAGTGTGCCCAATAGCCGCTCATTGAAAGTTGTACTTAGAAGTGAGCCCAATAGCCCTCTGTGAATTTAGAATATGTGCCCAATAGCATCCCTGTGAAAGTTGAACCTAGAAGTGTGCCCAATAGCCTCTCTGTGAAAGCCGAATTGAGAAGTGTGACCAATAGCCTCTGTCAAAAGTTGAATTTAGAAGTTTGCTCAATAGACTCTATGCGAAGGTCAAATTCAGAAGTGCCCAATAGCCTCTCTGTGAAAGTTGAATTTAGAAGTGCACTAGAAGTTGAACTTAGAAGTGTGCCCAATAACCTCTGTGAATCTAGAAGTGTCCCAATTGCCCCTCTGTGTAAGTTGAATTAGAAGTGGGCCCAATATCCTATTCGTGTAATACCGTGCCTAGTTGAATTGACTAATCTCCCTAATAGCCTCTCTATACAAAGTTGATTTAGAATCACGCCTAATATCCTCCCTGTATAAAGTCGAATTGACAGAAGTGTGCCTAATAGTCTAATATCCCCTGTACAAAAAAAATAAATAAAAAAATAAAATACAATTTGAATCTAGAGATAGACCTAATAACATCACTATACAAAATTGAATTTAGAGGTAGACCTAATACCATCCTTGTGTGCTGTTGAATTTAGAAGTGTACCTAATAGTACCTAATAGCCTGTTATCATCTCTGTGTACAATTGAATCTAGAAGTGTGCCTAATAGTACCTAATAGCCCAATATCACCTCTGTGTACAGACGAACCTAGAAGTGCACCTAATAGTCTAATATCATCCCTGTGCAAATTGAACTTAGAAGTGTGCCTAAAAGCGTGCCCCCACTGATTTTAGAACTACAATTAGAAAATCCTCCTAAAATCCACCTAAAGCTTGTACCAAGCATGAGTACACCCACCCCACCAGAGTTTGTTGGAAACGACCACTGTGGACCGCCACTCCCCGATCTGCCATCCCACCCCCCTTTGCATTCCCCCCCATTCCCCTCTTCAAACACCAAGCCAGAGGGGCACCATGGCAAGCCAACCACCCTAAGACCACTCCTCCCCCGAACCTCACCACCGACCAGCCAATGTTATCCATGCCCGCTCCCCTCACTATCATAACTGGCACACCCCGCCCAGCAATCAACCCCCCGCCTTGCCCAGAAACCCCTGCCACCTTCCCCTCCCTACCGCACCCTTTCCCCTCCCTAAAAACTGCACGCCTAGCCCTAGCAAGAACCGAAGCTACATTCCTCTCTCCCTCTGAACCCCCTACCCTCTCTCAGACTCGAATCGCTACAAAGAAACTAAAGAGGAAATGTACCCCCTCAATCTCTCAGCACTTCTCACCTCACCTGTCTCGACCCATCACCTCATTCCCGCAATCACCTCCTTCCCCTGTGGCTTCACCCTTCCTGAAACCCCTCTCCCTCGACTTCTCATCATCTGCAACTGAAACTCCTAACCACCCACACCCCACCTTCAAATCCCCCAAACCAAATCCGATCACCTATCACACTCAGCTACCCAATCCCGCCCAAAACTCGCCAATTTTTCTGCTCGCCCGCTATTCCATTTGAGCGCCACCCCCCTACCCCTCTCCCTTCCCAGTCTCCATTCTCTCCGCCACCACCACCCCCTTCCGCTCCGAGACCATCCTCACCTGCCGATGTGAACTGTATCCTATTTAATGCCCGATCCGTAGCAAAAAACAGACACTGCATCTTTGACCTCCTCGCGTCTGACAAACCAGATCTGTTTTTCATCACCGAAACTTGGTTCTCTGACGACTTCGCCCCAATCGCTTATGAAGCCTTCCCCCCTGACTACTCCCTCATCCCACTGAACTGTCCCTCCAGAGGAGGAGGAGTAGCATTCGTCTTCAAGTCTCTCTTTCACGCCTCAATCGACAACCAACCTTCCATTCCTTCCTGCAAATCTCTCCTCGTTAAACTATCCCTCTCCCCGTTGCTCTCACATAGCTTCCTAATAATCTACAGGCCCCCTGGCTATGATAGACAATTCGCAAACAACCTCTGCGACTCAATTGCCACCCTTCAACTAAACCATCCTAACCTCACCCTTCTTGGAGACTTCAACATATGGCTCGACATCCCCACCAACCCCATGACACACTCTGGTTGACTGTTTGGATGCAATTAACCTCCAACCCCATATAAACGGCCTGAATCACTGTAAAGGACACACTCTTGATGCCATCTTTAGCTCCAATACTCTCATTACAAGGCTGAAATTTGGAAAGCAAAAAGAGCCCACAACAACTCCCGAATCCTAAACTGCAAAAACCCAAGCAAAGAACTCCACAAAATCATCTCCGAATTCACCAATCCAACTTGCAACACGACGGTCCGACTCCCTCACAATCACTGTGCGACTCACTATCCCTCCACTTTTACACCACGGCTCACAAAAGAACAAATACTCTAGCCACCAAACTGGCCCTCTTACATCCACCAAGCAATTCTCCCCCCATGCCGGCCGGCTCACCAGCTGCAACCACTACACAACCAACGTTCGAATCCTTTAGTCCAATATCACCACAGCAATTTCTCAAACTTCTATCTGCCCGCAAACCATCTGGCTCCCCACTGGACCCTTGCCCAGCCACAACCCTCAAATAAATTTTCGCTTCCACCTGCGCAGGAGAACACGCAAGATCCATCATAAATGCCTCCCTTTCCTCTGGTATCTTTCCCGACGCATTCAAAACGGTTCATGTCAAACCTCTAATTAAAAAACCTTTGCTCGACCCTCTCGAGCCCAAAAACTACCGCCCCATCTCAAACACCAGATTCCTTGCCAAACTCATTGACCGAACCGCCTACTCCCAACTAAAAGCCTTTGTCGAAGCCAACAATCTCCTAGACCCCGTTCAATCAGGTTTCAGAGCCCGTCACGGAACTGAAACCACCCTAACCTCAATTTGGGATGACCTTAAAATGACAGCAGACTCCGCGGGATGCGCAGCACTAATCCTTCTTGACCTATCCGCCGCCTTTGACCCAATCAATCACTCAATCCTCCTAGACTGCCTCCACTCCCTAGGAATTCGTGGAACCACTCTTAAATGGATAGCGTCATTCCTTAAAGATCGGCACCAAATAACGATACTCCATCTATACCTCCCAAGCCCGACCAGTTGACACGGGAGTCCCACAAGGAGCATGCCTAATTGCCCTCCTGTTCAATCTCTACTTGATCACCCTACCACCAATAATTTGTTCGCACAACATCCTGTGCTACAACTACGCCGACGACACTCAACTAATTCTAAAACTCCTGAACTCAAAACCCAACTCCCGACCAGACCTGGCCTCCTGCCTCCTTGAAATAGAACGCTGGATGACCAAAAGCCACCTCTTGTTAAACCCCTCCAAAACGGAAATCATGGTATGTGGCAACTCCGAACTTCTTCCGCACCAAACCTACCCTGGCCAATCCCCCATGGGTGACTCACCCACCCCCTCCAACTCATTGAAAAATCTTGGATGCACCCTTGACTCTGACCTAACACTCTCGCGCCAAGTCAACGTCGTCTCAAAGTCCTGCCACTACCACCTTAAAACCCTTAGGCGCATCTTTCCATATCTCTCCTTTCCCAACAGACTCTCCGCAGTCCAATCAATCGTTCTATCAAGACTGGACTACGCAAACCCCCTATATCTCAGAGTCCACGCGTACCAACTGAATAAACTCCAAAGGGCACAAAACGCTGCAGCCAAATTGCTACTTGCGCTCGGCCCAAGAGACCACATCTCCCCAGCCCTTAAGACGCTGCACCGGCTTCCAGTGGCCCAAAGGGTGACTTTCAAAACCCTGTTTATCTCCCTACGAGCACTGCACAAAACCGGACCTCAATATCTTCAAGACAAATTAAAACCCTAACACCCCCCACGCACCCTAAGATCAAGCTCAGCCGGCCTCCTAGTCATACCGAAGACAAACTCGAGCAGATTTGGCGGATCATCATTCTCAGCCTTGGCCCCCACGCTATGGAACTCATTCCCACCCCACATCCGCCTAACTGAGGATTTAACGTCTTTCCGCAAACTGCTGAAAACCTGGCTCTTCCCCTAAAACCAACCCGTACCAAACTCAAACAGACCAACAGCAACTCTGACTCCAATCCATCAAACCACCTGATGCGAGAAACTGACCGTTAATAACCCCTAATATAAACTAGAAGGACAAACAGAATGAAATCGAATAAAATAGATCAAAGCAGTGAAATGGCTAATATGAGTAAATCATACGGAAACAGTAAAGAGTTTCAAACTCCTGAAATAGACAGAATGCACGCGGAGTGAACGAAGGGAATGGCGTGGATGAATTAGTTAGAATGGATAAAACAGGTGGAACAAATGAATGCGCTGAGTGGAAGAATGCATGAGTGGAAGAACAGATACCTATATAGGTCGAATGAGTGTGGAAATCGAGTGAATATGTAGATCAGATGAATGTATGGAATGGATGAACAGGTTGAGTGGATGAGTGTGTAGAGCGGCTGGATGTGTAGAATGGACGAGCGTGTAGCGCCGATGAGTGCGCAAATACAGAGAAGCGAGTAGAACGCAAGAGTACGTAAACCAGATGAATGTCCAGAACGAATGTGTGTAAACCAGATAAATGTGTTGAACAGATGAGTATGTGGAGCGGATGAGTATGTAGAGCACATGAGTGTGGATAACGGATGAATATGGAAGTGCGGAGAGTGTGTAGACTGCTGGAACAGATGGATGTACAGACCTGGCGAATGAACAGAACGGATGATTGTATAGAACGAATGAATGTATAGAACGAATGAGTGGATAGAGGGGCTGAGTGAGTGGATGGAGGGGCTGAGTGAGTGGATGGAGGGGCTGAGTGAGTGGATGGAGGGGCTGAGTGAGTGGATGGAGGGGCTGAGTGAGTGGATGGAGGGGCTGAGTGGATAGAGTGTACAGAGCGGACGAGTGGATAGAGCGGAAGAGTGGATTAGTGTATAGAACGGATGAAAGTAAAGTACAGGGAAGTGAAGAGATAAAAATATAGAACATGATACTGATGCTGAATGCATAGTACACGTGAGGGCTTAAAGCGCAGGAGTGCCTGGAACGAACGAATACCCAGAGTGAATGGACGTGTCGCGTTGACCGGACCAGTACGTAGAACGAATGAGCACAGATTACATCCAATACTGATGAGTGCGTAGAATGGATGAATACGTAGAGCTGCCGAATGCGTTGAGCATGGGGCAGGCAGCTGTGCATGCGTGGGACAGGCAGCTGTGCATGCGTGGGACAGACAGCTATGCATGCGTGAGGCAGACCAGAGTGCATGTGGAGAGCTGACTGGAGTACGCATGGTGGACTGGAGCGTGCGGAGCGGACTCGAGCGCACGGGGCGAGCAGGAATGCATGAATGCGTGAAGCGGACCAGAGTGTATGGAGCTGACTGGGATGCATGAGTGGATATGAGTGCATCGAACGGACTGCGTGCATAGAATTGCGTGTCGTATATAGTATCATTTGGAATGCAGAGAACATTTGAAAGAGCATATAACCCATCATCTCGCCACCACGCTTACTCTCTCCTTTACATCACCACTCAACTAGAACACAGAGATACTATGACACCATTCGGTATAACTGCTCTCATACCAACATCTGCCGCTCACTCCATATCATTCGACGTAAACATTGCTGGTTACACACCCCCCAGCCAGGCGTTCTCCTCAGGCCTAACGCAGCCACATCCGGTCTGGATAAATCCTGCCAGAACGAACACATACTCCTGATCTCTCAACCACCACACCTACCGCTAAGAAGCAGCTATCACACGGATCCCTCACGAGCTGCACACATACCCAGTGCTCACACGCACCTTTTGACTCTCTACTGATCTGCACTTCGGTTCCCAAGGGCGTTCAACCTACCAGCGCCTTCAGACCATACCAGTGGTATATAAGGCGCTATATAAATGAAAAATAACAATGCAAGAGTGGCTCAACAGCCAGTGGTGTCAGGCCAGCGGAGATTGGGACAATCTAGTGGTTTTCTCGCCGGCCCTCATTCTCTCGCTGCAGTGGTGGTCGAGGGACAACCTCTTGAAAGGGAAATCCTTCACCACCCCCGCAGTGGAAACCACTCTGAATACAGACGGGTCTCTTACAGGGTGGGGAGCTCACCTTCTTCAACAAACAGCGCACAGAGTTTGGTCGTTAGACATAGCGTCCAACCACATAAACCTATTGGAACTGCTGGCAGTGTTCAAAGCACTGAAAGCTTTCCAGACACAACTGCATGGGAAGACGATCCTGATCCTCACAGACAGCATCACAGCCATGTACTATCTAAACAAACAAGGGGGCACTCACTTCCAGGGCTGTCCAAACTGTCCCAGAACATTTGGAAGTGGGCTCTCAAACGCAACATGTTCCAGTTATCATAACATGTTCCAGGGGAACTCAATCTTCTGGCAGACGTACTCAGCGGAGACTTCCCATTGCCCATGGAGTACGAATGGAGATTACACGGAGACCTCATCTCTGTTTTTCGCAGAATCTGCTTCCCAGAGATCGATTTATTTGCAACTCTGGAGACCGCTCAATGCCAAGATTACGCCTCCAGGTAGCCCCCAGAACTGTTCCAAGGGGAACGGACTCTGGATAACATGGCCAGGGAAATTTGTCTACGCTTTTCCCCCGACTTCCCTTCTCAACAAGATTGTGCACAAGATGCACCAGTAACCATTCACGATGATACTGGTGGGCCCCATGTGGGCCCGCCAACTCTGTCTCCTCCAGTCAAACTGCCTTGCCAGTACAACATGTTGTCGCAAGACAGAGGTGAGACACTTCCCCCATGCCCGCAGACACTGAACTTAGCGGCCTGGCTCCTGAGGCCATAGAGTTTGAGCACCCACAGCTCCCTCAGAGATGTATGGACATTCTCAGAGAGGCAAGAAAACCAAACACTAGATATTGCTATTCCAGTAAATGAAAACGGTTTGTCATCTGGTGCAACTCAAAGAGCATTAACCCGATTAACTGCTTTAACTGCTCTCCCACACACATTGTTTTGTACCCAACTCATTTACTTGACTCAGGCCTGGTCTTTAACTCCCTAAAGGTTAACTTAGCTGCGCTTTGAGCCTACACTACATCACAACAGAAAGTGTCATGGTGGAAGATACCAGTTATTAAAGCTTTCATGGATGGAGTGAAGAGAATTCACCCTCCCATTTCTAACCCGGCTCCCGGATGGGACCTAAACGTGGTGTTGACTAGGCTTATGGGGGCTCCTTTCGAGCCTATGCACAAAGAAAGTCTTAAAGACCTCACCTATAAGACTGCTTTTTTAATCGCTATTATCTCCATTAGGAGAGTAAGTGAACTACAAGCGCTCTCAATCCTAGATCCCCAGTTTACAAAGATAAGGTGGTTCTACACAGTCACCCTAGGTTCTGCCTAAATTCAGTTACAAGTTCCATGTGAACCAGTCGATAAAACTACAAACATTCTTTCAAAATCCTTCAAGCCTGGGAGAAAGAACCTTGCACATACTGGATGTATGCAGAACTGTTATGTTCTACATGGAAAGAACTCCCCACTAAGAAAGACTAATCAGTTTTTCGTTTCAGTGGCGGCAGGAAGAGGCGACAGTCTCCAAATCCACTATCTCTAGATGGATTGTCAAATGCATCACACTCTGCTACAGTCTTGCTAAGAGAGAGCTGCCCTTCCTAGAGCATTCTACTCAAGGCACTGGGGCGTCCATAGCATTCATTGCAAATGTTCTCCTGGAGTCCATTTGCAAAGCGGCAACCTGGAGTTCTGTATACACCTTTACAAAACACAATTGCCTAGACACTCATTCTAGGTCTGATTCTCAGGTGGGACAGGCAGTACTAAGACATCTTTTCACTACTGTTTCTTCTCACAACCCACCTCCAACTCCGGATACTGCTCGATAGTCTATGCACAGCATGTGATTCTAAGCAGATTAACAAACATCAGAAGATATGCATTACTTACCGTAAAAGCATTTCTGATGGTTGTATCTGCTTAGATGCACATGCGCCCACCCTTCCTCCCCGCTCGGATGGAAGGAACATAGACGTCTTACCACTTTCTATCTTTTCTGCACTCACTCGCGATGGTCATAAGGCTCCCTCTCGGCAGAAAAAATGCAATCGGAGGGACCTCGATGCGTGAGGGATCTTGGGTACACTACACGTCACGTAGGGATAGTGTTACAGGCACGCCCATGTCGACGCCCCCTTTCGATTCGTGAAAGACCAGATGCAATACTCCACGGTTACCACTGGATGTCAGACCATATGCACAGCATGTGAATCTAAGCAGATACAACCATCAGAAATGCTTTTACGGTAAGTAATGCATATCATATTCGACCTTTTATAACAAGTGAAAACTGTGCTCTTCTGTCCACAACATTGATAAATTCCAGGCTAGACTATTTTAACAGTCTGCTGACCGGCACTACCTCCGCCAACATACAAGCACTCCAAGTCACACAGAATAATGCTGTGCGCACCATCTTTAAGCAATCACACCGTACCCACATCTCCTCCTTCAGGAAAAAAGCTACACTGGCTTCCTGTAAGACAAAGAATTACACACAAAGCGCTCACTTTAGCACACAAATGTGTGTCCCTCTCGTCCTGTATATCTATCCGAGCATATCAAAATCAAGCCTAATAATAGAAATTTGCGCTCTACTGCACTTGTCCAGCTGAGATTTAAACTGGTAAGGTTTGGAGGCACTAGCTTTGATTCTCAGACCCCCACGCTTTGGAATTCTCTCCCGGCGGCTATACGCCAAATACAGAATTACTCTTCTTTCAAAAAAGCCGTACAAACTCATCTCTTTAACCTCAACTGAGAATATCTGTCTCTACTTCTTTTCCTCTGGTTTGCTTTCATGTTTTGTGCGTCCTGTCTCTGTTCTATGTGCGTGCGCCCTGAGGCCTGCAGGCATGTGGCGCGTTACACAAATTAAAATAAAGAAATGACCGAGAGAGGAGAGGAGGTTGAGGGGAGCATGAAAGAGAGCGGAGTGTCATATGCATAACACTGAAAGGAGAATGTAGAGATCAAGGGGGCCAAGTAGACATTGAAGAGCCAGGGTAAGATGATGAAGCTTTGGTGAGCACTACATGTCGAGAGAGAGGTGGAGAAGAGAAAGAACCCAAGTTAGACCTGGGTTGGTTGGTTGGTTGGTTGGTTGGTTGGTTGGTTGGTCGGTCCAGGAGGAAGGAGGGTCAACCACTCCAGAGCCTGATCCGTGATGCCCAGGTTCTCAGGGAGTTGATTGATCATGATGGCGTGATTGACCATGTCAAAAGAAGAGGGAAAGGTTAAGGAGGATGAGGACTGGATTATAATCCAGTGTATCTAGTTCCGAGATATGTGAATTAAAAATTAGACAACACATCCAGACCAGTCTTACTCTTACGTCCCGTCCCCTTTCCTCCATACTGTATGGGCATCCCTCATGAGGGACAGGAGACAGAACCTTTTTCACCAGAAAATCTTCTTCCCCTTTAAATTTAGAGGCGTGCGGCCCTGAGATCATGCGCTTGCCTGACTCTGCTCACCAGTGCCACTCCTCAGTCCCCTTTTCTGCGTCGACGGGAACGGGCCGAATTCACCAGCATCCTGGGTTTGGCTTCGGCCATGTAATACCACGTGCTCTTCCCCAGATAGTCTTCTATCTTTGGCTTTTCTTTTCAATTAGGTACTTGGTCCTCCGACGCCATGCTCCTCCCCGGCGCATGTCAACTTTAGCGGGCTTCAGAAGGTGTCCAGCCTGCGAGGGGCTCTTCCCTACATCCAATCCCCACACTCTTTGCCTCCATTGTCTTGGCCCCGACCGCCGCTGGAAAGGTTGTTCCTTGTGCGGCGCACTGACCCCACGTGCACTGAAGAACAGGCTAGCTCGGTGGAGGGAGCTCTTCCAGAAGTCATCCCCGGAGGACCTAAAGGATTTCGTCAAACATTGCCCAAGGCCAAAGGCAAGGCCTCTGTTTACCATTGCACCCTGTAAGGGCGACTCCTTCCCAAGGAAGCACCTGAGTGGGAGTAACCTCTCGGGTTCTCGCACCAGCACACATACCGAGGCTAGTCCAGCTTCCTGCCTCACGACTGAGGGGGTCTCCAGATCCTTCCGGTATCAGTGCTGAGGGACCGCAAGGTTCCTTTACCGGGGTTACTCCCGAGGGGAAATGCCCTAGTACCGGCATCATGTCCGAGGGGGCTCCTCCACGCTGCACTACCAGCAGCTTTGCCGAGGGCAATACACCTTCCAGGTCCCGTCCTGAGGTGCGGGATAGGCTTTATGTTCCAACACCAAGCGCCTTGGACGAGGCTGGGTCCAGTGAGCCAGGCACCACGTCTTCGGCATGTGACACGCAGCTCAACAAAATGGCTGCCACGCCAAGTAAGATGGCAGCTCGTCCGATACCTCCCCTAGGAACGGAGCGGGTAGAGGAACGAGTTACAAGGTGGCACTGGTGTCAACCAGGTACGTGGCCTACAGCTTATCCATCAGCAGCGCAGGGCCAGTTTCCTCTGCGCCCCAGGCAGAGTGTGCTCCGGCCCCAGCAGCCTCCAGCCACTTCGTCAATATCACCTGCCACCCCTTCAGCCTCCAAAGACAGGTTCTTCGAAAGGTTCCTAGCGCTGATGCGATCTCCCCAGATGGGGGCCATCCTTTGGGATACTATCAGGGACATGCTCCCTCCGGGTCACTCCACCGGCATCCATAGTCATTCCTCCTATGACTCGGGCACCACAGGCCCCCCCCAGCACAGCCCCCGCTGCCCCAGATGGCTCCTTTGATTCCGGCTTTCCTGCCTCCCACAGTATAGGCGGTTCCACACCAGCCTCCGTAGCAGCCACTGGCTCCGGTCTCCACACCGCAGCCCACGGCGCCCAGTACTCCTCTTCCCGCTCTGGACCCGCCCAGCGCCCTCGTGGACATTGACGAGGAGGAGGACCCCGACACACCATCTTTAGCCGGGGCATTCCACGAACGCCTTGCATGCTTGGCAGAATATTTTGGCCTTCCTCAGCCTTCGGTAGAGCAACCAGAGGAGGGGTCTTGGCAGACGTCCTCACCCTAAGAGCCACTTTCAAGACAGGGATCTCGATGCAGAAAGATGTTGTTGCCCTGGCCAAGAAGTGGTGGCTCAAACCACACTCGCCCAACCTGTCAATCGGCGCCTCAACGCCAAGTGTAGGCAGATGGAGGGGGATACTCTCTTGCTTTCAGTGTATCCTCAACCGCATTCTTCTGTGATCACCGTGGCGTCATTCCACTCTAAGCCTCAGTCGTCCTCGGCCACCTCGTCCTCGATGCTGCTAGGCAAGGAGGAGATCTTGGAGGCATACAGGAAAAAGCTCTACTCAAACGCCTCTTTGCAGCCAACGCAGATGCCATGCTGGCAACCGTTAACCAAAGGCGCTGGCTGGAAATTGCAGACTTCCTCCTGGAAATTCCAGTGCAGAGCCAATTGCGATTCAAGGCCGGCCTCGGAGAAGCCAGGCTGGTAGTGCAGGACATCATGGAGTCCACTGTGGCCCACATTGATACCTCTGGCTGGGCCATCTGCATTGTCACGGACATAAGGACTTCCTGGCTCTGGGCTGCTAAGTTTAACCCCGACGTCCAGGAACGCATGTTGGACCTTCCATTCGCGGATAGTGACCTCTTCCACTCCACCACGGATGAGAAATTAGATAAAAAGAACAGCTTGCAAACCGCGAAGTCTTTATTCTTTCGAAGGCCACACCCAAGGCGTACACCCAGTTGCATCAATGCTCTGACAAGGGGCGGCGTTTGGCGGGTTCTGGGGCTTCCAAGAACGGAGGTCCAGACAACCTGACCGTTCTCTGAGTCAGCACCGTAGGAAACAACAAAAGCGGGGGGTCAAGGGCTTTTTCCAATCGCCCTCCTCCGCTACAGCCTCAGAGGGAAAGAAGGCATGACACGTTCCTTTGGGTCATGTGTCTCCAGTGGTGGGCAGGCTTGCCTTTCCCTTGCAATTTTGGCACCAGAACTTTTCGGCCCCCTGGATCCTATCCGTAGTCTCCACAGTGTACTGCCTAATGGTCCCTTCCTCTCCTCCCTCCTCCCCCACAGATTGGGACAGCAAATCTATTGGTGGCGATCTGGTCATTCTTCGAGAGCCAGGCTGTGGAAGAAGTCCCAGCCTCCCAGCGAGGATTGGGCTTTTATTCCAGGATTTGTGCCATATAGATGAAGAACTAGGCTGGCCTGAGAGTTGTGTTGGACCTTCACACCCTCAAGCTCTCTCTTCCTCTGCCAAAAATTCAAGATTGTTACGCCAGCACTCATTGCTGAAATTCTGGACAGGGGAGACTGGATGTACTCCCTGGATCTGAAGGACGTGTATCTACACGTCCCGATTTGGCAACTGCATCGTTCTTTACTGCGGTTCAGGATCATGGGCTGCCATTTCCAATGCAAGGTGCTACCCTTTTGCCTCAACTCAGTGGCCAGGGTATTTACCAAGTTAATGAATGCAGTGGCGGCCCTCCTCGGGGCCTAGAGCCACCACGTCTACCCATACCTGGACGACTGGCTCATCAGGGCCACATCTCCGGAAGCGGTTCACCATACCACCTCCGACTGATGAACACACTCCACGACCTGCGGGTCACAATCAATCTCAAGAAGTCCCTGCTGCAACCCAGGCAGACCCTGATCTTCCTGGGCCTCATCTGGGATGCAAGCTCCGAGAGTCTTTCCTCGGAATACAGGATTGTGGCCATCAAGTGAGCCACTTCTCACTTCCTCACGATGGCAGTTATCTCAGCCTGGTAGTACCAACACCTGTTGGGTATAATGGCAGCGTTCCTGTTGGCTGTACCCCACACAAGACTCAAGATGAGGAGATTACAGCTGCAATTCACAGACTCATTGAACAGGAGAGGGGCTTCCCAGAGGAACCAGCCAACATTCCTCCCTTTCTCCACTTGGACCTCATGTGGTGGCCCGCGGACTGCAACCTGCGGCAGGGCAAGCCCTTCTGGCAGCCGGCCCCTCAGGTCACTGTTACTACGGATTTCTCCTCAGAGGGCTGGAGAGCCACACTGGACAGCCACAGCGTTCATGGAGTCTGGACTCGGCAGGAACAGGAGTCCCACATCAATTATCTGGAATTGAAGGCCATATGGCTGGCTCTCAATGCCTTTCTCCCTCTCATAGAGGGCAAGACAGTTCTTATCCAGACAGACAACTCCACCAGCATTTACTAAGTCAACAAGCAGAGGGGTACCAGATACCCTCCACCGTGCAACCTAGCCGTCAGCATGTGGGAGTGGGCTCTGGGGAACATCTACCTCACCACTGTACACCTCCTGGGAGAGTCCAACCTAGAAGCGGACAGGCTCAGCAGACTGGGGGCGGACAATTACGAGTGGCAATTAAACAACCTGGTAGTGAAGGAGATCTTGCTCAGGTGCGGACATCCCCAAGTGGACCTGTTCGCCTCCTGGCACAACAGGAAATGCCAGCAGTTCGCCTCCTTGCTGGGGCAGGGCTCCGGCTCGCTGGGCGACGCATTGCAGATATGGTGGAACGACATGATGGCATACGCCTTCCTGCCCACAACCCTGGTCAACAGGGTGATCTGCAAGATAAAGGAATCTTGTCACCTCAGCATCGTTTTGATAGCACCATGGTGGCCGGCGAGACCATGGTTCTCTGAGCTACTCAGCCTATCGAACAGGCCACCCATTCACCTACCACTGGGCCTAGCTCCTCTCCTGGCACTGCAGGGGGGGCAGGGTAATCCACCCCGCTCCTCACAAACTAGCCCTTGCAGCGTTGTTCCTGAGCAGGTGACGCTGAAACACTTGAGCCTATCTCATGCTAACCTAGAGATCATCCACGGCACTAGAAGCAAGGCTACTAGGAGCCAATATGAGTGAATGGTCTAGATTCTGTCATTGGGCCGACTCTAGGGATATCGACCCTCTTAAGTGCACCTTGGGCGATGTGCTCTCCTTCTCGGCACACCTCCACCACTCCAGCATACAGGTGGACACATGCCGCAGCTATCTGGCAGCCATAGGGGCTTACAGGAATTCAGAAGAGGGCCTCTTCTCCTCCAACCCAGTGGTCAAGTGACATCTGTCGGGCCTCCACATGCTCTACCCACCTATAAAGAAACCACACCCGGTGTGGGACCTCAATGTGGTGTTGGTTGCCTTGGCTCACAAATCGTTCGAGCCAATGGCGTCCGCCGAGATTAGGCTGGTCACCATAAAGACAGCTCTGCTCGTGGGCCTCACCTCCGCTCGCAGAGTCAGCGAGATCCAAGCTCTGGTGGCATCAGAGCCCTACACGAACTTTCACAAGGACAAGGTGGTTCTGCGAACGCACCCAGCGTTCTTACCCAATGTGACCTCCACCTTACATCTCAACGAGGAGATAGTCTTACCTACTTTCTTCGCTGACCCCAAGGATGAGCCTCGGAGGGTCTTGCACTGTCTGGATGTCAGACGCGCTCTGAAATACTTCCTGGACAGGACTAAGGACTACCGCAAGTCGGACGCACTGTTTGTCACTTTTGGTGGGTCAAGGCCTGGTTATCAGGCTTCCAAGGCCTCTATAGCAAGGTGGATGGTCGCAGCCATCAAGGAGGCCTGTGAGGGGCAGCACAAGCCAGTGCCAGCTAACTTGCATGCCCATGCGGTCAGAGCCAAGGCCGCAGCCATCGCGTTCCAACGGCATGTGCCGTGGTAGGTCATCAGCAGGGCGTCTATCTGGGCCACCCTTTCGGCTTTCTGTAAGCACTACTGTTTGAACGACGCCTCTAGGTCAGACGCAGCTTTTGGGCAGGCGGTTCTAAGAAACATGTTTTACTAAGGAGGCTATCCTCTCCACCCAGGCGCTACATTCAGTTGTAGTCGCCCATACAGTATGGAGGAAAGGGGACAGGACGTAAGAGTAATTAATAGTTACTCATTGTAGGCACTAACATACTCTTAGTCCATAGTTCCCTTTCCACGCATCATACGTCCCACCATCCTCCACCTAATAATACTGGTGTCATTAGGCAATGCTGAATATTGTCGACGCGCCAATGTGGACTGAGGAGTGGCGCCGGTTGGCGGAGTCAGGCGAGCGCATGCTCCTAGGGCTGCACCCCTCTAAATTTAAAGGGGAAGAAGATTTTTCTGGTGAAAAAGGTTCCGTCTCCCATACCTCGCGAGGGACGCCCATACAGTATTGAGCAAAAGGGACTATGGACTAGAGTACGTTAGTCACTATTAATTTATGGCGCATTATTGCAGTTTACAGTGCTGGTCAATGATTTGTGAAATGTCCATTGTGGTGATATGGAAAGTCTAAACAATCATTTTCTGAAGTCTGCACCTTTACTGCTGGATGCTGCATGTGGTCCTCCCCCTCCCATAGTATTCATGTAATGTGGCACATAATACTGGTGGAAAAAATATAGAGCACGTGGGCTAGTAGATAGTGGATGGCAGAACACAGTATTAGATTTAGACCAAGAAACAGGCACTGTGTGCGACAGAAAAATATGGTCGAACATAGGTTTTAACAGCCCGACCCAAATTCCAGGATCTTCTTTAAGAACAAAGGGGGGAATACCATCCTGGCCAGGGGTCCTATATGGCTTCAGTTGAGCAATTGTCCAAGCTATATCCTCCTTGTTCCAATTACAGATAACCTTCACAGGTGAACCCAAATCAAAATTATGCAATGCTTCAAAGGCCTCAGGTAAGGCCTATTTCTTGGTGTAAAAAGATACCCAAGAAGCAGAATCTATGGGGCAGTCCATACTCGCTTTAACATTCCCCAAAAGCCTGTTAACCGTCGACCAGAATTGGCCGTCTTTACCCTTACACTGAAGCTCCAACATATTTTTATGGCAAAGAGAATAAGCGTCCATTTTAAAGGATTTGATGTAATTCTTATGCCTCAGAATAATCAAACGTTTGAGTTTCCCATAGTCAAAGGGTTTAAAACGACCTTTCCTCAAAACAGCAAGTTCTTTTCTTTTACGGGCCTTAGAAGATAGCATTCTGTCATCTTTTACAGCACATTTCTTAAGGGGATTCACAGAGCCAATAGAGTCCCTAATTTTGCGAATACAGGCCAAGATAATATTGTATGAAGAGGTACCACCACCAACCTCAATATCACAGCCATAGAGCCACAGCCATAGAGAGCACCACCAAACATTTTAAGCAACACAGAAAGGAATTGATTGAATTTGAGTACAATTTTCTTATTCCACTTAACTCTGGTGCCCCTATTATTACATTCCAAAACAGCCAGATCCGACCTAATACAGGGTATAGACATAGGAATGGTCAAAGTAAAGAAAATTGGCAGATGGTCACCCAAATCAAAATAAAGATGACTAAGATAGCCACACTGTTTCCTAATGCCATCAGAGACATAAAAGTAATCAATACGAGAGGACGATTCTCCTCTATGCCAAGTATGTTTAATGGCAATCGAAGAAGGCAAATGATCCAGTAAGGACAAGTCCCACTCTTTAAGAAAAGCATCCCACCCAATGCCTCGTCTAAGGTTCACATGCTGAGCCGAAGGGAGAGCCCCCAGTGAGTTCCACCAGGCACCTTCTGCACAGAAGGAATTAAAATCCCCTCCCAAGATCACTTGAAAACCACAGCCCCCCCGAATCCAGTCATATAGAATCTCTCCTATCCCCCCTTCTACGGTTTCAAAATTGATTCGGATAGGGTTCCAATAGAGATTAAGAATCGGTATCGGAGAGAAACCAGAACCCAAATTTAACTCAATTGCCAAGAGCCATTCCAGGCAGCAGCGAACTTCCCATGTCAACCGCAGATTACAATCTATAGCAATGGTTAGACCACCTCTCGGACGCCCTTCATCCCCCCCTAATCGCAGGACAGGAAACTGTATTATACCCCTCTAAAGAAGGATTAGTCATCAACATAGTCTCCTGAAGTAAATATATTCTAGGTATACTAGTACAGGGTGAATTCTGGAATAATCTATACAAATTAGAGGTACCACAAGTATTCCAAGATATAACATCAATGATTGTCCCGTCATGCATTTTTCGTACCTAGCCTTAGACTTTCTAAAGATCTAAGTGCAGGTTGTATCCATGACCAATCCTGGCCATTACCCAAGAGGTTAGAAATAAGAGCTATAACATTTCCAGAGTAACCCGTAGGTACAGGGGTAGTCCCCACATCTGTTTCAGGAATAGATAACACAGGTTGTACAAAAGAAAGAAATGGTTTTGCTTCAGCAGATTCATGCAGTTAAACCAAATCAAATCCCATAGATTTTACATTGCACTGTTGATCCCAAACCATGGAGGCAACCATACCTGAATGAAGGTAGCTAACCATTCTGCCATTAGCTACTCTAGGGAGAGATATGGCATCTGTCATCAGTAGTTATTGATCTGAGAAGCGGAATTGCCTTAAAAAAAAAGCCAATAACCCAACCCTATTAAGGTTGTTCCCCTTTATACCATTCTCATTAGGTGTCCAACCTATGATTTTGCTGCTTGGTCGTTGTGCTTCACCCATATCCACCAAACTGAACCCCACAGCTGCACAGAAACTTGGCCCAGAGCACACCAGTGCTGCTCCCTCCAAAACCTGAGCAGGAGCCACTCCACCAACATGTTGTGTCAGAACTGGGCAAGCGGCGCCACCCGCCAAAGATCCGCTGTGCCCCATCCCTACATTGGGCATCAGCAGACCTCTCAGAGGTTGTTCCACTTGTATATCTTCCTGAATTGTCCCAGAAAGACCTGTAACCACCACTCGGTTGGCAACGTTAGTGGGCACAATGGGCTGTAAATGACCAGTCGACGTGAGAGCATGCATTGCACTAATCACTTTACTAAATGCTGTCATTTTAGTCTGTTTAATTTGCACCCATTCCAACACATTTTCACCCTGGACCCAGTATTTTCTTAATATTTTCAGTTTGGTTTGTATTTCCAAGCTTTCTTATTTTTATTCAAACACACTTTTGTATATTTAAAACATTATTCACCAACATCATAATATAACATAGCTTACTCCCTTTCTCTCATTCACACTCATGTTTTCCTCAACACACAGACCAAATTGGGTTTACACATAGAGTAACAGTAACACATCTGTTACTTTTCTGTTCTTAAAGATTATATGCTGATAAAGTCCCTTCATTGGTTTAAGATGACAAATATCTGTATGCTGTTGTTCCCACAGATTTTTACGTCGACATGTGTTTCAGTTGCTATGGTCGAGCATCAACAGTGGTGCTTTCGTACTATCGCAACCTTTTTCGGGACAAGATAACCAATTTTAATTCCTTGCATGTATACCAGATTGAGCCACACCATCTACAATAATAAAATTTCTGATGTTTGTTAATCTGCTTAGAATCACATGCTGTGCATAGGTCCGACATCCAGTGGTCACTGCGGAGTATTGCATTTTGTTTTTCGTAGTCGAAAAAGGGGACGTCGACAAGGCGTGTCTGTAACACTATCCCTATAGTGACGTGCGTTGTACCCACAATCCCTCACGCGTCGAGGTCCCTCAGATTGTTTTTTTCCGCCCAGCTTCTGGTCGCCTTACGCGGAGCTCCTAGAGAGACATTGCAAATACTTACTACGGACCTCGGTCCTTAATTAGACTTATTATATTGTTAAAGATCCCTCCCCTCGACTTTAGCTGTCAAGCTGTTTCTCCGCCGAGAGTGGGGGTTTGAACTTTTATCTTCTCTTTGAGAATGTCTTTCTTTCTCCCCTATCTTTCCCTTGGGGTTGTTATCACCAGTTATTATTGCCTCAGCTATGGAGAGGGCACCTTTTAAGTTTTGCCCACGCTGTAGGGGAAAATACACTTGGAAGGACAAACACAAGCTCTGTAATCGTTGCTTGCCCCTCGATCATAAGGAGGACAGCTGCGCGGCCTGTAAGCTCTTGAAACCAAGAACTCTTAAAGAACGAAAAGTTAAGAGGTGGGAGGACTACGCTATGTCGAAGTCAGTTTCCTCACCCGCCGCCGCTGTTACAGAAAGTGACGAGGAGGGTGATAACTCGACGTCCGTTACGGAAGTCATTAACCCCCAGAAGGAGCGCTCGCGCTCCTCGACATCCGTCCCCGGCCCCGACGGGCTCGGCTCATGCCCTGCTTATGGGGATGAACACCCCGGCGACAAGGACGCACATAGACCCCATAGGCCTAAGCACACAACCCACGGCTCTTCTTCGTCGAAGACGAAGGATCCATCAGCGCCGAAGGGGACGCAGGGCACTCCGGCGTCTACCTCAGACCGTAAGGGTCTCAAGCCCCACCCGCAAACGCAGCCGCGACCAGCGATTGGGCTTTCATCAAACAGGGGCGCTACCTCAAAATCATCTGACGTAACGCTCCATAGAGCGGCCGTCGAGGAACAACGCGTAACGCAGGCAACGTCGACACCAGAGCCCTATACTGAAAAACTCGTTGTCGAGAGCCTGGCGAGAATTGTTTCCGAAGACAAACATAAGCGGACGACGAAACAAACGTCGAATACCGCACAAAAAGCTATGGAAACGCCGAAAAAGTGCAAGAGTAGCCAGGAACTGCCCCCTTCATCTAAGGGCACTTCTTAACTACCAGAGGGTTTTTCAGAGGGCGACGGAAACCTTTCTTTGACGTTGTGGGAGCGTTCTAATCGTTTTGAAGGTGAAGACACTGATTTCCCCCCTCTAGACTATTCAGGGGTCCCCCATGAGACCCTTGAAAGACTCCATTCTTGTATGGAGAAAATGGAAAGGTTTTTGGGAAGCCAAAACCCACCCACACCCAAAAGACCAAGAGAATGGCCCCAGGATGACCCTAGGGACAAGATTCCTAGGCTGTTTCCCCCTTCTACAGACGCATATGACCTCACTGAAGAGGAGCAATACCTCCAGGAAGATGAGGAGTGTTTGGGTGGAGAGGAAGAACATGAGGAAGAGGGGTTTGAAGAAGATCCTTACACTAGTGCAGGAGCTTTTGATGAAGATACAGCTACCTCGCAGCCCTGTCAATCCCCATCAGTGCAGCCTTGGCAATCCCCATCAGTGCACTCAGACCCTGATGTCTGTCACCCTTCTCCTCCCAAGGATTCACCTATTGGAAACACCTCTCCCATAAACCTTCACTTAATGCACTATTGCACAAGGCAGCAGCGCATTTTGAAATAGACACAGGGGAGACTCTTCCTGACATAGACTTTGTAGAGAAAGTTATTAAAGAAAAAGCCCCTGTTAGTCAGTCTATTCTGCTCCTGGCTTCTATAAAGAGAAGAATAACTCCTTCCCTTTCCAATCCGGCCTTAGTCAGAGGGGTCAACCCTCGGATAGAAAAGCTCTTCAGCCCTTCGTCCTCTGACCCTTTGTACATCAGAGGACATTCTATTCCGGACTCCCTTGTAGTTTCTAATACAAGAAAAAGAGCGGGGGTACCACTATCCACTAGTGAGGCACCACCTGACAAAGAGGGCAAGAAGCTCTATGCACTTGGGAAGAGAATCTTGACCTCCGCCGCCTTCTCAACTAGGATTGCAAATAACAATTCCCTACTAGCTAGCTACGCAGATGCACAGTGGAGCAAGCTGCGCAGCGAAGCAGAGGACGCACCAGAACCCCTGCGTTCACGCCTGTTAGCTATAATCTCAGAGGGAACTCTTGTAAACCAGGGCATCGTAAAGAACTCCTTAGATGCCGCAGAGACGGCTGGCCGTTCCCTGGTTCAGGGAATACTTCCCAAACGCCATGTCTGGCTGCGCAATTCGGGATTTAACCCGGAAACCCAGGCTTCCCTGATAAATAAGCCCATAGAACAAACACATCTGTTTGGGAAAGCAGTTGATGAGGCCCTAGAACATGCGAAGAAAGAGTTTGATACCATCAAGACTCTTGACCAAATTTCTAGGCCCCCTAACAGACGCAGCTATGGCAATAGACGCTCCTTTCGTGGCCAACACCGGCAAGCAAAACCAACAGCAATTTTACGCTGCTACCAACTGGCCCTCTAACCAGGGTAAGAACACCCAGTTCAGTCAAAGAGGCCAACGCCGTGGCAAAGGAAGAGGTTGCGGCTCCAGCCCCAAAGGTTCCACGCCCAATACCAAAAAATGACCCGAAGATTCGGGTCCCCTCCCATGCATCACCGGTCGGGGGCCGGCTAACATCGTTCCTTTCAGCATGGGAGGGAATATCGTCAGGCCGCTGGGTATTATCCACCATAGCCCACGGATACTGCATCGATTTCAACAGTTCCCCAAAGTACAGACCCCCACGGAACCGACGCATGACACCGGAACACCTCACTATTCTTCTTCAAGAAGTAGAAGAGCTACTGAAAAAAGAAGCTATAGAGGCTGTCCCCCTATCTCAGGTAACAGAAGGTATTTATTCAGTGTACTTCCTTGTACCCAAAAAGGACTTAACCATGCGCCCTGTATTAGATCTGCGCCCAGCGAACAAGTTTGTCAAACCCCAAAAGTTTCGTATGGTGACCTTGCAGGAAGTAATCCCACTGTTATCACAGGGGGATTACATACAACACTAGCCATGAAAGATGCATACTTTCATATTTTAATGTTGCCAGCGCACAGAAAATACCTCAGGTTCAAGATAGAGAACAAACACTACCAGTTCAGAGTACTACCCTTCGGGATAGCATCTGCTCCAAGGGTATTCACGAAAGTACTGGCAGTGGCAGCGGCACACCTGCGCAGTTTATCCATCCCGGTATACCCTTACCTCGACGACTGGCTCATAACAGGGGATTCTTACGAAACATGCTTCTCCAATACCCAAAAGACCATAGACCTTTTGTCCCAACTGGGCTTCTCCATCAACGAAAAGAAGTCCAGCTTAGACCCCAGCCAAATCAAACAATTCCTAGGGGCTCTAATTCGAACAAAGGACGGCCTCGTCTTCCCCTCCAACGAGAGGGTCCAAAACATGCTGTTTCAGATCCCCCATTATGTGGCAGGTCGAGAGGTGACGGGACGCAAAGCAATGCGCTTGCTAGGGATGATGGCGTCATGTATTTATTTGGTACCTCACGCGCGCCTGCGCATGCGCCCTATGCAAGAGTGGCTCTACAGCCAGTGGTGTCAGGCCAGCGGACAATGGGACGATCTAGTGGTGGTCTCGCAGACCTTGGTTCTCTCGCTACGGTGGTGGACAAAAGAAAACCTGTTATTAGGGAAAACTTTTGCCACACCCGCAGTGGAAGCCACTCTAACCACAGATGCATCCCTTACAGGATGGGGGGCTTACCTATCCCATCAGACTGCTCACGGAGTGTGGACTCCGAGCTTAGCATCCAAGCATATAAACCTGCTGGAACTACTAGCGGTGTTCAAAGCACTGAAAGCCTTTCAGGAACACTTACAAGGAAAGACAGTGATGGTCCTCACAGACAGCACCACAGCCATGTACTACCTCAACAAGCAAGGGGGCACTCACTCTCCAGGACTGTCCAAACTGTCCCAGAATATATGGAAGTGGGCTCTCAAACACAACATGTTCCTACTATCACAACATGTACCAGGGGAACTCAATCTGCTAGCAGACAAACTCAGCAGAGACTTCCCCCTGCCCGAAGTGTACGAATGGCAATTGCACGAAGACATCGTCTTAGACGTCTTCACGCAATGGGGATGCCCGGAAATAGACCTGTTCGCAACTCTGGAGAACTCACAATGCCAAAGTTATGCCTCCAGGTACCCCCAGAACCAGTCCAAGGGGAACGGTCTGTCAATTCAATGGTCAGGGAAATTTGTTTACGCCTTTCCCCCGACTCCCCTTCTCAACAAAGTGGTGCACAAGATGCACCAGGAGCAGGTTACCATGATACTAGTGGCCCCAATGTGGGCCCGGCAGCCATGGTTCGCTCACTTGATGGAGATGTCCCTATCTCCCCCAGTGAAACTTTCCTGCCCGTACAACATGCTGTCACAGGACCAGGGCAAGACACTGCATCCATGCCCTCAAACCATGAACTTAGCAGCGTGGCTCCTGAGATCATAGAATTTGGACATTTACAACTCCCGCAGAGATGTATGGACATCCTCAGGAAAGCCAGAAAACCTAATACTCGCCACTGCTATTCTAGCAAGTGGAAAAGATTTGTCATCTGGTGTAGAGGTAAGAGCATCAACCCGGTTGACTGCTCTCCCACTAACATTGTTCTGTACTTGACCCATTTACTGGATTCAGGTCTAGTGTTCAATTCCATTAAAGTCCACCTAGCGGCACTTTCTGCATACACCACTTCCCAACTTAAAGTGTCGTGGTGGAAGATACCAGTTATCAAGGCCTTCATGGAGGGGGTAAAGAGAATACACCCTCCGATAGCTAACCCAGCTCCCGGATGGGACTTAAATGTGGTACTTTCTAGACTCATGGGCCCTCTTTTCGAACCCATGCACAAGGCAACTCTTAAAGACCTCACTCTTAAGATTGCTTTCCTAATAGCTATCACCTCCATTAGGAGAGTAAGTGAACTACAGGCTCTTTCTGTACTAGACCCCTTCGTAACAGTTCACAAGGATAAGGTGGTTCTACGCACACACCCAAGGTTTGCACCAAAATTCATCTCGAAATTTCATGTAAACCAGTCAATAGAACTACCAACGTTCTTTCAAAACCCTTCCAGCTTGGGAGAAAAAAGTCTACATACACTAGATGTACGCAGAGCTGTCATGTTCTACATGGAAAGAACCAGACCACTGAGAAAGACTAATCAGTTCTTTGTCTCTGTGGCAGCAGGAAGAGAAGGAGATGCAGTTTCAAAGTCCACTATATCTAGATGGATTGTTCAATGCATCACTCTCTGTTACACTTGCTAAGAGAGAAGTACCCTTCAAGCCAAGAGCACATTCCACTCGAGGCATTGGGGCTTCCATAGCGTTCATTGCAAATGTTCCCCTTGAGTCCATCTGCAAAGCGGCTACCTGGAGTTCTGTGCACACCTTTACAAAACACTACTGTCTAGATGCACACTCTAGATCTGACTCCCAGGTGGGACAGGCAGTATTAAGACATCTTTTCTCTACTGTTCCTTCTCATAACCCACCGCCAACTCCGGGTACTGCTCGCTAGTCTATGCACAGCATGTGATTCTAAGCAGATTAACAAACATCAGAAGACAATGCATTACTTACCGTAAAAGCATTTCTGATGGTTGTATCTGCTTAGATTCACATGCGCCCACCCTTCCTCCCCGCTCGGATGAAAGGAACATAGACATCCTTTTCTATATTTCTCTCTTTTCTGTACTCACTCACGTCTAGAAGGCTCCCTCAGGACAGAAAAATACAAACAGAGGGACCTCGACGCGTGAGGGATTGTGGGTACAACGCACGTCACTTTAGGGATAGTGTTACAGACACACCTTGTCGACGTCCCCTTTTTCGACTACGAAAAACAAAATGCAATACTCCGCAGTGACCACTGGATGTCGGACCTATGCACAGCATGTGAATCTAAGCAGATACAACCATCAGAAATGCTTTTACGGTAAGTAATGCATTGTCATATAAAACATGTCAGTCTTTAACAATCCTGTCATCCTCCTTTATATTAACACCATACATATTAATGCTGTACACTGAGCAATCCCATGGGGAGGTAAAGATGTACTGATTAAATCCAACTCATCTTCTATAGACTCCTTCAAATTATTACAGTCTTACCTATTGGGTACAAAGCACTCACTTAGCTGTTACCCTATTATTGCTCTCATCACTCTTGACCGCAAAATGTCCAAGGCACTTATCAGTAAACATATGGCTTACTCGAACAGGGATGAACACCTGCTACACATTCAATACGTCCTCTTCTGGGTACTGTGATATCGATCCCTTTGTCACATTAGGTGTATATGAGTATCCAGATCAGCATCAGTCTTCCTTGTTTAGATCAACAGTGGAATCCCACTTGTTCAATCCTTGATGCTGGTCTGTAATATAAGGGCAAAGAAGGCTAAATCCATGCTAGTCCTCTTCATTTTCATTTTCCATTTTGTTTGTTTAATGCTCAAGCCACCTTAATTGTGTTTGTTTAGAAAAGTTGCTATCTAGCCAATTTTGGCTTCTCTGCACTTTGATGCGCACAGTCACAGCGCGGGACAATCTGGTGGTCAGTTTATTACTCCCATGTTGCCTGTGGAAAGGAAACTGGAGTGCAGGGAGCCAGAATGAGGTGCCCAAAATTGCCTAATTTGATCAAGTGGGCAACCAGACAGGAGTAAAATGAATATTACCAGTCAGTAGCACTAACCTGGGGGTTATAGATGCCTGGGCTAGGGGAGGAATCCCACAGAAGGTAGGAATGGCCCTAGTGCCACTTTCCCAGACACCTTTTTCAGCTGTATCAGCATTCCTCAAGGAACAGTCCATACATTTTGATCTATTCTTAATAAAAGCCTTGAAACTAGCAAATCTCATAATTCTTTTTATTTATAAACCAGCGCATCTTTTAACAACCTGTTACATGACTTCATTTGGTGTACAATTGCGTTTTAACAACTCTCTCATTCTATTATTAACGCACTGCCCATTTTGCTTTCCAACGATATGTTTCCTTTTTTCCAGTGAACTTAACGTACAACAACCACCCCTCCCCTGACACTCCCCCTTCGCTGTAACACAACTTTGGACGTGACTGTGATTAATTCTGTTCCACAGATATCGGTTCCATCCTGCGAGTTGTACCAAGTCCTGGATCTGCCTTCAGACCACACTCATATTTCCTAGTGTGCGTGGCTTCTACAAAACATGTTCTCTTTCTTTAACTTAATCATGACAAGGAAGCAAAGTCCTCAAGAACTTAGGGTATGACCCATTTGTCAACGCACATACCTTTTCCATTGCCATCACCTCCCATATCTTGACCCACCAACATGCAATCGCAGGGCCTTCTGGCAACTTCCAGTTTTCTGCTAAGGTCATCCGTGCAGCTGTTAACAAATGTGTGTTAAGTGTTGCGGACACCCTGTTGCCGCATACATCCCTTCTACCTCAGCCCCCAAGATTATTACCAGTGGTGACTTGGGTAGCTGTGTCCCTGTGATCTTTTTAATCTGTGCCAATACCTCCTTCCAAAAATTCCTAGCTTTGGGGCATGTCCACCACAGATGTCCCAGGGTGCCCGTTTCCCCACATTGCTGCCAGCATTGAGGAGAGTAGTCCTTATTCATAGCATTCAACCTCTGGCATGTTACATACCATCTGTGGCAGATTTTATATGCCGACTCCTTTATTGAAGTGCATCTAGAGGATTTTTTAGCACTTTTCCAGATTTGACCCCATTCTCTTCTGAGATATCAACCCAAAGTTATGTGCCCCACTTAACCATTTATGTTTGGTAAGCTGAGTATTGCTTTCTGTCTAGCAATTTGTACAACTTGGAGATCCCTTTAATGGTCACCCCTTCCCTCGTGGTTAGTTCTAGCCTTATCAGCACCCGTGTACCGGCCTTTTTAACACTTTTCTGCGAAATCCAGTGTCTAATCTGAATGCACTCGTATCTCTGTCTCTCACCGATTCGCATTTATTTTTACATTCCTCAAATACTAGCGGGTTGCCATTCTGATTGAAATCTCCCAATCTCAGTTTACACTGCCCCTCCCATCCTTCCCAATAAGCTTTTTTCATCCCTGGCGAGAAGTCTGCATTGTGACACAACGATTGCGGGCCCAGCCCTGGGGGGATATTTACTCTTCGCAACGCCAAGTCTGGCTTCTGCAGGGATTGAATCGTTGCTTTCAGAAACAGTCCCTCTGCCCTGTTCTGAGTGTTTATCGCTTGCAGTGCTATTAGAGGGATTGTGGTGGCTTCCTGCTCTATTTTACACCACCCATTGTATTCCCCTAGATTCGGCCACCGTAGCATGGGTGCCAGTTGAGAGGCTAGTATATATCTTTGAACGTTCGGGACTCCCAGTCCTCCATTCTACAGTGGACGGAGGAGTGTCGATCTTCGGACTCTGGATTTCTTTTTGTGCCATATAAAGGTGACAATTTCGTCCTGTAGTGTTTTAATCTTTTTAGCTGGTATGTTCACTGGGAGCGAGCTAGTAATGTATATCAGTCGCGGTACGATTGACATTTTCACCGCGGCTATTCTCGCAAACCTCAGTATCACTTGTGCGTCCCATCTATTCAGGTCTTCACTTAACAATCTCCACAAAGCGGGCATATTCGCCTTCTACATTGTATCATAGGATTTGGTTAATAATATCCCTAGATAGTCCAATTCATGATCATCCCAGAGTAGTGGATAGAGCCCTGCCAGCCCTACAATATCTGCCTGATCCTCAGTTTATATTAAGGGCCTTGGATTTGTTATTGATCCTAAACCTCGATACCCCTGCAAAAACGCTTGCAGTCTATTCATCACTTTTGGTAGGGTATTCTGAGTGGCTCTTAAGAAGACGAGTCGGCATAGAGAGCTATTTTGTGAGCTCTCCCCTTGAATTCCATTCCCGTGATCTCTGGGTCCTGTCAGTGCTGGGGGACCGTAACGTTCTTTTACTGTGTCTTCACCTGAGGGGCCATGCCCTAATACTGGCAAGATATCTGGGGGGCGCCTATACCCAGTTCTACCGGCAGATCCGGCGAGGGCGAAATGCCTACCAGACCTCGGCCTGAGGAACAGGGGAGGTGCCGTGATCCAAATTCAAGAGTCTTGGACGGGACGGGGCCCAGTGAGCCGAGCAACAAGACGCAGGCACGTGGAAGGCAGCTTGACAAAATGGCCACTGTGCCAGACATTCCTGACATCTGTCCGATACCGCACCAAGGCAGGGAGCAGGTGGAGGAACGTGTGTCAAGGTGGGACTGGTGTCAACCAGGTATGTGGCCTACAGCCTACCCTTCCATTGCGGAAGGCAGGTTTCCGCTGCGTCCGTATGGGCGGGGCACGCAACGGCACCAGCAGCTGCCCACTACCCCATTAATATAGCCTACCACTCCGGCCTGTGAGGACAGATTTTTTTTTGACCGATTCCTCCGGCTCATGAAATCTCCTCGGATGGGGGTCATCCTCGGGGATGCCATCAGGGAGGTGTTCCCGCCACTGGCTCTGGCGCCGCAGACTCCAGTACAGATGCCCCCAGCCCCAGTGGAGCCGCTGCCGCCTGCTCCGGTCCCCCAACCGATGGTGCAGGCGTTTCCTTACCAGCCTCTGCTGCAGCCTCAGGCTCTGCTGTCTGTGCCACAGCCTTCGGCCCCCAGCACCCCTCTGCCGATGCAGGACCAACCGGACCCTCAAGTGGACATGGATGAGGAGGAGGACCCCGACACACTGTCGTCAGCCAAGGCCTTCCACGAACATCTTGCAGGGCTGGCAGAGTACTTGGGCCTTCCTCAACCTGAGGTTGAGCAACCAGCAGAGGGTGTCCTCGCCGAAGTCCTCACGCTGCATCCCACAGCAAGAATGTGGATCCTAGTGCAGAAGGATGTGGTCGCCCTGTCCAAAAAGGGCTGGCTCAAGCCCCACACGGTCCAGCCGGTCAATCGACGCATGGACGCCAAGTGCAGGCAGATGGAGGGGGATACATTCTTGCTATTGGCGCACTCTTCAGTGATTGCTGCGGCATCACTATACCCCAAGCCTCAGTCGTCCTCGGCCGCCTCCTCCACGGCACTGCTAGTCAAGGAGAAGATCTTGGAGGCGTATGGGAAAAGACTGTATTCCAACGCGTCCCTGCATCTTCATCAGGCCAACGCTGATGCCATTCTGGCAGCTGTTAATCAGAGGCTTTGGCAGGAAACTGCGGATTTCCTCCCAGAGCTTCCAGCGCAGAGCCAATTGCGATTTAAGGCGGGATTGGCAGAAGCCAAGATAGTGGCACAAGACAACATGGAGTCCACCGTGGCCCACATGCACACCTCTGGCCGGCCCATCTGCATAGCCACGGACATGAGAAGAACAGCCTGGCTCTGTGCTACTAAATTCAACCCAGACGTCCAGAAACGCATCTTAGATCTTCCGTTCGAGGGGGGTGACCTCTTCCACTGCACCACAGACCAGGAGCTGGACAAAAAGAAAAAACGCTCACAAACGGCCAAGTCTTTATCCATCCTTACAAAGGCCACACCCAAAACGTACACCCAGTCACAGCAGCGCTCGGACAAAGGACGTACCTACGGAGGGTTTCGCAGCTTCCAAGAGCGGAGGTCCAGGCAGCCAGACCGTTCGTTGACCCAGCATTGGCGCAAGCAACAAAAAGGGGGTGGGGGTGTAGGGGCTTTTTCCAGTGCCCCTCCTCCGCAACAGCCTCAGAGGGAAAGAAGGCATGACACGCCCCTTCTGGTCCACATGTCTCCAGAGGGGGACAGGCTTGCACTCCATCCACATTTTTGGCACCAGAATTTTGCTGACCCCCTGGATCCTATCCGTAGTACCCACCAGTACCGCCTCACTATCCCAGCCTCTCCTCCCTCTTCCCCTCCACTCCCACAGGTTGGGACAGCAACTCTTTTGGCAGAGATCCGGTCACTCGTCAAGAGCCAGGCAGTGGAGGAAGTCCCAGCAAGGCTTGGTCTTTCGCTCCAGGATTTTCGCCATTCAGAAGAACCAGGCGTGCCTGAGAGTTGTGTTGGACCTTTCCACCCTCAACATCTCCCTACCTCTACAAAAATTCAAAATGGTTATGCCAGCGGAGACATTGTGCAAGGGAGACTGGATGTGCGCCCTGTATCTGCTCCCTGGATCGGAAGGACGCGTACTTACACATCCCGATCTGGCAGCCTCATCGTTCTTTTCTACGATTCAGGATCAGGGGTCATCATTTCCAGTACAAGGCACTTCTGTTCAGCCTCAACTCAACCCCCAGGGTCTTTACCAGGCTGATGAATACAGTGGTGGCCCTCCTTAGAGCGCAGGGCCACCACATCTACCCGTACCTCAACAGGGCAACTTCTCTGTCAGCGGTGCACCACACGTCCCACGCTCTTATGAACACACTGCACGAGCTGCGGTTTTCACTCTTAAGAAATCGCAGCTGCAGCCTATGCAGAGACGGACTTTCTTGGGTCTCGTCTGGGAAACGTGCTCCAAGAAAGTTTTTCCTTCGGAGGACAAGATCACAGCTATCAAGAGGATCATGACACACTTCCTCAGCAGAGAAGGGACCTTAGCCTGGTGGTACCAACACCTACTGGGTCTCAAGGCAGCAGTCCTCTTGGCTGTCCCCCACACAAGACTCAGGATGAGGTGGATACAACTGCACTTTGCAGCATCCTGGAACCTCACATGGTGGTCCAGGGACTGCAACATGCGGACGGGCAAGCCTTTATGGTAACCTACCCCACAGGTCATCATCACCACAGACTATTCTCTCGAGAGTTAGGGGACCACCCCGGACAACCACTGCGTCCATGGCACCTGGACCCGGCAGGAGCAGGAGTACCACATTAATTGGCTGGAACTGAAGGCCATCTGGCTGATGCTCAGAGCTTTTCTTCCAGTCATCGAGGTCAAGGTGATCCTCATTCAGACAACTTGACCAGCATGTTCTATGTCAATAAGCAGGGAGGTACCAGGACCACGCCCCCCCTCCCGTGCCGACTTGCAGTCAGTATGTGGGAATGGGCCCTGGAGAACAAAATCTCCCTCACAGCCGTCCACCTGCACCTGCTGGGGGAATCCAACTTGGAGGTAGACGGGCTCAGCAGACTGGGTGCGGACAACTGCGAGTGGCAGTTGAACGACCTAGTACTGCAGGAGATCTTCGACAAATGGGGTCTCCCCCAGGTGGACCTCTTTGCCTCCTGGGACAACAGGAAGTGCCAAATGTTAGCCTCCTGGCAGGGTCAGGGCCCAGGCAGCCTGAGTGCAATGCATTCCAAATTCGGTGGGACGGAGTGACAGCATACGCCTTCCCGCCCACACCGCTGATACACAGGGTGTATATGCAAGAGGAGTGTCGCCACCTCAGCATCATTCGAATAGCACCATGTTGGCCAGCAAGGCCATAGTTCTCTGAGCTGTTCAGCCTCTCGGACAGGCCTCCCATCCTCCTTCCGACGGGCCCAGCACATCTTCTGGCACAGCAGAGGGACAGGGTCATCCACCCTGCTCCACAGAAATGTGCCCTCACAGCGTGGTTCTTGAACAGGTCACGCTAGGTCACCTTAGCCTCTTCCAGGCTAATCTAGAGATCATACAGGGCACCAGGAGCAAATCTACCAGGGCCCAGTATAAAGGCAAGTGGACCATTTTCTACCACTGGGCAGACTCTAGGGGTGTCAACCCCCTTGCATGTATCTTGGAGGACGTACTCTCTTCTCGGCGTACCTTGACCATTCTGGCGTGCAGGTGGACACTTGCCGCACCTACCTGGTGGCCATTGGGGCTGTCAGAAACTCGGAGGAAGAGATCTTTTCCTATTCCAACCTGATTGTCATGAAACATTTGATGGGACTCTCCAGGCTCTACCCGCCCATCAAGAGGCTGCACCCTGTGTGGGACCTCAACATAGTTTTGGGCGCCGTAGCGCACAAACCATTTGAACCACTGGTGTCTGCGGATATCAGGCTGGTCACCATTAAGACAGCCTTGCTAGTCGGCCTCACCTTGGCTCGCAGAATCAGCAAAATCCAGGCGCTGGTCGCCTCAGAGCCATATACGACCTTTCATGAACGAAAGTGGACTAAGCACTAAGAGTATGTTAGTCACTACGGTGAGTAACTTATAATATACACTAGCCATACACCAGCCATACACCCACGACTTTACTAACTTAACATACTTCAACCAGTGGGTGCACTCTTGGACTCTTGAGTGCATCACCTCTGGCCATGCACCCAAAACTTTAGTAGCTGGCCACAATGGCCTCCCACTGCCTACAGTATCATACACCCAAGAATCTCCAGACAGTCCAACAAACCACCTGACACACACCCTGTCCACTTTTGTACACATACTATTACACTACTTGCAGCCAGTGGACAGACTCTTGGGTACATGGCCTCCAACCATACACCCAAGAGTCCAGTAGCTAGTCACAATCACCACAGCATAATACATCCATGCAGCCAACAATCTGTACACGGCCACAGCCCACATACATAAGCCAACCACCTGAGGCCCTATTCACTTCTGTGCACATAGTATTCCAGTACATACAACCAGTCAGCACACTCTTGAATCCAATAAGCCAGCCGCCTGCAGCCCTGCACACTTCTATACACATACTATTACAGTACTTCAACCAGTGGGCAGACTCTTGGGTGCATGGCTTCCGACTCTAAGACTCTAGTAGCTGGCTAGAAACACCACAGCATAATACAGCCTATATAAACAACCTCCTATCATCTACATTCCACTCCCCTACCCTAACAAAGTCTGCATAAAGTCACCACATAACCTGCGAACCTACCTGCGGATTGCCACGGACACAACAGTCTTCTTCCACCCAAGTAAATGCATCATATGACTCATCTTTCACTCCCCCACCCTTTGCAACCCGTCTAGCCAACACCAGATGCCCCAAAACATGTTTTCCAGCCGTTTTCCCTGCCACGCTATCCGCGGTTATCTGCGGATACAACATGGCAGACGTTTCAGGAAAATGTGACGCACATCACGCTTCCCTCCAGCCAAACTTGTCCGCGGACATGTTGGGGGAAACCTAGGTTATGGAGGAGCCTCTGCTGTTTTTTTCCTGCATTACAAGGTCTATATTTGTGTTGGCATTTATCTTTAGCAGTGCCTTTCTCAAGATCACAGGATATTTAATATCCAAAAGGTGTTTTATTTAACAGTATGACCTCAGCAGGCTCCACTGCCTTCACTAAATCACTTAAGACCCTCAGTTCAGTCTTGGTAGAAGCTCCTTGCACAGAACACCACTTGGCCAGGAGCATATGTCTAGTTTGCAAGCATGGAGCGTGATCCAAAGGAGAATTGAATTTGTTGAACAGCTTCAGAATACACTCAATTTGAATGTTTGTGCAGGGAAATTAAAAATGGAGAAGACTAAACGTGCCAGTGATCAGAGAAAACTAAAACGCGGGATAAGCAGGCCCCCATGACAGTGATGACTAATTCCAATATGGTGCTCATCCCTTTTATAATTTGAGTGCATGGAAACAGCTACAGGCCAATTCCATTTTGTGCAACTCATTCTCCAACTGATAAGTTGAGATAAGGCACATGAGGAGGACATAGACCCATTGAGAAATAATCTATCACAAACTAGAAGACTAATCTGAAACAGATCCACCAACCAGAAAACTCATTGTGACAATTACCTTTAAAGTACACCTATAAATAAAGACTCTAACCTCCTGGAGGTCAAATAGGTAGAGGAGGAGTTGGTTAAGCCAAGTCTGTCACACTCTAGAACAGGCCAGGTTTAAGGGAGAGACTAGACTCACTAAATTCAAGAGATGGGCAATAAACTGTGTCCAAAAGCTGATATGAAACAGGCTTTGAAAGAGAAGCCAGAGAGCAGTTAGCTGCGGTCTCCAGCCCAGATATTGTAGGCCAGGAGCAAGAGCAACGTTTGAAAGCCTAGGTGGAGGAGGAGCGAACGTCCTACCATGTATCCAATGTAAGGGATCAAGATTAAGAACTGGACACAGTGGCATCTTGAGTGTGGGTTACATACTTCTATTTGGCATAAAAGAAAGCGGGTTGGAGAAATCCTATCCGTCCCTAATTCTAAGAGGGGATTCCCTGTCTCAACACAACTGTGTCAGAATGTTAAATCATAAAGCGTCCCCTGTCCTGTGTCCAAAATCCCTAATTTGACCCTTACACACTAAACTTAATATAATGTGTACATGGGGTTTTCTGTAAGTAAACACTTGTAACTTTCCCAAAGTTACCAACCTAAAGTTCTAAGGTGCAGTAAAACAAAAGGATAGAGTTCCAATAGGAAAGGGGTCTTCCCTGCTCCTAGCTTTCCTCTAGTGGTCCAATGTCACTTTAACGTTCCAGTTTTGTTCAAGGGGAAATGCTCTTCCCTTGAATTTCCTTTAATCTGGTCCCAGACTCGCATGTTGCCTTGTTCACTATCCTGCCAGGACTTTTCCACCTTTCATTCACTCTGTTGTATCCAGAAAACAATCCTTGTCATATGCTGAGTCACCAACCCTTTCTTAACAATGTCCACGTCAGTTTTCCTTCTCTTGTCTTGGCTCTTAATAATGTTCATCAGTTTCACTGTCCTTCCTTGGACTTTTAACAGTGTTTGTATTGGTATCAACTATACCATCTTTACTTAGACTTGTAACAATGTTCATATTGGTATCAACTGTTAAACTTCTATCTCTTGGATGTATCAAATATGGAATTCACCCTGAAGTGCCCCGGTAATCTGTTCACTCTCCCCGGGCTTACTTTCAACCCTGCTTGCATACAGGGAGTTCTGCGAGCCGCTCTGCTGCTGCCTTCCCTCCTTCGGCGTGCCTCTCCTCTGCACAGCATTCTGCAGTCCGCTCCTTCCCTGCCTTTCGAACAGCATCAGAACAAGTTAGCTGCAGTGTCTGCCAGTCTTGCAGCTTCTCTGCCTGCTTCTCTCTTGCTGTTCACCTGTGTCAATTTTAATTGTCCTGGTCTTATTTCACATTCTCCACCGACTAGAATGCAGCGTTGGTTTACCGCACTTGGTCATCCACAGTACTCCATCCCTCTTCCTCACCTCAGTACTTGAAAACGGGGGAGGGGTGAACAGTGTTGTTGGTTAGAAGAATGTGGGAATTCACCATCCACATTACAGTAAGCCATAATTGAGTGTTGCGAAGTATTGAACAAAATGGAAAGTCTGGATTTGGAAGAGAAGCACTAGCATTCTTGCAGATCTGTTAAGACGCAATAAAATTTAGGACCGAAAATACATAAAGGGTTCCGGTGCCATTTCCGGCTCAAGCAACCAGCCTTTCAGCATGCGAGTTTCAGCTGGAAATGGCAGTCTTTCTGTTTTGTTACATTTTTTTATTGGAATCCGTTGAAACTCCAAGTATATGGTTTTGCGCCAAGGAGATTAGTGCACTACTGTATGGCTTAACTTCAAAGTAGTTCAAAAATGCTACAACACAAACCAGGAAACTGTGTTTTTAAAAGGCGCGCATTTGTGAAAGTGCTTTGGGCAAGTGTTTTGGTTGCTGTCTCGCTGCTTGCTCCTGCCGAGAATTTTGCAGGATCCAGGACTGCTTAACCCGATTACGGAGCGTGAGCCGAGGCAATTGGCCCACCCATACAGACATTTGCTGCAAGCTGATTGTATGGTACGCGTTGCTTGAACATTGAGCAGGGGACCTGCTATTGGCCCATAGTAGTACTTTTGGCCATTGTTAGCCGTTACATCAATTTCATTCATTTTTCTTTGTTTGCTTTTAGCGTATTCCACGGCCATTCACCAAGAACTAAACAAAAGTACTGTGCGTGCGCATTTGTGCGCGCGCATTTGTGAAAGTGCTTTGGACAAGTGTTTTGGTTGCTAGCGAGCAGCAAGGCGCCTTAGTGGGCTCTTCTATACTTACACACTTGTTGACCTATTCTTTATTGTGTAACTTGTATCTTTATTCAATCTACCTTACTTTGTCACGGGTTAAGATGCAGTCAAGACTTCCTTCATTAAAAACGGGGATGCCCCTAAATTTACAACCCGTGCGTAACAAATTTCCCCGAAATTCCATCTTACTGACTGCTCAGAAGAAACCTTCATTAACCTTGTGCTCTACGCCGGTATCTGGCAGAAGTCGTAAAGGTGCTAAGGTATGTTTTAAAGGGCCGCCATTGCCTGACGTTCAGCATTTTTACAAAGAAATTGTTAAGGCCACCGTGATAGATCTTCCTAAAGTTACTCCAGTTTCTCAAGCTGGATTCTTAGCAAAGTCTGTGCAACATAATTGTCTTCCTTGCACCCACACTAAGGACAAACCCTTTCTCCCCTATTCTGCAACTGTTATGTCGGCAGCGAGTGAAGCAACTTCTCACACTGCCATTCCTTCATGTTAGTTCTGTAACTTGTGTCTCTTTATCTGACAGCATATTGTTGCACAATTTGCCGCCGTCCGCCCCGGTACATGTTGAGATTGGCCCGGTATCTTGTGTTCCTTCAGATATTGCCATAATTTACTTCCTGAGGGCTCACCCCAGAATCTCTCACAAACCCCCATAATGTTCTCAGACATCGAACTTAATTGCTCTGCCATTGAAGTTTCGTACCTTGCCCCTACCTCACGACGCTGTTTAGGATCTCCTGTGTCATCTTGTAAAGCAGATGCAGAAGTGCCGAACAAAAATTGCATCAATATTACCTTATCTGCTATGAATGTAACTCTGCAAACTTTATTTAAACTTTTTGATTCTTTGACTAATACATTTCATGACCATTCTCAAAAACTGGATAACATTCTAGCAGGGCAAGATAATGCAACCTCCTTGTTACAAAAAAATGTACCTGCACCCTGCCCTATCGATTCAAGCGATCGACCTTTGGCATTAAAAGTGTTGCTAGGCACCCAATCCACAACTGATGCGAAAGTGCCTTTTGAGCAATCATAATGATCACTTTGCCCTTGCAAAGACTCCCTTAAATTCGGCAGTTCCTTTTAATAATAGCATAGTTTCCTCTGGTCTACCCTTATCAACAGCTCCTGCTACATTGTCATGTTCTGGGGTAACTCTGTCTGTGAGTGCCCCTTATACAATCTTTACTTCCAAAGCGCAAACAGTAGGCTCAAAAGGTCCCACCAAGACCCCTTGTAAAAAATCAACAAGCTGCCAAGAAGGATGACTCCTCGAAAACGAACATTTTCCTTTGTCACATTCACATTCTGACAAAAAGTGCTCTCATTGCCTCATCGGTGGTGTCGAAAAAATATCACCAAATGGCCATTTTGCGTATACCAGCAACCAACCCTCTGGTCTTACTCCCTATTCCGCCTTATGCTCCGCTTGATGCCTTGGTTGAAGCTGCAGGTGGTTCGGAATCCTCACACTCTGTCCTGTCTGTGCCAACGAATGTTCCAAAGACAGGTCCCAAGTCCAAAATCAATATGGGTGCAATTCCAACAACAGAGTTGCATCGGCAAGAAATCCGTCGGGCAGTTGATGCATACATGTCGGGTCATGGTGTATTCGTTAACAAACTTCTCCCTTCTAAACTGCCCCAAAGCAAGGAAACGTTGGTACCAGTAGAACAGGCATCTCATGCCGTGGTTCCTGTTAACGGCCGAACCTGCCCTCATAAATGCATATAAAATCAAGCAATGTACTGAAATTCCCCATCCACCTCCGCCTCAAGTGATTCCTAGCGTGAATAAACGATCACTTTTGGCTGAAATTGCTCCAGAATTACTTGAACTATTACAAGTTGCCTTGCAAAAAGAGCCTAACCTATCACCTTATCTATCCGTGTCTTCGGTGTCCGGAAAAGGGCTTGTCGCTATTCGAACATTAAAAAAACGGCCCGCCAATTTCTGCTTATTGTTGAAATTTAGGCCGCTTCCATGCACCCAATATGTATTAAATCGTAATTCTATTCTGAGCATCATTGCTGATGTGCCGGAATTAGAAGACATTAGTTCACATGATTTAACTCTGGTGGATTTTTTTGATAAACCTAACCTGCATGCTGTTAGAATTTGGATGCAATCCCGAGTCATTCAGAATGCTATATGGTCTGCAAGAAGGCATCTGTTTGATTTGGGCTTTGAGATAACTCTGGAAGTGAACTCCAGTGCTCAAGTTTTACAGCAGCAGCATTCCTCCATTCCACCTCATCAAATCATTTATGAAAGTCTTGCCTATGGACAAAGAGGGCCTAGAGTTTCAACTGAGACAAATGTTCAGCATTAACTAGTTCAGGTCTCGATGTTAAGCAAATTTACCTTAATAAGCTGGAACTCCAGGGGTCACTCCCAGTTGTTCAATAACAATTACAGCTCTTTAGGTAAATACAATTTAATTTTGCTCCAAGAAACTTGGCAAACCTCTGCCCCCATTTGGGATGCTCATGATGTTCTTATAATTGCGGCTGGTAAAGGACATTGTGGAAGACCTTTTGCTGGCCTATTAACAGCAATTCAAGCCAATATTAACACCAGTATTACACCATGGGCTTCCCCCAATGCTTTCATCCAAATGACTCAGTTTAAATTGGTTGTAACATCGTATGCCATTATAAATGTATATTGGAATCCGGTGGGGATCACGGATGAATGCTTCCTAAAAGCCTTAAGTGAAATGATGAATACAATCCTTCTGGATGGCACTGTACACAAACTTCTGATTGCAGGGGACTTAAATCTTGATTGCATCTCCAGTAGCAATAAAAATAACCTAATTCGCACCAAAAAATGGATACAATTTGTGAAGCACTACAATCTAATTAGGCTTAATGGAGCCTTCAAGTCTGATATCCCTCCGGGTTCGACGTGGCAAAGGAGTGCCTCTTCGTCCATCATTGATTACATGTATCCGAATGTTAGTCTCTTCTCTGATGTTACAGACTTTGAAATTGTGAACACAAATAGGAGTGATTACAAACAATTAACTGCCAATTGGCAGTATCAAAATGATCCTAACTTAGAGAGAGACAAATTTGACCAAGGTCATTTCACTGTTGAACAATGCGGGTAATGAACTTTGATGGTCGGGAAAGGCATTGGATTGTTTTCAAGCACGTCTGAACCATGAAGTTATAAAATCATGTTCAGACATTGGCTCTGCTAATGTCTGTTATTTATTCTGACATGATGCAAGCTTTTCGGATCCCAGTGCCTGGAACCTTGCCAAAATCTGTCAATCGAACACCTTCATTGCATGTTTTCGATCTGGAAGTAAGAGATCGAAAGCGCTTGTTTAGACTCCAGAAGAGGGAAGTGATAAATCTTCCAGTTAGCATCCGATATAGATGTCTTACAAACATCAGAACCAAATACAAAAATTGGCTCAAGTTTAGGCGCGCTAAGCTATTCCATACAGATAGCCAGTTGCTCCTGGCTGCTGTAAAAAGTAAGAATATCGCCAACATCTGGTCTCTTCTTAATCAAGCCAGTGTCGGTCCTCAAGTTGTCATCCAAGCTAATGAAGTATCGGAATCCGCTTGGATCGAGTACTTCTCCGATTTATACAAAATTCTAGATGGGGGAGCTTCATTAGAATCCATCAACTCCCTGTCCAATTTTCACCTAAACTTTGACTTGGACGACATTTGCTTTTTCATTAAAAAGGGCAGTCGGTCAGGAGCTTGTGGTCCGGATGGTTTGTCCAATAAAATGTTAAGACCATCCCGAAATCTGGGCACAAATTTTGTTTCACATCTCTACCATCATTATTAAGACACAAACTCTTCCACCCACCTGGACACACTCAATCATTGTCCCCATTTTCAAAAAGGGGGACAGGAAAGTGCCGTCTAGCTATAGACCAATAGCGCTATTAGACGCTCCTGGAAAGATTTTCTCCCGTCTAATTCTTAAAGAGCTCCACAAGTGGACCTTGCAGGCTCAGCTTAATGATCCCTTCCAGTCGGGTTTTGTGGCTGGATTAGGTACCATCCCTAACATCATCACGCTGAACATGCTTCTTTCTGACCATGCCGCCCAAAAACAGACTTTGTTTGTGGCCTTTGTTGATTTCAAGGTCGCTTTTGATTCAATTGATTGGCTCCATCTATACAACAAATTGGTCAGATATAACTGTCCGTCATCTTTGGTAGCTTTAATAGCATTGCTCCACACCAACACATCTATGCAGGTTAGACTAGCATTGGAGGGACAACATGGCATCGAAATTCTCTACGTATAGAGGGTTGAAGCAAGGGTGCATTTTAGCTTCCTCAATATTTAACCTCTTTATATACGATCTGGGAGTAGCCTTAAGTCAAATCATGAGCGACACTCCTAGTTTGGGCCCACATAGGATTCCTTACCTCTTTTATTCAGATGATTTAATCCTCATCTCTAAAACCCACATTGGGTTGCAAAATCTCTTGGTTGGTCTGGAGTCCTATGTGGACATGAACCATTTGAAAATAAACACGACTAAAACTCAAACGATGGTATGCAAATGGCATTCAGGTAGCAAAGTCAAACCTTTCAAGTAGAGATTACACAAGGTTGTCCTTGAAAAGGTATCCAATTATAAATATCTGGGCATATTGATTTCTGATACTTTACCAAACCCAGGGTATGACTTGGAGATAAAGGGCAAATTACGATCCTTGGTTGCCCAAGCAAAAATATGAATGGGTACATTTGGTAAATGTACATTAAAACATGTGCTAACCTTCTATCTTCCGAAGGTTCTCCCAATTATAACATATGTGTCTGATGCACTAATTCCAAAAACTTCTTGCATGGTGGGACAAACTAGAATCGGCTTTTTGGAAGCAAGTCCTACATTTACCAACATGTACCCCATTACCTCTAATTCACTTTGAATTGGGTTCCTTGTCAATGTACTCATATGTCACTTGGAAATACTGTGCATTCTTGCGTAAATGTCTTTCATCATTGAATCGTTCAGACATCTTAGGCAAGGTGGCCTCTCATTTGCTAAATCAAAATCAGACATTTTCTCGGAACTGGTGTAATTTCACTATGTACGCGTTGGCCGACGCATCTGTTGAGTTGGAGTTACTTTTAACTAATGAAGGTCGTGCAAAAATGAAAATCCACCAGCATGACTGGTGTGCTAACCAAAGCAGATGCTTAGTCTACAAGGATTTTGATCAAAACTTGTTTGGTCACAAGCGTTAGAGTCATGGCTGATTCGACAGAAGCTCCTTCGCTTCCGCCTGAATCTATGACGGACCTTGGATGTCTTGGCTCGCAGAAACCTAATTCTGAAAGTTGAAAATCTGTCGATTTTGCAAAATCACTGATCAAAAAGAAACATTGAACACTGTGTGGTTTATTGTCCCCAATTGACCGCCAGTCGTAAGACTTATTTTAAAAAGACTTTCGAGGAACAAAATGTGTACATAAAAAAGGACATGTGGCAATGCATTTTTTTCATCATCTTCCCTATCCATCAAGATAGCCATTGTTCAGTTTCTGGATGCTCTATTTCCTGAAAATTGCCATTGCTTTTAATTTGACATTTATTACTGTTATTGTAATCGGGAGAGTCATGCCAGTGATGACTCTAGTTGTATATTCATGAGGCAATCATTTGCTTTTCATATGTATGCATTGGATATCGAGGACGATACGTGTCTGCTCATTTCTGTTTCTGTGTTACTTGTAAATTCTTATTCTGTTTTCCCCGTGTCTTAGTTTTTTAAGTAATGTCATTATTGAAAGATAATTTTAAGGTGTTTACTGTATTGTTTTATTAAGTGCTGTGAAATTTGAAAGATTGATTTTATCAACCAAACAAATTTAAAAAAAGAAAATCTGGCCTCCATAGAAACCAAATAAAGTTACAAAGTGCTTCACTTAAAGGACAGTCTTTTTATGACACACAACAAAGATATTTGACCAAATTTTGTCATTTTATCAATTCACTAAATAAAAATACCCGAATCCTATTCTGGGACTAGCTTAACTCCAGAGTTTCCATCGAGTTGGATATTCTCGCCTAGAAAAAAAACCATTTGGTGTAAACAAGTGTTGGCTGTGTGACTCTCAGTACTGTACATGGGAGTTTTAACCCAAACCACCTTTTTGTAATCAATAAACCACCTTCAAGACAGCGCTGTGAGACCGTGTTTCTCTTAATAGGTTTCACTTTGAGTCCGGCAGGGCACTGGAATTCGCCCACTCACTGTCACCTGCAGCAGTCTTTTATTGCTATGCTATTGGCATTGTTCCACTTGAATACTGTGATAGCATGGGGGATTCAGCTTCTAAGTTCCCTACTTTTGTTGGGATTTAGACTTGTAGATAATACAATAGGATTTGAAGATGCTGTTTTATTGTGGGAGCCAATGGATTTCGATGAAGGTTGGGGCGATGGGATCAAATTTGCAGAGTCCTTTGAATCGTGCTGCACTACGCAGGACACATGTTGGTAGCACCAGGAGGCCCTCCAAAGAGGTATTGCTACCATCTAGGTGGGACAGGACCAACACGTCGACAGCAGATCTGACTTTTTTTTTATGGGATGAAGGGCTTAACTTTCCTGAGGAGAGAAAGTTGGTACCAAGATGCTCGTCCCTAAGGAGAGCCACCCTCTTTGAGACTAAGGAGATGAGATGAGCCCGCTCTGCAAAACCTTCCTAGGGATTTGGGAATGCAGGATCTCACCTGGAGTGATTCCCCTTTAGGGGACAAGAACTCCCATACCCATGGGGAACTTCCTAGATACAATGTATTCTGTCTACATGGGAATTAGAAATGCTGATAATTGTCTTTGACTTGAGGTAATGCAGAACTTTCCACATGCTTTACCAACTGTGGTGAACAATACGCCCCTGTGGAATACCCGAGCGAGAATCAAGGGTACAAACCTTGAATGGAAGAGGAGAAACCCAAGGATAGGGGGAGCCTCAGACGTGAGAGCGTCTGCAAGGGTAGGAGCCGCGCTGACCAGCAGAGCTGGCTGGAGCACAGAAAGAGGCAGATGCCAAAGGGGGGTGCATTTCTCCGGACGAGGAAACGTGCTAGGCCAGAGAAAGAGGCAGCACAGAATGAACTGGACCTGGTGGTGTGACCACGTACGGGACATGGTGGGCCCAGAGTGTGCAAACGGATGCCAAGTCCAGCGATGATGGGAGGACAGGGTCCACTGTTCAGACCGATAGCCAGCCGAAGAGAGAGAGACAACCGAGATGATTGGAACGCAAAATCCGCTAACATCCAAAAGCGAACATCGACAAGCCATAGAGAACGCTGCCATTGCTTACGAGACAGACCCTCACTGGAGCAACCATTGCAACACATGTATGCTGGTTGCCGCGGTCGGAGGGAGGAGATGAGAAGAGAGATCAAACAGGAAAGAGGGAAGCGATAGAGCTCCAACAGTATAAGGCACAATTGAAAGCTATATTGACGCAGGATACAGGGGAAAAAAAACTCATGTTTCAGAAACAGAAATATCATGAGAGGGGGGACCGGGCTGATAGGATCCTGGCATGGAGACTGGGGGAGGAGAAAAAGGAGAAGTCCATTGGAGCTATTAGGACGGAGGATAATAGGGCCCTGCACGATGTTCAGAGTATAGGGAATGAATTTGTAGAATACTGTAGGACCCGCTATTCGTCGGATTGGGTAGGGGATGACTCCCACATTGACGAATTTCTGGAAAGGCTACCAGTCCAGGGGCTCCCCGAAGAGATAGCGGAAACTCTAGACAATCCCATAACTGAAGAGGAAGTCAAGCGGTCCATAAAGGGAATGAAATCAGGGACAACCCCTGGGGAAGACTGGTTCACGATAACATTTTACAAGTTATTCAAGTCCCTGTTGGCCCCGAGGCTAGTGAAGGTATTCAATGCATGGTTGGACGGTGAACCCCTGTCCCCCACGATGATGGTCCTGATTCCGAAGTAAGGGAAGGATCTCACTAGATGTGCCTCCTAAAGGCCAATTTCGCTCCTTAATGGGGATGTGAAGATACTGGCGAAAGTCCTAGAAGCAAGACTGGAGGGTGGTATGCCACTCTTAGTGCATTGGGACCAGGTAGGATTTATAAGGGGAAGGCAAGGATCAGACAGTTTCAGGAAGACTATCAATCTGATCAACGGAGCGCAAATGTTTGTTTATGTTTATTAGGTTTATACAGCGCTTTAATCCAAAGCGATTTACAATATAACAAGGTACAATAATGGAAGAAGCAAGTAAACAATCATGAGACAAACCAGCGAATCAATATGTAGAGCAGTTTCCTTAGATAGTGGAGGTGAGGGAAAGGTGGGAAGGAAAGAAGGGAGAGGAGGTAGTAAAGGGAAGAGGAACAATAATTCAAATATGTGATATAAGGTCAAATGGATGTGAGAAGGAAGGGGAAGGGAAGGTAAGAGGGGACAGGGAGATGGGGAGGAGAGATGGTAGAAGGTCAAGGGGCGGGAGTGAAGATGAAGGGCCTTCAAGGAGGTGGGGAAGGAGGTGTTGGTGGGGATGGAACGGGTAGAGAGGGGTAAGGAGTTCCAGTGTAGGGGGGCCAAAAGCTGATAGGAACGGAAGTGGGAAGCGGCACATGGTGACGGGGGTACAGAGAGTAAGAAGAGGTCAGCAGAGTGGAGAGAACGAGAGGGAGTGTAAAATGAGAGGAGAGACGCGAGATAGGGGGAGCAAGGTCATGGAGAGATTTGAAGACCAGACAGAGGAATTGAAATAGAAGTTGGGAAGGGAATCCAGCCAAGTTGAGAGAGCGAGAAGGAAATAGTCGCGAGGGCCGAGGAGAGAGAGAGTACGGATAGAGGAGTGGTAGATGGATTTGAGGGGGGGTCAGATGAGAGGCAGGGAGTCCAAAGAGGAGAGAACAGCAGTAGAAGAGACGGGAGAAGGTGAGGGAGGAGATTGAGTTTAGAAGTGTGGAAGGTGAGGGAAGATCAGATCTTGCGAATGTTGTAGAGATGTTGCCGACAGGAACGAGAGGTGAGAGAAATGTGGTGGAAGAAGGAAAGGGAGGAATCGAAGTGGAGAGCAAGATTGCGAGCATAGGAAGAGATGAGGAGATTGGAAGGGGGAAAGTGAATGGAAGGAGGAGGGGTAGGGGAAAGTGTGTTAGAAGGAAATAAGAGGACTTCCGTCTTGTCAGTGTTGAGGGAGAGAAAATAGGATGACATCCAGTTTTTAATAGCTGTAAGGCAGGGAGATAAGGACTGATGAAGATCAGGAGTGAAAGAGGAGAAGGAGAGAAAGAGTTGGGTGTCATCAGTGTAGAAGTGGTGGGAAATGCCGAAAGAAGAGATGACGGGAGCGAGAAGGGAGGTGTAAAGAGAGAAAAGGGCCGAGTACAGAGCCTTGGGGGACACTGTAGTCCAAGTGGATGTTGGAAGAGGTGCGGCCGCCCCAGGAGACAGCATAGGAACGATTGGAGAGGTAAGAGGAGGGCCAGGTGAGGACAGAGCCTTTGAAGCCAAAGGAGGAAAGAAGTATGGGGTGATCAACGGTATCAAAGGCAGCGGACAGGTCAAGGAGGAGGAGGATGGAGGATTGCTTAGCGTAGTGAGCAGTAAGGAGGGAATGGAGTACGGAAGTGAGAGCAGTCTCTGGAGTGTTTAGGGTGGAATCCAGATTGAGAGGGAGGAAGGAGAGAGTGAGTGGTTACAAAGGCTGAAAGTAGGCTAGGCGCTTAGATAGGAAGGGGAGAAGCGAGATTGAACGAAAGTTAGAAGTGAGAAGAGGGTTAGCAGAAGGTTTCTTCAGGATGGGAATGATAGTGGCGTGTTTGAATGCAGAAGGAAAGGTGGCGGAGATGGGGCAGGTGTTGAAGAGAGAAGTTAGGTAGGGGATGTAGCAGGGGTAGATTTTAGGAATAAGGGAGGTGGGAAGGGGATCAGAGGGGGCAGCATTAAGGTGAGTTTTGGACAGAAGAAGGGAGACGGAAGCAGGAGTGACAGGAGAGATGTTGGACATGCAAGCGGAGGTAGGGGCGGTGAGCGGAGGGGCACAGGACGGGGAGAGAATAATTTGGCGTAGGGATTGAATTTTGGATGAGAAAAAGTTGGCAAAGTCAGAGAGAGAGGGGGAGGTGTTGGTAGAGGGATCAGGAGTTGGAGGGGAGAGGAGGCGAGAGAGGGTTTGGAAGATTCGACAGGGGTGGGACGCTTGTGAATGGAGACGGTTAGAGTAGTAGGAGCGTTTGGCTGATTTGAGGCAAGAGTCCTAGAAAGAGTGATATGAAAAATAGGATGATTGGTTAGTCAGAGAAGGGGATTTGATCCAGCGTCGTTCATGGCTGTTAGGGAGAATTCTCTTCTAAAAGCTAATTTCCCTTACCTAAAGAGTCCCCCAGCAGCTTTGCTGGATTTGAAGGGTTTATTTTTTTCTCCTGCTAAGAGTGAGACCCTTTTTTCCCACTCTTAGGCAGATTGCTAGTGTATGTTTAGGCTACCTTGTGTGCTTATGGTCCATAGTGTTTTTCTCACCCTCATAGGAATCATCTTTTTAACATGTGTGGTACATGTGGTGCACCCTCTGTGCTGTACCCCCAAACATAGACTCCATACTCTGGGACTGACTACTGTCTCCCAGGGCATGTAAACTCCCCATTGACTTTACTAGTCAATATTTATGAACTAAACCAGTACAACCCATCTTACAATGGAAGTACTGGAAAGGGTTAATAGTTTTTCGAGGGGGTACCGTATAGTCCCTCTCTCAAAAGTTTGTGGCTGATGGCAGTGGTTACTACTGTAAATAATCGACCGCGAATATTTCCCTATGGGATTTTCACATTGTTCGAGGCTACCACCTTTACTGACCGCCTCTAACATACCGCTGCTTTATTTTAATATTAACTTTACTCTGGTAGGTTTTTATTGCCAGAACTTTAATAATATTTCTTTCTCGTGTCTTTCTCTGAAATGCTAACCAAGGTCGGGGATCCTTTGTTAGTCCTTTTGGCGGGCTTCTGCACAGAAGCCCTCCTCTCAGCGCCACTGAGTCTGGGGTAGACAGGATGTGTGGGAGGGGGAATAGGCACCCTGGACAGGGTTGCCTACGCAACCCAAGTCACACTCTGCCCTGATAGGCTGAGGGGTTCTCCCGCCAGGAGAGCCATCCCACTGTGTGAGTGACAGCTAGGCTGTATGAATGGGGGTCTTGCTGCATAAAAGCAGGGTCCTGAGGACTGGAGGACAAGACGTCGCCACGAACTAAGAAACCGAAGAGTGGAGAAGCTGAAGACATCTGCAACAACTGAACCATCGGTGAAGCCCTACTGCCCTACTGCAGATCCTATCCACTTTTCTCCAAGACTTGAGAAGATCTTCCTCTGCAAGAGTCTTCTTCCCTTGAGCTGTTGGGGCCAACGAGTTCGCCAATCGCCTTCCAGGACCTGCCTTGGTCAAATCGCCAGTGCCCTGCTCTCGGAGACCGGCTAGCCAGGCACCCGTCCACCACGACTGCGATTTAAAGGAGCGTACCTTTTATTCGTTTTGGTAGCACCGGTGCTGGTTTCATCCCTGGGCTATGCAGTTACTCGAACCTTCCTCCACGACGAGTCTCTCTCTTCCTCTGCTGGATCTCCCGAACTGCAGGAACTGCCAGGAACAACCGCCACCACAGGAGGCTCTTCCACTTTTAAGGTACATTGTTCCAGCAGGCCTCCCGTTTCTTTGGGTAGCGCTAAAGGTGTTTTAAATCCTTTACTTACCTACTTGGTTGGCCGCCCCTATCATCTAACATTGTCTTTCACCTTCTGCAACAGTCTTTTCAAATCGTTCAACAAAGACTTGACTGCAGCTACTAGAACAGTTTGATCCTGGGCACATTGCCTTGTACCATTGACTCTGGCACAGGTCTATTGACTCTGGCTAAATCTGTTACAACTGCCTTCTCTAGATTGCTTCTCACCTAGAAATGTGTTGGTGCACCTAACTCTTATAACCACCTTTTTCCTTCCCCTTTTTAAACTTGTGCCATTTTGCTCGGTTTTCACCTCCAGTATTGCATATGCTAAAGTACTGCCTTACCTAACTTGTTCACAATCTCTTTGGGAAGTGTTGCTGGTGTGTTAGTCTAAACCCGTATAACATGTCCTTTCCCCTCTCTTCTGAAATTGTTAGAGTGCCATTTCTGTTTGGTTTACACTGTGCCGTTTTGCTCAGTTTCCACTCTTGCTCAAGCTTGTCTACAATTTAAATAGGGAGTTGTGTATACTTTTCTGGACTGATTTAACTTGCTTTAATAATAGTGATTTGTGTGTGAACATCAGTGTGTGTAAAATATATATATTCTTTTTGATACAAAGCTTTGGTCAGTGTTTCCTTGTTCCAGGGTACTGTAGTCCTAATGTGTGTTGAGCAGAAACCTGTGCAGTTCCCTTGGGGACCACTGCAAAAGTTTAAGACTACAGGTGTTAGCAGTAAACCCAATTGGTAGCAGTCTGTACCACCTAGATTTACCTGGTAGCTGTGGCTGAGCAGTCAGACTTCTCTCAAGAAGAGTTAGGCAGTATATAGAGTATACACATTAGGTACAAAAAATACAGTAGCGCAAGCAAACACTGACCAGAGCTTTGGTATAAAAGTATATAATTATTTATTTAAAAACACACTTGTAAAAATAAACTGGCACTAATATGGCAAGCAAGTTGAAACAGTCATTAGAAATATATACACCTCCCTGATTAATTATTCGACAAGTCTTAGGAAAAGAACACCACTTATTATCAACACAGAGGTGAGCGCTTAACCAAGATGGTACTCCAATAATTATTTAAAAAGGGAGAGAAAAGGCAGAAATGGGAAAACACATGATACCAACAGTTTTAAAGAACCACAGCAAGTCAAGAAAGGCAGGGTCTTCTGTAGAGCAAAAAGTTCATAGGCCAGACCCACTCTTGGAGAGAGCAAGGCAGAATGCCCCCAAGATCACACAGTTGAAGTACACTTTAAAAGTCTTTGCAGGTAGTTCAAAAAGGAGTAAGATCAGTTCAGAAAAGTTTAGTTAACAGGTCCGTGGTCACCCCAGGATAGAGAGTCAAGGATTTAGGGGACACCTTGAACAGTCTGTTGCAAGGGAGACTAGGCGGGACACAGTACCTGAAATGGTGAGAAAGGTCCAGCGGGGGCAGTTGTTCCTGGCAGCGGGTGCAAGTCGGTGCTTCGTCCAGGGGAAGAGAGGATCTCGATGTAGAGGAAAGCTGGAGGTCGTTGCACTGCCAGGGAAGAAACCAGCTGTGGAGTTTCCCAGTTAAAAGGTACTATCCTTTTATTCGCGGTAGTGGTGAAGCGTGGCTATTCGACGCCAGGGTGCTTGGCAGGGGCGATTCGACCACGAGACGATCCAGGAAGGCGAAAAAAAGGCGAACTGGTTAACCCCACCAGCTCAAAGGAAGAAGACTCTCCTGGAGGAAGATCTTCTCTGTCGTTGGGAAGTGGTGAGTTTGGTTCAGCAGGGCTCCACCGGTGGTGTCGTCGTTGCAGGTCAGCTCAGCTTCTCCCTCTTCGGATTCTTTAGGTCCTGTGGCGACTTCTGAAGTTCCAGTCCCCAAAGTCCTGCTTATATGCAGAAAACCCCCATTCATCAGTCCTAGCTGTTACTCAAACATGCTAAGTGGTGAGCCGGGCAGCTCACCAGTGGGCCAATCACACAAGAGTGCGACTTGATTTGCCAAGGCAACTCAGTCCAGGGTGCTTATTCCCCCCTCCCACACATCCTGAAGACCCAGACAGAGTGGCACCACTTTTTGGAGGCTTTTGTGCAGAAGCCCGCCAAAAGTGGAACAAAGAGCTCGACTTGGGTTGGTGTTACAGTGGCGAACACAAACACCATTTTAAAACCGAGTCCTGGCAAAAAGACCCAACCGGGGAATAAATATTAAATAAATAACCCGGCGGTATCTTTAACATTGCACCAAAAAAGTGGTGCGTTTAAAATGAATGGGAAAATCCTATAGGAAATATTCCAGTGGAATATTTTGTGTGGTAACCACTGCCACCAGCCAGAAACTCGACAAGGGGGGGACTGGACAGTGCCCCCTTGAAAAACAGACCCAGGGGCAATCGAATTACCCCTACCAGTACTTCCACAATATGATGGTTTGTACTGGTTCTGTTCACAATTTTCGACTAGTAAAGTCAATGGTGACTTTACATGCCCTGGGAGACAGTAGTCAGTCCCAGGGTATGGAGTCTGTTTGGGGGTCACTATGACACCCCTCTGTTACTGTACTGAGGGTTTTGTGTAACACATATACCAAAAACACATGAAGCCCTATGGAGTAAAAAACCCCATAGCCCATAAAACACATTACAAAGTCAAAGGACATTCTCAAATCATGTCTAAGAGTGAGAGAAAAAGAGTCTAACTCTTAGCAGGAGAAAAAAATAAACCCCAAAAATCCAGCAAAGCTGCTGGGGGGACTCACTAGGTTTGGGAAATTAGCCTTAACAGAGAATTCTCCTTAACCATGTGTAAACATGTGTAAACCCTGAATACTGCTCAACTCCCCCTTGGGATAAGTCTGACTGCTTAGCCAGAGCTACCAACTTAATCTTTGTGGTACAGACTGATACCAAAGGGGATTTATTGCATATACCTGTAGTCTTTATCTTCTGTAGTGCTCCCTAAGGGAACTGCACAGGATTCTGCCTAACAATGACGACGGAGAAGACGACACATGGGCAGAAGGTGAGGGGATAGCCAGGGTTGAGAAGGTTTGAGAGAAGGGTGGAAGGGAGTAAGTGGGTAGAGAGGATCGAGGCTGGTGGAGATAGCGGAAGACGGTGGAGGAGAGGGTGTCGTTGGCCGAGCGAGAAGTCAAGAAGAGCAGGAGTTGAAGAGTGAAGGGTTGTAGTTGCAGAGGTCACGACGAGAGAAGGAGGGAGGGGGAGTGAGAGGGGGTGGACAGAGGGGGCGTGGACAGAGGGCCGGGGCACGGGAGAAGAGTAAGGCATGGTCAAGAGATAGTTGGTTAGAGAAGAAACAGGTGAGGAGGAGCAGGTTGAGGTAAAGATGAGGTCAAGAGTGGAGCCAGAGGAGTGGGTTGGAGGAGTAGTGAGTGGAGAGAGGAGATAGAAAGCCACATGGAGAGGAGAGGAGAAGATTGAGAGTGGTTGGAGAGGGGAAAGTTGAAATCAGAGGACAGAGAGGGGTGGGGAAGGTGGAGATATGAGATATGAGAGAAGAGGTGATCCAGGTCCTCATAAAAGGAAGAGAGGAGGCCGGACGGTCTGTAAATAATTAAGAAGGAGATAGCATGAGGGTAGGTGAAGGGTTTGAAAAGATATTCGAAGGAAGAGAAGGTCGGGAGAGATGGGGTAGGGGGTAGAGGAAAGACATTTAGGGTGGTAGATGAGACCAATGCCGCCGCCGCGATCAGAGGGGCGAGAGACATGAGAGAAGCAGAGACAGTGGAATTCATGAGGGGGATCTAAGTTTCCGTGATGCAAAGGAAATTAAAGTTGAGACGGAAGAACATGTTGAGTGCCGCAGCGGTCTTATTGCAGATGAATCTGGCATTCCAGAGTGCAATGTTAATGATACTGGAGGGTTTGACAGTAGTAGGGTAGATGTGGTTAGGACGAGGAGTGAGAGTGTGAAGGGGGGGTGGACGTGGGAGGGGTTAAGTCGTGGGGTCAGAAATGAGGAGGAGGCAGGGGGAGCGAGGAGGGGAGGTATAGACAAAGTACATGACTAGAGGGGAAATGAAAACGGGCAGGTAACCTCAGCAGTAGCGCACACAAGCAATGTAGTGTGCACAGCAGGATCCGGAGAGGGATGGAGGGGCCGACGGGGCAGAGATGGAAGAAGCCTTAGAGAGGAGGGGTAGGTACCCCCAGCAGCTGGGATGGATGAGGCAAGGAAGGGTGGGGCAGCTAGCTTCTGCAGCAGAGCGTCCTCGGTCAGTCTAGGGTACAATGGGAACAGGGAGTGATGAGGAAGGAGGCTAATAGGATGGGGTAGATGAGTCCCTGAGGAGGAGTGAGTAGCTTCTGCAGCTGAATGTCCTCAGACCACCCAATGAGCGCAGATGGTTTGTTACCTGATAGGCCACAGATAGACCAATGAGCAAAGATGGATAAATCGGAGGGTGAATAGCCTTGGTAGCAAAGCGTCCATAAGCTGTTAGGTTAGTGCTGCTGGATCAGTGCGGTAAGGATGAATTTTCTGGTGGGCCCAGGTTGCTGCGGGCAGTCCATTGGTGGTAGACGGATTGCAATGGAAGGTCAGGCGTGGGGTGGACTCCTACATTGCACCATCGGCCGTCGGTCTTAAAGTGTTGTCGCAGGACTGATGTGCAGGAGTGGGCATGAGATTGCAGGTAGACCAATGGAGGAAGAGAGGTTGTGGTGGAAGAAGGGAGCAGAGTGGGCGCAGGCACTGTGCCAACAGCCACCGGTCTTGGAGTGATGTCACAGCTTGAGGACACCGGACCCAGCCGAACTGGAGGTGGGATAGACCCGCATTGGGACTGAGCAGATAGCTGTACACTCTGCACAAGTGAGTCCACACAGCACAGGCAGGGACAGGTCAAAGCATTGCGATAGAGGCAAGCGGAGAGGGAACCTGGAGGCCAGGCGGGAATGGGCAGCCTCGATGGTTAGCATAGCAGGGAGCCCTCAAGGAGCAGAGATCAAAAAGTTGCGGCTTGGCAAGCAGGGAAAGGGCCGGCAGTGAGAATGGAACATGGTGGGTGCCTACCCCAGTGCGACCGTGGCAGCCGGTCGCATTCCACCCTACTCTGGCACTTGAGCTGCCTCAAGGGAGACGGCCAACTGGTAGAGCGGCAATCAGTAGCAGCCTGGCACGGTAGGGAAGGATCCGCAGTATGCAGGGAGCAGGCTCTGTCCTCGGCACAGTCGCATCAGTATGGAGGGAGCAGGCTCCGTACTCAGCACGGTCGCAGCAGATGAATACACCTCAGCCTGGGCCAGAGTCTGAGCAGCCTCCAGGGGATCAAGGATGGACGGTGAACAGATTAACAGTGCGGCACTGCCAGGGAGGCGCAGCAGAGGGGACGAGGCTCCACCCTCAGTCCAACCGATGCGGCTGGAATGCCTCCGATCCTGCACCAGCACAACGCAGACAACCCATGAGTGGCCACAGGAGAAGCAACGCCACGACAGCCACCAAGAGCACTGGCCAGGCAGATTCGCTGTGCGTGCCAGTCAGTGGTCAGGCCAGAGCTGAGATCAAGCCACATCGACAAGGTGGGAGGTGCGGGCAGAGAGGCAGCTGTCGTCGTAAAAGGTAGGAGGTGAAAGGAAGTCCTGGTAGTGCGGAGATCCGCCGTGGGGGTGTTGGCTCCAAAGCCCTCGCTCGCGGGGTGAGCGGGAAGAGGCCAACAGCTGTGGAAGTGGGGGAGGCCACGTTGAAGAGAAAAGGCAGAAGCAGAGTACGATTCTGGATAATATTCGAGCCGTAGGTGCTTCCAGTCCAGAGAAACAATCGGAGGAATGGGGCCAAGGAAATTGTAATAAATATTTGAGTCGGCCTGAAGTGAGGAGGCGACGGAGGCTTCTGCGCCCCCTGCTGGTAAAGTGGAAGGGCTGGATGCACGTTTGGTGTCGTTGGATTCAGAAAAGGTCTTTGACAGGGTTGAGTGGCCCCTCATGATGAAGGTGCTTGAGAGGATGAGGCTGGGAACGAACTTTCTGAAATGGGTGTCTGTTCTATATAATAGGCCCACAGGAAACGTTTGGATAAATGGGGGACTCACTGAGGCTTTCAAACCTTCGAGAGAGACCAGACAGGGATGTCCCCTCTCCCCACTCCTATACGCCCTGGAGCCACTGGCGATAGGAATTAGAGGAAATGAACGGATTAAGGGCATAGTGGGGGGAGAACTGGAGTGCAAAATGTCCCTGTTTACTGATGATATACAGGCTTATCTTACAAATATACAAGTGTCTATCCCGGCGCTCATGGCCCGGGTAGGGAAATATGGTCGATTCTCAGGACTCAAAATTAATGTGAGTAACTTCGCTATCCTCCTGTTACTTGCAAGCAGTCCCCTCTTAAGTAAGGAAAAGAGCTATGAGGGCATGTCAATTAACCAGAGCAGTGTTAAATACCTGGGCATGTGGGTGACAAGGAATTTAGGAGAGATGGTGGCGGCTAATTACAATCCCGTTCATGTTCAACTTACAGCTGACCTGAAGAGGTGGTTCCCTTTGATACTGACCTTCTAAGGAAGGATGACCTTTGTAAAAAATGAATGTCCTCGCTAGGCTGCTATATTTATTTGCATCGATCCTGAGCCAGCTCCCGGATACGTTTTTCGTGGAAGTTGCAGGAGAGCTTCATAGATTCATATGGGGAAACGAGACCCCAAGGGTGAAAATGGCAACCCTCATCCTTCCAAAGGATAAGGGGGGGGATTTGGATTCCCGAATATCCGCCTGTATTATAAGGCGGCGCAAACCAGGAGGATGCTGGAACACATGAGGGAAGAGTTGATGACTTTTTGGACCTACTTAGAAGATCTTGTAGCGCATCCTCTGAAGATCAGGGACAACCCTGGTTAGATAGATGCCGGAACGCATCCGTCCCATCCCACACTAGGAGTTTTTTGGTCAATCTGGAGAGACTCAAGGGATGCATGAGGTTACACCACGTGGCCCTCCCCTATGTCCTCAATTTAGGGGCCACTGTTTGAACTGGGGTGCAAGGGTTTTACACACTCCCACAGGTGGTCGGACGTGGGGCTGGAGAGAGTGGGACAATTCTTTGATGATGGGAGCTTCCATGAATGGGGTAAAGTATGGGATATAATGGGAGAGGACCTTAGACCAATCTGCGACAAGGAAGGGTATACTTTCCAAACTATATAAGGCGATGAACGAGACCTGTTTAGAGGGGAGGCAAACCTTCCAGAGATATTGGGTGGAGCTAGTTGGTGCTGAGATTTCCGAAGAGGACTGGGCGCATATATATATACGGTGGTCTTTCAGGGAGGGTTCTTCACCCCCACAATCGAACATAACTTTAAGCTATTAACGGGATGGCACAGAGAAACTGTCCAAGATGTTTCCGGGAGCATCTCCATTATTCCCGAGAGGATGCGGAAACTGGGGGACCCTGGCTCACATGTGGTGGAGATGCCCCAAGATACAAGTGTTTTGGAAAGGTGTTGAGCTGGATGGAAGAGGTCACGGGGATAGGGATGTGTGCGGCATGCTGAGAGCGGGGAGACTGGCCAATGCACAATGTTGGAAAAGCGAAACGCTCCCCACGAAAGTGGTGTGGGAAGGAAAAGTGCAAAACATAATGGCAATGGAGAAGCTCACTGCAGTGGTCAATGATAGAATGGAAGAATTTCATACTGAGTGGTCTGCCCTTCTAACTAAATGGGGGTTGGAGGAAGAAAGCCATGTAGATTAGTGTAACGGGTGTGTGGAGTGGAAGGTGAAAGAGTGGAGGGCAGAGGGGGAGAGAGGGCCTTGGCGGGGAGCCGACCTGGGATATGTACAGACAATAAGAGTACCTTCCAATCTGAGACAAGGCTGGTGGGAACTCACACCATTGAACAATAGTTGATTTGGACAAAGTTGGGAGGTCTGGTGGGGGAGATTTAAACAATAGCCAAAAGGGGATATATAAGTTTGTTGTTATATTGAAAATGTCTGTTTCTCCGTATAAATGCGAATAACATTTTTTAAAAAGCAGGAAAGGGGGAAGAACTACCCTAGCCCCATCCAAGGGCTGCAGGGACCTGAGAGACTAGAGCGAATGAGGCCAGGAAAAAGAGTTAGGGTATCTGTAGAAACTTGAACTGCATAACCCTCCAGTAGAATCACAGGGACCCAAGAAAACCAGATGCAGAGAGGGATCACAGGGACCCTAAAAACTAAGTGATGTATTGGGGGAGGGGAACCTTAAGTAGCCACACGGCAAATTAAGCTGAATGAACACTATTTATTATGGATGGACAGGAGTACGCGAAAGTTGGTTGAAGTGTGGAGAGATCAACCAGGTTGGTAGAAAGGGATCAGGGAAATATATCTATCCACCTAAAGAAGTTTGGACATTTAGTTTTTCAGGAACCTGAGACTTTTTCAAACTTTAGGAAATATTGAGGAATTTGTAACAGACGGAGTAGAACTGTTTTCTTTGAGAGGAACTTTATTTCTAACCATTGGATCCAGACCCAGGATTGATTCCTGAAACAGAAGGAGACATCTTGGCAAAGATCCCAGATCGCAGGTCACTCAATGCATTTCTTTTAAATGTTTGCTAAGTCATAGGGCCAGTTTAGTAGGTAGGTCTGGGGGACTATTTTAATGTTTTGGACTACAGAAGAGCACCCTAGTTTAGTTTGGTGTGGAAAGGCACTCCCTTTTAGAAGTAGGGCCACTGAGGTGTGTTCCTTTAATTTATACAAAAACTAGTGTGAAACATGTCCTCTGGTCCAGGTCCTTCTCCTGGCTGGTCAGAGTAGACAATTTTGGAATCGGAGTACATTATTTCAGATCCCTGCTTTCCATCAAAACGGCCAACGCCCTCACGATCGTGGCACGCTACGACAGGGAGCTGTGGTTCAAGATCGCTGCCCTCCTGGATTTCCTGCGGGACGACAAGAGGGCGGAGGCCCTTGAAATCCTACAGGAAGGCGAGGTGGTGTGGGACCACGCCATCATGGTGGCCACGGACATCACCGACACCGGTTTTTGCCAGATGGGCAACAGCGTTTGCCTCTGCGGGTGGCTCAAGGCCACCAAATTGCGTCAGGACGTTCAGACCAGGATACTGGACATGCCCTTGAACGGGAACAACTTGTTAGGCAAGGCAGTAGACGAGTCACTACAAACCATCAAGGCGGACACTGAGACGGCCCGGGCCTTGGTTTCTCTCCATCAACAACGACCGTCCTTTCGGACCCCCGGAGGCAAGTCTCAAGGTGCCTCCAAAGGATTTGGTGGCGGTTCCGCGTCGTACCGCCAAGCGACCCGCTCATCGTTGCAGGAGGCCTTCAGAGGCCGCAGCAAGGCCGGAGGACATCGGCGACGTCACAAAGGCGGCTAAGGTGGCAAGGCCTCGGCGAAGCAAGATTGAACCGGCCGTGACGTCGGGTCCCCACCAAAGCACCCTGGTGGGAGGCCGGCTGGTGAATTCAGTCAGCGTGTGGAGTCCATCTCCACTGACCGCTGGGTGCTGGGTGCTGGATGCTCTGGCCCACGGGCACACTCTGGAATTCCAAAGAAATTGTCCCTGTCTACCACCCGTGGCCAGGAAGGAAAATCATGTGCCACAGCTACTTCTGGAGGTACGAGCAATGCTGAAAAAGTGTGCGATGGAACTCGTCCCGAAGAGGCTCTGGGGCTCCGGAGTATACTCGCGGTACTTCCTCGTCCGAAAGAAGACCAGCGGTTGGCGACCCATCCTGGACCTTCGCTGCCTCAACAAATACATCAAGTCCCAGAAGTTCCGGATGGTCACCCTTCAGCATGTGCTGGGATAGCTGGAGGAGGGGGACTTCCTGTCGTCGCTGGACTTGGAGGATGCCTACTTCCACATCCCAATACACAAAGGACATCGAAAGTTCGTACGATTCGTAGTCCATGGGCGACACTACCAGTTCAAGGCCCTACCTTTCGGTTTGAAGTCAGCGCCGAGGGTCTTCATCAAGTGCCTGGCACCGGTGGCGGTGCGCCTGCACGGGATCCATGTATACCCCTACCTGGACGATTGGCTCATCCAAGCAAAGTCAAGAGAACTTGCCGTTGATCACGCGGCGAAGACCGTCCAACTGCTCACTGTTGGGCAGAATCCTGTGCAGTTCTCTTGGGGACCACTGCAAAAAGATTAAGACTACAGGAGTAAGTAGTAAACCCAATTGGTAGCAGTCTGCACCACCCAGATTTACCTGGTAGCTGTGGCTGAGCAGTCTGACTTCTCTCAAGAAGAGTAAGGCAGTATATAGAGTATACACAATAGGGCTAAAAACAAAGTGGAACAAGAAAACACTGGCCAGAGCTTTGTATCAAAAGTGTATAATTATTTATTTAACGCACACTTTAAAAACACACTAGCACTCTAAATCAAAAGCAAGTTCAAGCACAGTCAGATAAAGTATAAACACCTCCCTTGATAACTATTAGACAAGTCAGTTAAAACACCACTATTTGTTAAAACAGATGTGAGCGCGTAACCTAGATGGCACTCCAATAGTTAGGTTAAAGGGAGAGAAAAAGGCAGAGCATATAAATAAAACAGGTCCCAACACTTTTAGAAGTTCTAAGCAAGGGAATAAAGGCAGTATACACTGTAGAGCCAAAGTTCATAGGCTAGGCCTACTTTATATGGAGCAAAACGAAATGTGCCCAGGATCACACGGTTGAAAATGCACTAAAAGTCTTTGCAGAATGTTCAAAAGAGGCTGGGGTGATTCAGGAAGATAAAGTTAGAAGGTCTGGGGCCAACCCAGTTGGAAAGCCAAGGATTTAAGGGTCATCTTGGGCAAACCGAAGAAAGGGAGGCCAGGCTGGACACAGTACCTTAAAGAGAGAGGAAGCTCGAGGGGTGGCAGTTGTTCCTGGCAGTGGTTGCAGGTCGTTGTTTCGACCAGGGGAAGAGAGGATCTCGTCGAGGAGGAAACGTGGAGTCGATGCACTGCCCAGGGATGAAACCAGCCACGGAGTTCGTCGATAAAAGGTGCGTTCCTTTTATTCGCGGTCAGAGTGGTGAAGCTTGTCTATCCGGCCGCCGGGGTGCTTGGCACGGGCGATTCGACCAAGAGACGTCTTTGGAAGGCGAAAGGGCGAACTGGTTGGTCCCACCAGCTCAAAGGAAGAAGACTCGTCCAGCAGAAGATCTTCTCTTGTCTTTGGGAAAGTGGTGAGTTCGTTGCAGCAGGGCTCCACTGGTGGTGTCGTTGCAGATGGCTCAGCTTCTTCCCTTTTCGGATTCTTAGGTCCTGTGGCGACTTCTGAAGTTCCAGTCCCAAAAGCCCTGCTTTTATGCAGAAAAAACCCCAGTCAACAGCCTAGCTGTCACTCAAACATGCTAAGTGGTGAGCCGGGCAGCTCACCACTGGGCCAATCAGAATAGAGTGCGACTTGAGTTGCTAAGGCAAAGCAATCCAGGGTGCAATTCCCCTCCCCATACATCCTGTGGAACCCAGACAGAGTGGCACCATTTGGAGGGCTTCTGTGGAGAAGCCCGCCAAAAAGTGGAACAAAGGGCTCGACCTTGGTCAGAGTTACAGAGACGGACACAAATGCCATTTTAGAAAAGAGTTCTGGCAAAAAGACCCAACCGTGAATTTAATATTAATTAAATAAACCGGCGGTATCTTTAACATTGCACCAAAAAGTGGTGCGCTTAAAATCAATGGGAAAATCCCATAGGAAATATTCTGGTGGAATATTTCGCTTGGTAACCACTGCCACCAGCCAGAAACTCGACAAGGGGGGACTGGACAGTGCCCCCTTGGAAACAGACCCAGGGGCAATCTAATTAACCCCTTCCAGTATTTCCACAATATCATGGTTTGTACTGGTTCTGTTCACAATTTAGGACTAGTAAAGTCAATGGTGACTTTACATGCCCTGGGAGACGGTAGTCAGTCCCAGGGTATGGAGTCTATGTTTGGGGGTCACTATGGCACCCCTGTGTTACTGCACTGAAGGTGCTGTGTAACACATACACAAAAAAACAGATGATACCCTATGGAGTAAAAGACCCCATAGCCAAAAATCACACAAATAGTCAGAGACATATCTCAAATCATGCCTAAGAGTGGGAGTAAAAGTCTCTCACTCTTAGAAGGAGAAAAAAACAAACCCCAAAATCCAGCAAAGCTGCTGGGAGACTCACTAGGTTTGGGAAATTCGCCTTATAAGAGAATTCTCCCTAACACTCACGGATCTGGGATTCTCGATCAACTTTGCGAAATCCCACTTGGTACCGTCGCAAGACCCCCCTGTATTAGGCAGAATCCTGTGCAGTTCCCTTAGGGAGCACTACAGAAGATTAAGACTACAGGTATGAACAATAAATCCCCTTTGGTATCAGTCTGTACTGTTGGTAGCTGTGGCTAAGCAGTCCGACTGATCTCAAGAGGGAGATGAGCAGTATTCAGGGCTTACACAATAGGATTATAATACTATGGTACAAGGAAATCCTGACCAAAGCTTTGTATTAAAAAGAATATATATATATATATTTCCGAGGCTTGTGGAATCTGCTTAGATCACATGCTGTGCATAGGCCGACATCTAGTGGAAGCTGCAGAGTATTACAGTTTGTTTTTCGAAACTCGAAAATGGGCGTCGACACAGGGCGTGCCAGCAATACTATCCCTAGTGTGACGTCCACTGTACCCAAGATCCCTCACGCGTCTAGGATCCTCAGATTGTTTTTTTCCGCCATACTGGTCGGAAGCATTTTGCGTAGTCCCCTGGCCTTAGCCATACTTTTGCTAAAATATTGATTTATTGACATCCTTCCCCATCCCAATGTCGAACTTCGACACTCGACGTCGGCTGGAGAAGAAATCGACAGTCGGCTGCTGCACGACGGATTTGGGCCTCGGAAGGCCTCTGGCCTCGGCCCGGGCCTCGGAAGGCCTCTGGCTTCGGCCCTGCAAGTAGGGAGAGTGGGGGGTTGGACATACTCTACACTCTTGGTATATAGGTACACCTTATACATTTCCTACACTTAACAGCCCGCTGCCTCAAGGTGCGTATGGAGGGTACCCCTTTTCAATTCTGCCTCCAAGTGCAATCGCAAATACCCTTGGGTCGACAGGCACGCCACGTGCAATCTCTGCTTGCCAAGGGACCACCCCGAAGCGAACTGCAGAGCGTGTAGTAGGTTTAAACCTAAGACACTTAAGGACCGTTTGGCGAAGCGTTGGGCCCACCACGCCAGGCAGGCGGCCATGGCAGCGGAGGGTGCCTTCAGCGATGGCAGCAATGCCGTGCTTTCGGACGGTGAGGACATTACGGCGCCGAAAGACAGCCGAGCGCAGGTCCCCGGCCTCGGAAAGGTCATCCGACAGGGCGGCTATGGGGAAGACCCCTGGCGACACAGACGCTTCACACACCACCCACACTAAACACACGAAGTCCAACCGAGACACGACGACGTCGAGTGCTCGGAAAGAGGCACAAACAGAACGGTCCGAATCGGTGTCCTCTGGGCGTTCGTGATCGAGATCGCCGCATGACTCCAGGCAATCATCCACTCTTGCCAAGAGTGCCTCACTCCCTAGGCTAACGGAAGTTCGATCGTCGGAAGACGAAGACGACTTCCACCCCCAGACCGCACTCCAGGAGTCGGAGCACGCAGACAAGATCAGCACGGCCCCACGTTCGAAGGACAGAGACTCTACCCCCGATCCTCGACGCCAGGCGTCGAAAACCTCGAGCCACAAAGGGACAGGGAAAACACTTTTCCACTCACGGGGAGGGGGGAAAACAGCAGAAGATGCAGCCTCTGCACTCTTCCACACCTGTAAAACACTGCACTCCTCCTAAACAGGAAGACAAAACCAGGTCTGCTGATATTTCAAAGAGCAAATCTACTCAAGAAAAATCTCCAAAACTTTCTGAGAGTCATTCCCAGTTCCAAAAAATGGTCCCGTGATGACATAGATAGGGTCATGTCAAGGATGTCTTCCTTGGCAGACTTTTACGATAAAAATCCAGACCATTTCCTTTCATATGATCCACAAGGGGCTACACCCTCAGGCTCTAATGATCCTATCCCCCCTGAGTAAGAAGCCCCAGTTTGAGACACCGATGAGGTCTACAGACCCCTTCGAGGTACAACCATACTCACGACCATACTCACTATATCAAGGAGCGACTTCCTTTGGTGAGGACCAAGATTTTGGCATGGTAGAAGAGCAAACCGGGACGGGCTACTATGTGGACGAAGAGGAGGAGGAAGACCCCGAAACCTGCAGAGTAGATTCCCTGGTAGAAAAGGAAGCCCCGGTTACCGACTCCCCTGTCGATAACCAACCCCTCCTAAACGAGGTTCTCGCACGTGCAGCAGAACATTTCCGTATTGACACCCACGGTGTCCAGGAGGAGAGGGACTTCGCCGAGGAGTTAGTAGGAGAAAGGAGGCCTGTTGCCCAGACCATCCCTATCCTCAAGTCTATTCAGCGAAGAATAGACCCGTCCCTGGTGAACCCGAACCTCACCATAGCAGTCAATCCCAGAGTTGAAAAACTTTTCAGGGCAGCCCAGTCTGACCCTCTCTATATCAGAGGACATCTGAAGCCAGACTCCCTAGTTGTCACTAACACTCGTAAGAGGGCTGGAACACCCTTGAAATCGTACGAAGCTCCTCCAGACAAGGAGAGCAAAAAACTATATGGTTTCGGCAGGAAAGTAGCCTCAACGTCCGCCTATCAGGCAAGGATTGCAAACTCTACCACCCTGTTGGCCAGCTACAACTGCCATCATTGGGAAGAAGTCGCGGGCCTCGTAGCCTCTGCTCCGGAACTCTTAAAGGGCCAGTTAGCTCGGATTTCCGCAGAGGGTAGAGCTGTGTCTGGTTACATTTTAAAAGCAACCTTTGACGCAGCGGACAACACAGGCAGATTGATAGCAGAAGGTACTGTTATCAAGAGACATCCATGGTTACGGCAGTCTGGTTTTAGGGCAGAAACCCAGGCATCATTGTTGGACAAACCGGTGGAAGCCGATCTGTTGTTTGGTAAGGCGGTCGAGGACGCACTGAAGAATGCCAAGGACGAATACGAGACACTCAAGTCCCTTGGCCAGTTAACCAATAAACCCCCTAACCAGAGAGGGAATAGTAATTTTCGTCGCCCACGCGGCCAAAATTCCCAAAGAGGATCTAACTATTCCCAGGGGCAGGGTACACAGTGGAACAACAGCCAACAGTCTACCCAGCGTTACGGCAGGGATAATAGGAGAGGACGTGGTAAAGGCAGAGGCAGCCCCAGCAAAGGAGGCAGCACGCCTCCACCAAAGCAGTGACGCTCAGTTCAGGGTCCCTTCTCACGCAACCCCAGTAGGGGGACGCATTTCCAACTTCACCCAGGCTTGGGAAGGGATCACATCAGACAGATGGGTGCTGTCAACAGTATCCACAGGGTACTGTATAGAACTATTGCAGCGTCCCCGGAACCATCCTCCACGACAAAGAGTACACTCTTTAGAACATCAGAAGATTCTCCTCAAGGAGATCGCCATTCTGCTAGAAAAGGACGCGATAGAACTCGTCCCGGGACACCAGGTAAACAAGGGTATTTATTCAACTTACTTCCTTGTGGCAAAAAAAAAGATTTGACAATGCGCCCAGTATTGGACTTACGGCCTGCCAACAAGTATGTCAAGCCCCAAAAGTTTCGTATGACTACGCTACAAGAAGTAAACCCCCTCCCAAAAAAGGGGGATTACATGGCATCCTTGGATATGAAAGATGCCTATTTTCATATTTCCATGTTCCCAGCGCACAGAAGGTACTTGCGCTTCAAGGTGGACAGTCGGCACTACCAATTCAAGGCACTGCCCTTCAGGATAGCTTCGGCACCAAGGGTATTCACCAAGGTACTGGCAGTGGCGGCTGCACACCTACGCAGGGAGGCAATCCCGGTGTACCCTTATCTAGACGACTGGCTCATAACGGGGGAAACCCCAGTAATTTGCAGGACAAACATTCAAAGGACTATCGACCTCCTCCACGAATTAGGCTTCTCAATCAATGAGAAAAAGTCAAGCCTGGTGCCAAGCACCTCCAAACAGTTCCTAGGAGCAATCCTAGATACTCAAGAGGGGTTGACCTTTCCTTCAGAGGAAAGAATTCGGAATATACTACTGCAAATTCCGCAATATCAGTCCGGTCACCAAATAACGGTACGCAAAGCAATGCGTTTACTGGGCATGATGGCGTCATGTATTTACCTGGTCCCCCACGCGCGCCTGCGCATGCGTCCCATGCAGGAATGGTTGGCGAAACAGTGGTCTCAGGCAAGTGGTCAGTGGGACGATCTAGTGGTCGTTTCGCCAACACTAGTACAAAGCCTTCACTGGTGGACAAGAGAGAATCTTGCACAGTGAAAACCCTTTTACGATCCCCAAGTACAGGCAGTAGTCACTACCGATGCATGTCTGACGGGGTGGGGAGCTCACCATCTCCACCACACAGCTCAGGGTCTCTGGTCTCCCTCAGTGGCCAAGAACCACATCAACCTGCTAGAGCTTCTGGCAGTATTCAGAGCGCTTCAGGCGTTCGAGCCCCACCTACTAAACCTGTAAGTGCAAATCCGGACGGACAGCACTACAGCCATGTTCTACCTGAACAAGCAAGGAGGGACTCGTTCGCCAAATCTGTCCAAGCTTGCCCAGAAAATCTGGATATGGGCACTCAGACGGAACATCTTCCTGTCATCACATGATGTTCCAGGGGAGCTCAATTCCCTAGCGGATGCTCTGAGCAGAGACTCCCTCCCAGAGGAACACGAATGGGTTCTACACAGAGAGGTCGTAGAAAATATCTTCTCTCAGTGGGGTTTCCCCACTATAGACTTATTTGCCACAAGCGAAAACAGACAATGCCCAGGATTTGCATCCAGGTTTCCCCAACCATACTCCCAGGGGAACGCCCTGTGGATGAACTGGTCAGGGATGTTTGCGTACGCTTTTCCACCAACTCCTCTCATCAGGAAGGTGGTGAACAAGATGAACAGAGAGTCGATGACGCTCGTCCTAGTTGCTCCCATGTGGGCAAGACTACCGTGGTTCCCACACCTACGCAGGATGGCGGTGTGCGAGCCCATCAAACTTCCAGCCTGGTACAACCTTCTGTCCCAGCACCAAGGTCAAACAGTGCATCAGCAACCCAACTCAATGAACCTGGCAGCATGGCTCCTGAGATCATAGAGTTTGGACATCTCAATTTACCACAGAGGTGTATGGACATCCTGAAGGAATCTAGGAAACCCAACCCAAGGCACTGTTACTTTGACAAGTGGAAGAGATTCGTTATCTGGTGCCAGAGTAGACAAATCAACCCAGTTGATTGCACTCCTTCCACTATTGTTACATACATGCTCCACCTGCTAGACGCAGGATTGGTTTTTAACTCCCTGAAAGTACACCTGGCAGCCCTGTCGGCATACACCACTTCCCATAACAAGGTCTCGTGGTGGAAAGTACCAGTAGTTAAAGCCTTCATGGAAGGAGTAAAGAGACTTCACCCTCCTATTTCAAACCCACCACCAGGGTGGGACCTTAATGTGGTGCTATCTAAGCTCATGGGACCCCCTTTCGAGCCCATACATAAAAGCAGTCTCAAACACCTGCTTATAAAACGGCCTTCTTAGTAGCTATTACTTCTATAAGAAGGGTCAGTGAAATTCAGGCTCTGTCAGTGCAGGATCCCTTCTTTACGGTCTATAAAGACAAACTGGTTTTACGCACACACCCTAGGTTCTCACCTAAGTTTATATCTAAATTCCACGTAAACCAGTCCATCGAGCTTCCGGCTTTCTTCCAGGACCCTCAAAGCTCGGCTGAGGTGAAACTACACACCCTAGATGTGCGTAGGACGGTCCTCTACTATGTAAATAAAACCAGACCGCTAAGGAAAACATATCAACTGTTTGTCTCCGTAGCTACAGGCAGAGAGGGGGATTGCGTCTCTAAAGGTGCCATCTCGAAGTGGATTATTAACTGTATCCAGCTGTGTTACTCACTCTCTGAAAGAACTCTGCCTTTCACGCCAAGAGCCCACTGTACTAGAGGTATTGGGGCCACTCTGGCTTTCATTGCAAATGCACCCCTTGACACCATTTGCAAAGCAGCTACTTGGAGCTCTATTCACACTTTTACTCAGCATTACTGCATTGACACCCATTCCAAGGCAGATACACAAGTGGGACAAGCGGTTCTAAGAGACTTATTTGCTCATGACCCTTCTCACATCCCACCTCCTTCTTCAGGTACTGCTCGCTAATCTATGCACAGCATGTGATCTAAGCAGATTCCACTAGCCTCAGAAGGGATACATTACTCACCGTAATCGTATTTCTGATGCTTGTATCTGCTTAGATTCACATGCGACCCACCCTTCCTCCCCTCTGAGAGAAGGCGAATGGTTGCTTGTAGTCTTACCTTTCTATCTATCTGCTTGGATTATCTGTACTCACGTTACTCCTCATGCTACCTCATGTCAGAAAAAATACAATCTGAGGATCCTAGACGCGTGAGGGATCTTGGGTACAGTGGACGTCACACTAGGGATAGTATTACTGGCACGCCCTGTGTCGACGCCCTTTTTCGAGTTTCGAAAAACAAACTGTAATACTCCGCAGCTTCCACTAGATGTCGGCCTATGCACAGCATGTGAATCTAAGCAGATACAAGCATCAGAAATACGATTACGGTGAGTAATGTATTATATATATATATTTCTGAGGCTTGTGGAATCTGCTTAGATCACATGCTGTGCATAGGCAGACATCTAGTGGAAGCTGCGGAGTATTACAGCACTTCTAAGTTAACACATTCATTACAGTTCTTAAAGCAAGTTAAAATCAGTCAAGAAAAAGTATTCACAACTCCCTAGTTAATTTGTAGACAAGTTTGAGCAAGAGTGAAAACTGAGCAAAACGGCACAGTGAAAACCAAACCTAAATGCCACTCTAGCAATTTCTCACAAGGGAGGGAAAGCACAAGTTATACAGGAATATCTTCTTACACACCCTAGCAACACTTCCCATAAGTTTGTGAACAAGTTTAGGCAAGGCAGTACTTTAGCATGTATAATACTTAAATGAAAACCGAGCAAAATGGCACTTCACAGGTTTTAAAAGTGGGAAGAAAAAGGTGGTTATAAGAAGTAGGTGCACCAACACAGTTCTAGTTGAGAAGCAATCTAGAGAAGGCAGTTCTAACAAATTTAGCCAGAGTCAATAGGCCTGTGCCAGAGTCAGTGGTACAGGGCAAACGGCCCAGGAGCAAAATGTTCTAGTAGCTGCAATCAAGTCTTTGGTTAACGATTCGAAAAGGTGGATGCAGAAGGTGAAAGACAATTTTAGAGGATAGGGGTTGTAAGAAGATTCAATTCAACACTACAACTAAGTCAATGCCTAGTCTGGTATACTGAATGGAAACCCTTATTGATATATCTTTATGTCCAGTTCATGAGTTCTGGATGACTACCCCTATATAACACCCCTCTCTTAGAATCCCCCTGACCCCACTGAGCCAAGAAGTAGTTCTGTTTTGCAAGTTTAAAAGGTTTATTTGAGAATTTAAACAATATATATATATATATATCACTTTATAATAAATTGATATCTGATAGTACACTTAGACATATGATGTTGATCAACAATGGGTAATCTGGCACTAACACACTTCTTTACAATCAATGAGGAGTTAGTATAGGATGGATAAAGTAGCAAAACTACTTTGATGATTTCAAGGGAAAAACAATGAGGAATAAAATGCAGTACAGAAATACTTGATAGGATTTTAGCAAAAGATAATCAATTTTTCTCTGGCAATTCACCCCTCTCCCCTATGCAATGTAAGACATGGAAGTAGATGGAAAGAGGAGCACACAGTTCTCAGGAATGCAATGAAATACAATACGAAATTCAGTTCCCCCCCAGCAAGCTTAGAGAAAACCGGTATGCGTTTTAAAACACAGGCCCAAAATGCTTTTTAAATGTGATGGCAATGGATGAAAAATATGCTGAAAATGCTTTTAATTCCCTTTAGGAGGTTCAGGGGGAGTGGTAGCTACTTGGGATGAGTTCAGGCTCACTTTATCAATGATTCAGGGATGGTTCTTAAGATGCAAACAAATTTTAGCAGTTCAGGCAAAAGCAGCTATCTTTTTACAAGTAAATAAATCGGGCCAAATCGCAAATCGCGGCAAAATTCGCGATCGCGTGAATCGTGATTACGGCAAAAGTATAAGGAGTAGCAAGTCGGCTTGTTGGAAAGCTTAGATTCTAAGCTTTCAGAGGAAAGTTAAACCAAGTTCGTAGCCCAAACGGTTCCAGAGATATGAACGATTAAATAAAGGTAGTTTTTTGGATTTTAAGTAAACTCAAAATGACAGGTGACAGCTTTGCAGCTGCAGAATTGACAAATGACAGTGGTGCAGCTTTACAAAATGACAAGTGACAACTTCTAGGAGGCAGTTCTGGTTAGATTAAAATAGTTTGGATTAGATTATTTTAACTAAGAGGTTGGTTCTGCACAGTTCTGCTAGGTACTCACAATATATTTTTGAAATAGGCCTCGCCACGGATCTGGTCAGGTTTTGGACTGGACTCCGGTTCTGGTCTCGGCACGTCACAGTGATCTGGGTCAGCTCTCTGGTTCTGCTCACAGCGGTCTGGGTCAGCTGTCTGGTTCTGCTCACAGCGGTCTGGGTCACTCTGGATCTCTGGTCTGGTCTGTCCGGATACCGCGGTCTCTGCACGGCTCCTGGATCTCTGCACTGGTCCTTGCAAAAGTTCTTGGCAAGGGATTCAAGCAGCTCGCCCGGCTGTGAGTAGCTTGCAATGATTTGAGGCCTGCTGCAGAGAACTCAGCTTGTGGTTTTAGGCCTCTGATTTAGGTTCTAAAGTATAAGTTCTAGGTTCTGGAATATGTAGCTGGAGTCAGTCTGGAACTGGTATCTTCTGGATGTTGTGTGGTCCGGCAAAGCTTCCCGCAAGAAAATGGAAAATGAACTCCTCTCAAGATTTCAGTGGTCCCTTTTTATGTGGTTTGAAAGTGGGTGGAGAGGCTAGCTTTCTAGGCCCAACCCCTTCAGAGTTCTGATAGGTTGGAGAATTCTTTGCGTTCTCACTGGAGAGCAGGATTGTGTGTCAGAATGATGTCATTTAATGTCTTGCAGAAAGGACACTCCCCTGTCAAATTACACACAAATCTATATTTGACCTAAAGACATATTTCATAGATACACAGTGGTTTGAAATTACATGCACCCATCACGTATCACATGAGGTATACTCTGTTCAAACTCTGATGTTTCTAAGAGCTTGCATCCAGAAATGGTGATATTTTGCGCTTTTTAGTGGGTTATGCAACATTGGTTTTTCATTCAAATTGATACACATATACACCCCCCTACTACACATATCTCAGTAACTTTCCATTTGTCTAGCTTAAATACAGTGTCTGTGGTGTCAATAAATGCGGGGTTTTGCTCCAGAACATGACACAAATTGGAGTTTGGGCTTGAATTGTAGGCAAAGTTTCCATTTTAAGGTTCCCCACATTTCTCATTTCTGTCATCCGGTTACCAAGAGTTATGAGTGTTTCTGTAAAATATATATTTTGCTTTCAATTCAGTTCTCAGAGAGTTGTAGTCCGCCTCCAAGACTTGGGTGGGTCAGTGATCACATGTGTCTTCTGCTGGGAGCTCTTTGTGTACAGTCAATTTAACATCAGCATATTATATTCAAGTGCAAGAGCCTATTGTGTGGTCTCCGGGAGGCTGCCAGCCAGTCTGCCTTCTATCAATCAAGAGGTCATGTGAGATTCTAACTCCTGGTGTGAATCTCTGGAGGTGAGAGGTTTCCCAGCCTTTTGGCCTGTTAATCAAATCAGATTGTCTTCTGGGAACAGCATGCGGTTAAGATTTTAATTAACTCCCAGCCTTTGATGTAAAGGCCTCGCCTGCAACTCCTGACATGCAGTTTCCCTGTCAGAGTTTAGACCGCTAGCGCCGCCTTGAGGTATTTATCGGTACTGCGTCCATTTTTTGGATCAGTCTTGAATTCAAGCATTTCAAACAAGAGATATTACATGGAAGTATATTATCCAGGTTCAGCACATGGCACTGGTGTGGTTCTGCAGTAAAATAATGTTGTGCCCGTTGAAGGAATGAATTCCCAATAGTTGTGGGTTGCTTTTGGCAATCAACATTGCCCCTTTTGCAATGGTTTCAGGCTACTGTGTGGGTAGCCCAATGGTAGTTTTAGGCAGTGCCCTCCTGTGCTCACAACATAGGCAAAAATGGTTGGCAGCCTATTCTTCATGCATTTCCCTGTGCATTTTCTGGGAAGCTCTGGCCATCATGATGTTTTCAATGCCAGTAATGCACAGTGTTTTGTGGTAGGCCTCGGATGCATGGGTAAAAACATCCCACAGGGTGGGCAACCCAACAGGTAGGTAAAGGATTTAAATCACCTTTAGTACTACCACGCGATAAGGGAGGCCTGGCAAAACAAAGTACCTTGAAATGTAGAAGAGGCTCCTGCAGTGGCGGTTGCTCCTGGCAGTCCCTGCAGTTCGGGAGATCCAGCAGAGGAAGAGAGACTTTCGTCGTTGAGCAAGGTTCGAGTTACTGCACTGCCCAGAGATGAAACCAGCCGCGGCGCTGCCCAACGAATAAAAGGTACTCTCCTTTAAATCGCGGTCCGGGTGGACAGGTTCCTGGCTATCCGGTCTCCGAGTACAGGGTACTGGCGATTCGACCAAGGCAGGTCCAAGAAGGCGATTGACAAACTGGTTGGCCCCACCAGCTCAAGGGAAGAAGGCTCTTGCAGATGAAGATCTTCTCTCGTCGTGTGGAGAAAAGTGGTGAGACGCTGCAGCAGGGCTTCACCAGTGGTTCAGTCGTTGCAGATGTCTTTGGCTTCTTTCCTCTTCGACGACTTAGTTCCAGTGGCGACGTCTTGCTCTTCCAGTCCTAAGGATCCTGCTTTTATGCAAAAATATCCCCATTCATACAGCCTAGCTGTCACTCACACAGTGGAGTGGTCATCCTGGCGGGAGACACTCCAGCCTATCAGGGCAGTGTGTGACATGGGTTGTTGAGGCAACCCTGTCCAGGGGTCCTACTCCCCCTCCCACACAATGGATCCACCCCAGACTCAGTGGCGCCGAAAGGAGGGCTTCTTGGCAGAAGCCCGCCAAAAGGACGAACAAAGGATCCCCGACCTGTGTTAGGAGTTTAGAGAAAGACACGAGAAAGAATGTATATAAAAGTTCTGGCAAATGAAACCTACCGGAGTAAAGTTAATATAAAAATAAACCGGCGGTATGTTAGAGGCTGTCAGTAAATGTGGTAGCCTCGAACAATGGGAAAATCCAATAGGGAAATATTTGTGGCTGAATATTTTTGGTAGTAACCACTGCCACTAGCCAGAAACCTTTGAGAGAGGGACTGTACGGTAACCTCTCTAAAATGAACATAAGGGAAAAACTATTAACCCTTGCCAGTACCTCCATAGTAAAATGGGTTGTACTGGTTTTGTTCATAAAGATTGACTAGTAAAGTCAATGGGAACTTTACATGCCCTGGGAGACAGTAGTCAGTCCCATGGTATGGATTCTATGTTTGGGGGTCGCTACAACACCCCTGTGTCACTGCACGGGGGGTGCTGTGTAACACATGTGGATAAAGACGGTTCCTATGGAGGTGAGATAAACCCCATAGACATTAAACACAAAAAAAAAAATTGCCTAGAACACACACAGCAAATATGCCTAAGAGTGAGAAAAAGAGTCAGGAGGAGAAAAAAAACAAACCCTTTAAATCCAGTAAAGCTGCTGGGGGACTCTATAGGTAAGGGAAATTAGCCATAGAATGAGAATTCTCCCTAATACCCTGTTCCTGGGAGCCAGACTGGACACAATGGCGCGGTTGGCTTCACCGTCAGAGGAAAGGATGAAGGCCATCGTGGGCAAGGTACGACTGTTCGCCATGGACAGGGCCAGGGTGAGGTTCATAAAGTCCCTACTCGGCATGTCATCGTGCATCTACCTCGTGCGCCTATGCAGGTTGCGGATGCAACCACTGCAGGAGTTCCTTGACGCCCGTTGGAGGCAAGCAGCGGGCAGTTTCGAAGACTAGATCTCTCTCAACAAGACGTTCACCAAGCAATCTGGTGGTGGGGCAACCGCGTGCATCTAGCGGCTGGTACGGACTTCCAGACCCCGACACATCAGGAAACTGTGATGACGGACGCCTCTCTGGAAGGATGGGGAGCGCACACCGGAGATCTCCACGCAAGAGGCCTTTGGCTCCCGAAGGAGAGGTCACTACACATCAACATCCTGGAGCTCCAAGCCGTTTTCTGGATCTTAAGGTCATTCCTCCCATCCCTCAAGGGCAAGGTGGTGAGGGTCTTCACCGAAAACACCACCACGATGTTCTACATCCGGAAGCAAGGGGGCACCAGATCCCCCAGCCCTAACCAAGGAAGCGCAGGATCTGTGGCTTTGGGCCTTTGCCCACGGGATGTTCCTGGTACCCTTCCACCTGGCAGGAGTAAAGAACACTGTCGCTGACTCTTGCGCGAGTGGAAACTCTGGCAGGATCAAGTGAATCTGCTATTCTGACAATGGGGCAATGCCCAGATAGATCTCTTCGCGACGACGACGAACACCAAGTGCCGGAGGTTCGCCAGCAGGTTTCCCCAGCCGGGCAGCATGCGCGATGCATTCTCCTTCCCCTGGGACGGCCTGTTCCTGTATGCGTTCCCACCATTGCCGTTACTTCTGCGACTCATCAGTCAACTCAGATGGTCCCGGTGCAGGATGATCCTCGTCGCACTGGCATGGCTGAGGCAGATATGGTTCCCGGACCTTCTGGACTTGTCAGCACCCCCTCCTCCCCCAGTCAAACTGTCGACTGACGCGGATCTTCTCGCCAGGGAAGGAGGTGCCATCCCACATCACGACCCTTGATCGCTGGACCTGCAGGCCTGGCTCCTGCAGCACTAGAGTTCGGAAGCTACGATATCCCGGCGCACTGCAAGGAGGTCCTTGCGAAGCCCCGGCGTCCTCGACTTTTAAGTGCTATGGGCACAAATGGAAGAGGTACTCTGTCTGGTGCCGTGCACAAAAGATCAACCCTGTGCGGATTACGGCCCCTCAAGTGCTGCCGTACTTGCTGTCGCTGGCCAAGGCAGGGCTGGCACATGACTCCATCATGATCCATCTGACGGCTATCTCCCGCTACACCAGAACTCCGGGGCGGTCGTCGCTGTGGTCTCACCGCCTGGTGAAGTTCATGAAAGGACTGTTCCGCTCGTTACCGCTGGTGAAGGCTCCAGCCCCGGCATGGGAGCACAACATGGTGCTGACCAGGCCCATGGGCCCTCCATTTGAGCCTCTGCATTCGGCACCGTTGAAGTTCCTATCGTGGAAAACAGCGTTTCTTGTGGACATCACCTCCGAACAGCGAGTGGGAGAGATCCAGGCCCACTCCTGTAAACCTCCATATCTGAAATTCCACGAGTCGAGGGTAGTGCTGAGGACTCGCCCCTCCTTCATGCCAAAGGTGCCGTTGGATTTCCATCTCAACGAGCCCTTGGTGTTATCTATTTTCTTCCTGTCGCCTTCGTCGCCGGCCGAGAGGACTTTGCACTCGCTGGATGTGGCTAGAGCTCTGAAGTTCTACGTGGACCGCACAAAGTTTTCGGAAGACATCACAGCTGTTTGTGAACTTTGGACCTGTGAACCAAGGGAAGGCCCTCTCGAAGGCTTCCATTTCCAGATGGCTCTCCGGCTGCATCATGCACTGTCACCGGTTGGCAAACCGACCGTTGCCCGGCCGTCGGAGAGCCCATTCGACCAGAGCGTTCCTGTCTGGTGTGCCCCTGCTGGACATCTGCAGGGCTGCTACGTGGAGGTCGACACACACCTTCACGAGATTCTACTGCGTCAACCGAGATTCCAGGGAGATGTCCAGAGTCGGCCAGGCAGTGCTGCGCAACCTGTTCGCTTGAAGGTGAGCCTGGTGAGGAGGTAAGAGATGCTTAATGCTGAGTTGTTGAAATGCTTAATGTTGAGCCTTGCCACCTCCCGTGGTTGTGCATCTGTGTACTGCTATGTATTCTTGTATTCATGATCATGTGAATCCATGCCAGGCCCCATGCTGGAGAAGGAACAAGTTACTTACCTGTAACTGTTGTTCTCCAGCATGGGTCTGGCATGGATTCACATGCGAGCCCTCCCTCCAACCCCTCTGCGGCTCTTCTCTTGCCCCACTGCCACTTTACGTGCTACCAAATCTGAAGATGGCTGCCAGAGGAGGGGCTTAGGTAGGGGGCAGTCATTGGCCTGGGGCAGTATGACCCAGAGACCAGTGATTGGTTATTAGTAGAAAGACAGTTCAGATAGGAAACTGAAACTGATTTTTTTCTTTAACGAGGGGTCCCAGCCTGATGACGGGGAATATTCATGAGCACTTGAATCCATGCCAGATCCATGCTTGAGAACAACAGTTACAGGTAAGTAACTTGTTCCTTATTCCGGGAATTCAATCCCTTCAGGTTCAGCGTACCTACTGTCATCTCAACCATACTCCGTCCTCGCCCATCGTTGGTCACTCCTTAATTTCCCTATGGTGTACCTCCCCTCTGTTACGTGTGCAATTCGCTGCATGTGATACCTTGCTTTTCCCTTTACCCCTCCCTCTCCACCCGAACCCCCCTTCCCACTACCCCCCACCTGAGGCATCTGACCTTGTGCCCGCTTCACGTTGTGCATGTCTGTCGCACTGCCAAGGATGCAACCCCTACCTTGGGTCACATTTTGGGCAGCCCTACTATCCCATTACAACCCGGATGGTGGCGAGACCCCTCCCACCCCCCTGACTCTCGGTAGAACCGTCAATCAACTCCTACAACTCCCAGATCCCGCCCCTCTCTCACTGTAGACATCTATCTGAAAGCACCCCTCCTCATACTCAAATCCATTGTCAGAGTTGAACACAACAGACCATATTGGTGGTTACCGGGGGGGCGGGGTGTGTTCCCCACTAACCTTCCGGCTCCAGAAAGGGCCACTCTCCTTGGGGACCCCATGGAACCCCCCCAGTAATTGGGGGTTGGGGGGACACATGGAAGTCGGCCCGACTCTCAGGTGTCTTCATTTCGAGTTGAAGAGGTGTTGAGCTTTTGAAACTTCCCAACTGCTTTAGCACTGCGTTTTCCTCACAACAGCTCTGGGCCTTAGGGTTCCGATTAGGATCCGTTCCATGCACTCTGAGTTCCGAGGTAGAGTCCTCCCTATGGCCCACCAGAACCTCTGTGATGTGGTGTATCTTCTTCTTAGCCACCAGATGATACTGTTCTCCCTCACATTCAAACACACGAGCAAAGGGGTAGCCCCAGCGATACCTTGCCCCCTTCTCCTGTAGCCATCTGGTGAGGGCTCCACACTTCTGCCTCAACAATGTGTGGGCTGAAGAATCGTGAAAGATGGCCACCCTGGAGGGACTGTAGGTCACTTCCTTAAAGCGCTTCGCCTTTTCAAAGGTCTTTGCCTTATCCCTGTAATAATGCATGTGCGGGCCTCGCGATCCACCTCCGGCTCGGTGCACCCTGTCTATGGTAACTCTCTCTCCTTCCCTGGATTCAAGGACCATCCCTCTTATTTCTTTTATCTTTTGTTCAATGCCCGTTGGAGTCTCACCATCTGTCTCTTGGAGCCCAAGAAAACTGGAGGTTGTTGCGTCGCTCCCGGTTCTCAATGTCGTAAACATTGAGGCATAGCTGCAGGGCGTGGCCAGCAGCGGAGAGATGAAGACGTGAGTCTCTGAGCTCTGCCAACCGCCAACGAATATCCAGAAAATAGCCTGCTATTTTAGCCTTCTGTGAGGTAGAAACCGTCCCTGTGGAGTGATTAGCAACTGAAGAGCACCCGGGTGAGAAACGGACTTCAAAATCAAACCCGCCGCCAAGATATAGCCCACGGAAGAAACCAAAGTGTTATCAAGGCAGGAACGCCAAGATGGCTGCGGTCTGAAGCCCGACCTCCCAGAACAAACGCAGTAAGTGGGAACCCAGGAGCCCAGTGCGCGCCACAGAAAACCAACCGAGCGTACTCACGGAGGCATCTGGGTTCCATTGAACAAGAGGGTGCTGTCTGCCGACCGAGGACCCGCACCCACAGGTAACAGAGAGAAGCGAGAAAGGCACTAACACAAAGAAAACCCTGCCAGGTACACAGAGTACCAAGGACCTCACGTGAGTGCGCGAGGGGACTGAACTAGCACTGAAGCTCTGTGAATCAACTACAGAGACTTGACCAACAACCGGGCCTATGAAAGATTGCAAATCACTCCCCCCACATCGTCGTGCAGTAGACAACGATACTGACCCTCAAAGGTCACAACCATGCACAGATTACCTAGTCGGGGAGCATCCAGAGTGGTGATATCATTATACTGTTCCAAAGGGAGGAAGCTGCACAAACACTGACGGCTGGCCTGGTGTGCTGTATCAATGGGAGACTCAGTAACACCTTGCACAACTCGATCACCCCGCATACCAAGTGTGCCAATGCATAACATGGGCAAAGATAAGGCCAAAAGATTACCCGCCCAGAGTGAATTGATCAATACACGCTGCCAGTCGCACACGCACGAGAAGAACTGGTAGAAGACAACTCCATGGCTGAAGCAGAGAGCTCAATATCGCTAAAAGATGTTATGTCTGCTATCGCAGACTCCAGGGCCTGCATGGAACAGAAAATGGACGGCATCAGTATGGATGTATCACTCCTCCGCCATGACCTGCAAAAATTAACATCACCCACTGGCGAAGCAGAACAACGTATATCTGAGGCTGAGGACGTGCTGCGTGAACTATGACAGCTGTCCGGTGTGCAATCAAGGCTTAAAACAATGGAAGAAAGGGTGGACGAGAGCGAGGGAAGGTCAAGGCACAACAACGTCTGTATTCTGGGTTTACCAGAAAACACACAGGGACCAAACATGGAACTGTTCCTGGAACAATGGATCACTGATATGTTTGAACGCAACTCGTTCTCGAAGTTCTTCTCGATAGAAAGAGCACATTGCATGCCATCTGGACGACTAGTGCTTGGTGCCCCACCGCGCACAGTGATTGCAAAGTTCCTGAATTACAGGGACCGGGATGCACTACTCCAACATGGATGTGCCAAGGGCACACTGACATATAATGGCTCCAAAAATGCCTTTTTACAAGACTACACTAGGGAGGTGCAAAAAGCCAGACAATCATTTGACCAGCTTAAAAGGCAGCTGCAAACACTGAAGGTGAAGTATGTCCTGTTCCCAGCCCAACTGAAATCTACCACAAAGGCATCACCGTGCATTTTACACATCGGCGCACTAGCCGGAGACAAAAAAATAAAAAATCCCAACCAGAAGCGGACGCTTCTCCGAGCCCAAGCTTAGAGTAAGGTGAACTTGTTGGGGTTAGAAATTGCTATAGACCGTTTAAGTATGCTTGACGACTGACTGCATTCCTGCTCAGTCATCGGGCAAAGTTCGGGCGACAGATGCTTCAAGTTGGGTGGAGTATAGGGAGGGGCGAGGAGGGTTTTGGTTTTTCTATTATGGTTTTAGTTATTGTTTTGAAAGTATATGCTTCTATTGAGAAATGGGTCCAAGAGTCCACTCATACATGCTACGTTAGAGCGCCACGTGCTCTACCGCATTCTGTGCTGTACCCAAGTGCAAAGTGCACCGCAATGCTAACAGTCCCACACGCCCTACTGAATGGCTTCCGCTAACACGGAGATTAGAATTCTGTCTCCTAACCTGGAAAGTTAACGGGATGGGGGTGGTATCAAAAGACGACTCATCACACAACTCCTGAACAGGCACGCACCGGACGTGGGTTTTCTAACAGAAACACACATGGCAGGCACCACATGCAATTTGTTCAAACGCACCAATTACAGGCTGGCAATACACGCTGGTTTCACCACATGCTCCTGGGGAGTACTAATACACAAAAAAACTGCCTCTAACCCTGGTCAGTGTGCTACAAGACACAAGTGGGAGATTTGCATATATCACAGGGACACTCTGGAACCAGACCGTTGCAATGGTGGTGGTGTACTCGCCCCCGACGCTGCTAACGGCCCTAATAGACGATATTACGCCTATAATCTCCGGGGATAACTCAGACCTCATGGTAATTGGTGGAGACTTTAATGAGGTTATGGAGGTGGGGAAGGACCGCTCACACTTACGAGGGAGAAACCCCTCCACCCGTACTAAACTTGCTGTGTTCACTGCCGCATTGGGTTTGCGGGATGTGTGGCGTGACTTGCATCCTGACGCGAGAGAATACTCGTACCATTCTGGAATGCACGCCTCATTATCGCGCCTAGATTACTTTTTTCTTCCGACATTAGACATCCACAAGGCCTCCAAGGCAACCCTGCTACCCTGAGACATATCATACCACTCCCCCTGCTGATCGAACTTAACACAGCCAGACCGCGTCATCCATCTACATGGCGCCAAAATATTTACTACCTGGCCTTCCCAGAACTCGTAGACCAGATACAGCGCTCGACAGATCTATTTCGAGCTCAACACGGGATCAGTAGATGACCCAGGTGTGTGCTATGGGAAGCATACAAACCGGTACTACGGGGCGAAATTATCTCATGGTCTGCCGCGCATAAAAAGACACACCAACAAAAATTAGTCAAGGCTGAACAACAAGTTACCCAGGCCAAAACAAACCATCTAACCCTAGACCAGCCTGAAACACAGGCTGTTAGTGTTAGCTCAAAAACGCCTACAAAACGTGGCACTAGACTGCGCAAAACAAGCCCACAAAACGATGAGGACCAGAAAATACGAGACGGGAGATACAGCGTGCAAAATGCTGCCACGGTTTGAAAAACGAGAGGAGGGAAGTAACCACATCAGGGCTATAAGATCGGAGGGAACTGACCCACTACTAACCGACCGTGACATAGCTGAAGGCTTTGCATCCTACTACGCAGAACTATATAAACCCACCGCAATGCCCATTGATGTTTCCATACTGGATGAGATTGCCCTCCCTACCCTAAGTGAGAACCAGAAGGCCCTACTAGAAAGAGATGTATTACGGAGGAGCTAACAGCAGCCATGCCGGAACTGCAAACAGGGAAGAGACCAGGGCCGAACGGCTTCCCGATCGAGCTAAGGCGGAAACTAGAAATGAATGAGAGCCCCACATTTACTTAGAATGTTTCTACAGTCTAGGAGACAGCGATGCCTACCCGCAGACCTGCGGAAAGCCACAATAATAGTAATCCCCAAGGCGGACAAGCCCCCAGATCAGTGCAGTTCATACAGACCGATCTCCCTCATCAATATCGAAACAACTAAAATATTGGCGAAGGTGCTTTCCAACAGATTACAAGTCATAACAGCACTAATCTATCCTGATCAGTGTGGGTTCATGCCGCAACGATCCACCCGTATTAATGTACATAGACTACATGCAGTAATAGAGAACACACACAACATACAGGGTCCCTCTGCCCTGTTAGCAATAGACTTTGAAAAGGCCTTTGATTCAGTGTACTGGGAGGCAATCTGGGAAATAATGAACCGCATGGGGTTTGGTCCGCAGTACATAGGATGGGTACAACTCTTATCTGAATCCCCCGAGGCGCAAATGAGAGTGAATGGATAGCCCTCCAGACCCTTCAGATTGGGGAAGGGGACCAGACGGGGATGCCCCTATCTGCAATGATATTTGCGCTAGCCATAGAACCATTGGCTGTATTGCTGAGAACATCACCAGAGTGGAATGGCCTTCACTGGGCAGATGGAAGGGAAGACAGGATCTCCTTATATGCAGATGACCTATTACTCTACCTGAAGGATCCGAGTGCCTCCTGCCCCACGGTAACGGGCCTGCTGGACAGATGCAGAGCCTTAAGTGGGCTACGAGTGAACTGGTCCAAATCAATACTGTTTCCATTAGGCAATACTGAACTTGTGACACCAGATAACTGCCCATTTCAAATCGTAACAGGCCACTTTAAGTACCTGGGCATACAAATTACTAACAATCTGAAAGAGTACGTGGCTAACAACCTCCACCCGAACACAAACAGATTCACAGAGGACGTCCGGCATTGGGCCTCTCCCACTGACCTTGCTAGGGAGGGCAGCGTTATTTAAAATGACTCTCCCACGCTACCTATATATTTTACAAAACGCCCAGCTGCACATTCCATGAAAGGATTTTAAAAAAAATTGACAGCGTACTCAGAAATCTATTATGGGGTGGAGGACGCTCATGCATTGCATTAAGCACCCTCCAGCGCTCTATATGGGAAGGGGGCATCGGACTCCCGCGCCTACAGTCCTACTACTGGGCTAGCCAAATGGCCGTGGTGAACGACATACTACACAGTGACAGATCGCAGCCACACATCCGAATAGGAAGCATTGGGAGACAGGACAGACCCCAGATTGAACACCTTTACAGACCCACACGCCACCCAAACCCCCAGACCATGCTACCACATGTTTCCCTGAACTGGAAAGAAACACAGATTCATGGGGTGGGACAAGATAATTACCCCAATACAACCATTATGGGACAATAGAAACCTGCCGGAGATGAATGAACTTCTGAGATGGCAAAGCTGGCGACAGCTCGAGATACATACAGTTGGTGATGTCGTTGTAGATGGCAAGCTAATACCCTTTGAATCTCCTGAATACCGCTCACACCCACCGAACACTACCACTACACACAGATGCAACACGCAATACAAGCCCACTCTACAGAACTGGAGAACATGGCTGAGGCTACCCCTCTGGAACGAAACATAGTTCAGGCAAAAATTGAAACTAAGATCACTTCCACCATGTATAATGTAATAATCTCCTTTTCCACTGCTGAATTAAACTGTCTAAAAGCCAAATGGGAAAGAGATGTTGGGGCTATACAATCGGAGGATTGGTTGACGGTCCTCATGTACCAGAGGGAAGGTGACCCTCTCAGCCAGGCTCTGGCTCATACAGTTAAAAATCCTGCATAGGGTATACTACCCAAGAGTGGCGCTCGACCGATGGGTGGAAAAGTCCCGACCCACACTGTCTACGTTGCAAGAGGGAAAAGGGCACTTTCTTTCTTATACTGTGGGAATATGATTGCATTCAACAATATTGGCAGAAGTGTTGCAACGAACTTTCAAGAGTGTTAGGGAAGGAGATACATAGAGACCCAAAGCTGATGCTACTCGGGGTGGAGAAGGAGGGAGAACTGTCCAAATACGAGAAACTGTTCTTATCAACTACAGCATTAATTATGAGGAACATTGCGAAACTGTGGGGTGCCGAAATGACGCCACAATATGAACAGTGGATCACGGATGTGAACATATGTATCACAATGGAACGAAGAGTGTACACAGCTAGAGGTTGCTGCAAAAAAGCGGACAAGATCTGGAACAGATGGGAAGAAGCGCAGTAACTAGCTCAAGCTATGCAAACGGAGAATGAATAGGTAGTGCACAAACGAAAGTGAGACAAACTTGTCGTGGGAAATGCAGTGGACACCTCTAGACCCAAACTTGTTCTGCATGAGTAAATGTTTTTTGAATGGGCCTCCGGGCCAAATATTATTGAGTTTGGTGTAATGTTCAAATCTAATGACAAAATAATAAAAATTATGTTAATTAAAAAAAAAAACCTTGAGGCGCAGCTTCTCCTCACGCCTCTCAATTTCCATGAAGCGCGCCTCCATTTGTGTCTCCACCCATCCATTCTCTTCTCCAGGGTGACGACCTTGGCCAAAAAGTTCCGCCTGTTTTGCCCCCATGTCCGTCCTCATCCCCCTGATCTCCTCCAGGATGGTCCTGTATGTCAGTCTTAATAGAACACAGCTCCGCTGGGGTTGGTGAGGATCCTGAGCCTCCGGTACCCCTTGCCATTGTTTCTATGCCTTGGTAATGTAAACGCACCATGGTGTCCTTAACCGTTGCCCCTTACGCTCACCAAGGGACACTTGGGGGGAGGGGGGTCCCAGACTTCACTGAGGCTTTCGGTCACTTCACACACAAGAGCCTCCCAGCAGGGCCCAAAGTGGGCCAGTGGTTACCCGACTCCTGCGGGTTCCCGAGTGGGATCTTCAAATGGGCTGGCTTCTTTCTCCCTTGAACCACAGCCTTGTCCCTCAGGAGGAGCCCCTCTCTACTCCTGGGTTGGGCCTTTTATGCGCACTTGTACCAACGTCCCGCAGGTTACAGCACCAGAGTTCGGCCCGTCTCTCCACCATTGCATGGACCCTTCAGTTCCTCGTTTTCTCTTCAGGCCCCCTGTGTGGTCCTACATATCTCCTTCCATCGTTGCTGTGCCTTTGCCTTGGAGGCAGCAAGTGCGTCGCACCCGCGCTTAACGCTACTCCTGGTGGGAGCCTCAGGCTTCCCCAGCAACTGTCACCTTAGTTGAGGCCTCCTCCTCCCTCCCCTTCCACATATTCGCAGGGCCCGGGTCAGGAGAGTCCCAGCGGGCCCAACACTCCAAGCCTCCACAACAGAGTTGGTCTGTAAAATATATTTGCTCTGGGCTTCAGAGAAATTATGCACCCCCCTGGATAATAGAAAATAGCAGTCCTGTAGTCTTCTGGAGCTCTTCCCTCTTATAGGGAAGTGGTCGGCTCATGAGGTTGTAAAGAAGCCTTTGCAGCTTGGTGGACCTCATGTGCTTTGGTGGCGCTTCTAACTTCTTGGCAATCAGCAGGATTTAAATATTGGTGTTCAGAAATGTGTCCATATATCAGGGTCAAGAGAAAGCTCACTGTCAGACTTTTAAATGAGCCAGTAGGGAACACACTCAGAGTAGCACAAACTTGTGTGCAGTACTCGACGCGGGGGCTGTCTACTCCTGGATTGGTGACGTCAACCCTAGCTCCAGCAGTGTCCTTCAGGCGGGGTAAAGACTGCTCCAGCCTCTTAACTGGAGATGCAGTACTCGCGTGTCCAAGCCCACCTCCAGCCCCGGTGTCAGTCGGCTCGGTCCGGCTCCTCCTCCCTCGTGGGACTTGCACACCGCTTCTTAGGGCCAGCAGGCCCGTCGCCTCAAAACTCCACCGCGGCCAGCGGGATGAAAGCAAAGGCTCCTCAAGCCTATGGGGCTCCGGCAAGTTCCCAAGGCTTTACCCTTTCAGGGGGTCAATCTTTCAGGGATGCAGGTGCTGCATATGGCTGTCTCTCCTCCAAAGTACCAAAGCAGGGGATGGAGCTCTTCACTCAGGCAGCCATTTTACCTGCGCCCCCTTGTGGGCTCCAGCAAGGCCTTTTTTTAATACTTTGGTGAAAGAGTAATTCCAAAATATGCTATAGGTGATGGCCTATTTCCAAAAATCTCACTGCATTGCTGAAGAGGTTTGCGAGAAGAAAGGGTACCTTTTTTATATGTGCCACAATTTGGGGGATGAGTTTTGTGCCAACTGTAAAACTTTCCATGCGCCTGGTTTTTCTTACAATTCAAAAAATGTCGCAGTGAGTGTGGGGCAGAAAAAAGGGGGAACTTTGGACCCCAACCCCTTGAGAAAACAGTTACAGTATTGCTCCACACTTTAGAAGACTGCGCCACACTTGATGTATCTTTAATGTATTTGCCCTTTATGGCCCATAAAGGGAAAATACATTAAAGATACTTTATCTTACTAGCATCATCAAGTGTGGCGCAGTCTTCTAAAGTGTGGAGCAATAAATACTGTAACAACTTTTTTATATGTGGTATAGTTGTAAAAAAGCACAATTATTCTGGAAAGTTATCCTGTCAAAATGTAAGGATATTACACTCCCATGGATTGCCTAGATTTTGTTAATCCTTCCACCCCTTCACCCTTCCTTTGGTCAACACAGCCACCTTGTACCTTGCTGTTTATTCTGGCTAGAGGTTTGGCCTCTACCTTTTCTCACCAATTGATTCTTCTGATATCTCCTTCTCTTCTTATATTGGTACTCACACTTGCCTGTCTTGTGACAACCTTCTCAACTGTTGCTACCACATTCTCCACTCTCTTCTCCAACTCTTGCCTTCTGCACCTCCTTATCACCACTCGTATTGCTGTCCAACTGACTGCCACAAACATTTCCAACAACCCACAGTGGCCGACCTTTTGGTTTTATTCTTTCCTCCCTTTTCACCTATTTCCTCTATGGTGCTGCCTGCCTTGTGTCTTGGTCTTCCGTTTCCCCCAGCGTGTGATTTAAATGCTAGGGAAACACTTTGTAAGTATTTTAAGTGCTTCTTTTGTAGAAAAACGGTGTGTGCTTACGGTGAGCAGTAGCCTCTTGCACTCAAAGGTAGATGCATTCCTGGCTTTGTAGTTTATGATCAAGGGAAAAATACTTTTAACTGGATGGTGGAACCTCAGACTCGCATGGATTCAAGAATGAATGTAACCTATAATATTTATACTTCTCCAGCATGGGGTCTGGCATGGATTCACATGCTCATGAATATTCCCCGTCGTCAGGCTGGGAATCCTCGGTAAAGAAAAAACCAGTATCAGTTTCGTTTCTGATCTGTCTTTCGTAGTAGTAACCAATCACTGATCTCTGCGTCATACTGACCACAGCCAATGACTGCCCTCGACCTAAGCCCTGCCTCTGGCAGCCATCTTCAGATTTTTACCGTACGTTCAAGTGTTGGGATCCTCGTGCTATTGCTCTCGAGTGTTAGTGCTATTTTTTCACGTTTTTTCTCAAAAACTTTGATTTTTTTCGGTCAAAAAGAGCCTCAAGCTCCACCGATTCTTCATCTGATCAACGGGGACCTGTGTCGGATTCGTCTACGCCCCTCAAGGGTGAAGATTTCGTCGAGCTACGCTTTTGGAGGACTCCAGAAGTTTCTGAGGCCCATCTCGGAGGCAGATATGGTTCCCGGACCTTCTGGACTTGTCAGCGTCCCCGTCAATCAAGCTGCCAGTGGACGCGGATCTTCTCTCCAGGGAAGGAGGCGCCATCTTCCATCACGACCCGAAGTCGCTGAACTTGCAGGCCTGGCACCTGCAGCGTTAGAGTTTGGAGGATACAACATACCGGCCGACTGCAGAGAGGTTCTTGCAAAGGCCAGGGCATCCTCCACTCTTAAATGCTACGGACACAAATGGAAGAGGTTCTGTCTGGTGCCATGCACAGAAGATTAACCCTCTATGGATTACGGCCCCCCAAGTACTGCCATACCTACCGACGCTGGACTGGCGCACGCGTCCATCAAGATTCATCTTGCTGCGATCTCCCGATACACCAGAACCACGGGGCGGACGTCTTTGTGGTCTTATCGTCTGGTGAAAGAGTTCATGAAAGGACTGTTCAGATCGTTCCCGCCGGTGAAGGCTCCGGCACCGGCGTGGGAGCTCAACGTGGTGCTGACCAAGCTCATGGGACCTCCGTTCGAGCCTCTGCACTCGGCTCCGTTGAAGTTCTTGTCGTGGAAAACAGCGTTTCTTGTGGCCATCACCTCCGCACGACGGGTGGGAGAGATCCAGGCCCTTTCCTGCAAGGCCCCGTACTTGACTTTTCACGACACAAGGGTAGTGCTCAGGACGCACCCCTCCTTCATGCCCAAGGTGCCGTCGGACTTCCACCTCAACGAACCCTTGGTGTTGTCTGTTTTCTTCCCGTCGCCTTCGTCGCCGGCTGAAAGGACTTTGCACTCGCTGGATGTGGCTAGAGCGCTGAAGTTCTACGTGGACCGCACGAAGTGTTTTCGGAAGACGTCACAGCTCTCTGTGAATTTTGGACCTGTCAATCAGGGGAAGGCTCTCTCGAAGGCTTCCATTTCCAGATGGCTCTCCGGCTGTATCATGTACTGTCATCGGTTGGCAAACCGACCGCTGCCTGGCCGTCCGACCGAGAGCCCATTCCACCAGAGCGATCGCAGCTACCACGGCGTTCCTATCTGGTGTGCCCTTGCTGGACATCTGCAGGGCTGCTACGTGGAGGTCGACGCACACCTTCATGAAATTCTACTGCGTCGATCGGGATTCCAGGGAGGAGTCCAGGGTCGGCCAAGCAGTGCTGCGCAACCTGTTCTCCTAAGATGAGCCTGGTGAGGAGGTAAGATTTGCTTAATGTTGAGTTTGATGTAATGCTTAATGTTGAGCCTTTGCCACCTCCCGTGGTTGTGCATGTGTGTACTGCTATGTATTATTTATTCATGAGCATGTGAATCCATGCCAGACCCCATGCTGGAGAAGGAACAAGTTACTTACCTGTAACTGTTGTTCTCCAGCATGGGTCTGGCATGGATTCACATGCGAACCCTCCCGCTTACCCCTCTGCGGCTCTTCACTTGGTCATACTGCCACTTCACGTGCTACCAAATCTGAAGATGGCTGCCAGAGGCGGGGCTTAGGTAGATGGCAGTCATTGGCTGTGGTCAGTATGAGACAGAGATCAGTGATTGGTTACTACTACGAAAGACAGATCAGAAACGAAACTGATACTGGTTTTTTCTTTACCGAGGATTCCCAGCCTGACGACGGGGAATATTCATGAGCATGTGAATCCATGCCAGACCCATGCTGGAGAACAACAGTTACAGGTAAGTAACTTGTTCCATCCCGTCCCCTTTCCTCCATCCTTGCGGGTCATCCTCCAACATGGTGACGGTACCGGAACCTTTTGGCAGCAAATAATTGAGCTTCCCATTTAAATTTAGTATAGAGCGCAGGGGCGTGGCGCCTCAACTCAGTCTCTTTTTAGGCATGGACGATGTCGGACATGGCAGCCAGCGCAGATACCTTTTTAGTTTCCTGCATGGCCCTCGTTTGTTTTTTCAATTCTTATTTCCCTTCCCTTCCCTTCAGTGCCTCACCTCCCCGGCACATGTCGGCTGCAAGAGGATTCACAAGATGTGCCTTTTGCAAGTGCTCGTTCACGGCCTCAGACCCCCACGTACTCTTTTCTGTGTTTGTGGCTTGACCACCACTGGGACTCATGTGTGGCCTGCAGTGCTCTCGGTCACATGGCATTGAAGAATCATTTGTCACGGTGGAGGGAGATCTGCCACACCTCTCATCCAACCAACCTTAAGTACTTCGCCTCCGGGACCTCTCATTCAAGACAAGGTAGGCCCTCTGTTCAGCACAGCTCCACAGCGAGGAGACTCCTTCCCTGGGGTTCCCACGGATCAGGGTTCCTTGCATTCAGGTTCTGGCAGGCATGAGGCATCTAAGGCTACAAGCCCCCAAGCAGAGGGGCTCTTCTGTGCGATCTGTGGACAGACCTGAGGACTTCCAGGCTACTGGCCCCCAGGCCGAGGGGCTCAAGGGCCTACCAGGCTGTCCACGGAAGGCTTGTCCTCTTCTCCGCTTGGGGGATAAGGGATCATCGAGTGCCACCTCCGGGGGTCATTCCGCGGCTCGATCCAGAGGGCTCCCAGACTACCGGAGTTCGCTCTGAGGCCATCACCCAGGGCATTTTGACTACCAGCTGTGGGATCTCTGAGGTCGACTCCTCTGCTTCGGGTGCATGACCCAAGCTGGATCCTCCCGTGTATGAGACCTTTCCTGGCTCAGAGCCTTCATGCCCTCCTTCCCAGGGCCTGACGCAAGGTTTCAAAATGGCAGAACGGCACATGGCAGAGCTTGCCAGGCAGGCAGCCATCTTGGATCCGGGTCAGTGCCCTCCAGTACTTTCGTCCATCGAGTGGGCTTTGCAGGATGATTCCAGCTCTCTTCCCTCTGGAAAGGGCAGCAGATCCTACGGTGCAGGTTTTCTGTCCCCTCAGGGGTACATCTCCCCATCAGACTTGCAGCTACGCGCATCAGATGCCTCAGCACTTTGACCAGGAGCGGAGGCCCAGTTCTTTCGCTCCGGCAGGTCCCGGAGGGACTCGCAGCTAGTGACAACCACCTCTTCAAACGCTTCCTCTTGCATTTCCCTCAAATGAAGGGCTCCTGAAGGACATTTTGAAGGTCATTCCCCAGACGGTTCCACCTCTTCCTCTGGGTGGTACTCGCGTTCCGCTGGTGCAGGCCCTACCGGTCCTGTACTACCACTACCACCTCTCCCTCACTAGCCATTGGACTTAACTGCCCCTCCGGACCTGGGGGTGGGGACCCCTCCGGCACCTGTGTCCCAGGGCCTCGATTCCCCTCAGCCTGTGAAAAAAGGGGAAGGGGAGATGATTACGGGAACGAATATGACCACCAGCACAATGAGCCCTCAGCATCTGTTAAGGCCTTTCATGAACTCCTTCAGGGCCTGGCAGAGTTCTTGGGGTGGGCTGGGGTCCCTCTTCCTGAGGAAGCCCCTCACGAGTCTGGTGTGCTTGCAGAGGTCTTGGAGAAGCACACCACAGTCCAATCTGGCATTCCCCTGCAGATGGATGTGCTGCAGGTGACACGGAAGGTCTGGGAGAAGCCCAGGGGGCTAACACCCAGATGAACAAGAATTTTGACAACCGGTTCGGACTGACGGACGGGGAGCCAATGCTCCTTGCATCCCACCTGCAGCCCCATTCCTCAGTGGTGGCCATGGCCTGGCTTTATCCTAAACCATTGCCTTTGTCGTCTTCCTCCACGGGAGCCACCTCCAGTTGCCTCTCCAAGGAGGACACGGTCCTTGAGTCCTTGGATGCTGTTACTCCATCTCGGGACTGCAGCTGCT